>NC_062564.1:181202422-181827422 GCF_022837055.1 Prionailurus viverrinus
AATAGCATTCAGGGTCCGTGATGTAGTTTCAGCCTCAAAAAGACAGGAAGGGAAGTCACAATGACAACAAAAGTTTATGGGTAAGAATACAAAGAAGTAGGTGCCGAAGATATGATCTCAGGGGGGCTTTCATTTATTATAGACGCTGTATTCACAATAGTACAAGAAAAAGGTTAAATACAGTAAACATGATAGCCAGTTCTGGAAAGAAATATAAAGCAGTTTGACGGGAAGGGAGAAAGTGACTCAAGAACTCCACCAAGGGACAAACAGAGGAAATGACACTCCTACATCTCCAAATCCATTGACCTTTTAGTCTTTTTACAAAGGGTCCTGTATATCCACTTACGTGTGCATATACAGGTTTTTGAGGCCTTTATGATCAATCCTTTCTGCAACTACTTTTGATAAATCTGAAACTGCAGCTTTCCTTTTCCAAGTAATTATTATGAATTATTGTTCTTTAAACGTATATCATTTTGATATCATTTCAAACGGTGAATATAACTACGTAACTATTGTCTTATAGCAAGTATGATTCTGATTCTTGGGACTGGGAGAAACTTTGGGCAGACTGTGTATCCTTAAACCCGTGCTTGTAGTATGAAAATGAGTAGCAGACTGAAAAAGCTAAATTATTCATTGCAATAACAGACTTTTTGATGGACATTAAAACTCAGCAGTTTAAATAAGGAAGCCACAGATTTCCTTTTAAGCAGGTAATAACTGCTTGCCTCAGTGGTTATTTAACTGGTCTCAGGCCAAGAAATAGAGTCAGTTTTGCTGTTTAAATCATGAAGTCATGTTATGAAAAGCTATGTACAATGTATTGATAAAAAAACAACACAAGATAAGAAGTAAACTTACTTGATTTGTACTTATCTATTGGATAACTATAACACATTTCTACAAGGCCAGTATAAAAATTCAGTTCACTGAGAAAAAGAAACTGAAAAAAGTAATTTTAAGTGTTTGTCCAAGTATTAATTCATAAGCTATATGATTTGCCTATTAAATAGAATGTTTTAGTTTGTTTGTTTATTTATTTATTTATTTATTTATTTATTTATTTATTTATTTTGAGAGAGAGAGAAAGCGCAAGCAAGGGAGGGTCAGAGAGAGAGGGAAAGAGAATCCCAAGCAGGCTGTCAGCACAGAGCCCCACGTGGGGCTCGATCCCACCAACCTGGAGATGATTATCTAAGCCAAAATCAAGAGTCCATGGCTTAACCAACTGAACCACCCAGGCGCCCCTAGAATGTTTTAATTTTTAAAAATGCCATTTAACAGAAATGATTTTCACTTTTCAAGCACAGATTAATGGTTGATTTTTTTTCAATTTCTTAAGTTTTACATGCCAAAACATATGCAAGATAGCATAGATGTATAGTTGGTTATATATAAATAAAGATCTAGTCAATTACTATAACTAACAAACGCATTGTCTTTTACAAGACAATTTATGACTTTTTCAAAATTTACATTAATTTTTATACATTCACAAAAATCTAAGCTTGGGAAGAAAATACAGTATATTGCAAACTCTGGGTGAGTTTTTGGGGAAAAAAGAAACATTGGTAGGTCAGAACAGTACACCCTCTTATTTGTGGTCATCTGAAGCTGTTCTGTCACTATCAAAGGTAAAATTGAACATGTCAATGCCCTTTACAGCATAAACTTGAGACATTTGGCATTTCTTTACTGCCGTGGCAGGGTGTGTCAAATGCTGCTGTGAATAATGACCTCTTAGCTAGATAGTATATTGAGGATTTTGGGGGGGTGGGGGGGATCTCATTATAATGGCTTGTATGAATATAATACTCAAATAAATGACCTTGGTTGTACTAAGAACGATTGAAAATTATGAATTATCTTTATAAGTTTTAGCCCCCGACTATATTCACCCAGGCTAACTAAATCACTTCTCATGTTAATTACCAATAGCAGGTGGTACAAAATGTTGTTTGATCAAATTTAACCCGTGCATTTAAAATTCAAAATATGGAATGTATCTAGAGTAGGTAATTTAGTAAATTTGACTACTTTAACAGCAATGAATTTTCCAATGATAGACGCTGATCCTTACATGGTGATCACTGGACCTTTCCCCAATATTTCTGACTTCTGGACCTAGAGTAGAATTATGCTCTTGGCCCCCTTGTGGCTAGATGAGGCCACTGACTAAATCTGGGCAATGGTGAATAGAAGTTAAGTTCACTTCCAAAGGGAAAATGGATGCCTGAGATGAAATTATTGTTCAGCTTTATCAAACTGATTATTAACATGAGCTAGGACCAATACCTAGAAACTGTCAATAAACTTCAGACTAACATTGCCTTTAGGTAGTAGTGGTGTTTTCAATGCCGTTTGAGTACTTATTTGATGAATTATTTAAGTAAATCTGATTTAAAAAGTCTTACAAAGTAGACACTATGTTTTTCAACTGTAAACCCTATAAATCAGCAGTTGTGCTATTTAGCCACAAGTGGAAATGTCATTTCATCAGCATGGCAAGTTCTTCATAAAGCTGTATAAATTTGTATCTGGTGATTTTTAACATTAGCAAACATATTTTTATAGTTTATTTTCTTTGTAGTAACTGGTGTAGAGTTTAACACCTTGAATGGGACTTTTGACACAGTGCTGTTGATTTACAGTGAGATGGAAAGATAATAACTATCATGTATTTATGGTTATTATATCCTGTTTCGCTGCATAACTGATTATCATTACTGTTTCCAAAATGACTGGATAAAAATCCACCATAAGGATGTGAATAGAAGCTTTAAATTCAGTTAACGTATGTATAAAATATTAAATGTTTTGATGCATTATTAAGCTAACAGCCATGATTAGTAACCAACAGTATATGTCATCAATAGTATATATCTGAAGTGGGCACTGAAAGGTTTACTAGATCATTCTGTTTCTGAGTGTTTTCTTTTTTCTTGTTTCTCTCTCCAGGTGTTAGCTGCAGCCTGATCATGTCTGCCTATTTGGAGAGAAGAGATAGTACCTACCCCTGCCTTTTTGGTGACATCTGATATGAAACTTGCTTTTGCAACCAACAAAGGGGAATCTTTGCTTCTAGCTTCCTCGTCAAACAGATTTGCTTAAAACATAGGAGAGAGGGTGAGCGAAAAACATGGTAAACTTGAAAAGGTATGACTGAAACTAAGGCAGTGCCCCAGTTTGTTTTATGTTGTCCTATAAAGTAGGACTTTCCAAAGGTCTGTAAGCCAGTATCACCTTCAACTACCAAAAGTTACTCTCTTTAGGTGTCCTGGTCAGTGATCTTCAGTTTCTGAATTACTTTCATGGGCAGATTTAATGTGATGCTAATGAAGCTTAAGCTTTCAGGGTCTCTCGCTTGACCTTGGGGGGTGAGGGGAAAGCAGCAATGTGTTTGCATAATCACATGGCTTTGAAATTTGCAACAGTAAGAATTTTAAGGGCAAAAGGTTAAGAGCACTGCTCCCCTCCACTCCAATTTCCTCCATCACACGTTTTGTTTCAATAGTGTTACAGAGTCCAGAGCATGTTGGGGATCTAGTTAAGGGAAGATTCAGGTGGGGATACATACTAGTTGAGGGAAAGTTAAGTTGGGGATACGTTTAATTTGGGTGTGTTCAGATGTACTTTTGTGGATTCAGTCTCTCTCATTCGTAGTGAAGTTATTGCTGACAACCAAGGCTTCCAGAAATTTGCTCAGCATCCACTGTATTGGCACAAAGGTGTAGTGCCCGAGGCTCTCGGGTGATGGACTATCCCACAGTGCGGGATGCAGGAAGCCTCCGCGTGGTGGACCGGAATCCAGCCTCCAGTGTGTGGAACCGGAAGCAAGTCTGTAGAAAGTTCTGCCAATTGCAGTTAACCCTGCTTTTCGAAAGTTCCAGCCAGTCGCACCACTAGGCTTTTATGAAAAACCTACCTTAGCACTCGTTTTCGATAACCGAAAGAAATCCGAAGAGGATCTTCGCCTTGACAAAAGAAGGCGAAAAGAGAAAATAGAGTTCGGTGTTTGTTTTGCAGCAAGCTGTTGTAGAGGCAGCGTGTGAGAGTGGCCCTGCCATACTCCTTCCCCGGGAACTACACTCAGCACCTCAGCATGAGGCTGCCACAGCTTTGAACGGTGTCGGTGAGCATCTGCGCTTTATCTCAATTTATTTTGTGCACCCATTAGCAGGATAGGTCCTCAAGTATCAGAAAAACCCAAGAGAGTTTATTTTTTGAGGCTAGGACCGATCAAAAACATTTCCATATAAATTAATGGTAATTCTTTCTTTGCTTTCTGCCATTCCAGATTGGGAAAAATTTCATCGGATCACGCTGCTCCCAGACAGTAGGGGTAGCTTGTGTTAGTCGCGTAAACTTCTGCGTGCAGAATATGCTTCTCACTCCCGTCTCATCAGAACAAAAATACTCTCTATCAGGAATTAGTCGATAAACCAGGGGCCACACGTGAAAACACAGTATTCTTCGGAGTTGTGTGTGTACAATTTCTGAACAGATTGTGTAAATACAGAATTTATCAGCATACCTGTGTTTGAGGGGACACATACATAGTATCGCAGAGCCCCTGTGTGTGTGTGTGTGTGTGTGTGTGTGTGTGTGTGTGTGTGTCTGTCTGTGTGTGTAGTTGGGTGACTTTTGTAACCCTGTGTATTGGTGTTAGCACATTTAACACATCTTTTTTCTGACAGTCTGGCACTTCGACATAAAGTGACACCCTGTATCCACCAATACAGTAAAGATATCAAAAAAAAAAAAAAAGAGAGAGAAGAAAAGAAAACCTAGTGTTTCAGTGACAGACTTACTATCCGTTAATAAATCGAAGTATGTTGTATTTACTCAATGATGGAGCTTGATATGGTGCAATGCTTTAAAAAATCAATCTAATTGCTTTTCTGTCTTAATTTCAGATTGATTCTATATATCTTTATTTTCAGACGTATTATTCATGCTAAAGTTCAAAAAACAAGAATTATAGAGATGTGTCAGTATATTAATTAGTTAATTGGGAATTGGGAGACACATTGTGATACTTGGGTATTTTTTTAATCAGATTTTTAAAATATGAAGTTGCTTATAATTTATTTTATGATTAAATATTTTGTAGCTGTTTTTCTACCATATTTTATATTTTTTCTGATAAAAGGCTGCCAAAATTATATAAACTTTAAGCCATATAAAACCTGATTCTTTCCTTGTGTGTAATAATGAAGAACATAGAGAGAAAGTAGTTATAATGAGCAAAACATGGACATCAAAGATACCCCAAAATCACAAACTAAATTCTGCAGAATATAATAAATATTAAGACTTTATGTGACAGACTTTATAAACAAATACTGCTGAACATCACAGTTGACATCATATGGAGCCAATGACTCACTCACCTAAGCCCTGCCCAAATTCCTGACCCACTAAATATAGGTTAGACATAATAATATATTGTTATTTTAAGCCACTATATTTCTGGGTGGTTTGTTACACAGCAGTAGCTGGAGTAGCTGGAGCATGAGCTTCCGTTTGCAAATTTAATGGATGCTGAACGTCAGTTCTAGATTTAATAGTAATAATTGTTATTTATTGTGGCTCATCTATGTGCCAGATAACCATTCTCAATGCATTTCATAAGGTTATCATTTAATCTTTGAAGATGATCATTTAATAACCCATGAAGTTATTTCATTATGGAGATTATTTTGTGTTACAGAGATTACAGAGGAGGAGACGGAGGCTTAAGGAGGTTAAGTTTCCTAATAGCCCTATGAAGTTATTAGATTATGAGGCTTATTTTTATCTGTAGTCCGATGAGGACAGTGAGATGTAAGGAGGTTGAAAAGGTCAAGTAATAAAGAGATATCGCAGCTACCACATATCTGAGGCTGGAGGATCCAGTTTAATTCATTTGTAATGAAAGCCTTAGGTCTGATTTATTATAAATAAAACCTGACATTATAATGGGGAACTTATCTAATTAGTTTATGCAGTTTTACCCATAAGCAGACACACCAAACATCTTTCTCGTTTATATTACTTTATTTAATTAATCTTATGTGTTTCTCCCTTATAATCTTCTGTCTTTAGTGTAGCTGACTTTAACTGACAATCTGACCAGAGTTCTCTGGAAAGAAACACAGAGTAGGGCTGTATTTAAATGTACCTATCTCCTTTATGTCAGATCAAAGAAAACGTGCCATTTGTCCCTAACTTTTAAGGGCACTATATTTAATTCAAAATGTTTTAGAGGAAATATTTAATCCAAGGAGTTTCATTTCCAAAGGAGACACACAATCAATTTTTAGGGAAAAATCCCATTCATTGGTATATTTCATTTCTGCTTTACTACAATGTTTTCTTTATCTTTGTGATCCATGCTACATAAATAGTGTTATAGTGACTTCTTTTGGTATTTTCAGAAAAGAGCCTCTCTTTAAGAAGGTTACTGATAACCTCATTTTTGTCTCTAGAGCACCATTTTGTGACAAGGATAAGAGCAACTGATAATATTGATGGGACACGTATGATATACCAGGGAAGATTCTAAGTTCTTTACATATATTAAAATATTTAATAAAGAGCCCAGGAAATTAATATTCATAAGACCTCAAATTTGTATGCACCTTTCTACTTTTTGGCCTCCTCGTGATTCCATATCCTCTGTTATGGCTTTGACCTTCATTATATGCCTGATAGACAAGTAATGTGACAGGAACAGTTGTCTACTGCAAACTCGGAGTATCTTATTCATAAGTGGCCTAAATTACTGTGCTAGTCATTATTCATTATTCAACAAAGTGCATTCCTGACTATATTCAAGCGTAAGAAGAAATATAGTTGCATGATACCTACAAGTCAGTGACCATGTGAATTGCTCTAGTCAAAGCAAATCTGAGCGGAAAAGATGTGGGTCTCTTCCTGCTGGAGGTACTTAAGAGCCAGCATGTAGTCCCCCTTTCCTTACCACCCCAGCAGCTGAAGCACCCTGACCCCTCCTCTGTGGAATCTGAATTACTAAAATGTGGGGCCTGGGGCACCTGGGTGGCTCAGTCGGTTGAGCGTCGGACTTCGGCTCAGGTCATGATCTCACGGTCCGTGAGTTCGAGCCCCGCGGTGAGCTCTGGGCTGACAGCTCAGAGCCTGGAGCCTGTTTCAGATTCTGTGTCTCCTTCTCTCTCTGACCCTCCCCCATTCATGCTGTCTCTCTCTGTCTCAAAAATAAATAAACATTAATTTTTTTTTTTTTAAAGTGGGGCCTTCCCCAGGGCCATTGATGTACACGTTGAAGCAGAACAAAGGAACTCTTAGGGAGGCAGGAACAGAGAAGGATATTCTCACACAAGGTGATAAGTCTGGCAGGGCTGTGTGGGCTCTTTATCTCTCTTTGTAAGAAGTGTTCCAGGCCCAAGGCCCGTTATTATGTTGCAGAGCAGATATAGGTACCCTGCACGCATGAAATTGCCTTTCCAAATAGGTACCATGAGAAGACCAGTGAATTGCTTGAGCATATACTAGTTACTGTACTTCATTTGCTGTGAAGTGAGTTCCTGGATAAAAAACATTGCTGAGTGGAATCCTATGATGATGGATAAACACCTTTAAGTTGATGGGCCATAGTTTTGGCAGAAGCACTGTATGCAGGAAAAGCAAATATGTATCCAGAGTAATTGTTTATTCAGGTAAGAACAAAACATTGCCCTTTCTGTGATGGAAGCAGTCCGAGGTAATCCACCTGCCACAAGGTAGTTGGCTGATCACCCTGGGGAATATTATTATATTGGGTACTCAGTGTTGTTCTTTGCTGCTGTCACTTTGGGCACTCAGCAGTGACTGTGACCGTATTAACCTTAGTGAGTTGAAGTCCATGTTGCTAAACCCACGCATAATCCCTGCCACCAGGGCCACTTTGGTTACAAATCCATTGGGCAGTAACAGTGGTGATTGGCAAAAGAGGCCGACTGGTATCCACAGAACAGGTCTTCTTATCTACTCGACTATCAAAATCATCCTCTGCTGAGATCACTCTTCGGCAAGGATTCATATGGGACACAAATATCTTCTTCCACTTCCCCCTCGTCGTCGTCCTCCTCCTCTACCTCTTCTTTTTCCTCTTCTTATTCCCCTTGTTCTTCTTCCCCATCCCCATCCTCCCACCTCACTCTTCCTTCTTCCCTCCTCCCTCCTCCTCCTCTTTCTTCTTCTTCTTCTTCTTCTTCTTCTTCTTCTCCTTCTCCTTCCTCCTCCTCCTCCTCCTTCTCCTCCTACTTCTTCTTTTTCTTCTTCACTGTCTTTTCTTATTCAGAGCTATCTATCAACATGTGTCTTCCCCAGATTTTCTTATTATGGTTTTCAGTCATATTTCAGTCCATTTACAGTCAAATTTCATCTAAGTCTTTGACGATCCAGCCAAACCTTTGGCCATAGCTCATGAATCATTATGATCATACACCTGGCCACTTCTTCTTCTATGCCAAAAGAACAACAGGTGCATTTTTTGACATTCTGACCACTGGTAAGATTTCTTTCCACCACTGGCCTTCAGGAATGTCCCATAAAGAGCTGTATGTAGTGCTGTAACCACCCACTCTCAGGTGGTGCCTGCATATTGTGCAGAACAATCTATAAAAGTCCAAGTGTTCTCTTCCTCCGTCATCTGACTGTAGGGAGTCCCTTATGAGGCTAGAGATGTAGACTGGAAGAGAGAAGGCAAGTGTGTAGCAGGCGGGAGTGCGGACCATGGGCATTTGGGCTACTGCCTTCTGTAACTTATCTATGCCATCAGGGCTGCTTGGGCTTGATTACATATATACCACTTCCTGTGATGATGGAGTGTTCGTGTACACACCCAGCTTTATGGCTTAGCAGGTCAGATAACACCTGGTTCATTCTGGGCAGGTTACAGGGTAACATGGTGGCCCCAGGTCGATTCTTCGGTCTCTACTAAAGCCCAATATCAGGCCCAATAAAAGGACTGCAGCTATCTTCAAAGAATGGCAGGGCTTTGCTCCAACAGCCTGAGGGTCTGTGCTGTTGCTCCTCTATAGGGCTCTGCTACAGACTCCAAACAGCATCCTTATCTGCCCCTGCCACTTTAATTACCACTGGAGCTGCTAGATCACGTGTCCTAAGTGGCAAAGCAGCTTGCACAGCAGTCTGGCTCTGTTGCAGAGCCTTCTTTTACTCTGGGCTCCACTTAGAACTAGCAGCATATTGGGTCAGGCAGTAAGCGAGCAGGAGTAACGCACTGAAATTAGGAATATATTGCCTCAGAAGTCCTAAGAGGCCCACGAGGCCTTTCTTGGTTGCAGTAGGAGCAGGTGGAAAGGTCAGGGAAGCCATGTGGGGATTCTGCCAATTGTTGAGTACTTTATCTTATCCTTATCCTTCACCTTAAGAGGGATGTTGTAACATGCTCCAAACCGCTAGGTGCCTAGAAATCTCACTGAGGTAGAAGACATGATCTTTGTCGGACTTCTTTCCCACTCTCTGACGCACAAATGTCTTAATGATAAGTCCAGAGGACTCGCTACCTCTTAGTCACTAGGTCCAATCAGCATAACAGTATCCATGTAATGTACCAGTGTAACATCACTGATCGAGAGATCAGTGGTCTCTGTGAACTAACTTACAGCATAGGCCTGGAGAGTGGTTATAGCTCTGAGGTAGGAGAGTAAAGGTGTAATGTCAGCCTCGCCCCTCGCCAGCTGAAAGCAACCTGCTTAGGGTCCTCCTTCTTGACAGAGATGGAGCAAAAGGTATTTACTAAATCGGTGGCCGATAGTAAGTACCAGGGGATGTGTGAATTCGAGCAAACAGCGAAGGAACATCTGAACATCATTTGCAATTGGATTCACTGCCTGGTTAAGCTAACAATAATCCGCTGTCAGTCTCCAAGATCCATCTGTCTTCTGTACCACCCAAACAGGTAAGTTGAAGGGAGACATGATGGAAATCATTGCACTTGTATCTTTGAAGTCACTGATAATGGTGCTAATCTTCGCAATCTTTCCAGGAATGAGACATGGCTTTTTGTTTACTATTTTCCTAGGCAGAGGAACTTCTAGTGGCTTTCACTTGGCCTTTGCCAGCATAAGAGCCCCCACTGCATGGGTCAGGGAACCAATGCGGGGATTCTGCCAATTGTTGAGTACTTTATCTGTTGCAATGGTGCATTCTGGAGCTGTAGAAATAACCACAGGATGGGTTGGCAGACACACTGGGCTCACTGTAAGAGAGAACTGAGCTAAAACTCCGTGGATCACCTGACCGCTAAAATCCCCAGTTCTGACTGTGAACTGCAAGGATGTTTTGGGTTTCTTGGAAATAGTGTCATTTCAGAGCCAGTGCCCAGTAATCCCCCAAAGTTCCAATTATTTCCTTTTCCCCAATACAGAGATGTCCTGGTAAAGGCCATAGATCCCTTTGGGAAAGCTGGAGGAAAAATTAACAGTTATACATTGTTGGTGATGTACTGGGTCCTTCCTCAAAGGGACCAGGCTGCCTGCCCTATAATTCAAAGGCTTCTGGATTTATAAACTAGTTGATGTCTGGGAAGTGATTGAGGGGCTGCTACTCTCTGTTTTTATGATTCAGGTTAGGCTTTTTTTTTGCTCACTTGACTTAGTACTTTTCTGTTTATACAAAACAAGTAAGACTTTAGTAGGTTTCCTATTTCATTTCTAGGAATGTCAAAATCAGTCAGTCAGTATCCTAGGCCCGGGTGAGTCAAACTATTCTGATTGCTGTTTGTTTGTTAGCTTGTTTGTTATTTAACAGAGAGAGAATGAGCACCTGAGAGAGTGTGATCAGGGGAGGGGCAGAGGGGCAGGGAGAGAGAGACAGTGGGGGGGGGGGGGGAATCTCAAGCAGGTTCTATGCTCAGCATGGAGCCAGACACTGGGCTCAATCCCATAACCCTGGGATCATGACCTGAGCCAAAATCAAAAGTTGAATTTTCAACTGACTGAGCCACCCAGGTGCCCCCCATTGCTATTTTGATTCTGCTGTCCATTACCATCAATACTCCCACCTTGCTTTTGACAGTTGAGTGTCACCACTAAGCCCCTGTCACTGGAAGATCCAGTTCTTCTATTTGAATTTAGGATTCCCAATCCAGTGACCACAGGCCCAATTGTAAGGTCTGGTCTATAGAAAAGAGCGATCCCAGAGCCCCACAATGATACTCCCTTCCCCTAACTCAAAATATATTTTCCCTTACAACATTAATGAAAAATATGTTCTTCGGGTCTTTCCAGGGTGGTTGAATAGGTCTTAAATGACAAATCCACTGTAATATTCTAATTTCCCTAAACCTTTCAGTTTCTTTTTTTTTCCTTTACATCAACTGATCATGGGAGTTAGAGATGAAAGACAAAAAAAAAAAAAAAATCCTACATGAATGGGGTTTTAGTAGTACCTAGTTAATTAGGACCTTAAGTTATTTAATATGGTCCTTGGATAGTCACCCAAACCTTGAATACTCTTTGTGGAAATGAAAAATAAACCCTTGCTGTTTTATGTTCCTGAGATTTAGGAAGTATTTGTTTCATGGCATGATTTAACCTGTTCTTAAGGCTACAGTCTCTTGATCTGTCAGATGTGGGATTTTAACTACATGTTTCTAAGATCACTTACAGAATTCACATTCTATGATTTTCAGTTTCCCAATTTCAAATACAGAAACTCAACCATGTGAAAATAAATCAACTATATCCAAGGCCACTCAGTTCAGTAGATGAAATTCTGGGGCTAGAATTATGGTTTTCTAATTATCTACCCACAACTTTTTCCATTAGACTGACTCATGCTCTTCTAAATTCAGTCATTCTTCAAAATACACATTAACATATAAAGCTTATTTGGGAGTGATTTTGAATTTTGGAAGTGTTATGGCATTGTTTAGGATGGGTCATTTGAAAATGCCAGAGTAGCTTATCAATACTCAAGTTTCACACATAAAATTCAGTCTAATTCATGTTATTTACCTGCTTTGCACTTAGAAATTAACAATAAACTATGGGGAATATGGAAGCATATGATGTGATTTAGGTATTTTTATGAATTTTAACTTGACTAGCATGGGATATAATCGCACAGAAATTGCACATTTTATTTGGTTTTCTCAATGGAGAACAGCGCTCCTCTAGGGTAGGATTAACCACGATGTAAATTATTAAAGACTGATCCCTAAAAACTAGCAAATCAGAGTCCATTATCTATTAAGTCAACCATTCAAATTTGTCATTTGAGAAGCTGTCCAATTACTCCTATGACGCTGCGAGTGCTCTGAGCATTCTTGGATTTCTTCTTCAGAGTACGTGAAGCTTTTTGGTGACTATTCCTTTTATCTTTGAAGGTGCTATTGATTACTAGAAATTGTCATTCAGAGTCTTTTCATGTGAATTAAAAATGTTATAGAACTAGACAATATTGCGTTTATTCAAGGAATAAGTTGAAATATCTTGTTTTGAGTCTTTTGCGTTTTGTAAAAGTGACTTTGAAGTTAATTATTGAAACGGTATCCCTTAGAGGTATGCCTGGGTGGCTCAGTCAGTTGAGCATCTGACTCTTGATCTCAGCTCAGGTCTTGATCACAGGGACATGAGTTCAGACCCTGCATTGGACTCCATGCTGGATGGGAAGCCAACTTAAAAAAAAAAAAAATGGTATCCCTTAAGAATGTCAGTTTATATCAGAATCATTGGAATTAGCCATAGTATCCAAACAGACCAAATTAAGGTTACTCATCTAAACATTGATTTAACTGTATGCATCTGAGTGTATATGGCATGTATGTTGTGTGCAAGTATGCGTGCATACGAGAAAAAGCAACAGATTCATTATTTCATATTTTATGAAAGGTGTTATATCTATTTTTGAAGCATTTTGATTTAATTTGAAGAGCCAAGACGTAAATATATACAAAGCAAAATATAAGGAAGATACTGCAGGCACTGAACCAATGTGGTATGACATGTCAAACAAGCAGGTTTCTTTCTCTAGAGATTTTAAAGAGAACAATAGATGGATATTTGTGGGACTTTTTTGGGCTATAGAATGGCCTGAAGGTAAAAAAAAAATGAACAAGATTAATATGAGGTCATTTCTACAATCTCTAAAACGTTCTGAATGGGGGCAAAATGAAAGACAGTATTATGGACTTGCTTTGGAGGACTAGTGAAGGAGAAAAATAGAAGGACTCTGTGTGATCAGTAACTGTACTCCTTCCTTAAGAACCAGCGTGCTGGAGAAGGAATAGAGGGGCTGCCCCCTAAGAGTGTAATTACAAGGATTTAATGAGATCATGTGTAGAAAATGTCCAGCGCAGAAATAAACGTATGACTTATGCTCCACAAATATTAGTTTTATTTCCACCGGCCATTTCACATGTTTGCTGATTATTTGCATAGCTATGGATATAAGATGAAAATGAATAATTTAGCATTGATGTGCAGTATAATGAGGAAAGAAATAGAGAAGAGATATGATCTAATCAAAATGAGTTAGTCATAATCCCTTGTCTTTGAAAAATAATAATATAGTAAAGTCATATTTATATCAAGCTCTTAACTTTTCATATCTGTGATTTTCCTTTTATCCCTTGAATAGCCCCAAGACTTTGGTCAGGCAGGTTATTATCATCATGTACTTGATGAGAAAATTAGTGGCTGTGACTTGCTGAAGTCATAAAACTATTAGGTACCAGAGTCTGAATCAAAATAGAGATCCCACCATTGGTGGACTGCCTCTAAGATAATACCCAATTATCCTTGCCTCTTGGTATTTACGCCCTTCTGCAGTGTCTTCTTGTATGAGCTGAACCTAGTGACTCACGTTCAATAATCAGATTATGGCGAAAGTAATTGGTGTCCCTTGCAAAAATTGGTTAAAAAGAGACTGTGGCTTCCATCGTGGACCCTCCCTTGGTCTCTCCCTTGCTTTCTCTGAGGAAACCTGCCGCATTGTGAGTAAAGCTCTGGAGAGGCCCAAATGAACAGGTACTATTATGTCTGGCCAATATCCAGCAAGAGCCTTCAGTCTGCCAACAGTCACATGGGTGAGCTTGGATCTCCTGAGCCCCGCAGTTGCCATGTGAGTGAGCTTAGAAAAAGATTAAAAAAAAAAAAAAAGAAGATTCTCTCCCAGCCACACCTCCAACCTGAGACCACAAGACTAAGTAGAAACCTTGATTACATTGTTATGATAGATCTATAGCCAGAGGCATCAGCCAAGCCACTCCAACATTCCTGACTCAGAGAAACTGTGAGATTTAAAAAAAAAAAAAAAAAATGTTGATCTTAGCCATTAAGTTTCCGGGTATCATGTGATACAGAATCATATATTTGATACACATAAATTCCAAACTCTTGACATTTCAAATGTCTAGTCTATGTAGTAGATCTTAGTTATTATCCAATTGTTGAAACTTTGGTGTTAGAGTCTTTGACACTTAACTCTGACTTTGGCCAATTTGCTCAACCTCTCTATGCCTCAGATTTCTTGTCAACGAAATGGAAATAATAAAAACAGAAACTGCCTACGGGAAGAACAGAAAATAATATTTCTATGAAGTGCATAGAATTGTGCTGGTCCTTAGACAGTGCCCATACCTTTTAGTATTATCATTCCATCATTAATGTAGGAAGCATATCTGGTATCAGAAATAAAGGAAGATAGAAAACTAATCAAGTATTCAAAACTGCAGTTGTAAATATGAATCAGCGATATTAACAACATACACCAACAGAAGAATAAATACACAGGATAATGTGGCAAGTAAAAAGACTGTGAACTAGAAGTTATAAACCACTGAGGTTCTGGCATATTTTAGTGTGTTTTAATTTCTCTTTTAGAAGACAGTATTATTCTATTGACTTGTATTATTTGCCAGGTATCTCAAATTAGAAATCTCTTTTTGTGCCAGATTATAGGCAATATGTCTTCTGATTATGTAAATGTTAATATTTTTATAAAGGCGTTTGTTAAATTTGTTGTCTTTAGATATACCTGAATATATATACATATGTTTACTCATGAATATATTTCAGTATAAGTAAAAACATGTTAAAAGTATTAAATACATATATTTGGAGGAAATTATGTCTAGAAGCAGCTGTGCTGTATGCTATCCCAAACAAGGAACAGAGTAAAAACAGTTGGTGAGGCTCCATAACATTATTTAAGAGATATTACCCAAAACAGAAAGAGCCCTTAGTCATAATAGCAACGCTCTGAGAAGGACAGACAGGGAGTATTGGGAGTAAAATATTGAGATACAAGATAAGACTTAAAATATATTAGAAGGATGATTTGATTTAGAAACTAAATCACACACACAAAATAGTACAACACTAAATACTACTACCGCCATTTTCGTTTCTTAGGGCATTTTTAAAAGTGAATATGAGTCACAAGCATTTTTATGCAAATATACGATGTGAAAATCTGAAGAATTATAATACAGTGAACAAATGGCATTTACTAGAATTGTTTTTCAATGTTTTCTAGCCTGCATCAGACCTCTCGATTCCAAAACAATCTATAAGATTTATAAGAACATTTTTTTTTCTTCATTAAGGGGAAAGCTCCTAAGGACTTTTTATGGAAAGGATAAAAATAAAAATCACTATTATCAAACTTATGAAAGAACACTGTATGTTAATATCTGTAAGAAAATGGTATTTATATTTATGACAAAGATAAGGTAATCTTTTTGTGCACATAGTATTTAAAATCACTTTCCAGATATAGACTCTTTTAAACATTAACACTAAAATGACACACTATGGTTAATCCTCCAAATCTACAAAGGCATATTCCCTAGCTTGTTTTTTTGTAAATATTATTTGCGTGCATGCGTGTGTGTGTGTGTTGATTTGATAAATAATAAGTCAATTGTTAGTATAGGGATGCTTCATAGAAAATGAAAGCATATTAAACCTATCCATTGTTACTTTCCTTTACTGCCTTTGCCATTTTTAAGTGCAAGAGACAGAATAATATTTCATGATTTTTAAATATCATCTAGGGATGAACATATCTAATGGGATTGAGATTTATGACCAGCTACCAAATTAACTTCCATGATGGTCCCCTCTTATGGAAACCTATTGATTGATTTTAAAACCAAATGCTCATGTGCTTAATTTCCAGGAGAAAGCTTGATTGGAATTTGATGTCTCTGATGCCATGAGTGTCTTTCTTCAAGGGCAGTGTAAATTCAGAATGGCGCTTGCCACAGAAAATGGAAGTATCTTTTGACAGGTAAGAGCAGAGTAAAAATGCAATATCACAGATATGGAAAGGTATCCACAGTTGCTGAAGCAATTCTTTCCAAAGTGAAGAAATGAGACTGGTCGGTTGCTCCTCTCTTCTCGTTTGACAGTCTTAAGTGACTCAAAGTATGTGATCCTGTGCTGAGTTTTTTGGATTTCACACCTATTCTGTTTCAGACCTATCCTGTGATATTTCTCCTATCATCTTCTCTTGCTGTTCTTTATTCCTTTGCCTTCATCTTTTTTTCTCCTCTTCTCTTGTTTCTTTAACAATATATTGGATTTTTTTTATTATAATACCTGTTTCTTGTCAAAGTCAAAGAATACAAAAGTATAATATAAAAAAATAAAGAATGTTGTCTTCTTTTTCTCGTGTCATTCCTTGAGGTAGCAAATGCTAACACATTGAAGGTGTAGCTTTCCTCATTTTATTCTAATTTCATACAAATATACAACGTATATGCATATAGACATGTGTATATATTGTGTATGTATATGTATATATATATAATGTATTAAATTTTTTTTCTTTAAAAATTACATTATACCGAACACAGTGCTCTATAAATCCCCATCACTTACAAATGAAACTCCCTCCTAGTCAATATGAGCAGGTGTAACTTAGGTTTTTTTTGTTTTTTTTTTTATAGCTCTATAATATTCTATAGTCTGAATGTATGACATTTTATTCAGTCATTCTCCATACAAAAAGAATTCAATACATTGGTAGGATTTCAACACCAGAAAAATGTTTACTGCCATACCAACTTATAGCTGGTGCTTTTATTTGTATAGAAATGGTTTCAAAAGTGAGAGTGGCTAAAATATATTAACAATTTAAATTTTAATAGATATGCCAGATTACTTTTCAAAAAGCTTTAAACAATACATGTTTCCTCCATAAAAGTCTAACAATTCTCATTTCTCTACATTCTGTATTGTATAGTCTACATATCTTTAATTGTTTGCTAGTCTATTATATGAATATGATATTTCATTTTAAAAACTAGAATATTTTCTTCATGACATTGTTGAATATTTCCTTCTGTGAAACCCCTGCTTATACTTTCTTCCAGTTTTTATTTTTAGTAGTTTGAATTTTGGTTTGGATTCTAGGATTTTTGAGGAAATACACTGAAAACCATATTTTCCCCAGAAATTCTTTGCCTTTTAATTTTACTTATTCTATTCTTTTCACAAGTCAATATGTATCTGATCAAATCTCCATGTATTCTTCAATTGATTTTTCTATCTTGCCTATATCACTTTCCCTTTTTTTTTCTTGAAGTAAATTTTTAAAAATTAGAATTATTAACCCAGATAAGAAAAACATGTCAAGGACACTAATAGTTTATAAATTATGACATTCAAATTACTTTGATAAATTATGTATCTTACATACATTATTTCATAGAGCTTTCATAAGGACTTTAAGAAGGAAAATTTTTTCTTCTGTGTTATACATGAGGGAATGAAGAGATCACTAAATAGAGAAATGGAATGGGCATCCAAGCCTGTATGATTCTAAAGCACCTACATTTCAATTGCAACCAATTTCTTCCCAAGAGCCTTACATTGATGTCAGATATTTAGGCTCTCACCAAATGACTTGGGGTCAGAAACAAAGTGGGAGCAATATAAATAATTAACCCAATCCTAAGTACTGATTTTCTTTTCTAAGTGCTAAACACTAGGCAAGCAACTTAGCTTCTATGAAAAATATTAAATTGGAGTGTTAAAATGAAACTTACCAATGCACCATATGTCAGAATGTAGCTTTAGGCCAGGAGTACATTTTCAAAGGAGATATTCAAAGATGAACATTGCAGAATTTATAGATGGGTCAATCCATCCAGAAGATTAATATTTAAAAACACACAGGAACATAGCAAAGTTCCCAAACACACAGTGTGAAATGACAGAATTAAAAAAAAGAGAGAGACAAGTCAACAATAATTGTTGGAGATGTCAATACCTCATTTTCAATAAGGAATTTAACTACTATGGAGATAGTATAAATAAACCAATAGAATAAACCAACAGAAGACTCCAACAAGACTAGAAACCAACTACACCTAACAGATATATGTAGAATGTCTATAGAATACTATATCTCAAAACAGCAAAACGCTTTTCCTTCTAAGTACACATGGAACATTCTCCAGGATAGACCCTGGAGAATATTTTTATGGCTAGGCCATAGAAAAGAGCCTTAATAAATTTAAATTTTTTTAACATTTATTTATTTTTGAGACAGAGAGAGACAGAGCATGAATGGGGGAGGGGCGGAGAGAGAGGGAGACACAGAATCTGAAACAGGCTCCAGGCTCTGAGCTGTCAGCACAGAGCCTGATGTGGGGCTCCAACTCACAGGCCGCGAGATCATGACCTGAGCCAAAGTCGGACGCTTAACCGACTGAGCCACCCAGGCGCCCAGAAAAAAGCCTTAATAAATTTAAAAGGAATAGAATCATATAAAATATGTTAGAAAAATTGAGAAAATCACAAATCTACGAAAATTATATAACACAACTTTAAATGAATCAACAAAGAAATAAGAAAATACTTTGAGACAAGTGAAAATGAAAACACAACCTAATAGAACTTAGGAAGTTCAATGAAAGGAATTCTTCAAGAGAAATTTGTATCTACAAATATCTGCATTAAAAAAAATATCTCAAATAATAATTCTACCATAAGACACTGGAAAAAAAGAAGAAAAATAAAATCCAAAGAAAATGGAAGAAATAAAATAATATAGCTTTGAGTGAAAATGAAGAGAACAGAGTACAGAAAAGTAACAGAAAAAAATCAATCAAAATAAAACTTGTTTCTTTGGAAAGATCAAAAAAACTGACAAAACTCTAGGTACACTAAGAAAGAACACTTCAAATTACTAAAATCAGAAGTTATAGAGCGACATCACTACCCACCTTACAGGAATAAAAATCAGTATTAGGGAATATTATAAGGAATTGTATGCCAAAAAATGAGATAACCTAGATGTAATGGAGAAATTCTTAGAGGGGCATAAACTACCAAAATCAATGTATGAAGAAGGAGAAAATATGAATAGATTTGTAACAAGTAAGGAAATTGAAAATTTTTAAACTTTTCATAAAATATTCTAGGTCCAGATGGTTTCATTGGTGAGTTTTTAAAGAAAAAGTTTAAAGAGCAATTGATATGATCTCAACAAACTTTCAAAAAATATAGAAGAGGAGGAAACACTGCTAAAATCATTTTGTAAGATCAGTATTATTCTCCCAAAACCAGACCAAAAAAAAAAAAAACCCGCAAAAAAACTTACTAATATCCTTATTAACATATATGCAGAAATCCTGAGCAAAACACTAGGAAATCAAATTCAGCAAAATATAAAAAAATTACACTCTGTAAGAAAGTGGGATTTATCCCAAGAATATAAGGTTATTTATCTTCTAAAAATCAATTAATGTAATATATTAACAGAATAAAGGAAAAAGAACACATGATTATTTCCATAGAAACAAAAAAATGCTTGGCAAAATCTGACACTGTTTATGAATAAAAGGAAGCATTCTCAACTAGATAAAAGTCATATATTTAAAAAAAAGAACAAAGAATATAATGAGCATTAATACATACTGAGGAAAGTCTGTATGCTTTCCCCCAAGATCAGTAACAAGGCAAAGTAGTCTGCTCTTGCAACTTCTATTTAACATTATGCTAAGGTTCCAGCAAGTGCAATTCAGCTGAATGAATGAATGAATGAATCCATCCATCCATCCATCCATCTATCCATCCATTCACCCATCCAGGTATGAAAGGAGGAAGGAAAACTATTTCTATTTCTAAATGACATGACCTTGGATATAGAAAATTTTTAAGTGGGAGCACCTGGGTGGCTTAGTCAGTTAAGCATCCGACTCTGAACTTCGGCTCAGGACATCATCTCATGATTGTGAGATCAAGCCTGCCATAGGGCTCTGCACTGTCCACGGAGCCTGCTTGAGATTCTCTACCTCTTCCCTCTGCCCCTTCCCTCCTTGCACTCTCTCTCTCTCTCTAAAAGAAAGAAAAAGAAAATGAAAAAGAAAAAGAAAATCCTTAAGAATGTACAAAAAACCATTTAAATAATCAAGGAGTTCTGAAAAGTTGAAGAATGCAAGAGCAGTATACAAAAACGATTTGGTTTGTGTTTTTTTTGTTTTTTTTTTTTTTGGTACACTAGAAAAAAACAACCAGAATATGAAGTTAAAAAATAATTTCTTATATTATAAAAGAACATCAAAAAATAAAATGCTTAGGAAAAAAATTAGCAAAAAATAAACATGTACTCTGAAAACTGTAAAACATTGTTAAGATAAAGAAGACCTGAATAAATGGAAAGACTTAGCATATTCCTGGAGCAGAAGAATTAATATTATTAAGATGGCAATATCTTCCAAATGATCTACAGAACCAATGCATCCCTATCAAAATTCCAGTTTCCTTTTCTGTAGAAATTGACAAGCCCTTCCTAAAATTCACATGGAAATGAATAGTCAATGTCATCTTTAAAAAGAAGAACAAAGTAGGAGGACTCACACTTCCTGATTTCAAACCTTCTTACAGAGTTACAGCAATTAAGACAGTATGGTACTGGCATAAGTACAGACATATAGATCAATGAAACAGGATTGAGGGTCCAGAAATAAACTTTTATATTTATGGTCAAATGATTTTCAACAAGGGTGCTATGACAATTCAATATGGTAAAAAAAATAGTCTTTTGACACATGGTAGTGGGACAACTGGATATCCATATGCAGGAGAATGAAGTTGGACCCCTTCTCTAAATCATATACAAAAATACCTCAAGATGGATCAAAGACCTAAATATAAGGGCTGAAAATACCAAATTCTTACAAAAATTGTGAGTTTCCCCTTGTGGCCCGGGGTTAAGCAAACCTTGGGTATGACACCAAAAGCATATGCAACAGAAGAAAAAAAAAAAAAGATAAATCGGACTTTGTCAAAATCCAAAGCTTTGTGCTACAAACAATATCATCAAAAAAGTAAAATGACAACACACATCACGGAATAAAATATTGGCGAATCATATATCTGATAAAGGGTTGATATCCAGAATGTGTAAGTAAAACTATAATTCATTTTAAGAAGATAGATAACGGAATTAAAAAAAAATGGCTAAGGGATCTGAATAGACATTGCTTCAAAGAAGATATGCAAATGTGCAATAAGCAAATGAAAAGACACTCAACATCACTAGCTAACAGGGAAATGCAAATCAAAACCACATGGGGTACTACTTCACATTCACTAGGGTGACTATAATAAAGACAGATAATAAGTGCTGACAAGAATATAGAGAAATAAAAATTTTCATACATGGCTGATCAGAATGTGAAATGATATAGATCCTTTAGAAAACACTTTGGCAATTCCTCAAAATATTAAGCATAGAGTTACTATGTGACCCAGCAACTCAACGTCTCTCTGTATTCACCGGAGAAGTGAAAACCTATGTCCACACAAAAATCTTTACACCAATGTTCATAGCAGCATTATTCATTATAGGCAAAATGTGGAAACAACCTAAATGTCCATTAACTGATGAAGGGGTAAACAAAATGTGATATGTCCATACAATGCAGTATTACTTGACGATGAAAAAGAATAGTCTTTAAACACCTTAACACATGGATAAATCTGGAAAACAGATTAAAAGAAAGAAGCCAGTTACCAATGACAACATATTGTATAATTTTATTTAAATGAAATATCCAGAATAAGCATATCTATAGAGACAAAAAGTAGATTAGTTGTTGCCTGGGGCTGAAGCGATTAGGAGTAATGGGGAATGACTGCCAATGTATACAGTATTTCTTTGTGTGTGTGTGTGTGTGTGTGTGTGTGTGTGGTTGGAGGGGGGGATGAAATGTCTTAGAATTTAATACGGTGATGGCTGCACAATTCTATGACTATACTAAAAATTATTGACATGTATTCTTCGAAAAATGAAGGAAATACTAAAAAATTTTGTTAAGTAGCTTATAAACTATTCAGCCACATTGGGAGTATGAAAAACAAATTCTAGAGCTAGAGATTGGGGAAATATCTTTTGGGAGAATTACACCGTGAGTCCCAGCCCTCTCAATTACAAAGTAGTAGCTTGAAGGTGACTATCCTGAAGGCTTATTAACAACTATCTCCAGGACTTTCGAGGACACAGTGGGCTTGGTAGCTGCAACATTTGTTTAATCTAAAGGATGAAAAACTGGCTGGCTAAACACTCTGATGGTGGAAATAGGAGAGTTTGCTGCTCTATCTATTAATTGAAATCTCAGAGTTTATTCAGGAAAGAGGATGTGTGAATGTTTCCCATGGATCAGAGGTTATTTCACAAGCATGGAGAAGATGTGATATAGAATACTCACTGGCCTTTTCCCAGTGATCTGGAAAGGCAAACAGACCTCCATGGAAGAAATGGAAGCCTAGTCAGGTTCCTGGGACTAAAAATGAAGGAAGTTATATCCCATCCCCTCAACCCACAGCATAGATACCTTTTTGGGCCTTGCTTGACAAAGGAAGTGTAGAAATGTCCTGAGCAATGGCGAAACCACTGGAACACCCATAGAAATGTCAATGAAAGTACTCTTAGTTCAGTCTGTAATAACAAAAATATCATAAACTGGGTGGCTTATAAACAACAAACATTTATTTCCAGTTTTGGAGGCTGGGAAGTCTAAGACCATGGCAGCATCCAATGAGCGGCCTCTTCTTGGTTCATCACCAGTGCTTCTAGCTGTAACCTCACATAGTGGATGGGTGTCAGGGATGAGGAAGATTCCCTGGGCTTCTTTTATAAGGGCACTAATCCCATTCATGAGGGCTCCACCCTCACAACCTGCCTAATCACTTCCCAAAGTTTCCTCCTTCTAATGCAATAACACTGAGTATTAGCTTGCAGTGTATGAATTTCAGGGGACACAAACATTCAGACCATAATAAACGTGTTATCTTAAAACCAGCTGTGCTTTTCAAGCTGAAAGAGGAGGAAAAGTGCTAAGCAGAGAAACGAAAGAAGCCAGGCAAACTTCCCTTATCACATGACGTCTTTCTGCCAACTATGGGCTCAGACTGCAAAAGGGGAGAAGCCTCAGTTTTAAGTCAGCTTCAGACCTTTGATAATTACTTGGGACCAGAAATTCTAATTACTGAAATGATACTGTGTTTTCTGACTTAAAGTCATTGCAGAATTTCCTTAGAGTGACCAGAAAAAATGAGTCTAAGTTTTCACATAGGAGTAGGGAAGAATAAAAACAGTCCCATCCCATTGAGCGTATCTACAAGATAGTGGGAGACACAATTTAAATTGTTTATAATTATACCCCACTAGTCATGCTTGCTCAAATTCTAAAATGAAGATAATAATAGTATCCAATCCACAGAATTGCTTGATAAATTTCTCAACTGCCTAACAAATGAGTACTTTTAATTAATGCTATTACTATCACTTTGCCTTTACAATTGTTCACATGTCTTCTAGAACAATGTTGTTGAACATATTTTCTCCTGTAGATAGGAATGTTCTCTGTATTGTCCAATTAAGTTAGCCACTAGCCTCATTCAGCTGTTGAGCACGTGAAATGTGGTTAGTGCGACTGAGGCACTTACTTTTAATTTCAGTTTAATTAATTTAAATCAAAACGTAAATAGCTACATGTGGCTGTGGCTACTCTATTGGACAGCTCAGATCTCGACGTGTAACAAAGAAAAAAGATATGGGTCAGAAAAGTTGATTGTAAATTCAAGCCTAAGTCCAGCCAACGAGGGAGATTGTTCCAAACCAAATTATTGTTTCATTAGTGTAAGTGGCGTTGCCAGAAAAACCTCAGAATGAATCAGATACAAGTAGAGCTGTAATTTATACACAGATTACGGGGGTGGGCAACAAGAATAGCAAATATATATACACTGAAATTTGCCAGTGCTAAAATATATTCAGACTAACTTCTGACATCTAGTCTGGTACATTAGTATTGATAACAAATTGCAGGTGGAATTTGAACTAGCTATTTTCTAATGATGCAAATCATTAAATAAAGCATCTTACTAAGAGAAGCCCTACCATCTTATTCTTTGTTTTTTGTAGATTTTTTGATGTTTATTTAAGAGACAGAGAGACAAGCGGGGGAAGGGCAGAGAGAGCCAGAGACAAACTCTGAAACAGGCTGCAGGCTCTGAGCTGTCAGCACAGAGCCTGACGCGGGGCTGGAACCCACAAACCGTGAGATCATGACCTGAGCTGAAGTTGGACACTTAACCGACTGAGCCACCCAGGCGCCCCCCACCCCATCTTATTCTTTATGAATAAGATGTGTGTCCATCTGACCAGAACGTGCCAGCACAGACCTCTGAAAGAAAGGTTCATTGATGTTCCTCTGTACTGTTAGAGGAGGCTATAGCCTGGTGAAGGGAAGGACATTTCCTTCCCTTTAGTAACCTTCCTGACCTACTCTAACCTACTCTTTTCTAAAGCCAAGAGGAAAGTTCACTTTGGAAAGGAAAGTAAAAAGCTCTGGAGTCAGAAGGCAGAGTCAGCAGGGCTCCACATTGAAGTCTGCAGACTGGAAGAAAAGACTAGAGCACATTAAACATTATACTCAAGCCATGTCAGATGTGGAGGGAAGTCTTACCTAAATTCGGCAATTACGGCCTTATTCTAACTCAATATAGAGCCAAGCAGCTGCGTGCAGGGGTGTTTACTGCTGCTGTCACATTAAAGATTTATGTCCGACGGTGGCATCCTCGGTGTAATGGATCTAAGAACTTAAACTTATTTTTTGTGAGTAATGTCTGAAATTGCTGTTGCCCTCCCCGCTCCCCCTCCCGCCCCCCTGCACCCACTGTGTATCCGCTGTTTCTCCGTACAGAGCTGGCAGTGTGACCTCTGCTTGGGAATAGGACGGC
The DNA here is from genome assembly GCF_022837055.1 of Prionailurus viverrinus. NCBI lineage: Eukaryota > Metazoa > Chordata > Mammalia > Carnivora > Felidae > Prionailurus > Prionailurus viverrinus. The sequence continues at coordinate 181,227,661 of NC_062564.1, forward strand.
AGTAGAGAATTTATAGGATCCTGGATATATCCTAAGCTAGAGACCACCGACTATATGTAGCCTGAACTTGACCAGATGCTGTAGCAGCAGATCATAGAATCAGGAGCCTTCTAAAAACATCAGGAGATTAGAACTGCTTAAGAAGGTTAATGGGTGTTATAAATATATATTTGTGCAGCACATCTAGCATTGGTCAAGTGCTTACTCTCTATGTGGCACTGTATATGAAGTGCTTCTTATAAATATCTTTATGAGATAAGTGATATTTTAGCCCCAATTTACAAGGAAAGAAACCAAGGCTTGCAGAAGACTAGGTAATAACATACTCAAGGGGACATAATTAATTATTGATAGAGGTCCTGAGCCATTTGTTACGCACGATGCAATGTGTTCTCTCGGATATAGAATAGAATTCTCCCTATCAATCAAGGTGAAAGGTGGTGCCATCATGTCCCTGGGGTTGTAGTGACCTACTGATATATGAAACAGTGTGCTGCTCTCTATAAATATAGCTTATATCTAACCTGAATGCTCTTCTCATCTCCTCTTTTTATTATAATGAATATAAAGGCAACTGAAGGAGAAGGGATGAAGTTGCTAATGTTGCAATTTCATGAGGTCCTTACTGGACCCTGATCAAGGGAGCAGGAAACAACATCCATGAGCATTAATCATATACTCTGACTTCTGTACCACTGGGCGAGTGGACCTCAGGACTGGGACATTCCACAGTTGGGCTAGCAGAGACATGTTTCTTTCCTTTTCCCTGTTACATAGGATGGTTTGTGGCACCCAACACCTGGATCCCAGCATCTAGGGAATATCTCCTCTCCAATGTCCCACCCGGTAGGAGCTGTCATGGACCTTTAGATACAACTACACACATTCGTACAAAGGACGATCAACAAGGATCAACAAGATGACACATCCAAACATCTTGAATGTGTGTAGAATTGAATCTAAATAAACTAGAATGCAGAAATTTACCTTTTACTATAAAAAAAAAATCCCTAGTTTCCTTATTGCCCACATTTTTTTGTCTTCCCAGTCTTTTTTACCCATTTTTTTTTTCAATCACACAAAGCCATCAGGTAATTTGGGATCAATAGGAGATATCAGACCTGTTCCCCAAACAGGTGCCCAGTTTGCTCCAGATTGAGTTTACCTCAATGAAGGAACTTGGAGACATGCTTCTTACCCAGCCTTGGACCTGAACAAGGTCAGAGCAAACCTGTGTCCAAGAGAACCTGTGGGGAGCCAAACGAACACACTGAACACAAGTCACAGAACTGCTTTTCGTTCCTGCTCAGTGTTTAATCAGTAGAGGTGCCTCTGGCCAAGTCATTTAATCTCTTTGACTTGCAGTCCTTTTAGTCCATAAAACAAGGGTATAAAAACTAAGACAACCACTTAAATCTTTTAAAACCCCAACTTCCTATGAGTTCAAAATCTTAAGATAAAACGTTCTCTCAATATATGTCTAGAAGTCGTATTTTCACTAAACCAGTGTCCTTCTTCAAGATACCAGCGCTTCGAAAGCTAGTTCAACAGCACCTCTTTCATGAGGCTGTGTTTGAATGCATGTCAGGGTTCTTTGCTGTAAACAACAGACTGCATGCTGGCTAGATCAGGCAGATGAATGTATTAGGTTTAAGCAGACAAGTGTATCAGCTTAGAATTTCCTGGAGGGCTACAGCCAGACTAGGAAGTTATTCCTCCATGACTGTTGACAAACTACGAAAGGAGAAAGCATTGCTGACAATGGGTCGAAGCAAGGCAAGTGGAGGTGGAGACATCCTTAGTCAGGAATCTGCTGCCACGGCTTCTAGAAACCTAGGATATGGACACTGGTCCCCGGGGCCCTGAGAGCTCCATGCCTGCCCCTGCCGTTGCGGAACATGGAGTCTGCATGGAATGTGTGGCGCTTTTCTTGTGTTGCTCTCCTCCAAATCCACGTCTCCATGGGTCCTTCTAATTGTTAGTGGCTTGGTCATGTGCCTGCACCCAGCTGCAGAGGAGACTGAAAATGTGAGTGTTCTGACTTGTGCCTTGGAAAGGTAAGGAATTGTAATGTGAACAAATGGACCAAAAGTAAGGAGGTATAAGATAACAGCCACAGTTAAGGACTGTGAAAAAAAGAAAAAATGTATTGCCCTTGATTTCCTTCTCCAGACTGAAGCTTGCTTTGAAAAAGGTCAATATTGGGATGCCTGGGTGGCTCAGTCAGTTAAGCGTCCGACTTCGGCTCAGGTCATGATCTCACAGTTCATGGGTTCCAGCCCCACATCGAGCTCTGCGCGGATGGCTCAGAGCCTGGGGCCTGTTTTGGATTCTGTATGTGTGTGTCTCTCTCTCTCTGCACCTCCCTGCTCGTGCTCTCTCTCTCTCTGTCTCTCTCTCAATAAATAAATAAATAAATAAACATTAAAAAATAAACAATTAAAAGTATCAGTATTAAGTAAATATAAATAAACACATAAAACTTTCTTAGATATATTAGATGAACCTCTGCCTTTTGAAAGAGAAGATGGCTAAACAAAGTGCAAGCTTTTCTTGGTGACACAAGATTTTTAATATAAATTCAAATATTATGAACATGATTACGTAGTATGAGGAAACTGATTCCTCATTATCTGTATCCTTAAAGGTACCAGTCATAAAAGAACTTATCATTTCTAAATCTGATTTCATTTAGTGGACCTTCTTCCATTTCTAATTATCGTGGGGGTTATGAAATATCCTGGAATCAGATATATCTAAGTTCAGATCCTAGCAGAGGAATCTTGGACATTCTCATAACATTTCTGATGGTTATAGGAGATGATGAAAGGTAAGTATGGTTCATGGAGCCTAATGAATTGTAAGTACTCATTGAATGAAAGCCGGTGGTGTTACACCTGCTTTATTTTCCCTGACTTTTCCCTTTGTCTGTTACCGTTTTTGATTATGCCTGCCTCTTACTCTCTTGGTTCAAACTCTTCCTCTTTGCTGCTTCCTCCCATTATGAGATTTCTTTTTTTAAGAACATTAGGTTAATAGCTCTTTAGTTGATTGGTTACTCAGTTGCAAGCTCTGCATCGGTCCTGTGTGTCTTTATGCCATGAAGGAACCTCACACCCTACCAATCAGCGCTCATTGTGTTTGACTTCTTGATTTCAAACCTTAGTTGCTCATCACTTCTGTTTGGGGTTTTGGGAAAAGCTAGCCTGTCTTTTAATGCATCGGAGGTAGATTCCAATATATAAGTAAACATCTTACTAGGCAAAGGTTAAAGTGAAGACAGCGACAACAGCAAATAATCTTCTCTCCTCATTAGCATGTAAGCAGGGGTTTGGAGCCAGGGAAATTTTTGATTCCTAGCCAATCCACTTATTATTCAAGTTCCTTGCACAAGACAGTTAACCTCTTTGAGAGACTTTCCTGATCTGTAAAACGGGAGTTCAGTTGTTGACTTGCCGGGTTGCTGTGAGAGTTAGGAATGCACCGCTTTCCTAGGGCGATGCCTCGCATATAGTTGATGTCCCATGAATGCTGGCTGTCCCGGTCATTGCAGCTAGGAGCAAACCAGCAGATTGCAGTGGCCTCCTGAGAAGTGGGTACTGATTAGAATGAAGGAGGGGGGGAGAAAGACACCCCAGAGAAAATACTGTCTGCTTCTGCTCAAGGTCAGCCCTGTCAGGCTGCCAAGAGGCGAAGACCTTTAATTTCATGGTGTCATTTTCTCTTCCTAAAAGTACAGTCTGACATATATTTGCTTTTTAAATTGAAGTGAACTAAAATTAATCTCATTATGGGAATCTGATAGTCCTCAAGGTACTTGGAGACTCCTGAGTGTCACAAAACTAGGATCAAAAACGCTGGTAAACTGCCAGCGGAAAAAGCAAAGGCGGCTAAGTGGACGGAAGCCCGTGGGGCTGGGGGTGAGGGGGCAGGGGATGCTTATGTATAATTTGACTCCTTTGACACTTTGTCAAAATAGTGTGGCTCAAACAGACACTTCAAGCCTGAATATCTTTGAGAAATCCTTAAAGACCTTCCTTGCTGTGTCTTAGTGGACAGCTTATATTTTTGAGAGCCATTTGAATATTATTTAAATTGTATTTGAATATTCAGTAGAGGGACATTATTAAGCATTGATTTGCACACATAGTTTTGGGCAACCATGGATTCTGGAGCTGTTCGTGGAGCTTGATGTGTACGAGAACAGCTTTAAAGAGGAGGAGATATGCCTAAAGTATAACCTGGGTTTGCTGTGTTCTCCAGATAAAAAAAGTCTATATTTTCCATAGGAGCAGGAGTTGAGGTCTAGCCCCCTGTCATGATGAATCCTGGAAATCTATTTTTTCTGATGAGGTCTTCAAGTTGCTGCTGGAAGGTCTTCCAGCAGATAAGGCCCTCTATCTTCCCCTGGGTTTCCTGGCTTTTTGATTTTCAGTTGATGGTCTGCTGTCAGCTCTGATAACCTGAATCTCTGTACCTTAAGTCTGTGAATACAAGACACTATCTTCCTCGTATCTCGAGGGTTCTAGAGCATCCTGGAGAGAAAGCCTTTAAGAATGACAGTTCTCACATACTTTAAAATATTTAGGGGCGCCTGGGTGGCGCAGTCGGTTAAGCGTCCGACTTCAGCCAGGTCACGATCTCGCGGTCCGTGAGTTCGAGCCCCGCGTCGGGCTCTGGGCTGATGGCTCAGAGCCTGGAGCCTGTTTCCGATTCTGTGTCTCCCTCTCTCTCTGCCCCACCCCCGTTCATGCTCTGTCTCTCTCTGTCCCAAAAATAAATAAATAAATGTTGAAAAAAAAAAATTTTTTTTAAAAAAATAAAAAAAAAAAATAAAAAAAAAATAAAATATTTATGAAGCGATTTTGCTTAAAAATGTCTGTAACTGTTGCTCTAAACTTAAGCTTTTAAGTTTTGTCATTTTCAGTTTTTTGATTTTGAGAGCCATTATAACATCATGACACTATATATATATATGTATATGTATATATATATATATATGTACATATATATACACACACACGGAGAGAGAGAGAGAGGGAGAGAGAGGGAGAGAGTTCTTCCCCAAAATGAGTTAGGTTATTCTTTTCTGTACTGACCCTAAAAATTCTTTGTGGATCTTGCCTCTCTTGTCCATGACATTTTGTGTTACCAGTTTTCCAGATGTCGCTTCCTCTTTAGAAACAGTGGAATTCACCACCCACGTCGATTCCTTCTACTAGAAGACAAAATAGCATAATCTTTAAGAACATGGCTCCTTAGGGAAGATTCCCTAGGTTTGTTCACTTTTTATTAGTGGTGTGGTCTTTGACAAGCCACTCTGACTGAGCCTTAATATTGTCATCTATAAAAATTACTATCTCAATAGCACCCGCCCTACAGATTGTGGTGATTAAATGGCCATAATCCATAAGAAGCAGATGCAGCCAAGAGAGAACCTAATCTGGCCTGAGTATATGGAGAACAGGGTGGAAGAGTCAGCAGATAAAGCTCTACACTGATTCTTCCGTATTTGAGGAGTTTCTCCCTTTAACATGACTACTTAGGGTTCAACGTGTGCTGCCCACCAGGAAAAGGACTTTCTTTAGAGACTTGCATGACTTTCTTTAAAGGTCCGCCTGACTTCACACATTCTTAACTTCTATGTTAATCACCTGTGTCCGGGGTAGATATATAGGTGGAAATTTAGAGGTACGTTTACCGATGTCTATTTACTCTACTTCCTGTTGGGTGTTCTGACAGGCTGTCTGTGCCCTGCCCCATCGCCTAGAACTCTTCAATTACACAGGGACTGCCAACCACCAGAGAGCTTTCATTGACTTGAGATCGTTCTGCTTGTCCAGGGCAAGCTCGAATTGCTGCAGAATTGATAAATGACCTGCCACTTCCCTGGAGGCTTCGATTCGAGGCTGACAAGAGTTGGTGTGCACATTCCCTCGTTCTCTTCCACTTGTCGGAGTTATGCGGGATAGCCCTGAAGCAGGATCCTCGCTAACCCAGAGTTCCTCAGTGGGATCATACTCCAGTTACCCATCGTGGTAACCGAACTGGTAACACACGCTTCGTTTCTTGTATTCCCTTGCCTGTCTCACCAACCCACTCCACAGTGGGTTTTTCCCGAGGCCACTTTCCCAATGAACTACTTGCCCTCAAATCCTTGTTTCAGGGTCTGCCTCTGGGGAAAGCTGAACTAACAACGATCCCATGAGACCACAACTCATTGTGAAAAGGTTGTAGAGTGTCAGATCCTGGCACATGGTATACATTGGTGCATTTTTTGGTTTTTCTCATTCACCGATTCATTTTTCAATTTCATATTTTATTGAAAAATTAATGTGTATTTATTTTGAGAGAGAGAGAATCTCAAGCAGGCTCTGCACTCAGTGCAGAGTCCAACTTGAGGCTTGAACTCACAAGCTGTGAGATCATGACCCGAGCCAAAATCAAGAGTCGAAGGCTTACCCGACTGTGCCACCCAGGCACCCCTCATTTTTGAGGAGGCTCTATGCCCAGGGTGGAATCTAATGTGGGGCTCGAACTCATGACCCTGAGATCAAGACCTGAGCTGAAATTAAGAGTCGCAGCCTTAACTGGCTGAGCCACCCAGGCGCTCCTCATGGAGTTGTTTTTTTGAAGTTAGTCAGTGTATTACTTCAGAGATCCACAGGGTTGCAAACAGCAGCCAAGCAGGCTGGCTGAGAGAGAAGCAGAGCCCCAAAAGCCGCAACATTTGATGGGAAAGGAAGCTTTCTGGTGGCCTTACACGCTCTGGCTATCCACTGCCAGAGAATAGGAAATACAAGGGTTTTTGTTTTTTTTTTTTACGATTTTTTTTTTAAATTCTAATAATGGCCTATCTTTTCATAGTTTGCTGAACTTGCTTTCTCCTTCATACCTTTGTATGAGTGGCATCATGACGTGGATCTCAAGTAGGAATGACTTTGGTCCCCAGAGGATATTTGGCAATTTCTGGGGGAATTCAGTTGATTTGCAGCACCGATCCGGGGGACTTGATGCAAAGAGAGAAATCTGTATCTCCGTCTTCCAATATGGCAGCCACTAAACCCACGTGGCTCTTGAGCATTTCAAACCGAAGAACTGAAGTTTTCATTTTATGAAGCTTTCGTTAGTTTAAATGTAAAGAGTCACACACGGCTAGTGAGTACCACGTTTGACATTGCAGGAGTCAGAGAGACCTAAAGGCAGGTTGCGACTCTGTCATTTATTTGGTAGCTCTATGACCCTGAGCAAGGTCAGTTTCATCATCATACAATGGGGATAAACTCAGTGCATCCCTCACAATACTATTGTTAAGGATTAACGAAAACATAGCATAGTATTTGCATTGATACACGTTCAATGAACTATTATTAATTTTATGTGAACTGTAAATATTCACCTAGTGAAGCTTCTTTCCACAACTCAGCCTGCCTTAGCAACAGGAATTGGAAACCTTTTTGCAAGAGCACACTCTCTTCCCAGAGTCCTGAAGTCTCAATCCTATTTATGTCTGTCGTTGGATTTAATTGGGTCCATTTCTCCATGTTTATATGAATATATCTATTTACCTATTCACCTATCTAATCTTTCATATTTAAATTATAAATTGTCTATCCCTAACCAATCCACACACAAACCTCCCTTCTATTTTATTTTGACTTCATGTTTGAACCACATTGCCAATCTGCACTCCACTTTAATTAGGATTCTGCCTCCTCCAACACTGTGAACCTGGCATGCATTTTGAGACCTTGGGTAAAGCTCTTCCCTTTCCCTCCTCCTGACGCCTGCCTCCCATGGAACAAAGCCATTTGTAAATGTTTTCACACAACTGACCATGGCATTTATAGATAGGGCTTTAGAAAGGCTGTTGGAGAGTTGCATTTATAAAGAAGAATTCAAATAAAACTTTGTCCAGAGTTTCTCAACAATGCCTGATGCTTGCTACTTGAGAAGAAAAAGGTCACCCTAGTTAATTTGAAATATACCTACTTTGTGTGGGTTTTATGTAGCTCATATAGTGTTCCCATTATTCAGAAAGCAAAGAGAACAAATGATCATTCAGAAGACAACATAAAAAAGTATTTAAACATATGTAATAGTTTAGCTTTATGTGCACATTTATTAGCTTGTCCGTGAATGAGTATGCGAGAGAGAAAGAAATCAAGATGAAGAGAATGTTTTTTTTGCTTTTGGGGGGTTGGGGGAGAGTATAAACCAATGGAGTAACAGTACATCAGTTCATTTAATTCAACAATCATCAATAACACCATGACTTCCCCAGAATAAGGCGTCTTGTAAGAATGATGCCTTGAACACTGGAGTCATAATAAAAGAGGTTGCCTCCATGGTGCACACTCACACACGTAAACACACACAGATACACACAAACACATACACATACACTGACACACATACAGACACATACATGTATATTTGAATAAACAATAAAAGAGAATAAGGAATATAGGATTGAAAGAAGCATAGACGTTTTTAAAAGTCAGCACTAGATAGGTTTCCACCACCTTTTCTCACAAATTTCCAAAAGGTTTGTTTTAGTTTTAATATTTGTGATAAGTTAGATATTGTCTTTTAAAAAGTGAACACTTAAAAATTATGTTCTTGTCACTGAAGACATGCCAGGGGCCTCCTGGTCATGCTGGGACATTGTGGGTGACAGTATGCTCGATAGTTGCTGCAAGAAAAGGAAAATGTTTAGCATGTAATGCACAAAATCAAAGCTATTGAGTAAAAGGCTACATTTGCTATTCTTTAGGAAAATTGGCAACATCAAAAGTACATACTGTGCGTAATTAAAACCAAGGAAGTAGGTTATTGGTTCCATTAAGTTTATTCAAGAACCAAAAGAACAAGTATGGAATTAACTGCATTTGTAAATACCATTTCATAATGAATACGGCAATTTAGAAAGATGGCCCTTTAGCCAATTTTTACTTTTGAATCATTGCCATTGTTAACCAATTACCCAAATTGTGATAAAAAACAAAACATTTTTATTATTTATATAACAATGTGGGCATACTACTGAATATATATTCTTTAAGTTTCGATGTTCCTCTTTTTACTTTCTAGCTTCTCTTTCCTATAGTAATAATTTAATAAGAAACATTTATTGGGTACTTATTGTCTACCAGTACTCTCCTAGGCACTAGGAAGTGTTGATTTGAAAGAAAAACAAAAATATATATGCTAAACATGTGTGTGCGTGTGTGTGTTGAGTAGATTTTGAGGACATTGAATTGAGTAAGTTTTTATGCAAACATTTCAAGTGGTCACATGGGATATGGTTTCTTTGGAGACGATTGTTCATGTTTTATAGATTTCTATTTACTTTTCCTTATCTGTTGAATGACCAACCATATTTTGATTGCAATGAAATTTCACTACTATAAAAAGTTCCTGAATTAGAGTGCAAGCATAAGTGAATAAATAAATAACATAATACTATATATTATTTAAGAAATATAAATCAAAATGTGATTGCAGATAAACTTTCATTTGGTATAATGACTAGGAACAGAGACATTGGAATTTTAAATATAAATTAAAGTAGTATTTATTTAAAATTTTTTTATTAATACTTAACAAATCTTTACTGTGACATCAAATATTTTTAGTAGAATTTCTATTGATGAATTTAGTAGAATTTCTATCGATGGCTCTTTAAATGACATGACTGGTGAAAAATGTAAAGTATCTTATTTCGTTAAATTTTCATGGGAAATAAGTATTTTCACATTTATGTAAGGAAACTGTCTAGACCAAGGGTGTTGCATGCTTTGATTGTTAAGATGTGTGCCTTTGAACTCTTTCATACATGTGAAGGTATCATGATTTTTCGTCATTATAAACCTATCATCTTCTACAACATAAACTCTTTAAACAGTATCGTACACTTCCATTAATAGTCATGATGATGTTTTAACAAGGACTGGACTTAACTTCTTATTAAATAAACTAGAAGTTAGGACAAAATACATGTAACCGCTATTTTCAGGGCTGTCCTTGAATGAAGGGAACAAATAAGGTGTGTCCTATTATATGTTGGCTTTCTACTTAATAGCTTTTTGAAATGCAGGATGAGGGGGAGGAATCTGAAAGGCCAGTGGATTTATGGAATTGAGGAGACGAGGATCAGAGCGCAGGGAGGCTGCCATCACTCTGCAAGCTGTAAGCCAGAGTTCTGGAAGGGAGGGGGCTGCACGGCACATTGGTGGGCACTTAGGGCAAGGCATGTCGGTATTGATCACTTGCTTGGGAAGTGATCACTTGCTTGGGAAGGAGCACAAGGGAATATTGTAGGAGTGATGATATTTTTCTAATCTTGATAGTGATTACATGGGTGTACACATTTTCAAAACCCATCAAAATACACAATTAAAGATGATACAGTTCACTGTATATACATTATACCTTGATAAATTTGATTCTTAAAAAACACTCATAAAATTGACAAGAAACAATTGGAGGAGGAAAAACATGCCATATTAGACTCTAGAAAGATGTCATTCAATTTTTAAAAAAATAATTAATATCCAAATTGTATAGGGTAATAATTTTAATTTAAAAAATCTACATTTACTGACTTCTTACCATTTTAGATGCTTTGATTTAAATATTTGGTATGCATGAACTCCTTTAATCTTCAGAAGAAACCTATGAGACAAGGACTAGTATGATCCCCATTCTATAAGTGAGAAAACAAAGCATAGGAAGTAAGCCTAGGAAGTAACTCAAGATTTCACTGACATTAAGTGATGGAATCAGCAGTCATTCCTACGTGTTTTGACTGTTCTAACCACTGTATGAGCGCATAAAATGTGCTGCCTTATTAGGTGCTGAGAAGACAATACTGGGCAGACACAGATGTAATATGGTGAAGAAGTCAGAGATTAACTGAAGAGTGAAAAAATATACAGGGAAATGTCATCTAGGTGGTGAAAAATTCACTTTAAAGCAAATTTAAGATACAGTTTTGTAAATACGGAAACATAATTAATGATAGCAATGCAATTTGGGCCAAAATAACTGTGTTAATCACGGCCAGTGACATTACTAATTAGCAGACCTGTTTTTCAGAAAGCATTTTTGGCAATGCGTATTAAAATCTTAATTTTTAAAACAATTTATACCTAGTTATTCCATTGTAGGGAACTCAGTCTAAGAAAATATCAACTGGGGTGGGGGGGAAAGACTCCTAGGAGAAAGTGCTAATTGTGGTTTTCCTATGACAGTGAACAATACATATTGTTTTACTCTGCCCAAAAGTAGAATACATTGCATATCCATTAGAATCATAGTTATAAAGATTACATCAAGAAATGAGAACAGACATGATTTAGTCACCAATCCAAGAAAGATATTACATGTGCCAGAGACATTATTTTACATACTGTGATGGATTGAATTGTGCCCACCTCCAAATTTATATGGTGAAGCCCTAACCCCCAAGGCCTCAGAATGTGCCTTTACTTGGAGATAGGATCTTTACAGAGGTAATCCAGGTAAAATGAGATTAAAATGGATTAGTATAGGCTCTAATCCAATAGGACTGGTGTCCTTCTAAAAAAGACAATAAAGTTCAGTTTAAACCACTAGTCTGTGGTACTCTGTTATGGCTGCCTTAGCAAATTAATACACATGCTTGGTTATGGTTAGAGACTGATCGTCATTAGTGCTATTCACCCAATATACATAGCCCTCTCCTTCTGGCACAGGTAGGATTTGACTTCCTTTCCTTCTGAGACTGGGGTTGACCATCCACTTTCTGTGGCAACGAAAGGTGAAAAGACATAACGTGTGTCACTTCAGGGAGATATTTTATGAGTCCCATACTTTGCAATGGTCTTTCTTTTCCTCCACCATGACAACTGGTAACCTTAAAGATGATGGTGACTTTGTCCGTAAAAAGTGCAGGAAACAGAGCCTCTAGCTGACCTACAATGCACATGTAGTGTGAAGATGAGATAAACCGATGTTGTCCTAACTCACTGATATTTGGAAATTATTTGTTAATTGCAGCCAAGCCTAACTCATCCCAAGTAAAACGACTAGCAAGACACAGGCTTTATTCACAAGAATTTTAGTCTGGGTGAGAGTTGTAGAAATAATCGATGTTTAAAATTGAATATTTTGGGGCGTCTGGGTGGCTCTGTTGGTTGAGTGTCTGACTTCGGCTCAGGTCATGATCTCACGGTTCGTGAGTTCGAGCCCTGCACCGGGCTCTGTGCTGACATCTCGGAGTCTGGAGGCCGCTTTGGATTCTGTGTCTCCCTCTCTCTCTGCCCCTCCCCTGCTCATGCTCTGTCTCTCTCTGTCTCAAAAATATATAAAAACATTAAAAAAATTAAAAAAAATAAATAAAATTGGATATTTAAAAATGCCCTGATGAAAGTATGTAACGAATTTTAAGGATGCACAGAAGAGAGGCACTTAACCTGGACTAGGAATATTTCCTGAAGGGAAGTGACACGTTAGCTTGGTCTTGAAAGGCAAATAGGAGCTAGTCAGCAGAAGAAAATGAAGCCAGAGAGATGACGTGTGTACAAAGGTGAGAATTGCAAATTTCTCATTATGCTGGAATGTAATATGTGAGGGTCAAATGAGTAGACGTGATGTTGGGGGAGGATAAGTTGACAGGACCCGGGTCCAGGGGCTGTCTTTACCCATGCTCTGAAGGTTGTAAATTCCTTTCTCAGGTACTTTCCCTGTCAATGGCAAGTTCCCAAAGGAGTGAAATAATCAGTTTCAAATTACAGTTTGAAGTTGAAAAAAAAGAAGGTATTGTATACATTTGATTGCAGGTATGTAAAATATAAACATGGAGAATGGCAAGTAATATGCAAAAGTCGTTATGTGAGAAAGGAGTGAACATAGGTAAAGAATGTTGCCAGTTTAGTGGCTAGGTTGGTTGAGCGCCCAGCATCAGGCTCTGTGCTGACAGCTCAGAGCCTGGAGCCTGCTTCACATTCTGTGTCTCCCCTCTGTCTGCCCCTTCCCTGCTCATGCTCAGTGTCTCTCTGTCGCTCAATAATAAATAAATGTTTAAAAATTTTAAAAAAAGATGTTACTATACAGTTTGTTCAATTAAAAGGAAATTTAATGTGAGGGTCTGACTAGGTAAGCAAAATAAGCTAAAAATATTTTTCTCTAAATCTTGAAAACCTATGGGAGATGAAAATATATGTTTACAAAATACAGTTAAAATCAGGTGGGAAAGGACTTATTAAGATAAGCAGCACAAATGGAGATGAAATGAGTTTTCTGTAGCTCTCTTGGTAGGAAAATTAACTTATACCAAAGGCAGAATTAATATTTTAAAAGGCTGTATTTCCAGATCGGAAACCTAGAGAGGGAAAGTAAAGAGAAATGAAAAAGAAAGACCAGTAAACAGAATTCTAAGAGGTATCTTCAAGTTTCCTGTTTTCTAGTTATCTGATCCAACATTAATTCAGATTCTTCTATTGGAAAGGAGTTTTCCAATAGAATTAAGGTCCCTAATCAACTGATTAAAATATGGAGATTGTCCAGGTGGATCCAATGTAGTCACTCAAGCTCTAAAAAGTAGAAGAGGAACCAGAAAAGAGAGAGATGGAGTGAAAGGGATGTGGGGATCAGATCTGAAGCATGAGGAAGATTCAACTCTTTACTCCTAGCCCTTGAAGATGCATGGGGGAGATCGAAAATTGTGGGCAGTCGCTAGACGTTGAGCATAATGACCGGCCAACAGCTCACTAGGAAAAGGGCACGTTAGTCCCACATCTACACGAAATTCTGCCAACCACCTGAATGAACTTAGAAATAGATTTATCCTAGAGCCTCCAGGAAGCCATACAGTGTTGTCGTATTTTGATATCAGCTTTGCAAGACCCGAAGAAAATAGCCCCATTGAACTCACCAGATTTCTCAACCAAAGAAATGCGAGGTCGTAAATTTGTGTTGTTTAAAGCCACTAAGATTGTGGCACCGCACTACATTAGCAATATGAAACTAATCACTCATTTAACAAAATGTGAAATAAGATGGTAGGGTGATGGTGAAACACATGCTTTAGTTGTTAATCAATTAGCAGTCATATACTTAATCAGTTAGTAGTAATAGACTGTAGTGATCAAAGCTGAAGATTCTGGAACCGGAGGGCTTGGGATCAAGTCACAGCTTCATCGCTGGTTGTGTGAGACCTTGAGCAAGCCTCTGTCCTTCAGTTTCCTCAACTGTATAAGGGGAATCATGATAGTTCTTAACCATTAATTACTAATGAATTGTACGCAAGTCACTGAGAACAGTGTTTAGCGTATGGAAAGTTCTGTAAAGTGTTGGCTACAATTGTTTCATTTGAGTGGGTTACACTGTAACCCATGTGTGGGCAAGTCCATAGCCTGTTTTTTTGTGGGTTAAGACCTAGGAATGGTTTTAAAAAAGAAATGGTTTCAGACTCATGGATTAAGTTCACCTATTAATAGAAAGACTTTCAGAGTGTGTACACAAAAACAAAACTTTAACTTTCAAAAACACCTAAAACAAAATGACAGGATTGTTGTCAAAGGATGAAAGAATTAACAGAGGTGCCTGACTGGTTCCATCAGAAGAACTTGGACTTGTTGTGTGATCCAGGCCCACGTTGGGTATAGCGATTACTAAAAAAAAATAATAATAATAAATAAATAAGTAAGTAAATAAATAAATAAATAAATAGCTTAAAAAAAAGAGGAGACAAGTGAAACAAGAAAGCACATGAAGCAATAATATTAGAAATAGAAGATAATGTTAACGGTATTGAAATGGGTAAAGAATGACTTAAAATACAACTTGTTTTAAATATGATTTTGTTTATTGAATAAATTTCATCGGCGACATTGCTATAATTTACTTATGTTTCTATTGTTGAACATGTAGTTTCTTTTTCATGTTTTTAGGGTTTTTTGGTTGTTTTTGTTTCTGTTTTGTTTTTTGTTTTTTTGTGGTTTTTTTTTGGTTTCGTTTTGGTTATTTTTGCTATTTTAGATACAGCTATTTTCGAACATCTTTGTACATAAAGCTTTTTCCATTTCATTGGATTCTTTCTTCAGGAAACATTTCCAGAAGTGTAGTTATTTGGTATGAGAGCAACCGTTTTAAGATTCCTGATACTATTACCAAGTCAAAGGGATTGGACCAATTAGCAGTCCAACCTCATAAATTAAACGTTAACTTTTTTTTTTTTTTTTCTGAAAGGATTGTTACTGGAAGATTCTTTATGAGAAGTGGAATATATTTTAACTTCCTCTTAACGTTTTATAAAAGTGCTGCTAAGTATGTATAAACACTACCCTGGACCTTGTTAAAATGTAGAGCCTGATGGCACTATTTTGGGGTGGAGCCTAAAAGCCTGTGTTCTAACAAGCTCCCAAGTCCTTCTCCTGCTGCTTATCTGCTCCCGTTGTGAATACTGAGGCTTGAGGTTTAAGAAGGCTTGAGTAGGATGTAGGAAAGCCTTTGCTGAGTTTTAAAAAAATGAAGCGTTTGGAAAAAAAAAATCTAACTTGATTTATTAAAAAATATTTTTTTAATGTTTATTTATTTTTGAGGTAGAGACAGAGCTTGAGCAGGGGATGGGCAGAGAGAGAGGGAGACCCAGAATCGGGAACAGGCTCCATGCTCTCTGAGCTGTCAGCACAGAGCCCGACTCAGGGCTGGAACTCACAGATGGTGAGATCATGACCTGAGCCGAAATTGGACGCCCAACCAACTGAGCCATCCAGGTGCCCCCAAAAAATCTCACTTGAAACAAATGTTTCAAACCAAGTGATCTCTCGTTATTGTCTAATCATTAAAAGGGTCGAGCAATCAGGAAAACAAAGGCTTGTTTAGCCTTACAACAAAGTTGTATTCGCCTGAGGTCTTACACTGGCTCCAGTCCTACCATGGACCCAGTCCAACTCTGGCCAGTTTCTAGATCCATTCTGGATAAAGAAATGCTCAAAGTTTGAAAGTCATCATGAAAGCACCATGGAACTAGGATCTGAGAGGGACTCATCCACCACTTCCAGAGGCAGTGAGAAAGCAGAGAACTCCAGGGGTGATCAGACACCTATACCTGGTCACTCATGTCTCCTGGGGGTCACCAGGATCTCTTATGTTACTTCTGATACCAGGACAGGTGAAATAAACTGAGGCACATTAAAATTTCTGAAAGTTTATTTGTGCAAAAATTGCCTCTCCTCAGGCAATGCCGAAGCAGAAGTGGTTAGGAGTGCTCCCAGTTGTGACTTTATTTTGTCCTTCCTTTCCTTTGGTAAGTTTGTATATTATCAGTACTGATGAGTCATTTATAACACTAATTAATTAATCAGTCATCTATCTTGCTTTGGAATATTTTCCTCTCAAGCTATGTGCTTTTTCTTATTGATTAATGAGAATTTACTTCATAGTAATAACATTAGGTCTCTGTCCAGAATGTTGCAAGTATCTTTTCATGGATTAGGATTGTCTTTTCTTACTTTGTTTCTGGTAGTATTTGACCTAGAATGTTTTACATTTCCTAGAGATTAAAAATCTATTCATCTTTTATACTATAGCTTCTCCCTTTGCCTTTATGTGTAGACACACCTTCCTTTTCATCCAAGCAAACAAGTATAGTATCTATTCTTTCAGGGAGGTGATGACTTTACTTCTTAGCATTTCACATTTTCTATAAAGAAGGTGATGTTTTGGGGCACCTGGGTGGCTCAGTTGGTTGAGCGTCTGACTTCGACTCAGGTCATGATCTCGCCGTCTGTGAGTTCGAGCCCCACGTCGGGCTCTGTGCTGACAGCTCGGAGCCTGGAGCCTGCTTCGGATTCTGTGTCTCCCTCTCTCTCTGCCCCTCCCCCACTCATGCTCGGTCTCTCTCTCTCTCTCTCTCTCTCTGTCAAAAATAAATAAAACATTAAAATTTTTTTTTAAAAAAGGTAATGTTTTTACCATTCAGAAGTTAACCAGTTTTCTAAGCACCTTTTGTATTTGAAAATTCGTCCAATTCCTATTGATTTCAAAATTTTGTATTCTCTTCAGATAAAACACTGAACTTTGAAATATTTTCTCTAATTCAACAAAATATATGTATAGTATTTAATTTTTAGTTAAAGGGTAGAAACTGAGGTTTCTTTTTTTTTTTTTTTTTTTTTTCAACATTTGTTCATTTTTGGGACAGAGAGAGACAGAGCATGAACGGGGGAGGGGCAGAGAGAGAGGGAGACACAGAATCGGAAGCAGGCTCCAGGCTCTGAGCCATCAGCCCAGAGCCTGACGCGGGGCTCGAACTCACGGACCGGGAGATCGTGACCTGGCTGAAGTCGGACGCTTAACCGACTGCGCCACCCAGGCGCCCCGAAACTGAGGTTTCTTAATCTCTCCAAAATAGGACTTTTTAGTTAAAAATAGCTTCTCCATCAGCTTAAGAAATTGAATAGGATCTTGAATACTGAATCATTTTGCAACTGGTTATAAAAATAATCTCACTATTTGAGTTATATTTCATATCCTAGCTCCTGTCCTTACATGAATTTCTGTAGTCTTAAGACAAATGTACAGTCTTAGTTTCCAGACATACTATTTTTATTAAGGACAAATTATATGAAGTTCACATGCAAGGTCAAGAGAAATTTTTTTGTTTTGTTTCCTATAATAAAATTCACTATTTTTCTTCCCAAAACAAAGGATTTAAATGTAGCAAAGTTTTGGAGCACATGGGTGGCTCAATTGGTTGAGTGCTGATGTCAGGTCAAGTCATGATCTCACAGTTTGTGGGCCTGTGCCCTGGGTTGGGCTCTGTGCTGACAGCTTGGAGCCTGAAGCCTGCTTCAGATTCTGTGTCTCTTTCTCTCTTCCCCTTCCCTGCTTGTGCTCTCTCGCTCTCAAAAATAAATAAAGAAACATTAAAAAAAGTAAATAAATAAATAAACAGATAGATAGATAAATAAATAAATAAATAAATAAATAACAAATATAGCAAAGTTTTCTCCCAAGGCCAAAATGTCTACTTAATTTGTACAGGAAAAGATATTTCAATTAAAATACAATGAGATATGTAGCAAATATTGCAGTATAGAGAAAAATTGAATTTTTTGTTATATAAAAAATGACTCTTCTATTAATATCAAGTGTTATAGATTAAGATAGATATATACTTAAAATCCATTTTCTAATAAAAACAAATCAGGTTTCCTCTTCTACTGGTACCCTTTTCATCCCAAATACATACATCTGAATTTGATACATCGATTGGTTCATTGAAATTGAGCTCTTCAGGAGATGATGTTTAAATATCAATCACCTTATGAATATTTAAATTCAAGAAATGTCAAATTAAAGGTTTGCTCATCTTATTTACTTTTAAGAGTTCTTCAGAAATATCAAGTAAAATGAGATCATAGTTGGTAACAGTTTAAAACTTTTAAAAGGCTGATCTTTGCAGAGTAATACTCCCAAATGTTCAGAAGGAAAATACCCAAATATAATATAACCTTTAGATTTTTAAAAAAGCTTCTTGGATCTCAGCAAAACTTATTGTATTTAACTTCAACGCTTTCCACTTAACTCTTGATTTAATGCAGCGGTTGTACCTGTAAACTGATACATTGGAATGAAACATCAATTACATTAAGCAATTTTATTGTGTTATGAAAGTAAGTACCAATATAGTGGGTAGTTTTATTGCATTGTTTCTCACTGATTGCATTTAACTTTCTAAAGAAAACCAAAGGCACTTTTATTATATATATATATATATATATACACATACTTTTTCTAGATAAATATTTAATGCTTGAAATTTTGAGCTACATTAAATCTGCAAATTAAATAATACCCACATGCACACTCTAACTTAATGGGTAAAAAATTATTTCATAGATGTATACTCTCCTAAGAAGGGATTCAACAGAGTTCTCAGAAAAGCAACTTCTCCTTTTGTATTTAAATATAATATAATTCACCAAGATGTTATGTACATGCCTAAAGTCATTTGTTTACAAAGTTCATCCATTAACTATACAAGCTACACAAACATCATACACTGAATAGTGCATACTGAACACTTTCTACTTTTTGAACTTAGATTAAGAGGGTCAATCTAAGCAATTACTTAATCTGAGTAATGACTTCAAAGGAGCTTATTGAAAATCCATATTTGTAACTTGTTCTTTACAGATAAAGAAACTTACTTAAAAATTACCAGAAGCAGTCTGACTAAATTCAGAGAAATACTTAGGGTCATAGAGTTTTCCAGATGCAATTGGCTTTGTGTTAGAAGTGTGGGTGGAGGGTTAACTTGTTCAGGGTCATGTCAGTTGTCGAGGAGAGTTTATCTGTCCAATATTAACATCTCCTACATCTTCTCTACCTGCTACTCCCCCCTCCTTCTTCCATACAGTCTGGAATTACCTCCAACTTTTGACTGTTAATCTATTTGACTCTCCTTTTGATTTCTAACGTTATATCTCCCTGACACTCCCAGATAATTTATTTCATCACAGGTCTTCAACCCCAGACTTCATAAAGGATATGCATATCATCTATCTTGCTTGGTTTCTTTCTACCTCTCATCTTTAAACATCTCAATCCATCCTTCAACTTTGTCCCAGGACTTGGGTTCCCCCCATAGCTATACTTAGTTTGTACAGATTTTTGACAAAGGAAGAGATCATCATCATAAGTCAGTCTTTGCCAAATTAAGTTTCCCTCTCTTTATATGGTTTTCTAAGCAGTCATTAGATTCCTAAAGTTTGAATTTAAGTCTTTTATGAAGGACTCATTGTCATTGTTCTGCCTTTTTTTTTCTTTCAAATAAAAAGTATCAAGCTTACTACCAACCACCTAGGTGTCATTTTGCTGAAACTAACAAATGTTAGAATATTGTTCTCAATGTTTATGAAAGAGTAAAGCATTTTGTATGAAGTTGAAATCTGCTATGAAACTTTTCTCAGGCCCATTCCATTTTCCCCCAGACATATTATCTATATTTGATGTTTCCATTCTTTTGTTCTTCCTTAAACTGCTCCTGTTAGGTTTCAGCCACAGATCATACACACAGCTCCTTTTCAAGGTCACCCTAACTTCTAAATCACTAAGACCAGTGAACAAATCTTATTTTTTTTCCTAAAGGAATCCAGTAGCATCATTTGATACATTTGATCACACCTGCCACCTTGAACACATTAATTACTTGGCTTTCAGCACATCACACATTATTCGCTTTCCTCCTGTAAACTAAATCTTGCTTCTTATTCATTTTCTTCTCCCGAATCTCTAAAAATTGGCATGACTTTATCATCTTTTCTAATTAATCTCACCAAGTTAGTGATTTCATTCAGTCCTATGTTTTAAATAAAATTACAGGCTATTAAACTCCTACGTTGGAACATTTTCCTTCTTTCCCCCAAACTTCTACATGTGGGTATCTAATTGTCATCACAAACTTGTATGTGAGTGGAACTCCTTAAACCTCTTGTGCCCACCATCTCCCCATCTCAGTTAATGACAGCTTCTTTCCATTTGCAAGTTAGAAGCTAGATCTTGAATCTAACTTTGACTTTTCTTTCTCTCACATCCCATATCAAGCTCACTTGGAGACCTTGTGACGCATCTTCCAAACATCTGACCATATCTCAGTACCTGCCTATCTATTACTATGGCCCGAGGCATCACTTTATCACTCTGATAGAATATCCTTGTACTTTGTCTCCTCCTACTCCCTTTGTCCATTTCCATCTAGTCATAACAACCATACTGATTCTTTCAAAAGAAAAGGTGATGTAACTTCTCTGCTCAAAACTCTCCCTTCACTCTAAAAGCCAAAGTCATTACAGAGCCTACAAAACCCTACAAGATTTTGCTCCTTCTTTCCCCTTTGAGTTTTACTGCTTTTGAGCTGGCCTACTCTCTGCCATTCATGCTGTCCTCCTTTGCTCTTCCTTGGATATGGCAGGCACAGTCACACGTTTTGTACCGGCTGCTCATTTTGCCTGAAATTCTCTTGCCCCAGATGTCTGGATTGCTCTCTCTCCCTGTGGCAGACTGTTATAGTTGCCAAGCATTTCCTGCTTTAATAAGAAGGTATTTTGCTACTGCACTTGGATACATGACTTGCTTTGGTTAATGAAATGAACAGAGCGCTGTATGCCTCTCCCAAACACAAGCTTGAAGAGCTGTTGTATAATTTATCTTGGATCTTTTCCCTCTGCTCTGAGATCTGCATGATCCAGACAGGGGCTGCTCCTTCAGCCTGAGGCCCGGTATTAAACAACAGAGAGCAGAAAAACAGTTGACCCATGAGGTACTTGTAACACAAGAGAGAAGAATTTGTTGTTTGTTGTTGGAAGCCCTTGAAATTGGGACTTTTGTTACTGTATTACACTTAATGAAAGTTAGGATAGAAAGCGTTACCAAGAATTGGGGCACTGATTAAACAAACACAGTAACCCTTCAGATTGACTTTTCCTGTTGCTAGTGGGCACCCAGGAGACTATTATTGGAGTCTCAACAAGTAATTACAGTGTTATACAGTGGTAAAGCATTTGGTAAGAAACAGGGCGTTGCCTTGGTTGATACTGGATGCTTTTATCTGGCACTATAAAAAAAAAGATGAAATCAGAAAATAATTGGCTACCTTGCAAGTACAACTGAAAGGGAATATAGGAAACTCAGAAATTCCCAAAGCTTCTAGGTATAGAAGCTTGCGCTGTTTCTCATTTCCATCAGATAAAAAATAAAACTGAGATAGCCTTTGAAAACAAAGGTTAATGTAAACTCCATCTCTTCTGCAGGAACTAAATTAGAATCCTAGCCCTCAAACACTTTGTTAAAATCTCCAAAATGATTAAGGTAGTGCCTAATAAAAATTTTAAGTTAGACAAAATGGCTCAAGGGAAAAAAAAGAAAAGATTAAGGCATAGCTTTCCCAACAAATCTTGGTAAGTTCAAGTAACCCACAGTTAAGTTGGAAAAGAATAATTGCTGCTAAGCTACTAACATATAAAGCTGAGTAATAGGAGAAAAGCTAACTAAGCTTTTGGAAGAGTTGTGCTGCCAAAGAAGTCATTAGTTTGGATTTAAAATACATTATGGGGTACCTGGGTGGCTCCGTCAGTTAAGCATCTGACTTCGGCTCAGGTCATGATTTTGCCGTCTGTGAGTTCGAGCCCTGCGTTATGCTCTGTGCTGACACCTTGGAGCCTGGAGTCTGCTTCGGATTCCGTGTCTCCTTCTCTCTGCCCCTCCCCTTGCTCGCGCTGTCTCTCTCTCTCTCTCTCAAAAATAAATAAACATTAAAAAAAAAGTTTTAACATACGTTGTGACTCCTTGAGACTTAAAATAAACTTTGGGCTTCTAATCTTCACAGACAGAAAGAGAAAGCTGTGTGGTCCTTAGGGAGAACATCCTCTCCAATATCCTCCTCAGATAAGCCTGAGGAGGAAAATAGAAAAGGAAAAAATCTCCCAGAGGGAGACAGACTTTCAATAGAACAATGGACTGAGGATCTACTTGAAGGCAACAGAAACAGGGTCTAATTGATGAACATTCTCTTTCTTCAGGGTGAAGGTCATTTGCCGTTTCTCCCTGGGGAGATTTCTATGTTACTACAGGTCAGTGAGGACTGTGTGTTTCTCCTCCTCACCCTGTTCCAGTGGGAATATTTACTGTGGTTAGCCTGTCTACATCGAACCATTGCAATATAGTGTCATGGACAGCAAACTTGACTTTTCAGTTCTTAGATCTCTGCATCAAGAAAGCCATGTATGACCCTGATCTGAAGACTATTCATCATTAGGTTGTTTTCCTTTGTGTGGGTGAGGGAAGTATATTTTATGTGAGGAAGGGAGGGAAACAAGATGGTATTATTGTTCTCAAACACACTCTGATATTCCTCTTGAGATAGATACTCTTAGCCCACTGCTGTTGGGTTTGATCAGATCATATGCTTTGGCCAATGACAAGTGAATGGAAATGACACATGTCAGTCCAAGAAGGAGGATACATAAGGGAATTTTGTGATTCCACTTTTTCCCCCACTCTGGGACATGGGAATGACATGCTCCAGATAGAGGTGGCTGCTTCAATCTGTTTCCTGGATTTAGAACGACTTAAAGCAGTGCCACAGCTGATCCACAAAGGTCTTGAGGAACACAGTCGTTTTTCTAAATGGTGACTTGGGGGTTAACACAACATCACTCAGTGAAAGCTGAATAATGAACTACAATATTCCTTGAAGCCTTTGCTCAAATGTCACCTCAGGGATGTCTATTGTGTCAATGTAAGACCATTTTAAGCACAATTCCACCACTTTCAGTCTCCCTTATCTTGCTCTATTTTTTTTCCGTATCATCTATCCTCTACAACACTAACAAATTATTTTTTTATGGTCTGCCTCCAACCATAGACTCCCTTAGGGCCAGGGATTTTTGTCTGTTTGATCAGTGATGTTCCTGGCCCACAGCAGCCCCTCAAAATATGTTTTTTGGATAAATGAATGATGAGTTGTTTTGTATCCAATATTATGTATGTAGATGTTATGGTATTATTCTAAGTGATGGTGAATTTTATATGTCGACTTGGCTAGTCTATGGTGTTCAGTTGTCGGTTGAACACTGGTCTAGGTGTTTCTGTGAAGGTATTTTGTAGATATAATTAACACTTACAATCAGTTGGCTTTAAATGAAAAGTACCCTCAATGATGTGGGTAGGTCTCCAATCAGTTGTAGGCCTTAAGAGCAAAAACAAGTTTCCTAGAGATGAAGAAATTCTTCCTCAAGACTATAAAATAAAATTACAGCCTGCCAGCCAGGTCTACAAATTCTAGCCTCGGGACTATAACGTCAACTTGCCTGAGTTTCTAACCTGCCAACCTTTCCCTGCAGATTTTGGATTTGCCAGCTCCCATGATCACATGGACTAATTCATTAAAATAAATCTATCTATATCTATCTATATCTATAGTTATAGCTATACCTATCTCTATAACTCCTATTGGTTCTGTTTCTCGAAGAACTCTGTATATAACTTTACATAACTGTGTGTAATTTCTATATATAACTATAAATTATGTTTATTATTTCCAGCATTTATTCAAAGTATAGATCTGTATACATTCACTGTATTTCCTGTTTGCTCCAGAATATAGGAATATATCATAATTTGTATTCATATAGGAATATATTATAATTTATATTCATTCTCCTCTTGATAGACATTTGTGTTGTTTCCAGTTTTACTGGGATGATGGTGTAATGATCACTTTTACATGTTTCCTTTTATACATGTAGAATAAACGCTTTAGCGTATTTCTCTCGAAACTGAATTGCTCATATAGTGTCTATGTTAACACAAATGAGAGCTATAACATTTTACTGTTTATAATTTCACAAACCTATTTTTGAAAAATGTTTTATCAATAGACATTCTTATATATAATAAACCTAATACATGTTTTTAAAATATTAAAATATAAAAAATTTAGGAAAATAAAAAGAATTCCTAATTCCTCATTACCTAATTGAACCATAACAAGCATCTTGGTGCATTTTTTCCATTAAATTTTAATGGAGTTTTAAAAATTTATTTTTGGTTACATAGATGATAACATATTATCTACTATGGGTAATTTTTCAGCCAATTTTCAATTGATAGAAATATTTCCCATGTAATGAACTTTTTCTAAACTTAATTTTGTGTAGCCTGGTTTTTGATGAATTAGATGAACTAAAATTCACCCACTGATTTCCATATTTTTACATGCTTTTTATCTCTTTTTTTCAATTTCAGTAAGAATGCTCTAAAAGCACCTGCTTAGAATACTTTTTCTGTATTTAGAATTATTTTTTTGGGCTAAAATGTATGAATGTTTTAATGTTCTTCAATATAGTCAGTCTGGTTGCTTTCCAAAGGTATTCTACAAATTCACCCTCCAACCAACAATATACTTTATACAATTGGAATTGCTATGTCTCTTTAGATATAGTTTGGTCCGAGTAGGTACTTTTTGTATTAGGTCTTGCTATATTATATATATTAGGTCTTGCTATGAGTTGAATTGTGTCTCTCCTAAAAAATGATATATTTAAGTTCTCATCCTCTGGAACTTAGAAAAGGAACTTATTGGTAAATAGGGTCTTTGTAGAAATAACGAGTTAGGGTGAAGTATACTGGGGTAGAGTGGACCATAAAGCAACATGATTGCTCTTATAAGATGGCCTTATGAAGGCAGAAACATGGAGAATGCCACATGGTGACAACGACAGAGATCAGTTAGGCCAGAAGAGCAAACCAAGAAATGCCAAAGGTTGCTGGCAGACAAGCAGAAGGTAAGAAGAGGAAGGTAGGAGTCTCTGTGAGCTTCAGAGGACCTGGGGGAAAGTAGCTCAGGCTCTACCTTTACCTGAATTTCTTCCCCTTTCTCTTTCTACTCGTCTGAATGAAACTGTTTTGATTCTCCACATAGATATGAACAGGTATCCTTCTCACCCCTACTGGTTCACAATTATATCAATAATTCCCCTTCCTTTACCATATCATCTCCTGATATCACGAGGGTTTTATTTATTTCTTAATTAATTTATTTAGTCACAATGCCATTGTTTTTGCTAGTTTGCAGACCTTGGGAAGGCAGAGACCATTTTGCTTTGTATTCTTAAATGGCGTAACAAAGTGTAATGTGCATGGGAATAGCTTATTACATTTGTTGCATTACATAGGTCAAATACTTTCAAAGGAGTAGAAGCGGTATTAATGTCAGCTAGTATTTGCTGTAATAGTGAAATGATCTGACATCCTTGTGTGGGTCTTATATGGACCCTGTAGTCAAGTAATAGCAGGGCTCTGTCAGATTCTCTGCTATACTCTCAATACCCATCGTAGTGGCTGCGGCTTAATTGGTACCCCGAGAATATAGGTTGAATAAAAGAAGAAGTATCAAAGTAAGAGTAAAGCATTCTCATAAACCATGTTATATTTTTTCACAGCTCACTTATATACTTTATTTCCATACTTTACAGGAAGTCGCTTAACTAAATTTGCCTATGTAAGTAAAAAAAAAAAACTGACTCAGAACAAACAAAAAAATGCATTACCTTTATTTTGGGAAGGAGAACATATCACATTATCCTTGTCGTAATTAACCCTCATTAATACAGTTTCCATCACCATGGAGTCTGCAATAAATTTCCTAAGTTAGTTTGCTATTGTTTATGTAACTCTTTTTCCCTTTCCTATGTATTTGTGTAATGTTAAGACTCTACCATTTAAAAAAATAATAAAGTTTTATGTATTTTGAAAGAGAGAGACAGCAGGAGTGGGGAAGGGGCAGAGAGATAGAGGGAGACACAGAATCCTAAGCAGACTCCGTGCTACCAGCACAGAACCCCACACGGGTGGAACTTACAAAACCCACAAGTCATGACCTGAGCTAAAATCAAGAGTTAGATGCTTAACCGACTAAGCCACCCAGGTGCCTCAATACTCCACAGTTTTGTAGAGAATCTCTCTCTCTATATATAATGTTTATTTATTTTTAAAAGAGAGAGACAGAGACAGAGAGACAGAGTGAGTCGGGGAGGGGCAGAGAGAGAGACACAGAATCTGAAGCAGGCTCCAGTCTCTGAGCTGTCAGCACAGAGCACGATACGTGGCTGGAACTTACAACTGCAAGATCATAACTAGAGCTGAAGTCAGATGCTTAGCTGACTGAGCCCCCCAGGTTCCCGGAGAATCTCTATTTTATAATCTCTAAAACAAGAAGTTGTTGAATATCCCCCTTCATGATGACAGAAATAATTCACCCATCCATAAGATGAACAACTAATAGTTGATTCCTAATAATTTTATCTATGCCGAAGTTTTAGTATTTGTAGACATTAAAGTACTTAATAATTGTTACTGAATAATACATAGGTAGCATTGCTTCTCATTTTAAATGGGGATAACTGTTACATTTTTAAAACCAAGGTTATAATTCAGATTTTGTAAATTTAGGTTAATCTGTGCCAATTGACACGAGTGAGATAATATAACTCTAATGGGGTTTCTTAGAATCAGATCAGAATCTTAGGATGAAACGAGATGTTGGAATTAGGAATAATGAATTTCTGTCTCTGTCTCTGAGTACACATATGCTTGTTACACAAAACATGCACATATGTGTGCATATAGCGATGTGCATGGATATGTATGCATTTCCTTGGAAAGTGAAAATCTAACAGAACATGAGTAAGTCACATAGGGTTTTTACATAAGCTGTGTGTGTCTAATAAGTATATATCTGCAAAATGTATATAAAATATATTGAAATGTGTTAGCCTAAATGCAATATCTACTACAGCTGTATCAAATACTACTGCAAGTACTAGCTAATAGTTAGTGGGCATTTTTCTATGTATATGGCACTGTGCTAAGTGTATCACATATATCATCACATTTAATCCTTACAACATGGTGAGGTAGCTCTCGTTATATTCCCCAGTATACAGATGAAAAAAACTGAGACACTGAGTATTCCATTGACCAGTTGATGCAACTTCTTTTTATTTATTTATTTATTTTTTTAACGTTTATTTATTTTGAGACAGAGAGAGACAGAGCATGAATGGGGGAGGGTCAGAGAGAGGGAGACACAGAATCGGAAGCAGGCTTCAGGCTCTGAGCCATCAGCCCAGAGCCTGACACGGGGCTCAAACTCACGGACCTCGAGATCGTGACCTGAGTTGAAGTCGGGTGCTTAACCGACTGAGCCACCCAGGCGCCCCTGATGCAACTTCTTAGTAGCTACGTTTAGATTTGGATTCATTCTATCGGGTGTCACTGTTCCATGTCTTTCCTTCTGGAGACATAGGATGTCCAAATGTCCTAGAAGTCCACTTGATCTCCAGGGTAATTAGCATATATCATGCCTTCCTTGAAAGAGTGAATCAAAAGCTCTTGAAAATCCAAAGACAGCCTGGCATATGGTAGCCTTTCGATTTTTATTTAGTAAGTGAACGAATGAACAAATAGGATTATGAACCACTGTATTAGTTTGAGAAAGGAAGAATTTAATAATTTTGAAAGTCAAACTTGATTAGAAAACTGGATCTTAATGTCTTAAGAAATAATTTAATTCAAAATGTTTACTATTCACGCCTTTCAACTTACTGTTGTCAGTTCATATGTTCCAACTACTAAGTATTTTAGCAGTCTGTGAGTTTGGCTTCCAGTAGCTTCCTTAAGGAAGCAGAGATTACATTAAAAATAACCCTTTGGAAAGTGCAACAGGGTGCAGGAAAAATATTCATTTTATGGAGAACAACCTGACAAGTTAGAGGTCTCTTTCTCTAGACACTGGGCTTCATTAAATCAAGGGTAATAGCAGAGTCTAATGCTTGACAATTTGCATCTTTCATATTTAATTTGAATTTTTCTGCGCCAACTATTCCTACTGCTGTATAGTTACCCAATTTTCTATTAAATGAAAAGTGTGAGCTTTTAGTCGCACGTTCCAAAGATCAGGCATTATGTTCTTTTCCAACACAAATCTTGAGGTGTCAACATTTTTCAGGCTGATTAAACTCCTTGTCACACAACTAAGTAGTAAAACGTAGCCTGGTCGTATGACTTGCATTACTGGATAGCATGTTTGCAGTGAAGTATCTCTGAGGAAGGGAAAAAACTGTACATTTTTACATGGTGCAGCCTTACTTTGTATTCCTCCAGACTACATTTAAAGTTAAAAGTTTATGAAAATTTAAAGTTTTACAGGCATTGCTTCCTACGGGCTTAAAAGCCCAGCTGACATTTATGAACAAATACATTTATTATACAGCAAATATATTTTTTAAACACTTAAGGGTATTCTCCAACCTCACAACATCTGCCAAGCATGAATGACAAGAACATTTTTAGTTTTAAAGAAAATACATAGTTTAGTATACTAAAAAAAAAGGTGGAGAAACTGGAATGTGAGGACCACTTAAAGGTTTACATTTATTTCATCGATAAGTGCGGCTTTAGCTTAGGTACTCAATGAAAGAATAAGAGCCTATTGTAGCTTTCTACAATTCAAGAAGTGCTCAAGGGGCACCTGGGTGGCTCAGTTGGTTTAGCATCGGACTCTTGATTTGGGCTCCGGTCGTTATCTCACGGTTTGTGAGTTCCAGCCCTGTGTCGGGCTCTGCACGGACAGCATGGAGCCTGCTTGGGATTCTCTCTCTCTCTCTCTCTCTCTCTCACTCTCTCTTTCTCTCTGCCTCTCCTCTGCTCGAGTTCTTTCTCTCTCTAAATAAATAAATAAATAAATAAACATTAGGGGCGCCTGGGTGGCGCAGTCGGTTAAGCGTCCGACTTCAGCCAGGTCACGATCTCGCGGTCCGTGAGTTCGAGCCCCGCATCGGGCTCTGGGCTGATGGCTCAGAGCCTGGAGCCTGTTTCTGATTCTGTGTCTCCCTCTCTCTCTGCCCCTCCCCCATTCATGCTCTGTCTCTCTCTGTCCCAAAAATAAATAAAAATCGTTGAAAAAAAATTAAAAATAAATAAATAAATAAATAAACATTAAACATTTTTTAAAAGAAGTGCTCAAATATGTAAGTAGGGCTAAGGCCATATCATAAAAAAATTTTTTTTCTGAATTTGATAACTTGCTGCACAATCATTCGTATGCTGAATATCTAAGCAGACAACGCCTTTGCCTCTGGGTTCTATGAAGAAAACGCCAACTTAAACCAAAAGGGAAATTCTATAGACCAAATATTTGGAAGGTTCGAGGCCCATAGGGCTTGACAAAAAGATTGGTTTGTCAACAAATCCATGACCAGGCTTCGCCTTCTCTTCTATTCTGCCATGTCTCCTCTTTTCATTGGTCAATACTTGTAATAAATATTTGCTTTTGTCATTTCTTCAAATCTATAAACTCCTAGAATCTTGGGTTTGAATGGAGATTTTTAGCTTTTATTTTGAATCTCGCTGGAATGCTAAGAAATGGACATTTTGTGAGCACACAGAGAAAAAGGTAATAGGCTTGTTCAGGAATCTGGAATGGGAAGGGACCTTGAGAAAACCAGTGAAAGCACAAAGACATAAATGGGACTCCAGTGGCTGAAAGAGTTAATGCTTTCAGCCACACACACGGCAGATTTACTACAGGGGAGAGGAGGGAGGAATGGAGATTAACATTCAAGAGGAAAAACACTTCTTTTCCCCTTACCTGATACATCATGTGTTTAACATGTTGTGTTTCTCCAATAACAGTTGGTATCATTTGCATACATTGAAGAGAATACAGATGGTTTTTCTGCTGAGAGTGCAGTAAAACCAGAGGTCACACTGGGAATAACTAAAGTCTTAAACTACACCTTCCTGAATGCCATATATATATATATTTATATATATAAATATATATATGTGTGTGTGTATATATATATATATATATATATATTTAAATCAAGGCCTTATTGATTTATATATATTTAAATCAAAGCCTTATTACTTAGGACCCCACATATTTTTTTTTCCTGTGTTTAAAACATATGTGCTCTTGACCCACTTAGGAAAAAATGGAAAAGAAAAAAAAAAAGACTCAACACTCACTAGTAAAGCAAAGGCTAGTAGCATAAATGATTGAAGTGTCTTTAAAAACACCTTCCCAGGAGAACAGCCTGCTACTGAAGTTCAGATCAGCAAATACACTTGCCTCATTATTCTTGCATGCCTTACATACCTGCTGCTTTTCCAAACTTCCACATGTTACTTTCTCTCTTTACAAGTGCTGTGCTCTCATCTAGCATTTTAAGAAATGAAAGAGACCACAAATCCTTGAAGAGATGGAATATTTTAAAATGTATTACTGGGCTAAATATTGAACCACATTATAAACACTTGCAAAAATTGGCCCCATTCCTATTCAAGTGAAATATTCACCTTCTTTTTAACAGTGGTATCAACTAACAAGAATGGTTGTCCTCTTAGAGCAGCATTTTGCTTAATAGTCACTTGATTGAACTTGAACTGGAGAAAAGTAATTAAGGACACTAAGAATTAGAGAAGGTGGGGCACCTGGTTGGCTTAGTTGGTTAAGCTTTCGACTTCGGTCTTGGTCATGATCTCACAGGTCCTGAGTCATGAGTTCAATCCCTGCACCCCCCAGGCTCTGAGCTGTTTTCCCCACCTGGCTCACTGCTGTCAGCATGGAGCCCACAGTAGATCCTCTGTTCCTCTCTCTCTCTGTGCTCCTTCTTTGCTGGTTCTCTGTCTCTGTCTCTGTCTCTCAAAATAAATAAATAAACTTAAAAAAAATAGAGAAGACAATTACTTCTAATTTATATTAACTCTTGCTCTTCCTGAAATAACTTATTATTATCAAGGATAGGTGGGTAATTTGAATTTGTCAGACCAGAGAGAGAAAGTTGATCCCAAATGAAAATCATTCATTTGATATTTAAAAAATGCATTTAAAAACATTCTTTTGTGTTTTCATTTATTAAGTATATCTTTTTTTTTCAAATATCCATGATAACAATTGTACTATGTGGACATTTTGCATAGATATAAGGATAGCTAGATATAATTTTTCTTGTAGGTTGGCCTCTTCCAAGATTGTATTAATGAACAGTTCTGATATGCACAATATACTCTTACTAACTACTATTTGACTGATCTGGTTGTTTTAATTTTGCTTTTTTTTTTTTTTTGGATGTTTGATAGTCGATTAAAATCTACAAGCCTTGTCATGGCTTTGACCTCCACCATTTTACATAATTGTCTCCAGCTCCAATTCCAGCTCTCTCCACTCCTTCACTCTCTATGCCTTCATACTGTGGCATAACCCTCATCCCTGTCTGGAATTGTTAACATATATTTGTTTAGTGTTTTACCACGTAAAATCAACATGTCAGTATGATCTTGATGTCTATATTTTGAAATAACTTTACACATATTTAGGCATAGAGAGTGAAGGAGTGGAGAGAGGAAAAACCTGGGAGGGAAGGTTGTTTTAGACAGGTTTACTAGGGTCAGTTGAGCAGAGACCTAAAAAATTGAGGGAATGAGCCATAGAAATACCTGGAAGACTAGGAGGAAACCACAGTGTCACAGAGCAAAAAGCCCAAAGATGGAGATCAGCTTGGTGGTGTTTGAACAACCATAAAGTTTGCGGGGAGAGTGGTAGCAATGAGCTGGAGACAGAGGCAATTATGTAAAATGGTGGGCACAAAAGTCATCATAAGGAGTGTAGATTTTAATCTACTGTCAAAAATCAAAACAAAAAAGAAAAAAAAGGAAAATTAAAACAACCAGATCAAATTGTAGTTAGTAAGAGTATATTGTGCATAAGAACTGTTCATGAACTGAGAGCTTTAAATACAAAACTGATATGAAGCTGAGAGGCATGGTGTTATAAGATGGCTTACAAAGTGAAAATAAAGTTGCTTAACCTTTATAGTGATTGGTTATTACAATGGGGTTTCTAGACAGCAGGATGGCATAAAAGTAATTACCTTACACCATTTTTAAGAGGAAGTCTTAAGTTTCTTTTGATTATCCAGTGCATTTATAAGAAATAACCTAAGTTTTGCTTATGTTTATGAAATAAAATAGAGTTAGCTTTCCTTGCATGGCTTAAGTTGTTTTGCCTGTTCAGGGAATTTTCAAGTCTAGTCTCCATTTTGCATTTTACTTTACTACTATTAGTTGTGAAAAGCCACATAGTTGTGAGTGAGTGACACTGTGAGTTAAGAAAGTAAGTTGCATCAGGGTACCTGGGTGGTTCATTGGTTAAGCATTTGACTTCAGCTCAGGTCATGATCTCACAGTTTGTGGGTTCGAGTCCCACATCGGGCTCTGCAGCTGGCAGCATGGAGCCTGCTTGAGATTCTTTCTCTCTCCCTCTCTCTCTGCCCCATCTGTACTCTGTCTCTCTCTCTCTCTCTCACTTCCTCTCTCAAAATAGATAAGTACACTTAAAAAAAATAGCAAGGTGCCTTATTTTCAATCTCAGTCTCTCAAAATGAGCCATGATCTGGGACAGGTTACTCATTTTCTTCATCTGTGAAATGAGAAAGTAAATGTAACTCTCTGATTGGGGTGTTGTGGGAAATAAAGGACCTCATATATGTAAAGGACTAATTGTTCATATTTAACAGTGATCCCTCTTGTTGCTTGTTGCAAATAGACCATTGGAAGCCAGACAGGAAACAAGGTATTTAGGAGGCTACAGTGTCTGGAAGTCCATGCCAGAGATACAGGAGCTCCTGGTCAGTGATTACTGTTTCAAGTAGTGAGATGTGATTAGACTTTTTTTTTTTCAAGTTTATTTATTTATTTTGAGAGAGACAGAGACAGTGTGAGCAGAGGAAGGGCAGGGAGAGGAAGAGAGAAAATCCCAAGCAGGCTCCATGCTACCAGCTGCAGAGCCTGATGTGGGAGCTCAAGCCCACAAACTGTGAGTTCATGACTTGAGCCAAAACCAAGAGTCAGTTGCTTAACTGGTTGTACCACCCAGGTGTCCCGGGACATGATCAGATTTAACATATATTATGACCGAGAACCTGCCTCTGCGTCTCCAGACAGAGGACGTCCAATAGATTAGATGTGAATTCTAAGAGAGAGAGGAAGCAGAAATCACAACAGAATAAGTGTCTCAATAGTTGTAACAACTGCTGAGATAGGGAAGATTATTGGAGGAGGTGAGTTGGGTGGGATGGGGAAGAATCAGTAGCCTGGTTTGGGATTGTTAGGGTCCTGATATCTATAAGACATTTATATGGATATTTTGGGCAGAAAGCTATCCAAATCTAGTAGAACTGTTGATGACTGGAGGTGTAAATTTCAGTCAGAGGTTACAGGTAGCATTTAAAAGCTTGGGAATGAACAAGTGTGTACAGGCAGAGAAGAGAACTGGCAAGGATGAAGACTGATGCCGTAACACTCAGGAGGAGAAGAAAAAAAAGAGTTGCCGGAGAATTTAAGAGAACCAAGGAGACTCCAGTATTATGGAAAACCAGTGAAGAAAATACTTGAAGGTGTGGGATAAGAAATGACACATAAATTCTCAGTTTGGCATGATGAAAATCAACGGCCACTCGACAACAGTAACCATGACCGAAGCAGTTAGAGAAGAGTTAAGGTGTAAGTCCCAGAGTGGGTCAAGGAGGGCTGGGAGGTCAAGATGTGGAAATGCCTTAATGAATTAAAACAACTATCAGAGGAGCTAGAAGAAAATAAAACTCAATATTTAAATCAGTGGTGACTTCTAAAACTTTGAAATGTTAATAGGAAACACAATGAAAACATTTAAATATTTGAGTATATACATAATAAAAGCTCTGTAAAAATTAAGGAAATTACAAAAATAACAAATGAAAACATTGAAACATGACAAACCAAACATCTATAATAAAGACAATTATTTACAAGTAAAAACATAAGCTAACAGTGCATAAATAACTAATGTACGGGAAGAGATCTTCATATCAAAGTACAATTGAGCTTGACAAATAAATTTTAAGTTAAAAATATTATTAGCCGTTTTTAAAGATAATGCCAAGTGATAAATAATACATTTAATACTGGTACATTATGCATTAGTTAAATCATTGTATTGTGAATATGTTTTAAAATGTGTATTTAAAACCATACAAGTGTTCCATTAATTTTACCTATTCTACTCAAAGAAATATATTTCTAAGAACTAATTTAATAGATTTAAAAAAACCTATAATAATAGGAACAACTGCCATTGATAAACACTCAATGTGGTCTATCTATGATTAACAATCTATAAATATTTGAAACTTACTTCATAAAAGTACTTCAAATATTATCTTGCCCATAACAATAGTTATAAATATGGACAAAGAATGGAAAGGAAGCTGTCAAAATGGATGGCTGTACTTGTTATATTACATTTTCTTTAATATTGCTGTGTGTGTAAATCACGTGTGTGCCTGTCTATGTGTATCCCAATTAGAGATGAGTCTCTAATTCAGAGGTCTACATTTTAATGTAAACAAAAATTTTACCTGACCAGACTCTAAACTCCATGAATACAGTTGCCTTTGCTTTCTCATCATTGTATGTTCAGTGTCAAGCCTAAAATGTTTAATTAAATGTCGTTGAATAAATAGGAAGGGAAGGAGGGGGAAAAAAGAAAGGAAGGAAGAAAAGGAATCAATGACTCCATTTTTCCCTCAGTTTTACTTCCACATTCTCACCAATACCTCTCTTCACCTCAAATCAATTTAAATCATGTTTTCCTTAAAAAAATACCTCTCTCTGGATATCTAAAAATCTAATGATGGCTTCACCAGCTTTCTAGCTAATAAGTTTTGAGCCATTGTGGTCACCTTGATTTATTCTTCAAACTCTATATACAATAAGACTTTAAATCCTAGAGACACTCCACGCATTCATTCATTTGTTCACACATTTAATGAGTACCATTGCGAGTCACTGGGGGTAGAGTGAATACAGGGTCTACTGTTGGGGAAATCATGATCTAGTGAGGGAGACATAAATATATATAGACAATATAAAGAGTGATTAAATGCTCAGATTGAGTTATGTATACTTTTGAAACATAAGAGGTAATTCATGGGCATTCAGATCAGGACACGTTTCCAGAGGAGATAGCTGCTTTGGGTCTAATAGGAATAAGAAGTTTATATAGGTGATTAAGAACAGTTAATTCCAGTGCAAAGGCACAAGTCCTTGGCAGCAAATATGCTTGGTAACTTTTAGTAATTTGGTATAACTAGACTTAGGGTATCTGTCTATTAGTCTCGTAGGGCTGTTGTAACAAAGTGCCATTAATTGGGTGGCTTAAAACAACAGAATGGCATTGTTTCTCAGTTCTGGAGGCTAGAAGTCCAGAATCAAGGTATCAGCAGCATTGGTCCTTCTGAGTGAGAATCTGTTCTATGACTCTTTCCTAGTTTCTGGATGTCCAGGCATTCCTTCGTTTGTAGGTACATCATTCCAATATTCCATCGTTACATGTCATTCTCCCTGTAAAATCTCTGTCTTCTTATAACATCAGTCACACTGGATTAAGGGCTCATGCTACTGTAATGTGACCCCATTTTAACTCATTATATCCACAACAAACCTGTTTCCAAAATGGTCACAATGTGGTATCAGGGGGTAAGACTTCAATATATCTTTCTTGGCACAATATTAAACCTGTAACAATGAGTTAGGATAAGGCATAGAGAGACAGATCCTGAAAAGTCTTATATAGAATGCTAAGTAATTTGGGTTTTATTCTAAACACTATGGAAAGGGAATGGAAAGATTTTAAATAACATGAGTGCAATTAATATTTTTTATAAACATAATTAATTTAATTTTAGTAGCTCCATGGTAAATAGATTTTAAGAGAGAAGAAAAAATAGGGTGAGTATTAGAGAATAAACTTGAAGACAGGACATAAGTTAGTTACAGTAATTTAGGAAAGAAAGAAAAGAGGAGCAACTGAATTTGAGTATTAACAAAGGAGTTAGCAAACAAAACAAAACAAAACATGATTTTCTCCACTACCACTGTCACTTTCTTGAGAACCTTGTCATCTTCTTAGGTTCAAACATCTTTACATCTCATTAGGATAATAGCCTCTTAAAGTGTTTTCCAATTTCATGACATTTTCCACTCTGGTCCTACCTACATTATTTCTAAAACAGTTAAATATAATTCTTTAATGACTAACCTTTGACTATAGAACATCTTACTCAACTCAGCCTAGTATCTGTTTCAGTTGCTTTTGGCTACAATTTGTCCCAAGCAATGAGAAAATTTACTATGCTAATAGAAAGTCAGAGATAGAACAGACACCAGGGGTGGTTGATTCAGTGGGTCAGTTACATCATCATCATCTTGCTGTTCTATGCCAGTAATTCTTTCATCCTCAGGCTGGTAATAAAATGTCTTTTGTGGTAATCAGAC
Organism: Prionailurus viverrinus; assembly: GCF_022837055.1. Lineage (NCBI taxonomy): Eukaryota > Metazoa > Chordata > Mammalia > Carnivora > Felidae > Prionailurus > Prionailurus viverrinus. The sequence goes on from NC_062564.1 coordinate 181,264,591, forward strand.
AAGACAACAGGGAAGAAAGAAGTAACTATCTCTGCCTCTTTTCTATCTTATCTGTAGGGAAACTTTACCCAGAAGCATTCCTACTACATCATGTCTCGGTAGCCAAAAATGACTTAGGATTACCCATCTATGAATTCATCACTGGCAAGCAAGAGACATCTAATTGCTATGATTGATTAAGATTAATCATATGAAAAAAATTTAAAAAAATTAATCATATGAAGTAGAATGTAGGTTGAGTGGTCAAGACACCGTCCTGGGTTTTATATGCATTATTTCAGTTAACCCATTTATATTATTATCTCCGACATGTATGTCCAGCTCTGTCTTTCACTACTTAGTATATGTGATGCATCATTGAATAAGGTATATGTATTAGATTTTAGGGCCACCATAAGCAGATACTGGGTGGTTTAAACAATAGGAATTTGTTTTCTCACAGTTCTGGAACCTGGAAGTCCAAGATCAAGAAGTTGGCAGACTTGATTTCTTTAGAACCCTTTCTTACTGGTTTGTAAATGGTCCCAATCTCACTGTGTCCTCATGCAGCTTTTTCTCTGTGGGTATGCACCCTCAGTGTCTCTCTGTGTGGCCAAATTTCCTCTTGTTATACGACACCAGGCAGATTGGATTAGGACCATTTCACCAGCCTCACTTTAACTTAATCACTTGATCTTTAAAGGTGCCATCTCCAAACGCAGTCACATTTTAAGCACTGGAAGTTAGGCCCGCAGCATATAAATTTGGAGGGGAAAGGGTTTAGCCTGTAACAATAAACTATGAATATACTCTGAGCATTTTCATCTCCATACCTTAGTTCATAGTTATTTAGCTGGAAATATTCTCTACCTTATCGCTGACTGCCAACATTATTTCATTTTGTTCAGAATCTACCTCCGTTGTCATCACAACTAAACCTTTTTTCAGCAGTAGCTTTTAATATCCTCCCAGATTTTTTCATGTTCTTTTCTTAGGGAAACTTCTTGACTTTCTTTAAAATTACAGTTATTTGTACAATTACCATCTATCCTCATTAGATTGTAATATTCTTGAGAGCAGGGACTATATCTTTTTTTTTTTTCTTTTTTAACCGTAGTATCCCTTGTATTGTCTAACAGTATCTCGGCCATAGTTGGCATGCAGTATAAATGTTAATAAAATGTCTACAGAAATATAATTCATTTATAGCCTCATAATAGGAATTGAGCGGAAGAAGAAATTATTATTTCTTAAGTGACAAGGAGAAGATTGGTCAATGAGTTGAAATTTGAAACAGGGCCTGAAGTATGGGTAGGATTTTGATAGATGGAGATATGACAAAAAGGAAATTAGAAATAAGGTGAAATCTCCTTTCAAACCAGAGGTAAAGGAGCAGCACAAGCTGAACTCAGACTCTAAAAAGTGTATTTCTATGCAACAGCATGTGGTCAGTTTGATTACGCCACAGAGTTTTGTTATATAGTTGTAAGAGCTAAATCCAGAAAGACAGTTTGAGACTAAGTTATAAATGATGCAAATGGCATTTTTAAAACTAGTTGGAATTTCTTTGATAAGCGATGGTGAGTCAATGAAGGATGTCACTGATGGGAATCACATTTACCAAAGCATTGGTTAAGGAAAAAAATGTAAGCTCTAGAAGTATCAAATTTTCTTAATAAAGGTAAAATGAAAAATGAAAGAAGATTTGAGAGTGCGAGAGGATGATGAATTTGAAAATATGGAAAGATATCAAGTGAAAATGTCCAGGGGCCAGTGTGAAAATAACATTTACAGAAACAATTTTTGCTTTCCAGCATGCCATAAATACTAGAAAGTAAAAGGTATTTCAGTTATTTGAATATATCTACTCACTTATTTAATAGAACTAGTCTATGGCTATACATTAATGCTCATATTTAGAACCTGTGCTAATTGTGTCTTCTACATCAGAGTAATGTAAATTATTAATCTTTAAGTTTTTTTAAAGCCATTTTAGTTTGCTTTGTTAGATATTTAAGAACATAGTCATGTGAACAAAATTACATGATATATGATGCATATATATCTTCTTAAATATCTACCTTCTTAGCCACTTAATTTTTAATTAATTTACAGAGTGTACATCAAACATAATGCTCCAGATAGCTCTTCATTAATAAATATAAATATTACATCAGCTTAACTATATTTTATTGTGTTCTGTTTTTCTAGCTAGTGAAATTAGGTAACAGTTATACTAGATTTAAAATTTTTAATTAAAATTGAGCCCAAATCATTGCTCCAATTACTTTTCCTTTGGAAGATACTATTTTTCTTTGACACAGTATTTTTAATGAGGTACTATACTATACATTAGTTCACATTTACCTTTTGGCTATTTGTTTTCTATTACTAATTATGATGACCAGCAACAAACTGAGGTGTCTATTAATTTACATAATTAACTTATTGGCAATATTTGCCCTATGTTTGTTAAACTATCAGTATATCCATCTTATAACGATTTTAAAAATAAAAATTCATCCTTATCAAAATTATTGTTAAAGCCAAAGTCATATTATTTATTAATATAAAATATGTTTAGCATTTATAAAAATAACAATACATATGTATGTATACAAATATATATATTTATACTTTTAAAGCAGGCTATATATGTGTAGACATAAAATGTAGAAAAGATGCAATAAATCAGACAACCTAAATTAAATAATGTAAATAAAACAATGTTTTAAAATTGTGGTGAGGAGACACTTCAAATAATCTGGAGAAAAAAATTAAAATTGTACTCTCCTTGACCACCCATTTTTATAGTCCCGAGTCTGATTTTGTTTCTTATTTCCCTCAGTGACTTATCTTAATTATTAGTTTATTGATTTTCTTCAGCTGCCTCTTTTGTGATATAGTGAGTATAGCGTTTGAGTAGAATAGATATGATGTATTTTCTCCATACTTTTGTTTCCCCATTTTCCAAAGAGGTCATTTCTCTCTATCTAAAATTAAAAAGTTTGCTCATATTGTTTGCATTATTTGGACTTAGGGACTATAGTAGTGTGACCCCTTCCCTACCTTATCCTACTACAGGAATTTGGAAATAGATATGACTACTTTCATAGCATTACTCTGAAAATTTAATCACAACACACAGAAAGAAATATAAGTTCTCTCAAATAAACTATTCTGGGCTATAAACAGAGAATGTGTGAATGCGATAATAAGTGGAAGATGAACAACCATGGAATTATAGAAATAGAGTCTCAGGGCAAATAATTCAATGCCCATTTGAGATGTTGGGGAGACAAGTATAAGCGAGATCTGATTCCTGTTCTATTGTCTGTTTCATAGCGAGAGAGAAAGAAAAATCGACTGAAAATAATAATTTAAAGCATTAACTATATGCGGTAGAGAAGTGCCCAAAGTACAAAAGAAACATGAAGGTTGTAACATTGTACCAGCATAGGGTAGGTCCAATAATGCTTAAATGAGAATGAGTTCTTTAGTGAAGAGGGAAAGGATATTTGTGGCCAAAAAGAAATCATGAACAACAATATAGGAGTGACAAACAGCACAGTATATTCTAGAAAAAAGAAGTCATTTGGTGTGAAATGTTAAAAGGTAGGGGTGAGGTTGAAAGGCAGGTAGGAATTAGGAAACAGCCTATTTGGTGTTTTGTGAGTGCTGCTTTACCCTACCGTGTGTTTCCTATCCCCCTCTCCCTGATTCTCTTTTGTTCTATAGCACTTACCATCTTCTAATATACTTAGTTATTTTGTTTATTGATTGTCTCTTCTATTAGTTTCAAGAGGGCAGATTTGAGAAGCTCAAGCCCAGAAACAAATGAAGACTCTAGTGGCCTTCTGAGAGAGAAGCAAGAATCCAGATCAAGAATGCTGTGATTGGATTGGAGAAAAGAAGGGTGAGGGACAGGTGGGTAGGGGGAACAAGGGCAGGCCATTCTTTAAGATATTAAAAGCAAGAGGACTTGGTGATTGGTGTGATTCCAGGGTGAGCGATAAGGACAATGGAGAGTTGACATCTTGAATTAGTTCGTGTAGTAGGCAGTTGGATATGTGATTTTTGACCCATAACAAGTTTTGTGGCAGAAGTGTAGATCTAGGGATGGTTACCATGTTTTGTACTGGAGACCTTCAGATGGATAAGGTCTTCTAGGAAGGGCTTGTAGAGTAAGAACAAAATGGTTCTAAGAAAAAAATCCTGAAATGGATGGAGGGTGAGGAGGCTATATAGGAATGGGAAAAGGTAAGGTATGATATCCATGAAGGGATTATGTGGATAAGTTAAGAAGAAAGAAAATGTCAACAATAATGAAATGATTACCAAACTTAAAAACAGGAGAAATTTTCGGTACGCTAAGCAATGAAATGTACTCTTTTAATTTGGCAACACATTCTGTACCTAAGATCTTTTCTGTATCCTGGTTTGCTGTCCATTGATAAATCTGGTCATCTCTCATTTTACTCCTTTGTGCTCTGATTTTAAAAAGAAAGTTTCGGGGCGCCTGGGTGGCGCAGTCGGTTAAGCGTCCGACTTCAGCCAGGTCACGATCTCGCGGTCCGTGAGTTTGAGCCCCACGTCAGGCTCTGGGCTGATGGCTCGGAGCCTGGAGCCTGTTTCCGATTCTGTGTCTCCCTCTCTCTCTGCCCCTCCCCCGTTCATGCTCTGTCTCTCTCTGTCCCAAAAATAAATAAACGTTGAAAAAAAAATTTTTTTAAATAAATAAATAAATAAAAAGAAAGTTTCCAAAGGGTCAATAACTTGAAAGGCAAAGCATCTCATAATAGGAAATGCAGCTCATATACAGTATAATACCTGTGAATGTAAGCTCTAATATCACTACTGCATATCAACCATGGCTCCCTGACCTTTCTGGCCCCTTCTCCAGCAACACCCTACCTCCTCCTTGAGATCCTCCTCACCACTTTCCTCAAAGCAGCCTAATTCACAAAGACAGCAGTGATTTAGCAAGTAGTCAATAGGTACTCAGCCAAGCTTAGCAAGGGATTTTGCTTCTCAGCTTTTAGGCCATGTCTCTATAGCATGACTAAGTTGGTTCTGGATTGCTTGATTTATTCTTCATTTTGCCTCGGATGTATTAATAGAACAATCAATCAGATCTTGGCAGGGATCAGAATTGGGCATTAGAAAGTCTAGTACAATGAATCGTGCATAGATTTGCTTCTTCTTCTTCTTGTTTTTTTTTTTTTTTTTTTTTTGGTAAACAAATAGACTTGACCTTGTTTGTGCAAATGTTATAGATAAATGCAGTGTGGTATGGCTTTTTATTACACTTACACTATCTACTTTTCAAAAGCATTAAGTGAGAATTTTTCTGCTTTATAATCCTTTTAAAAATACAAAAGTTATTAAATATTCAGTATAAAATATACTTAAGCAGGTGGCTCCATACTCTGGATGTTTCAGACATTTACTTGGGTTGACAATCATTTAGTCAGCAGCTGGAAAAAGAGATGACCAAGAATGTTACATTTGTTGCAATTTTGTAAGATTATGTTTGTTTTTGAACACACCCTTCTGACTTTTTAAAATGAAAATTACATTGTTTTACCATTGGAAAAGGTGAGGCGTGCCTTATATAGACTAAGAAAAGAGAATGATTTACAAGGAAAAAAACACGTTTTAAGTAAGAATTATTTCTTATTTTACTTGGGAACTTAAGAACTGAAATGTTTTACAAATATACCTATGCATCTGCAAAAAGGAATGAGGTAGTTTAAGGCCATGCAGAAGATAAATGAAATAGGCTTTCATTTCTACATGATCCCAATTTTCAGATTACCTTTGGATCACAATTGTGAGAAAAGTTATGTGTATGATCTAAGATCAAAAAGGACTGAAAAGAAATTGTCCAGTCCTATGCTTATTACCATATAATCATTACATACCGTAGACAAATACATCCCTAAGGAATCAATGAATGTGGTTGATTATCTTGGTACTTTCACTTTGGGACTATCCTGTACTCTTGTCCACTGGATGATGGCTTTGAAAGGCATGAAGTTTTGAGGGGATTTTCCAAGAAGAGAAGTTCTTTAGCTACCAATAACATAAATCTGGAATAATCAATCAATTTCCTCTTCAAGAATAAGCTTAATGATCATATTTAACCAAATTTTCTTGTATTTCACCAGTTCTTCATAGTACAAAAAAAATACCACTGGTGTGAATGAAATATGCCCTATATGTTTTTCTGCTCTCTTTTACCAAGACATTATTGTTTATTGGGGCTTCCAAGGACTTTAATCCAGTTGAGAAAATGTCAGTCTCTTCTGCCACCATTCTTACAACCAAAGCATCTGCCAAAATCTTTTGGAATCTGCTCAAAATTCAAGTTACCTTAATTTCTTTGGATCTGTAATTGGATATAACAAGAAAGAAGTGTGGTCTAGAAAGAAAACTGGTGAAGGGTAGGGAGAATATTATTAAAAATCTTCTTTAGCCAAGGGATTTGTGAAATGTTACTTATCCTTTAAAATTATTGAAGTTTTGTATTGCATAACTGTGTATAAGAGACATACATGAGTGACTTGGAAAATAGAATATATTAATTAAAAGTAGTTTTCATGATGTGTTGGCCAGACAAAAAAGTTTGTTAACAATTTTTAGCGTTATTTTACTTGCATTTATTTTTTTCCCTTTCCCAATCCTTTTGGTTATTTCATATTCACCAAAATGTTCTCCTTTTCACCATTTGTTTCTCATGCAAATTTATTAGCAGATTTCCTATTATAAATGTCAAAAAGGACTCTGGTGAGTTTAGAACTTGTGACCCCGAGGTGTTAAGAGCATTAAACACTGAGAGAAGATCAACTCCAATATCAGAATGGGTAAATGGCCTGGGGACTTTTTGTTTGTTTGGTTTCTTGAAACAGGTGAACTAATAACCCATTCTTCAAAATTACCCTGAGGTATAAAGCTTTACATATATAAGATGCTTTACAAATGTTAATTAATGTTAATACCAGCCATATGGCAGAACAAAATTATGTTTGGGTTCAGACTTGTAAAGGCTCCTATAGTTATTTCTAAAATATGACCATCTACTTTGGGAATCATCTCTGGGATATGTAGCCAGCTCAGAGGATGTAGGTGAGACAAGGGTGTGCAAAGGTGATTCTGGTACTACCTAAAAATATTAACTGTGTGGACTTAAGCAAGTTACTTGGCTTCTCCATGTCATAGTTTATTTGCTTATTTGTTTTGTTTTGGTTTTCATTTGTAAAAGTTACCTACTTCATAGGGTTGTATGAGGATTAAAATAATTCCTTTCTTTAAAGCCCTTAGTCTACTGCCTGGAACATAGTAAGAACTCATTGACTGTTAGCTAATGTCTCAGTATTAAGCATTTTTAAACTCAAACTGTATTTATTGGCTACTTTGTAAGTTTAAGAACCTGTAGCAATATCATAGGAATCTTTTAATTAAGGATTTCTATTTAATACCTGGATATTACAATTCAACCATTGTTTAAAGCACATAATTGTTGCTTTGTCTTCTGGCAATTACACGTTGTCCTCATTCAATTAAATCTAAAGTTCAGGGTGTTCAGTCGTTGGGTTGGGTAATTTAATCTTAAAATTTAGTGCCAAGACAATTATTCCTTTCTGCAATTCTGATTAGCTGTAGTTTAAATCCACCTATTTTGAAATATAATAACAATTATTTGAAGGAAAAACAACATGAATCCTCCATCAAAGAAGGAGGAACTGACAGCTTGTTTTTAGCTGAGGAATAAATAAAGTTACCTGTTGACATAGAATCTTCCAGCACCTATTAGAATCCAAATATTCTAAAAACCATACTTAGAGTACATGGATCTCTACTTAATTTCAGAATTGCAGTTAGTATTGAAAGGGGCTTTATGCAGTGGCTAATGCAGCTGCCCACACTTAGAAGTTTCTGGGTTTTCTAAGATCACACAGTTGGTAATGGAAGTGAAACCAGAAAGAAGTTCTCTTGATTGTCTGGACAAAAGGATATATTGCCCTGAGTCTCATGTGTTTTTCAAGCAAGACACAGAGAGGTTTAATAAGAATTTTTGGACTTAAATTCATGACTCTTCATTATTTCTTGATGTCTATAACTTTAATAGTAATCCAGGCTCTGATATCAGTATGTTAATATCCAGGCCTAAAAAATATAGATTATCTTTGGTTAGTGATCCCCAGAGGAAAATTAAACAAATATTATTGTATCCTGGCTTGGATTCTGAGGTCCTTTGTCCCAATCACTTGGGTCCTGTTTCCATGTGATATGTTCTTCTGTGGGGTAACTCAGATGAGTAGCCACTAGGTAACTACCCTGTGCCCATCTTTCCCAGTAGCTGAAAATCCGTCTTGTTCCTTTCTCCCTTCCTGTGACCTGACAGTTGCCAAATCTCTTCAGTAAGGCAATTTTTCTGGGCACTTTCTTTTCCAGTGACTGGATTCACTATGGATAGTTTTGTTGGGTGCACCTTTATTTTGGTCCTTTTCCACTCTCCTATTTCTTGTCTCTCCTCTGATCACCTGCCTCCCCTTTTGCAATGAAAGATAATCTGCATTTTTTACTCAATTGGGAACATTTGCTGACTGTCCTCTGCCTATACCTTCACGAGATTCTTTTTTTTTTTAATTTTTTTAAATGTTTTATTTATTTTTGAGACAGAGAGAGACAGAGCATGAACAGGGGAAGGTCAGAGAGAGAGGGAGACACAGAATCCGAAGCAGGCTCCAGACTCTGAACCGTCAGCACAGAGCCCAATGCGTGGCTCGAACTCACAGACGGTGAGATCATGACCTGAGCTGAAGTCAGACGCTCAACTGACTGAGCCACCCAGGCGCCCCAGGAGATTCTTTAGTTGTCCTGTAAGTCCTCACTAGTTTAGAACACCGTAATCTCAAAACCTGTTTTCACAGAAATAATTCTATTTATTTATTTATTTATTTATTTATAATTTAATTTTATTTTTTTAAAGTTTATTTATTTATTTTGAAAGAGAAAGCACAAGCTGGGAAGGGGAAGAGAGAGCAGAGAGACAGAGAATCCCAAACAGGCTCCACACCACCAGGACAGAGCTTGACGTGAGGCTCGAACCCACGAACCGTGAGACTATGACCTGAGCTGAAGTTGGACACTTAACCGACTGAGCCACCCAGGCGCCCCTTGCAGGAATAATTTTAAAATAATTACCTATGAACTGAAGCAAAAAAAGAAAAATGAGGCTAAAGAATCATCCAAAGAAATGGAGATTGTGTTTGAGTAAATCTGTGGAAAGTACAGTTTACACTGTGAGGGGAAAATTTCACCCTTTCTAGAGTCGAGGAACACTAACTGCATGTGGGTAAGGCGCTGCAAGGTGGTAGTTACCCTTATCATCCTGGTTGCTATAGCTGGTATTATCTATACTGTGTCCGCTATCTCTCCAGCTCTGAAAAACAGGAGCCTCAACTTGGGCCTACACTGATCAACGAGTTCACCTCTAAGCGTTACTGTGGCTGAGACATATTCTCTGTCCATCACATCCCACTTGATTCAGAGAGTCGGCTGCAAATCACAGCATTGACTGGGAACCCTCCGTGACTTAGTGCCTGTTCTAGAATCTGAGGCTGATGCACTGTCCAGTTTGTAAGGTTATTGTGATGATTCATTGAATTAATACATGTAAAGCCTTTAGATCGAGGCCTGGCACATGATAAGTCCTCAAAAATATTCATTACAATAAATATTAATTTGTGGGACAAAAATGCCTACTGGAAATTAATTTTTTAAATACTTACTGGTTTAAGAAGCATTTTTTTTCCCCACTGAATCAACTTTAACAGTCAATAGAGAACCTGTATACACTACAGTTTTTTTTTTCTCCCTACACCCAAGTATTTGCTGCTCCCATTTCATAAACAGAATAAAGTAATCATGTGCCTGGGAGTGTGTGGGGAGACAGGGCCCAGAGTACTATGACTTTAGATGTTTCCGATTCAAGTAGTAATGTTGGCAGAAGTCACTGATGCTGAGGTGAATCACTCCTATCCAGTCTATAATGAAGAAGTCTTAACAATTGGAGGATTCAAAGGAAAAATTATTAGTTGGAAAGTAGTCAAGGTAGCATCAGCCAGCAATGGATCTTTCTCCTTATATCCTTATGGCCTGAAAGATTTTCCTTTAAGGCCATGATGGTTACTTTTATGTGTTAACTTGGCTGGACTAAGGGATGCTCAGAGAGCTGGTAAAATATTATTTCTGGGTGTGTCTGTGAGGGTGTCTCTGGAAGATATTAATTAGCAATTGATTCAGTAGACTAAAGATCAACCTCACCAAAGCAAGTAGGCATTGTCCAATCTGTTGAGGGCCTATATATGTTAAAAAAAAATAAAAATAAAAAAAAAATGAAGGCAAAGAAAGGGCCAATTAAGTCTCTCTGCTTGTGCTAAGACTTCCATATTTTTCTGCCTTTGGATATCAGGCTTTCAGTTTCAAACTGGGACGCATACCAATGGCCCCAAGATTTTTAGTCCTTTGGACTCAGGCTGAATTACGCCACCAGCTTTCCTGGTTCTCCATCTTTTAGATGGCAGATCGTGGGACTTCTTGGCCTCCAGAGCTGTGTGAGACAATTCCTTTAATAAATCTCCTCTCATATATATATATCTGTATATATCCTTTTGGTTCTGTTTTCTCTGGAGCGCCCTGGTCAAGGCCATGGCATCTCACAGTTATGTGTGAGATGGATTGCAACTGGAAAGATATTCCAAGCAGCTTTTACAGTTGTCCAATGGTCACCATAGCAAGAATAGAGAGAAGAAGGTAGTGCTTAAATTTTTGGAAGAAGAATCAAATAGATTTGGAGATTGACGATGTTTGTGAATGAAGGAAAGGAAAATATTAGTTATTACATGAAAAGTGGTGCTAACGCAAATGATGAGAATAACGCAAATGATGTGAAAGGATTGGATGGATTCAAAGTGTGGAGAAATGCAACCTGACCCACAAAGATTCCTCCTTCAAGATAGCTGCAACTTTTTTTGACCACGAGCAGCCCCACAGAGGAGAATAAGCCAAGGCCATGCAAAATTTATAAAGCATCATGTTTGTACAGGGGAGATAACATCTAATGGAAAGTTCTCCTTCAAGTGCATTTCATTGACGAATTTTTTTTTCATGGCAATGAACTCATTTTTCTGTATTTAGTTCACAGCATATATAAGCAAATATGGATCTTTGGACAGAAGTCTTTTTTTTTTTTATTTTTTTTTTTATTTTTTTTTTTCAACATTTTTAATTTATTTTTTTGGGACAGAGAGAGACAGAGCATGAACGGGGGAGGGGCAGAGAGAGAGGGAGACACAGAATCGGAAACAGGCTCCAGGCTCCGAGCCATCAGCCCAGAGCCCGACGCGGGGCTCGAACTCACGGACCGCGAGATCGTGACCTGGCTGAAGTCGGACGCTTTACCGACTGCGCCACCCAGGCGCCCCAGGACAGAAGTCTTTAAAATACATGTCTTCTCCCATCACATCTTTTATTATAAGCAAATTGTTATCAAATTTCAGGAAGCATACATGCATGTGTGGTGAATAACAACTTTGGGAGGATTCAGCAAGTGAGTGAGTTATATTGGAAGCCTGTTTAAAGTAACTAGAATGATGGAACAAGAACATTACCCATATTTGCCATACAATAAGAAACCATAAAATAATACTTCCTATTATTCAGGTTAATATTTTGTTAGGGCTTATTTTATAATTTCAAAAAAAAAGTATTAAAATCTTTGTGTGGGTAAGTGGAATCCTTGTATAATCAATCAAGAAGAATTTATTGAGTGTCTGTAATATGCTCACCACTAGGCACTAGATGTGGCAAAGATTGTTGCTTGCCCTATATTTCCTTTTCCTTGTTTTTATTTATTAATTTTTTTTCTAAACAGAGGCCTGGTATGAACCAGACTGACCCTTTTAAGACATCTATAATTCATTTGTCAAAAATAGGCAATGCCTCCCACACTTTTATTCAGAGGAAAAGGCAAAGTTCTTACACACGCCTCTAAATAGCCCTACATAGTCTCAGCCTTTTTTACGTCTCTGGGTTTGTCCCCTACCCTTCTTCTACCTCAATATGCTCTGATACCTCCGTTGGCCTCCTTGTTTTTCTAATATGCCTCTCATTATTCAAATCAAGAGCTTTTGTACTGGCTGTTCCCTCTCTCTGAACATATCTGAAATGCACTTTACACAGATATTGATAAGGTTAATTTCTTCCCCTTTGCTAAGTCTTTGCTTAAATGTCATCTTTTCAATGAGAGCCACCCTGACCACCCTAGTTCTCTTTCTCTCTTTCTCTCTGTCTCTTTTCTTAAATGACTATATTGATGTATGATTATCATACAAAAAGGTGTACATATTTAATGTATACAATTTGATGAGATTGGAGACAAGTATATATCCATGAAACCATGAGCAAAAACTATGACATTAACATATCCATCACTTACAAAACTTTCTCCCTATCCTCTTTATCATTCTTATTCTTTTTATTTATTATTATTATCATTAGTATTATTAAAAATACTTAAGATCTACCTTCTTGGCAAATTTTTAAGTATATGACACCGTGTTGTTAACTATGGATGATATATGCTGTGTAGTAAATCTCTAGGACTTACTCAATTTGTGCAACTAAGATTTTGTACCATTTCTCTCTCTCAACAGCCCCCCTCCAACCATAATTCTATTCTGTGCTTCTATGAGTTTCACTATTTTAGAATCTTTATATAAACAGTATTATGTATCTGTCCTGTGACTGGCTTACTTTAATTACATAATGTCCTCCACTTTCATCTATTTCGTTGCAAATGGAGAATTCCCTTCTTTTTTAAGGCTGAGTGGTATTCTATCACCGCATTTTCTATATTCATTTTTCTGGTGATGGAAACTTAGGTTGTTTCCATCTATTGGCTACTGTCAAAAATACTGCAATAAACATTGTTTTTATTTCCTTTGGAGGTATACCCCGAAGTAGAATTGCTAGATCTTACGGTATTTCTATTTTTAATATTTCCAGGACTGCCATGAGGTTTTTCATCGTAATCGTGCCAGTTTACATTCCCACAAACAGTGCCCAAATGTTCCCTTTCCAACACTTCCTTTTCTTTTGTTTTCTTCATAATAGCTATTCTAACAGGTGTGAGGTGATATCCCTGTGCGGTTTTGATTTGAATTTTCCTCATGACTAGTGATGTTGAGTGTCTGTTTATACATCTGCATATCTTTTTGGAGAAATCTTTACTTGGGTCCTTCTACCATTTTTTTAGGCAGGTTATTTATTTTTTTAATTTTGAGTTCCTTATATAATTTGAATATTAACCCTTTCTCTGACATAGGGTTTGCACATGTTTTCTCCTGTTCCACAGATTGGCTTTTCATTTCATCAGTTGCTTCCTTTGCTAAGCAAACATGTTTTTTGTTTGTTTTTCTTTCCTTTTTTTTTTCCCGATGTAGTTCCATTTGTGTATTTTTGCTTTAGTTGTTTCATTTTTACTTTTGATATTATATTCAAGAAATTATTGCCAAGGCTAATACCAAGAAACCATCTCCCTGTGATTTCTTCTAGTAGTTTTATGGTTTCAACTCTTATGTTTAAGTATTTAATCTTTTGTGTGTGTGTGTGTGTGTGTGTGTGCGTGTGTGTGTATTCGGTAAGATAAGGGTCCAGTATCATTATTTTGCGTATAAAAAATAGTTTTCACAACACTTTATCTTGAAGAGACTATCCTTTCCTCATTGTGCATTATTGGCCTCCTTGTCAAAGATTAGTTGACTATATATGAGTCAGCTTATTTCTGGGCTCTCTATTCTGTTCCATCATCTATGTATCTGCTTTTATGCCAGCACCACACTATTTTGATTACCATCACTTTGTAATACAGCTTGAAATCAAGAAGTGTGATATCTCCAGCTTTGTTCTTCTTGCCCCAAATAGCTTTGGCTATTCAGGATCTTTTGTGGTTCTATATAAATTTGAGAACTTTTTTGGTCCTACTTGTGTGAAAAATGCCATTATGAATTTTTATTTTATTTTATTTTACATTTATTTATTTTTGAGAAACAGAGTGAGACAAAGTGAGAGTGGGGGAGGGGCAGAGAGCGAGGAAGACACAGAATCCGAAACAGGCTCCAGGATCTGAGCTGTCAGCACAGAGCCTGATGTGGGGCTGGAACCCGCAGACCGTGAGATCATGCCCCCAGCTGAAGTGGTACGCTCAAGCAACTGAGCCACCCAGGCGCCCCGCCATTGTGAATTTTGATAGGGATTGCATCGCATCTAGAGATGGCTTTGAGTAGTGGGGCCATTTTAACAGTGCAACTTTTTCAAACTCATGAGCGTGGACTGTATTTTCATTTATTGTATCTCCTTTAATTATTTCTTTGGTGCTTTATAATTCTCAGTGTACAAGTCATTTACCTCCTTTGTTAAGTTTATTCCAAAGTGTTTTGTTCTTTTTTTTTTTTTAATTTCTTTTTTTTCAACGTTTATTTATTTTTGGGACAGAGAGAGACAGAGCATGAACGGGGGAGGGGCAGAGAGAGAGAGGGAGACACAGAATCCGAAGCAGGCTCCAGGCTCTGAGCCATCAGCCCAGAGCCTGACGGGGCTCGAACTCACAGACCGCGAGATCGTGACCTGGCTGAAGTCGGACGCTTAACCGACTGCGCCACCCAGGCGCCCCATGTTCTTTTTGATGATACTGTAGACGGAATCGTTTTCTTAATTTCTTTTTTAGATATCAGTTTGTTGTTGGCATATAAAAACAAACTTTTTTTGTACGTTAATTTTCGTAGCCTGCAGCCTCATTAAATTCATTATTACTGCTTTCTTGATGGTTTCCTATTAGAAGGTGGAGGAGGGGCGGTAATGTATCCTAACAGATAGGGCATTTTGAGATCAAAAAGTAAAGCAAGCCACTCCATACTGTTTACACAGAGTTTTATTCAGGGTAACTTACTGGTGCCACCCACTGGTTTGGGTGGATGATGATCCAGCCACTGGTCACCTATTCTCTGCCAAATCTGGACCTTAATCCACAGATTTTGGAAGGAGGGGAAGTGCAGAGGTCATTGTGGTGAGGTCAAGGGGTTTAACATTTAACAGACATCATGGGTCCATCTGTTCACCAGACAGGAAGGAGGGGAAGAAAGTGTGTTATCTTTGCTAGTTATCTTAAAAAAAAGTTTAGGGATGATGAGAACCAGCCCTCCCGCAAACTGATGTTGACTTCAGTTTGCTAATACGTTGTTCAGAATTTTTGTATCGGTGTTAATCAGGGATATGTGCCTGTAATTTTCTTGCGTTGTCTTTGGCTTTGGTATAAGGATAATGTTGGTCTTAAGAAATGAGTTTGGGAGTGTTTCCTCATCTATTTTTTTGAAGAGTATAAGAAAGATTGATATTAAATCTTTTAAAAAAGTGTTTGGTATAATTTACCTATGAAGTTGTATGATCCTGCACTTTGCTTTGTTGGGGGATTTTTGGTTGCTGATTCAATTTCCTTATTTATTATTGCTCTATCCAGACTTTCTATTTCTCTTTGATTCAGTCTTGGTATGTTGCATATTTCTAGGACTTTATAAATTTCATAGGTTTTTCAATATTTTGGTATTTAATTGTTAATAAAATTTCTTATCTTTTTTTTATTTCTGTAGCATCTGTTGTAATATGTATTCTTTTAGTTCTAATTTTATTTATTTAAGTCTGCGCGCTCTCTCTCTCTCCCTCTCTCTCTCTCTCTCTCTCTCTCTCTCTCTCTATTTTCTTGGTTATTCCGGTTAAAAGTTTGTTGATTTGGGGGAGCCTGGGTGGCTCAGTCGGTTGAGCATCTGACTTAGGCTCAAGTCATGATCTCACAGTTCATGAGTTTGAGCCCCACGTTGGGATCTGTGCTGACAGCTCAGAGCCTGGAGCCTGCTTCAGATTCTGTGTCTCCCTCTCTCTCTGCCCCTACCCTGCTCTATCTCTCTCTCTCTCGCAAAAATAAATAAAACATTAAAAAAATTTTAAAAAAAGAGTTGATTTTGTTTATTGAAAAAAACACGTGTTAGTTTTTTTCAAATTTTTCTAACATTTTTATATATTCAAATTTGTGTATTTCTGCTCTAATCTATTTTTTTCTGTTTACTTTGGGTTTAGTCCTTTTTAATTATTCTTTGAGTTATAAAGTTAGGTTGTATATTTGAAATTTTTACTTTTAATGTAGGTGCTTGTTACTATAAACTTTTCCTTTTATACTGATTTTGCTATATTCCGTAAGTTTTGGCATGTTGTGTTTTCATTTGACATAAGTATTCTAATTTTCCTTTTGATTTCCTTTTTGAACCACTTGTTGTCCAATATTGTGTTGTTTAATTTCCATGTATTTTTGAAGTTGTTCATAGTTTTGTCATTGCTTTTTATTTTTAATACGTCTGGGTAAAAAAGATGCTGAGAATAATTTCAAATATTTTTAATGGTTTAAGATTTTTTTTGTAAGTTAACAAGAGTTATCCTGGAGAATGTTCTATTTGTGATAGAGAAGAATGTATTTTCTGCTGCTTTGGGGTAAAATATTCTATATATGTCTTTTAAGTTCAGTACTGTTCAAGTCTGCTATTTTTTTAAATTGATTTTCTGTCTGGATGATCTATTCATTATGGACAGTGAGTTATTGAAGTCTGCTACTATTATTGTATTGTTGGCTATTTCTCCCTTTAGACTCATCAATAATTTGTTTATATATTTAGGTGCTCTGATTTGGGATATATATAGTTATTATACCTCCTTGTTGAATTTATTTATTTATGATTTTGTAGTGATGCTCTTTGTCATTTATGACAGGTGTTGACTTATGGCTTATTTTGTTTCATATAAATATAGGAATCCTTGTTCTTTTTGTGTATTACTATTTCCAAGGATGAACTTTTCCCCAACCCTTCCCTTGCAGCCTATGAGTGTGTGTTATCAAAATGTTTTCTTTATTTAGTTTGAGAAGAGAGAGAGTCTGAGTGGGGGAGGGGTAGAGAAGAGGGCGAGAGAATCCCAAGCAGGCTCCATGCTTATCATGGAGCCTGATGTGGAGCTTGATCTCACAACTCTGAAGTCATGACCAGAGCCAAAATCAAGAGATGGATGCTTAAGCCACTGAGCCACCAGCTACCCCGGCTTATGTGTGTTCTTAAATCTAAAGTGACTTTCTTAGAGACAACACATAGTTGGATATTGTTTGTTTTTTTTAACCCATTCAATCATGCCATTTTCTATTTATTTATTTGTTTGTTCATTTGTTTATTTATTTATTTTTAATTTATTTATTTTAAATTCAAGTTGGTTAACATACCATGTAGTATTGGTTTCAGGAGTAGAAACTCGTGATTCATCTATTGCATATAACATGCAGTGCTCATACCAAAAAGTGCTCTCCTTAATGCCCATCAACCATTTGGCCCATACCCCTCCCACCTCCCCTCCAGTATTAATCAGTTTGTTCTCTGTATTTAAGAGTTTCTTATGGATTACCTCCTTCTCTGTATTTATTTTATTTTTCCTTCTCTTTCCTTATGTCCATCTGTTTTTTTCTTAAATTCATATGTGAGTGAAATCACATAATACTTGTCTTTCTCTGACTGACTTATTTCGCTTAGCATAATACACTCTAGTTCCATCCACGTTGTTGCAAATAGCAAGTTTTCATTCTTTTTGATTGTCAAGTAATATTACATTGTATAAATATTCCACATCTTCTTTTTAAAAAATTTTTAAAATTTATTTATTTTTGAGAGAGAGACAAAGCACAAGCGGGGAGGAGCATAGAGAGAGGGAAACATGAAATCTGAAACAGGTTCCAGGTTCTAAGCTGTCAGCACAAAGCCTGATGCAGGGTTCGAACTCACAAACTGTGAGATCATGGCCTGAGCTGAATTTTGACGCTTAACCGACTGAGCCACCCAGGTATCTATATACCACATCTTCTTTATCCATTTATCAGTTGTTGGACATTTGGGCTCTTTCCGTATTTTAGCTATTGTTGATAGTGCTGCTATAAACATTAGGATGTATGTGCCTATTCAAATCAGCACTTTTGTGTTCTTTATATAATTACCTAGTAGTGCAACTGCTGAGTTATAGGGTAGTTCTATTTTTAATTTTTTGAGGAGCCCCCATACTGTTTTCTAGAGTGGCTGCACCAGTTTGCATTCCCACCAAGAGTGTAAGAGGGTTCCTCTTTCTCTGCATCCTCAGCAACATCTGTTGTTTCCTGAGTCTATTCTTAGACATCTTATGATTTTTGGTGCAATTATAAATGGGATCAATTACTTGTTTTCTCTTTCTGCTGCTTCATTACTGGTGTATAGAAATGCAACCTATTTCTGTCCATTGATTTTATATCCTGCAGCTTTGCTGAATTCATGTATCAGCTCTAGCAGTTTTTGGGTGGAGTCCTTTGGGTTTTCCATATAGAGTATCATGTCATCTGTGAGGAGTGAAAGTTTGACTTCTTCCTTTCCCATCTGGATGCATTTTATTTCTTTTTTGCCACCTGATTGTGAGGGTAGGACTTCCAGTACCATGTTGAACAATAGTGGTAAGAGTTGACATCTCTGTCGTGTTCCTGACCTCAGAGGGGAAGCTCTCAATTCTTCCCCATTGAGGATGAAATCAGCTGCGGGTCTTCCATAGATGGCCTTTATGATGTTGAAGTATGTTCCTTCCATCCCTACTTTCTTGAAGGTTTTTGTCAAGAAAGGGTGCTGTATTTTGTTAAATGCTTTTACTGTATCTATTGAGAGAATCATATGGTACTTACCCTTTCTTTTATTAATGTGATTTATCACATTGATTTGTGAATATTGAACCAGCCCTGCAGCCCAGGAATGAATCCCACTTGATTATGGTGAATAATTCTTTTAATGTACTGTTCAATTCTATCTGCTAGTATCTTGTTGAGAATGTTTGCACCCAGATTCATCCTGAACTGAGCCGAAGTCAGACACTCAACCAAAGTTTAATTCTTCTTTTTCCTGGGGTATTTATCTGGTTTTGGAACCAAGGTAATGCTGGCCTCACAGAATGAATTTGGAAACTTCCCTTCCATTTATATTTTTTGGAACATTTTGGAAAGTATAGGTACAAATTCTCTTTTAAATGTCTGATCGAATTCCCCTGGGAAGTCATCTGGCCCAGGACTCTTGTTTTTGGTACATTTTTGATAATTGATTAAATTTCTTTGCTGGTTATGAATATGTTCAAATTTTCTATTTCTTTCTGTTTCAGTTTGGTAGTTTGTGAGTTTCTAGGAATTTGTCCATTTCTTCCAGATTGCCCAGTTATTTGGCATATAATTTTTCATAGTATTCTCCTATAATTGTATTTCTGTGGTATTGGTTGTGATAGCTCCTCTTTCATTTGTGATTGTATCTATTTGGGTCCTTTCTTTTTTTCTTTTTCATAAGTCTGGCTAGGGCATTATCAATTTTGTTCATTCTTTCAAAGAACCAGTTCTTAGATTCACTGATCTGTTCTACTATTTTTTTGTTTATTTGTTTCTATATCATTTATTTCTGCTCTAACCTTTATTATTTTGCTTCTTCTGCTGGCTTTAGGTTTTATTTGCTGTTCCTTCTCTATTTCCTTTAGGTGGAAGGCTAGATTATGTATTTGAGAACTATCTTGCTTTTTGAGATAGGACTAAATTGCAATATACTTCCCTCTTAAGGTTGCTTATGCTGCATCCCAAAGGGTTTGGACTGTCATGTTTTCATTTTTTATTTGCATATATATATATATATATATATATATTTAAATGTCTTATTTAATTTCCTAGATAATCCATTCATTCCTTAGGAGGATATTTTTTAACTTCCATGCATGTGAGGGCTTTCCAAATTTTTCTTGTGGTTGACTTCAAGTTTCATAGTGTTATGATCTAAAAATATGCATGGCATGATCTTGATCTTTTTGTACCTGTTGAAGGCTGCTTTGTGACCTAATATGTGATCTATTCTGGAGAATGTTCCATGTGCACTTGAGAAGAATGCATATTCTTCTACCTTACGATGAAATGTTCTGTACATACCTGTTAAGTCCATCTGATCCAGTGTGCCATTCAAAGTCATTGTTTCCGGGGCGCCTGGGTGGTGCAGTCGGTTAGGCGTCCGACTTCAGCCAGGTCACGATCTCGCGGTCCGTGAGTTCGAGCCCTGCGTCAGGCTCTAGGCTGATGGCTCGGAGCCTGTTTCCGATTCTGTGTCTCCCTCTCTCTCTGCCCCTCCCCCGTTCATGCTCTGTCTCTCTCTGTCCCAAAAATAAATAAAAAACGTTGAAAAAAAATTAAAAAAAAACACACCTCTTGACTCCCTGGGTTGTTATTAAAAAAAAAAAAAGTCATTGTTTCCTTGTTGATTTTCTGCTTAGATGATCTGTAAGTGTGGTGTTAAAGTCCCCTACTATTATTGTATTATTATCAATGAGTTTCTTTATATTTGTTATTAATAGGTGTATATATTTGGGTGTTTTAAGTTGGGGACATAAATATTTACAATTGTTAGATGGATAATTAATTATGATATAATGCTCTTCTTCATCTCTTGTTATAGTCTTTGGTTTAAAACTTTGTTTGTTTAATATAAGTATGGCTACTCTCCAGATTTCTTTTGACATTACCATGATAGGTCTCCATACCCTCACTTTCAATCTGCAGGTGTCTTTAGATCTATGATGAGTCTCTTGTAGGCAGCATATAGATCTTGGTTTTTATCTATTCAGTTACCCTATGTCTTTTGATTGGAGCATTTAGTGCATTTACATTCAAAGTGATTATTGAAAGATATCCCTTGTATTACCTCTAGAATCAGTGTTTCTGATGATATTCTCCATTTTGTTTGTTTGTTTGCTTGTTTTTGTTTTTTGTTTTTTGGTTTTTTTCCTAGTCTTTGCTGGTTTGGTCTTTTTGGTTTTTGTTTTTGTTTTTTTCTTCTCCACTCAAAGAGTCCTCCTTAAAATTTCTCCCAGGGCTGGTTTAGTGGTCACACACTCCTTTAATTTTTATGTGTCTGGGAAACTCTTTATCTCTCCTTCTATTTTGAATGACTGTCTTGCTGTATAAAGGATTCTTGGCTGCTTATTTTTCTCATTCACCACACTGAATATTTCTTGCCACTCCCTTCTGGCCTGCCAAGTTTCAGGGGACAGGTCTGCTGTTAACCTTTTTGTCTACCCTTGTAGGTTAAGGATCTTTTGTCCCTAGTTGCATTCAGAATTCTCTCTTTATCTTTGTATTTTGCAAGTTTCACTATGATATATGGTGGGGTTCACCTGTTTTTGTTGATTTTGAGGGGAGTTCGCTGTGCCTCTTAGACTTGAATGTCTGTTTCCTTCCACAGATTAGGGAAATTCTCAGCTATAATTTGTTCAAATAAACCTTGTGCTTTTTCCTGCTCTTCTTCTGGGAATCCTATTAAAGGATATTGTTTCATTTTATGGAATAATTAAGTTCTCTAAGTATCTCCTCATGATCTAATAGTTGTCTTTCCCACTTCTTTTCTGCTTTATTATTTTCCATAATTTTACTTTCTATATCACCTATTCTCTCCTCTGTTTCTTCAATCCTCCTTGTGACTATCTCCATTGGTTTTGCATCTCAATTATAGCATTTTTTATTTCAGCCTGACTAGTTTTTAGGTCTTTGATCTCAGCAGCAACAATTTCTCTCATGTCTTCCAGGCTTTTTCAAGCCCAGCTAGTAGTGGTATGACTATTGCTCTAAATTCTTGTTCAGATATATTGTTTATATCTGTTTTGAGTGGAAATATGCATGAAGAACTTTGAGTTGTGAGCTGAATTAGGACTTTTTATGGAGCACCATTTTTTTACTTGAGTGAATTACTGACAGAAAAAAAAATTATTCTTGTTTAAAATTGGGTATTAGTCAGACATTTTCTAAAATAAATTAATGAAGTGAGACTGTTATTTCATGGGAAAAAAACCTAACAGCATTGTGACCAGTGATATAATTCAAGACTTCAAATAAAAGAATTTTGGAAATCATCTCTTCAATAGTGAGCATGAAAGCCTCCAATACCGAAAGATTTTGGAGCTGAGATTAGTGGTGTTATTAACAATTGTTATTTTAAGTTTCTTTATTTATTTTGAGAGAGAGCTTGAGCACAAGTGGGGAAGGCATAGAGAAATAAGGAGAGAGAGAATCCCAAGCAGTCCTCGCACTGTCAGCACGGAGCCCGATGCAGGGCTGGAACCCACAAACCATGAGATCATGACCTGAGCTAAAATCAAGAGTCACTCAACTGTCTGAGCCACCCAGGCTCCCCAAGAATTGTTATTTTAATATATTGTGTAAAAAAATGTCAAAAGCTGAAAGATCTACATAACTCAGTAAACCCATTTTTTTTCAGATGACCAATGCATAATATTACAAAATTATGCCTCAATAAATGATCCATTCAAAATGCAAGACAATAAAAGATTTTAACATAACAGTATAAAAACGTTAGTTACAAAAAATTTAGATTCCTTACTGCAACTAACCTTTGAGAAGCTATGACTTGTTGGGTATTTTGGTCTAATATCAAATAGGATTCATAATTACCCGAAGAACCTTAGAACACTCCTCTTTTCCAACTACATGTTCAAGACCAGATATCCTTTATATACCTCCATGAAAATAACATATCTGGTGTGCCTGGGTGCCTCAGTCAATAATCTGACTCTTGACTTTGTTTCAGGTCATGATCTTGTGGTTTGTGAGATCGAGCCCCATGTCAGGCTCTGTACTGGCAGCATAGAGCCTGCTTGGGATTCTCTCCTCCTCTACCTTTCTCTGCCCCTCCCCTGCTTGCATGCACCTCTTCTCTCTTGCTGTCTCTCAAAATAAATAAACTTAAAATATATATATCTGAACAGCCTGAATCGAGAAATAGATAAGAAAATTCAGTTTTGTTCTACTGAGGCAGCTATAAAGAAGTCGTAAAAATGTAAATAGATGCAACATTTCTCACTAATTTTGTTTTCTCTGCATATACATTTATTTTACATAAAATATGTTATTTTACGTGTATTGCAAATTAAACATTGACAAATTTAATACATTTCTGTTTTAATTTGACATACAAGAATTATTGAAAGGTAAAACACACATAAAAGCTCCATGAAGTTCTCCATAGTTTTATTTTTTTTAAGTTTGTTTATTTTGAGAGAGAGAGAGTAGAGGCAGATGAGGGGAGAGAGAGAGAGAGAGAGAGAGAGGGAAAATCCCAAGAAGGCTCTGTGCTCTCAAGGCAGAGTCTGATGTGGGACTCAATCCCATGAACCGTGGGATCAGGACCTGAAATCAAGAGTTGGCCGCTTAACTGACTGAGCCACCCAGGTGCCCCTCCTCTCCATAGTTTTTAAGAGAGTAAATGAGTTCTGACAGCAACGTGCTTGAGAACTGCTATCATAGATGCTTCTTTCTCATTCATATTACATATCTGATGCAAGAAGATAAAAGACTGTATTCCAAATTGATGTTCAGTGACCCAGGATGACAGAGACTCTACTGTCTTATATTTGTACATCTGTTACTTATGAATCCTATTAACAATAGCAAGAAAGCAGACATATGACACACATAGAAACATGTTAAATTCTGTGCAGTGGTTTAAAAATACCCAGAGATAGGGGAAACTAGTGAGGGAGGATGCCATTAAGGAGTTGTAAGCAAGAAGTGGCACTTGAATTGGATACCCAGTGGGTGGCTGCATATGAACAGGTGGATGGTACACGAGGAGCATTCACAGTGAGATAAAGAACATTAAATAGGTTCTGCTAGAGTTGTCACAAGTTGCCCTTCTGATCAGGAGGAATTGATCCCAACTTTAAAGGAGAGTCTACACTGGCTTATAGAAGGAGAACTGTATTTGGAAATCAACATAATATTTGATTGTAGTGGCTTTTAAAAATGAAGCCAAACAGTTTAGACTTGATTTACTAAATGCAAGAGGCTTGGTTTGACGGAGAGGTATGGTGATTGTAGCCTTTGAAGAAGTATAGATTGATGTTAAATAGTTCATAGGATGGTTAATTGGATGTAGCTGAGACTAAAATCAGAAAAGCCAGCTAAGGATTTTTGAACTGATTTTAAGCATTAGCACTGTGGATTTGTAATTGGGGGACAAGGGAGGGAGGATAGAAAAGGTTAGGAGAGGACACATATAAGATACAATTGGAAGGAAAAATAAATCACTTTTATTGACTGACTGAATATTGGGAATGAGATATCTGCCTGTTACTAGGTATCATTTAATATATATTCTTCTGTAGGGCTTTCCTTGACTCTTAAGCCATTCCTCTACTGAGAAAGCATTCCTCCAGGCACTATGTGCCCATAGGAAGTATCACTTCTAATTTGTATCATAATTTTTTCCTCATGTGCATATTCTGATGGGTGAATTTCAAAAGTCATTAAGATGATTTACATGTACCACTGTAGCTTAACACAATGGTTGCCACATAACTAGTGTTCAATAATTATTTGTTGAGTCCATGGCAGTATTGTGTAATTAACATTTCAACAACTCAAGATATATGATTTATTCATTTATCAAATGTTCAGAAATATGTAGGTGAGTGATTACACATGAGAATGGAAAAGTATGTTGGTCAAATTTTTTACTTTCAACTTGGACCTACTAAATTTTAAAGGCAGAGCTGGAGTACGATAGCATACGATGCATAGTAAAACATTCTTCTTCCCTTTCTATATTATTTAATAGCATGGCATATGTTCCTAGCAAATATCATTATATAAGTCAATGCGAGAAACTCTATCAGACAAAATGATGATGACAAAAATTAAAGCAAGATATAAGCCTACACTTAGCACCAGACATTTGCTAGATACTTTACTAACTGCTTTCTACATATTCATCAATTTAATCCTCAAAATAACCCTGTTATCTCTGTTTCTACACAAAGAAACTGAAACAGAGGATAGCTAAGTAACTCACTCAATGTCACATATATGTGACACATACAGATGTGACAGAGGCAGTATTTGAGGCAGTCTGTGCTCCTAACTTCTGTCTTTGGAACTGAGATTTTTCCCAGTAGGACATTATAGAGTTATAGAAATCTCATAAAAATGTCATTAAAATCTATGGGATAGTGTTTTGCAGTTGTAAAGGGTGTTTTTTTCCTCTTTCAACAATGAGGAGATTGGCTTTTGCCAAATGGAGTTTACCTGAATAATTCACAATTGCTTAGAAAACCTGATGTATTTGTGATACAAAATAGTCAAATGCTTCTTTTACAAAAAAAAATCTTAAAGATAAGAATTTAAAATAGAGGAATAATAATGAGAAACTCTACTATATAGATTTAGAAACTGGAGTTTGGAATACAAATGCAAAATTGGATATGTAGATGATTCAAATCCTATGCGAATCTTGCAAATAGCAAAAGACTTTTACTAAAAGAAAAAGCAACACATTATATGCTAAAAATTTCTCAAAAAATGTGCATGCAGGAGCTACCAAAGCCATGAACACATCATAATTATTATCATTATCATCATCATTTTCATCAGTTGCAATTTTTTTTAAATATACAGGATTCACGATACTGAATTAAATGCTGCAAATCCATAAAATTATTTTTTTAATTGCAAAAGAGCTCAAATAATAAAACCACTGTGGTGTTACTAAAAACATTAAAACAGTGGCTCATTTGTTGATCAAAGGTTAACACTTTGTAACAACCAAAAATGTTAACGTTTCTTATTTTTCAAATAATTTATGTAAGAAGGAAATCCTACATGACAGATTTAACATAGACTTAAAATTATGTGCAATCAGACTCTACTGAATGTTGGAGAATCTGACTCAATATTTGCAACCAATTAAGTTTTCCTATATATAGAGCTGACATTTTTTGCTAAAAAAATCAAAGTGCCTTTTCTCTTTATTGTTTAGCTGTGGGTAGATTTAGGATTTTTAGATGGAAACTTCTTTTTTTCCACAAAAGAGTTCAGATTTAAGATGAAGACTTGAAGTAAAAATGACAGCCTTAACATACATAAGTATATAATCAAATTCAGTGACATATTTGTTTATTTGAAAATAGAATGAAAATGTGCTTAAATTTTTTTTTTTAATTTACTTATTTTTGAGAGAGAGAGAGAGAGAGAGAGAGAGTGCATGAGCAGGGGAGGGGCAGAGAGAGAGGGAGACACAGTATCTGAAACAGGCTCCAGGCTCTGAGCCATCAGCACAGACCCTGATGCAGAGTTCAAACCCCTGAACTACGAGGTCATGACCCGAGCCAAAGTTGGATGCTTAACTGACTGAGCCACCCAGGTGCTCTGAAAATGTGCTTTTTTAAAATTAAAAGTATTCAGTTCACATTTTACAAATTAAAATTAAAACTAACAAAGGAAATCAAAACACAGTTGTTCTAACCTTAGGTGGTGTGAGGGCAATAAGTTGGAATTGAAATAATCATTCTGATTGTTTCCTTACGAATCAATAGAAGATAATGGGTCGGTCCTCAATATACCTCAGAAAAATACAATGCACAAGTATTCTTGTTCTTATATATACAAAGGGTATGCTTGAAAAGTTGGCAGATACTTAATTAAAATTTTTGAAATTGAATTACATTTGAATTGGCTAGATGAGGTTACAATTAAAATGGCCCGGATATAGAGGCACCTAGGTGGCTCATTTGGTTAAGCATCCGGCGTTGGATCAGGTCATGATCTCGCAGTTGGTGAGTTCGAGCCCCATGTCAGGCTCTGTGCTGACAGCTCGGAGCCTGGAGCCTGCTTCGGATTCTGTGTCTCCCTCTCTCTCCCACCCTCCCCAGCTCATACTCTGTCTCTCTTTCTCTGTCTCTGTCTCTCTCTCTCTCTTAATTGCTCTCAAAAATAAATAAACATTAAAAAAACAATAGAATAAGTGGCTCTGTTATAAACAAATGTTTGTTGAATACTGAGAATAATAACTTCATATATCTGTTTAACATAGTGTAGCTTTATGTCTGTGTGTGTGTGTGTGTGTGTGTGTGTGCATGTGAGTATATTGGGTAAAATTAGACATGAACATATACTGCTCATTTAATTTTAGTATGGTTTTGAATTATCTTCTTTTAAGAAATAAAAATATCATTTAACATTTGAAACAAATTGGCATCTTTTGGGAAGGTGCCCCTTTCTTTAAAAAATAGAGATAAAAATCTGTTCTCTTCAAACATTTAAGGAGTAAGGATTTACATGTGAAAACCATTTTGAGTGTATTTCAAGTTGGGATTTCCCCTGATGAGTGCCAGCATCACCTACTTCAGTTATGTGGGACGTAACCAAGATCCACAGGGGACGCTTTTGCATATCGTCACCAAAAATTTATTATTCCATTTCAAATAACACTGATTTACCAAAAAAATTATAATATATTGTATGGACTTTTTGATTTTCCCTGGCATTGCCTCTAGAACATATATAGGGTTACCCTACTGTCAGGAAAAATTTGACCAATAGAAATAGGCAGCAGGAAGGTGCTAGGTAGATATACCCTTCTCCTTTATCTTTATCAAAGGCTACTTTGAGACATGGTCTCCCCATGCAACCATTCAGCATATCTGAATGTGTATCACTTAGCTAAATAGATACATCTGCCGTTGATTTTGTGTGTAGCTTTAATGCTGTACTGATACAGCAGTACTTTAATAATGTACTGAAGACAGTACAATCCTTCTTATCCTTCCCTGTTGCACTAATTTCTATATTCATTTATTTTATCTTGTATATTTTAGGAACTCAGCATGGAGTATTCTATGTGTATAGAATTTAGAAGAACACTATTATATTAAGTCAAATACACGTTTATTTAGAAGATATCTCTACTTCAAGTCTACTACAATGAAATGAGTCACAGAAAAAAAGAAATCTAGTCTTTATTATAAGAACTAATAATGCAGAAACCAAGAGTTGCATACAGAACTGAAATTAGCTAATCATGGCGTATGATCCTTTTCATGTGGTGTTGAATTTGATTTGCTAGTATTTTGTTGAGAATTTTTGCGTCTACATTCATCAGAAAATATGAGCCTGTGGTTCTCTTTTCTTGTAGTGTCATTACCTGGCTTTGGTGTCAGGGTAGTTCTGGCCTCATAAAATGAGTTGCGGAGTGTTCTAAGAAGGATTGATATTAATTCTTTAAATATTTTGTAAAATTCACCAGTGAAACTATCTGGTCCTAACCCTTTTTTTTGATTATTGATTCAATCTCCTTACTTCTTATTGGTCTATTCAGGTTTTCCATTTCTTCTTGATTAAGTTCTGTTAGATTGTATGTTAGTAGAATTTTATCTATTTATCTATTATCTATCTGCTTAAGATTCTCTCTCCTTCTGTCCCTCTCCCACTTGCACTCGCTCTCTCTTTCTTCAAAAAAAAATAAACTAAGACGATGTGATATGCCAATTCTATCTCAATAAAACTGGAAAATTTAGCTGATATTTTCTTTTTATTTTTGAGTAGCACTTCCTAAATTGTTCAGTTCACAGTGAACTCTATGGAAGTAAACAAAAACAAAAACACAAATTCTTAAGCTTCTTCTCTCATCTCATGTGCCAATAAGTCCCTGCCAATCATCCGAAAAAACCACCACTCAGCTATCAAATTTCTTTAGCTGCCAATGTGAACTTCAAGAAACCAGGCAGAAGTGAGTAATAGTGTCTTACCAAATCCACCCCCAGTAGGGGTGATGGAGGGCAACAATGGAGATGTTTGTTAAAGTTTGATTAGTATGTTTCTAGCCTGAGTCTTTACTCAAGGAAAATTTATCTTGGAAATCAGAATCACAGCTATTTTGTCATGCGTTATATCTAGAATAATTCTCTGGATTAAGCATAGGTAAATGCAACTACATGGATGGAACTAGAGGGTATTATGCTGAGCGAAGTTAGAGAAAGACAAATATCATATGACTTCACTTATAAGAGGGCTTTAAGACATAGAACAGATGAACATAAGGGAAGGGAAGCAAAAATAATATAGAAACAGGGAGGGGGACAAAACAGAAGAGACTCATAAATATGGAGAACAAACTGAGGGTTAGGGGAAGGATTGTGGGAGGGGGGATGGACTAAATGGGTAAGAGGCATTAGGGATCTATTCCTGAAATCATTGTTGCACTATATGCTAACCAATTTGGATGCGAATTAAAAAAATAAAATTTAAAAAAGAAAATATTCAATCCCACCCTCTACATCTCAGATGGTAGATGCTAGGTATTCAGTGCATTGTGAACTGTTGGATGATGGCTTCAATTCTTTGTTGTCTGTTGGTGATAGGCTGCCATACATTCCTTGCACTTGGGTTTCTCCATAGGGTAGCTCAGAATATGGCAGCTTGTTTCATGGAAGCAAGCAAGTGAGAAGAATGAGAAAGTAACACACACACATACCCACACACACACACAGAATTTATTAAAGAATATGGGAATAGCATATATATTAATTCATTATATACTTAGTGCCTCACAAGTCATTTATATACACAGTACACGTTGTAAAGAACTATCTTGAGAAATTGTCCTTAAATAAGTATTTTGCTGGGGCGCCTGGGTGGCTCAGTCAGTTGAGCTTCTGACTTCGGCTCAGGTCATTATCTCACGGTCTGTGAGTTCAAGCCCCGCATTGGGCTCTGTGCTGACAGCTTAGAGCCTGGAGCCTGCTTCGGATTCTGTGTCTCCCTCTCTCTCTGACCCTCCCCCAACCATGCTCTGTCTCCCTCTGTCTCAAAAATAAAATAAACGTTAAAAAAATTAAAAAAAATAATTATAAAAAAATTAAAAAATAAATAAGTATTTTGCTTCAACAGTATCATTTTAAAACAATTTTATTTGCATATTATACCATTGATGTTATGGTTGGTAATATTCATTTGGGCCCAGCTTTGATCAGTGTCAATCAGCTTACCATCTGTGTTTGGGAAGTGATGTATGTTGTAATTGAATATAAAAAAAAATAATAATACATGTGCTCTATCCTCAAGGAACTAATGGTGTTGAAAAGCAAACCTACAAAACGTAAAAGAAAATTATAAAATAGACTTAATACATATAAATGATAAACTGAATGATACTGGCTCAAAGAACCTGAGGTTAGTTGTAAGAGGAAAAATATCATAAAGTTGAAGCACTTAGGGAAGATTTTATTTAGGTGTTGAGGCTTAAGCTGGGTCTTGAAAAATGGTGAGTGCATTTGTCATTCATTTGCGTACAAATACACCACCTTTCTTCTTAATGTTTGGGGAATTTTTAATTGTATGTTTTCCGGCAAGAAGAAACATCCTAATTCCCAAAGCATAGATTATCTCCATGCCAACTGGCATGAAGTTCACTGGCAAATGACTGCGTCTATCAAATGCTCTTATCTAGAATTTTTCATATGCTCAAATTAGACAAAGATGGAGTAAATTCCTTAGTGGTGGTGGTGGTGTTGTCTAAGTCTAGTTTTCCAGTCTCCCGGTGACTCTGAACCACTCACCAATTCCTCTTTTGCTTAAGATAGTCAACAGGTTTATATTGCTTGCATTCAAGGACTTGGTTGACACAGCCAAATGTCATAGAAGTTCAAAACCCTGCAAAGTTTATTTCAGGTTAGGGAGGTAATGTGAATAAAGGGCTGTGACCTTATAAGATATTACTGGTATTTTAAAACACTTCAGTACTTTTCAGTATAATTAATAACCTAGATGTGTATGTCTGAACTGGTAAGCATATCTGCGACAAGAACAATGAAGTAAACAGAATGCTAATTAGACAACACCTGCCTCTAATAGAGATGCATGTGTATATTTTAGTCTTAAAATTTGAAAAAAGCTTTGTACAACTTCATGGAATTAAGGACTGGAAGAAAGTTGTATTGTCAAAGCGTCCAATGATAACAGAAGAATTTCCACCTATTACACGGGCAGCCTTCTGGGCAGTAGCTTCTCTACTGGAAAATGGGGGTTATGATATAGAAAATATAAGCAAGAGGAATGATTTCACCATGATTTTGGAGTAAAGGGTAAAAGAGAGCAAATGCAACTGGAAATTAAATTTAAGACACAGACCAATTTTCTCATTGTTCTTTTACCTTCTGCACAAGAGGAATGAATCTGCACAATATTTGAAGGTAGAGAAGGCGTTGCCTTTCCAAAAGATGCCCTATGTCTAGGTAGCTACTAGCACTTTGGAGATGTAATTATTTGATTTCTAGACCTTGCTGAATGCTAGGTAGTTTACTCTAGACAGACATGTTACTTGCTACTGCCTGATGGCATTAACAACTAAGATCTTAAATATTTAAAAAAATATACTTTTTAGTCATTAATCCAGTCTTTACAAATAACATTTTATTACTACAACCTGGAGCTAGATGGCTTCATGATGGACTATAAAACCAATAAAGCATTCAGTATAGTAGAATATGAAAGTTGAGGTAATACTATTTTAATAAATATTTAAGTCTATCTAAACCCATATGCATGTTTAATTAATTTTACTTTTTCAGACTTTGCTGACCCAAAAGGGAAATTGCCGGAGGGATGTTCATTTTTCTGCTATTACTGACCAGTTGGCTTCTGCAATTTGTCAAATTCATTTCCAGAGTGAAGGCTGAAGTTTTACGTGACTCTCTGAGCCTTCTGTTTCCGCTAGACCCATACATACCAGAAGTGCAGAGTTAACAGTGCATTTCACTCTGACTTCATCATTTACTAGTAAACCTAAATAGCATTTTCAGAAGAGTACATAATAAATGCATTCAGACACTGCAGCTGTTTTTTGTCTGTTTTCCAAACACATAATGTGCTAATTTGGAAAAAAATCAACAACAGCTGCAAATGCATGTCAACAGCGAGGTCTTCAAGGGAAGGCCTTAATAGGTTTTGTTAATCAGTGGTGAACCAGGTGTGAATAAATAATTAACAGGCTTGATAACAGAGCCCTGGTGCCACCAGTGCTGTACCTAAAGTTCCGATAGCCTTTCCTTGAAGTTCAGCATTTACCAGCATATTTAAAGAGAAAAATACTTAACGGTAACCAAGTCAGTAAAGCTAAAGTAAGATTTCCTCTTAAAAAAAAAAGAGAGAGAAAATTGAATATAGATCCCAAGAAAAAAGAAAACTTCACATAATTTAGAATGCATTTGAGGGGCGCCTGGGTGGCGCAGTCGGTTAAGCGTCCGACTTCAGCCAGGTCACGATCTCGCGGTCCGTGAGTTCGAGCCCCGCGTCAGGCTCTGGGCTGATGGCTCAGAGCCTGGAGCCTGTTTCCGATTCTGTGTCTCCCTCTCTCTCTGCCCCTCCCCCGTTCATGCTCTGTCTCTCTCTGTCCCAAAAATAAATAAAAAACGTTGAAAAAAAAAAACTTTTAGAATGCATTTGAATCCTGTAAGTAAAAGTAGATGTGCCATAATCCATTTCATTGGCATATCATTTTTTTAAAACAAAAAGCTATTGCCTGTTAGTCTAGAAATAATCAAAATTAACCTCATATAGAACATGTCAAGATATTTACTAAGAGTCTGATTGTTACATTTCCTCTGTGAATAGGGGCATGCTATAATAAAAAGATACACAGTCTTAACAGCAAATGTCATGAAATGCCTACCAGACCTTGGTGGATATTACCCTTAAATCCTGTGTTGTGTCAATAAACCCACATGTATTTTAAACACCTACTATGTAGGGGGATAGAGAAAAAGCATAAGACACATTAACTGATCTTATGGAGTATAAAATATAATTGACAAAATCTTTCTCTTTTTATATGACATTTATTGTCAAATTGGTTTCCATACAACACCCAGTGCTCATCCCAACAGGTGCCCTCCTCAATGCCCATCACCCACTTTCCCCTCCCTCCCACCCCCAGCCACCCTCAGTTTATTCTTAGTTGTTAAGAGTCTCTTATGCTTTGTCTCCCTCCCTAACTTTTTTTTTTCTTTCCCCTCCCCCATGGGTTTCTGTTAAGTTTCTCAGGATCCACATAAGAGTGAAAACATATGGTATCTTTCTCTGTACGACTTATTTCACTTAGCAGAACACTCTCCAGTTCCATCCACGTTGCTAAGAAGGCCATATTTCAATCTTTTTCATTGCCAAGTAGTAGGCCATTGTGTATATGAACCACATTAATTGACAAAGTCTTAACTTTTTTGGATATTAATAAACCAACGTGACAAAAGACTCATCATTTCATAGAAGAATGGACTGTGCACTGGGTTAGAATATGCCGGTGGTGTTCAAAGAGTGGTCCCAGGTCCAGTAACAGCAGCATTGCCTAGCAACCTGTTAAAAAGGCAAATTCTCAGGCTTTACCTTGAACCTACTAAATCAGAAATGTGGGGGGCGGGGACCAGGGATCTGTGGATTAAGAAGCCCATCCGGGTGATTTTGATGCTTGCTGAAATGTAAGGTCATTTGTCTGTTCTTGTCACTGACTCATACTACAAAGTAGCGTTACTTGCCAAGTGCATGGTTTAAGGCCCATATCTGGGGACAAAAACTGTTTAGTGTCCTATGAACTCTGTCAGCTAAACCACCAGCTACTGGTGTCATGTCACTGTTAGGCTTTCTGAGAAAGCAAGAAAGAAGTCACTTGCCACTTAATTACTTTCTGTTGATATAAGAACAGGACTGTATGGAAGAAAGGTCACCTATGCAGTGTTCCCAAGGGAAGATTGTTTCCTCCTTTCCTAACTCATGGGTGTTGAGGAGGTTAGAGGTATTTTGCTGTCTAAAGTTAAAGGTAGGAGCCTCAATTCATGAGTCAAGTTACCATTTCCAAACCCTCACTTCTCTACCAATAGAGGGACTGATGTTGACCTATCGCCTGATTTGCAATCAACAGAATGCCTTGCTGGTTTACCAAGACTTGAAGCCAGATGAAATGAATACATCAAATAATGCTCAAGTTTGAGCCATCTTCGCCTTTCTCTCACACCCCAGTGGCATTTTTCTAGAATTTCACAGGAGTTGTTCACCCCATTCATTAATGAAAGGGTTGAAAAATTGGCAGTGGAAAATGAAGAAGGGAGGAAAGAGGCAAACAAAACCATCAAGGGAGGTTCAATGCCTGCCCAATAAAGGCTCCCATTCGCTCCACACTAACTTGTCTGTACTGAATGGGTTCTCTACAAATTAATACGTTGAAGTTCTAACCCCCAGTCTGATATTTGGAAATGGGGCCTCTGGGAAGGAATTAGTGTTAGGTGAGGTCATGAGAGAGTGGCCTCATAAGATTAGTGTCCTCATAAGAACGGATGCCAGACATCTGTTTTTTTTCCATGTGCATGCTACAATGAAGAGCCCTGTGAGCACACAGGGAGAAGGCAGCCATCTGCAAGAGAGCCCTCATCTGAACCCAACTGTGCTCCCACTCTGATCTTGAATTTCTAGTCTTCAGAAATGTGAGAAAATAGATTTCTGCTGTTTAAGCCACCCAATCTATGGTATTTTATTTTTGGGGCTTGAGGAGATTAACACATTAACTCATCTTTGTTCTGCATTTATAAGGATCCTCTTGGCTTTGGGGACAGAAGGTACTCCTATTTTCCTCCCGTCTCCAGGAACATTGCATTCTTTCAAAAGGCAAACTCTTTTCCCCTTTGGATCCTCATGTTCTATCTCAGGGGGTGAGGATGTGGTTGTGGGAAGAGTACATCTCAGTCAGACTTATGGAGAGGTGGCTGCTTGGTGGTTCTTTCAACTTATTCCCAGATGGGCAGCTTTGTCCCCTAGTTCAGTCCTTGATACTAAAGGACATCCCATTATATTCATGATCTGATCTTAGTTTGTGAATTTGGGCCAAACAACTGTTCTGTTTCTTCACTTTTAAATATAAGTTGTTTTAGTAAGTGAATGATAGCCTGTAGTAGACACTCAGTGAATCCCCTTTAATGAGCCTGAAACAAATGAATAGACAGAATTTGTTAAAGGATATACTTAGTCATTAAGGAAAAAAAAACAATGCGGTCAAAAAGGCTCTAATTCTCAGGGAAGTTGCCTTTAAGTTAATGGAT
Source organism: Prionailurus viverrinus (assembly GCF_022837055.1). Classification (NCBI taxonomy): domain Eukaryota; kingdom Metazoa; phylum Chordata; class Mammalia; order Carnivora; family Felidae; genus Prionailurus; species Prionailurus viverrinus. The sequence goes on from NC_062564.1 coordinate 181,299,676, forward strand.
ATGAACTAAATTTTGGAAGGCAGTAAAAACAAATAAACATGGTTTTATTACCTTTCTAATCTTTGGAAAATAAGGAGTATGGTCTCAAAATGGGAGAGCCAAAATTAGTCCTAGTCAAATTATAACCCCACATTTACTGAGAGGGCACCATGTGAGAGGCCAGGCACTAATCTCTAAAATAGACCTGTAATCCTGCCAACCACCCTGATGATAGGTACCATTAGTGTGAAGAGCTGAATTGCATCTCTGAAAAATTCACTGATGCAAGTCCTATTGGCAAATACATCAGAATGTGACTTATTTGGAGATAGCATCTTGCAGAGAAAATCAAGTTAAAAGGAAGTCATTAGGGTGGACCCTAATCCAATATAATCTGGGTCATGATAAACAAGTTAGATTTGGACAGGCAGGACCACAGAGAAGACACCATGCGAAGATGAAGGCAGTGATTCCCAGAAGCTAAGGGATGCCAAAGATTGCCAGCAACCCACCAGAAGCTACGGCTCATGCATGGAACAGATCCTCACAGCTCTCAAAAGGAGACGACCCTGCCAGAGCCTTGATCTTGGACCCCCAGTATCCAGAACTGTAAAGACAATTCATTTCTGTTATCTAAGCCACCCAGTTTATGAAGCTTTGTTAATAAAGCCCAGAGAACTCATATAATGAATATCCCTATTTTGTAAATGATGAAACTGGGTCTAAAACTCATTAACAGATGGTGTGGCAGGCTTACTCCAAAATGGTCCCCACGATCCCTACCTCTTCATGTTAGCGAACACAAGAGAATGCTCTTATGATCCCTACTCCTTGAATGTGGGTGACAACTATAGTTTACTTCTAACCAGAACAAGGATGATGGCATTTCCATGATTGATTATCTGTACTGGATTATATATATTACATGAGATTGAAACATCTGTCTTACTGAAGGACCCTCTGTCTTTTGCTAGCTTTGAAAAAACAAGAGGATGACCCAAATAGGCCATGCCTAGATCATTGAATACAGAAACTGTGAAATAATAAATGTATGTTTTTTCAAGCTACTTTTTATCATTTTTGAGTTTGTGATAATTTGCAGCACTAGTTACCTAATACAGGCAGTGTTGCCTCCTTAAAACTCTACTGTTGACAAAGAAAATTCCCATCAAAGTTTTTTTTGTATAAGGTATGGAAGGGAAATTATAGAGGTATTTTTTTTTTTTGAAATCATCATTTTAGTGTAGAGAAAGAAGGTACCAGACTTAAGGACCATGGTAAAATAAGGATTCTGAATTTATAGTTATAAAACTTGATTTTAAGCACCATCATTGCTGCTTATGTTGACAGTGGGACTTTGGGCAAATTTCTTATCATTTTGTCTCCTTTACTATAAAACAGGATTAATATCATATGTGAAAGAACTTAGTATGAGGCATGGTATATAATAGAAATATTATAATAAAATAATATTGTCACTGAAACAAGGCAATATATATTATGTTATATATAAAATATTATGATATATATATAATTATGTTAAAGGATTTTTCTTTTCTACTTCTCTACTTCCTTTCACTCTGTTACCAAGCTATATAGGCTCTGAGTGCTAGCAAGAAATTCCATATAACTCAAGGGCAAATGGGTCAATGGTCTTTGGGTGACTTGAGGTGGTGGTTAAACTCCCAACATTTACATAAGCTTTAAGGCGAAAGATATTTGGGGAATCAAACCAGAAGATGGGTCATGCAGATCCCTGTGAAGTTATATACAGATGAGCATGCTGATTTTCTCTGTAGTTCAAGAAAGATTTATTGCAGTGGATTTTCAGAAGAACTATACAAGAACTTATTGTTAATTTGCAAGAGAGTGCAATCACTCAAGCAGTCACGAGGATTGGACTATTCTGTTTCTATTTCTTTCCCCCCTTAGTCTCCTCACAAACATGGCCTGAGAGCAGGGAGCTCATAAACTCAGACCTTGAATACGCTGGACAATAACTGAGTTAAATGAATTAACAAGTGACACAGGTATTGAGCCTTGTTTTAGTGACGTTACAAATTGCAGCACATTATCACATATCCTGTACAGCTCCATGGCATTATTTTGTGCTTCTCTAAATCTCTGGTCTGTATGATACATGTTTACAGTTCAGTCTCAGCTACCACCATATATATAACAAAGTATATAAGTTTGTGTGTGTGTGTGTGTGTGTGTGTGTGTGTGTATCTTATCTATCTATATATATTTTTCAAAAGTAATACTTTCAATTTACTGGCCTGACTACCTCAGGGCTACACATTCTATGATGAGCTTGGTGTCATTTTAACTACATAGCAATCGTGAAATGAAACTGATAATTTTAGACTCAGGGTTGGTAGACAGTAGAGAAATTCTTGTGCCCGATCCTGAAAACTTAGGGAGTTAATTCCCCAGAAGGCTGAAACTATAAGGAGGTCCTTAGAAGACCTGAACTAGGAAGTGAGTAAAAGAGACCACCTGGAAAGAGCACCCAGCCTCAGTGAAGAAGATTACTCACTGCCAGCATTTCTTTATAGGAAGGAGTTAGGATTCTGGTGTGTGTGTGGGGGGGGGGAGGGGAAGTAATAGGCAGGAGACTTGTTTTAAAGCTGCGTTGGCATAGTGATTTATATGAGAATGAAAAGAATCACTTGTCTACACTAAAGAATGGTTGTTGGTAGGAAATGAAGACGCAATGTCTACAAAGTCCTTTTCTTGTTAGCCTCTTTTATAGGCTGTGTAACCTTTAGCAAATCTAAATTCTCTCATTTTTAAAATAAGGCTAATAATAGTATATAGCTTATAGGATTGTTGTAAATTAAAGCAATGTACATTAGGTGCTTAGCATGATACATGGTATATAGTAATTGATCCATAAATTGTGTTTTCAAAATATGTTATTGATCAAGAATCCAAAAAGTGGTAATTTACCAAATAAGCCACCACCACATGTGCACAGAACTGAACATAATACTTGGGAACTTATCATTGTTTCGTTCTGAAGAGTTTTATATTTTCTTATGGATAAAAGTGGTCTTGTATGCCCAGTTATGTATGAGAAATAATTGCTAGTAGCTGGCACATAAAGTTATACTTTATTTCAACATGAGGCATGTGTTTTGGAAGATGACAGGGATGTTTACATTTATTTTAACCTGTCTAGAGACATTCTATTTCTGATTTTGTTAGTAGAATCTGACTGCTTTGTTGGTTTCCCATCAAAATGAGGCAGATTTCAAGCTTCCATTTATTTTTTAAAGGTTCACGTACATATCTTCTTGTCTTTTTTATACATCTACAAGATCTAGTTTCGAACAGTGCACATGTGCATAATACTGAGCTAAAACCATCCATCACATGAGTGATACTTAGCAGATAAACAAAACACATTAACATTTAAACAAAAATGAGTTTTGCCTCATCACGTTACCTACTTCTGATATAAGAACAGTGAGAAAGAGGCACTGAACAAAAACACCTATCGGGAAATATGATTGAACCTGCAGTAAAGTTGGATTCCTGTGATGGGGAAATGTTTTATAATGAGGTGTGACTGAATTAAACACCTGGTGGTTGCAATATCAAATTAAATCACCCCTTTTGAACTCAATTTCACTTATGAAGTAACTGTAGTTTTTTTTTTTTTAAACACACAGTGAAAATAAACTCATCACCATAATGGTGTTAAAGCCGTCCTAAGGTAAGGGGAAGTTGGTTTCAAAAAGGCCTTTTCAAAAGGCCACATGATAATAATCATCTCTTCCTAATTAATAAGGCCACATTCCATCTTCATGCTTATTAATCTCCACAAATTAATTTTGGTAAACTGCTTCATAATATCTGTCCTTACTCACATATTTTCAAGAGTGAATTACCAGTTCGTATGATATTTGATTCCTTCTTCTATTCAGTCTCTTTTAATGGATAGGTGGCTTAGTCAATTTGAGCTGCTATAACAGAACGCCAAAGACTGGGTGGTTTATACACAACGGAAATTTATTTCTTATAGGTCTAGAGGCTGGGAGGTCCAAGATCAGAGCACTAGCAGATTTAGTGTCTGGTGGGTGAGAGCCTGCTTCCTGGTTCATAGATGGCCGTGTTCACTTTGTGTCTGCACATGGCAGAAGGGGCAAGGGAGCTATCTGGGGTCACTTTTATAAGACACTTAACCCCATTCATGAGGGTTTCACTCTCATGACCTAATCACCTCCGCTGTCTCCTTATACCATCGTATTGGGGTGTTAAGATATCAACGTATGAATTTAGAGGATGTGGCATAACATTCAGTTCATAATAGTAGATGACCAAGATTATAATAATCATAACAAGCAATACTATTATGAATAATTATAGCAAACATCTATTAAATACTTTCCTTATAGAAGGTATCATCCTAGATCTTAATATACATGAATTAAATTTCATAAGGAAGACCCTATATGTTGCTTACCTCTTCAAAGTTAATAAAAATTCCCGCTCCATAAACCTACCCTCAACCCCTCAACATAATCTAAAGTCATCTAGCGGCCACGAGTAACAGCATTCCCTGAGATGACTATGCTCTTTTCTGTCTCTGAGCTTTGGCCTTTGAGGAGAACTCTCTTTATTCTCTCACTTCAATTTCAATCATTTCTTAGAACTGGTTTTAGATATCACTCTCTTCAGGGAGACTTCTTTAATCCTCTAAAACTGTAATGCGAGCTTTTCCTTTGGACCCACGTAGTGGTTAATTCACCCCATCACAGCACTTACCAGGATGGAAACACTCTGGCGTAAGTTATGATCTTTGATAATAGTGACTATATCTATTTTATTATTTGTAGCAAAGTGCCAGGGCACAGTGGATAGCCAATACATATTTGCTTACACAATGAATTTTTGATTTATGACTATTGTAATCTCATTTGGGGTATTTTCCAAATAATTCCTGGGCTATGAAACACAACACAGATCAGAAAAGGAGTGAGTATAGTAGGACAGGGATATTCAGACAGTTACTAATGAACCATTTGCTTCTTGTGAAAATCATAGATTAGCTGAAGAAAGAATAAGGAAATAGATCCCAGAGCATCAGACAGTTAAATTCTAAGGGTATTGACTTTAAAATGTCCTTAGTCAGGGTTTTATTTTGCCCTTTAGTTATTGAGGGATTTTTAAGTCCATTTAAAAAGAATTGCCAAAAATATATTAGTATGAGTGGTTTAAAGCTGATGGTAAGGAAATCGGATGAACAAAAGCCAGAAACAAAGAACAAATTCAAAATAAAATAAAAATGCAAAATGATAATCTGAGTTGCATGGGCCTGTTGAATGAGCAGTCAAACTGCTTTCATTTCTTCAAGATATATTTATCTGTTTTGTAAGAGTGAAGTTTTAATGTTAAAACTAACTATAAACTTCTTTGTTTTTAATGGGTTTTGATGATTACTAATATCCCTTGTTTGAATGATTTGAGGACTGATATTTAAATTGGAATCAAGTGGTGTTTAAATAGCAAACAAATTCTGTGAATATTTAATCTACAGCTTTCAGAAATCAAATATAGAAATAACCATATATATTTTTTAAATAAATATTGAATACAAATCAAAATGATGTGTGCTGTAAATGGCATGCATTATTTATAGAATCGATTACAATCAGAAGTATTACATATGCACGTATATCAATTATGTTAAATAGATTTCAGATATTTAATGACTAAAGACTTTCATAGCAGCCTCAGAACTAATTATAAAATGAACAAGTCATTATACATCTTTCTAGATGTTTCTGAAATATCTTTGAATATTTAGCATTGTTTTGAGCAAGATGGTATATATTAGTTTTATATAGCAAATTAAATTTATTAATAAAATAGATTTGCATTCACTTTGGCACTAAATTATACCTAGGATGACTCAAGTATAGAATTGTATAAAGGAATTTCTTCAAGATGACTGAGACTTTGAGCCTCTGGTTCTGCTGAAATACTAATGCTTTGAACGTCTTAGCAGCTTTTGTTGTGTTCATATTTAATGACTGGTACTGGGACTACGATAAATAATGTTTAAAGCAAAGTAAAATTTGTTTTTTCCTAAGTATCAGGAAAAACAAAGACAAATTTAAATTTGAAATTGGTGGTTCTGTTTACCTTTAAATTATAAAGTGATTGTCTTTTTAAAAATTAGCATTGAAATGTAAGGTTTTTGTCATTTTTCCTCCTTTGTGTTCCTGTGACTTGTGTTAGGGGGTCATTATTGTGGGGGTTAAACACGTGGGCTTTGTTAACGATGTCCAACATATTGTATGTGCTCAAGAAGTATTCGTTGAATAGGTGGATATTCAAATATCTTCCTCCCACTTATCTTTGTAAAGCTGGGCAAATACCAGTTTCCTCTGGAAAATGAGGATAATAGTTGTGATGTTTAACGATCTATTATATTTGGAAAGCGCCTACATTTAAAAATTTTTTTTTCTTGTTATCACTTCCCTGTGGTACCAGACCCTTGTCTTAAATGCACCCTGAAAGCAGGGAGTTTCCTAATGGAGAAGAAACTCTGTATCATGGCACAGTTTGCATGTGGGAAAGCATTCTAGAAACAACTGGCTATAAACCATTCTTACATAAATGTGCCTCTCTTTGAAGGGCAAATCAGTCTTGACACTTCATAGAATCAAGCATTTTCTGATTGCAAACTTCCTCTCGAAAGCTTACTGTGAGAAAGCCGCTCAAGGTATCGAGAGAACTGAGCCTCTACGGGAGCTCTGTGGATGGCATGGAAAGCCTAGCTAGTTGGTATATTTGAACAGAAAAAAATTATTTAAAATTGTGCCGAAAAGATTACAGTCACGTCAAAAGATATCCAACTGCCATGCCAAAATGTGTTGCTTAACCTGTACAATGATGAGAAACATGTATTTGTTTTTAATGTTTATTTTGAGAAAGAGAGTACATGTGTGCAAGAGAGGGGTGGGCCGAGAGAGAGAGAGGGAGAGGGAGAATCCCAAGTAGGCTCCATGCTCAATCTGGAGCCTGACGTGGCGCTGGATCTCATAACCCCAGGATGGTGACCTGAGCCAAAGAGTCTGATGATCAACCAACAGAGCCAACCCATATGGAGCCAACATTGTATTGTTAAATGCAGAGATTTCTTAATCCTGTTGCTGAATATTATTTTCCTTCATGGAATAAGATAAAATCTATGGATGCTATGGCACATGGTATCCAAAGGTCAGATTCAGGTAGTTTTGATAGTTCTCTTTTTTCAATATCATTTACATTAAATTTTTCATGGAAGCATGAGGAATAATATATTAAGGTAGTTAAAATATTTCTGTATTTAAGTTTCAGTAGTTCCATTAAAAAAAAAATTAACATTTATTTATTTTTGAGACAGAGAGAGAGCATGAACAGGGGAGGGTCAGAGAAAGAGTGAGACACAGAATCTGAAACAGGCTCCAGGCTCTGAGCTGTCAGCACAGAGCCCAACACAGGGCTCGAACCCACTGACCACGAGATCATGACCTGAGCTGAAGTCGGACACTTAACCGACTGAGCCACCCAGGTGCCCTTCAGTAGTTCCATTTTAAAACAACTATAAATCTGTCATTTTTTTTCCTGGAACTGCCAGCCTGTAGCATTTTTTTTTTCATTACAAGGCAGATCCTTATTCATATTGCTACTAAATGGGAGAGGTTCCTTGCACTCACTATATTTTTTCTTGAATTGCTCTATAAGCAAGTTCATTTTTTTCCAAAGTTGTGTAACTTCTCTGTTTTTATATAAATCTGTTATTTAAATAAACTATAAAAAATTTAATTTCTGTTAAGTATAGTGTCAGTCCCACAAAATATGCCCAACAGATTGATGTTTGAATTAGTATATAACCTTGATAAGACAACTAGTCTAGTGGTTAAAAATTTATTTGGATGATATGAACAGAATTTGTTTTCTTTGGAAGTTAACCCATCAATGTGGAAATAAACAATGTGGAAACTAAAATACTTGAATGAAAAGAACCCATCTGATTTTTTTGGCGTTGCACGGATTCTGCGTGGTTTTGGAGGTCACTCCAAATTTTCTGATTCAGCTTTATCTTCACAAGTAATGGAGAAACTCACTTCTGGTGAGGTGAGAGTACCCACACGAGATTGAAGGCGTTCTTCAGAAATGTGGTTTCCCCTTAAGGTAAAGGCATGTCTTTCTTGTGTCTAAAGATGAGCTAACAATTACTGAGCTGACATTTATTGTGGTGATAATTTTACATACCTGATATTATCTACATCACAATTCATTTTTGAATCAATATCTTTGGCGATGGGGCTCACAAATCTCAGAGAGAAAATAACTTTTCCCAAAGTCACACTAGTGATGAGAGGTACAGTTAAGCACTGAGCCAAGGTGTGTGCAGTCCAAGCCTATTTGCACGAATGATAGTGCTGTATATCGTGTCTAATTCACTGCTGTTTCTTAGAATACATCAGATTCCCTTTTGCCGACTCATTGCAGAATGCCTCTGATTAATGAAATTCTCCATATAGGTCTTACAAATGAATGTTTCAACACCACAAAATCTTTGAGTGAAAAGGGTGTGGGGGTATTTTTTCTCTTTTTTTTTTTGAGGCAAGAGAGAGTGGGGGAGGGGAGAGAAAGAGAGAGAGAAGGAAAGAGAGAACCCCAAGCAGGCTCTGTGCTGTCAGCACAGAATTTGACACAGGGCTCAATCCCATGAACCGTGAGATCATGACCTGAGCCGGAACCAAGAGGCTGATGCTTAACCTACATAAGCATCATAACCCTACATAAAGGGTGCCCCTTTCTCTTCTTTTTGATACCCCAATAGCATAGCCAAAAAGAGGGTTAAAATATCTTGGCTCAAATACCTCTTGTTTTAGCAGAGAGGTAGTATCTTAAAATTTAAGAAAAAATTTTAAGTATTTATTAGATTTTTTCCCCATATTTATGCTTTAATTTTCAAGCTTGTTTGTTTTGTTTTGTTTTGCTCTGTTTCGTTTTAAAGTCCTCAAGGTCTCCTAGCACCTTGTTTCTCTACACTAGGCCAAGGACCAGCATCAAGGGCATTTTATGAGAGCATTTTAGAAATGCAAACCATTAGGTCCCATCCAGACCCACTGAATCAGCACCTGCCTTTTATCAAGAGTCTCAGGTGATTCATAGGCCCATTAAAGTTTGAGACTCACTGCCCTAGCATGCCATCAGAATGTTTTAAATGGCCTTGAGAATGAGGGAGAAGATACAAGTGTTATAATCTCTCAAGGATCAACAACTCACTCTATTTCGATTTGCCTATACTTCCAAATGGGAACAGAAGCGATTTCATAAATAATCAGCTGTCAGTCCCACACTGGTTCTCAGCCCCACTAATTCTTATTTCCCTACAGTTGAGGTCGCTTGATTTCTATCTGTAGGACTCCCTCACCTTGCCTCCTATTTCTCGGATCAACCCTTATCTAAGAAAGGAATGGCTTAACAAGTCCAATTTTGTATTCTGTGGCTGAATCTCAAATCACCCCCAAGTACTTCTGGCTCCTGCAGTTTATGTAAATTGGCTTCAGTCTTGTTCACTGCTCCTCTGTCTTCTGGCTAATAGTAACTCATCTATGCAGCTTTTTTTCTCAAGAGCTGTAATTCCTTTTCTTTTTTCTATCCCTTCTGGTGCCTGGTACCTGCTGACCTATGCTCTTGACAAGAATTAACCACTTGGATTTGCTGGTGACTCAGACATTCTATTATTTGGCTTTGATATCCAATTTTGACAAACTACGCAGGTACTAATTTAGTGCCAAAACAGAATAACTGAATAATATATAGTTATTATTATTCTGAATAACAGAATAATATATAGTTATTATTATAGTTATAGTTATTACTGATATCTTAAAAATGTAGAGATTAAAGCTGAACTTGCAAAAATTAAATGTCTGACTTTCTTAGAACTCTGTATTCTGTCACTTTGTCATAATCAAGAGTTTGTTTTTCAAAACATCAGAACTTAGAAAAATGTGGTAACTTCGGGTATTTCAGACATTTTATTCTGAATCCACTAAGAGCAGAAGATATTATTAATTCATTATGTGAAATGGAAGTTTTGGCAAAAACAAAGTCTATGAAACTTTAGAAAACAAGTGATAGGGGCGCCTGGGTGGCGCAGTCGGTTAAGCGTCCGACTTCAGCCAGGTCACGATCTCGCGGTCCGGGAGTTCGAGCCCCGCGTCAGGCTCTGGGCTGATGGCTCAGAGCCTGGAGCCTGTTTCCGATTCTGTGTTTCCCTCTCTCTCCCCCTCCCCCGTTCATGCTCTGTCTCTCTCTGTCCCAAAAATAAATAAACGTTGAGAAAGAAAACAAGTGATAAAGGTCATTCAGAAAATTATACACAAAAGATAAAAATTTAGGGTTAGGCCTGTTATTTGAATGTTTAGGAAATGAAATCAACCTTAAATCTTTGCTGCTGGCCTTTTTCCTGGCCCAGGGATATTACTATTTTCAGAACATTGTTTTTCATGTATATATCTATCTCAAACTGTCTGCAATGAAGAGAGAGCACCAGAGTTTTCTAGAAACCTACTTCTGTGCCTGACTTTTCCTTTACCCTTTGCTTTCGGACTACCTAAATGCTGCCTGAGGTCTAACATTTTAGAACAAAATACATTCATTTCTCTCTGTCATGTTACATTTAATTACTTCTATTGCCAGTATGCCCTCTAGGATTCACAACATCCTCTCCTTTTCCAAAACATGCACACACACACACACACACACACACACACAGTCCCTCCACTTTGATTCTCATAATACTATATTACCATCATCATCTTCTCACTGGCTTCTCAGTGTCCGTCTATTCTGTCTCCAAATAGTTCTGAGTATGGCTTTGAGATCACCTAGAATTCTTCCTGCTCTAATCATGCCTGTTTCTTTAGTGAACTTATCAACTTCCACAAAACAGAAAATCAGTTCAAACTTCTCCACCCTATCAACAACAACAACAAAGAAAAAACATGCAGAATGGAAGATGTTATGTATGTATGCATGTGGGTATGTATGTATGTACATTTATGGGTCTGTCAGTATATATCTGTACACATGAATAGCAAAGTACTATTAGTACACAGATCAATGCATTTTCATAAACTGAACATAATCAGGTAACCAGTTCCCAGATCAAAACAAGAGAACATTCTTGCACACTCCTTAAAACCACTTTGGATTCAGAATTTCCTTTTTACTGTGCTCAACACCCCTATCAGTCATGAGGGGTGGATTATAAGATTGCATTTTTTTCATTTTAATGCCACATCTCCATGAAGCCATTGCAGCTCTACTAAACCTTACATTTATTCATTATCTGAAATGTTTTTTTTCCCATGGAGAGGAATGAATTATGGAGAATTTCACGTAACTGAGAGCTGACATGGTTTATATTCTTTTAACCATCTTTCTCTGTATTCTACCCAACCCATATATTTCCTTAGAGTTGGCTCAATTTTCTAGTTTACAGCTACAGACATTATCACCCTCAACACAGTGCTTATTGACTGCATGCCTACTACGTATTAAATGCTGTGTATAGCACTGTAAATCAAACAGTACAAACAGAAGATATGGATTTGACCCGCAGAGTATAAAATCACATTGGAAGATATTACAGGGTTTTTGCTTAAGGCTACTTTTCCCTATTTGTCTGAACTGTGTTTTCAAAATTGCATGTAGGGCTTGTACCAAGGTTTTTGGCCCACCCTTGAAGTTTCTCTCTTTTTTTTAACAGAATTTTAAGGTAGCCAGAACATATTTATTATGTCTTCAATTTTTTATGTGTCATATCTAAGACATTTTGCCTCATCCCAATACACAAAGATTTTCTCATATTTTCTAAAAGTTTTATAGGTTAGGATTTACATTTAGATCTATGACCATTCTGAATTAATTTTTGTATGTGAGATTTGAATATGAATATGATATAGGAATCAAAATTCTGATTTTGCTTCATTTGCATATGGATATCCAATTGTTCTCTACAAATTTGTACAAAAAATGATCATTTTCCACTAAATTGCCTTCTGCTGTTTTGACAAAAATCAGTTGTCCATATACATGTGGGTCTGCTTCTAACTGTATTGTTTTTTTTTCCCATTTTTCTAACTTTATGCCCAACCACAACTTCTTGAGTACTGTAGTTTTATAATAAGCATTGCAATCACATAATGTTAATCCTTTAAATGTTTCTTCTTTTTTAGTATTTTAGCTATTGTAAGTTCTTTGCATTTCCACGTGCATATTAGAATCAGTTTGTCAGTTTCTACAAAAAATCCTGCAGTGATTTTCATTGGCATAACATGGGATCTATAGATCACTGGCGAAAATTGAGAGCTTAACACTATTAAATCTTTTGAACTATATTATTTCTTTTATTTGGGTTTTTAGTTGATCTCTACATTTTTTTCTCCTTTTCAGCTTAACAGCTTTCCACATCATTAGTCAGATTTAGGTCTACATATCTCATAGTTTTTGACACTAATGTAAATGGTGTGTTTTTTTAATCAAATCATATAACTTTGTCATAGTTATTTAAGTGTTGGCTTTAGGATTTTTAGTATATGTATCTTTAACCCATCAGAGTCTAATAAGTAATATTATGCTGCTTCTCAGATAATACATGAAACTTAGAAAAGTATACTTCCATTTTTATCTCCTTCCAAGAGTCATCTTCCCTACCCACACTTTAACCAAGAAAACAACAAAACAACACAAAACCCTGGTCACTCCAGTACTTTGTCTCGTGAACTCTAGCTGCCTTGGTCTTTTTGGAATCCAACTGTGTCTTCTCATTTCAATACCACAAGGCTCCACCTGGCTTTCCCTCCTTCCATTCTTTTAAGGAAATGTCTTGGTAATCATGGGGCTTAACCTCATTGGTTTTCCGCAGCAGGCTCAGGGATAGGCCCCCCAAGATGGCTACACCTTAATCTCCAGAACCTGTGTTACCTGATGTAGCAAAAGGGACTTTGCAGGTTTAAGTAATCTAAGAGTCAGTCTTGCAATGGGGAGAGCAACCTACTTTATCCAGGAGAAACCAATGTAATCACAGTACTCTGTATAAAAGGAATTGAAAGACGCTTCAGGGTCAGAGGAGAAGGTGATGAAATATTGGACGCAGAACGGGAGTGAAACGTTTTGAAGATAAAGTCAGAGGCCACAACCACGGAATGCTGGTGATCACTAGAAGCTGAAAAAGGCAATGAAATTGATTTTCCATCCAGCCTCCAGAAGGAATCAGCCCTGCTGGCACCTTCATTTTAGTATGGTGAAATTCATTTTGGACTTCTGATCTCCAAAACTGTAAGAGAACACATTTTTATTATTTTAAGTCTCTAAGTTTGTGGTAATTTATTACAGCATTTATAGGAAGCTACTACATTTCACATCTTTCAAGGATCACTGTCTTTTGATGGCTGATGTCCCAGTGCCTCAAACACCATCGTTGTGGGTACTGTTTTTGCTTTTGGCTAATCCAGGTTGGAGGGTAAATGTTCTGTTACTCCATCTGAACTGGAAGTGGAAATCCAAATGTGTCTCGTAATTTCCAGGGAAGAAAGCAAGAGCGATTCCTTAATTCATTGAAGAACCATGCGCGGAATTTCTTGTTTTAGGGATAAAAGTTACTTTAGTATTCTGAAGTGTATGAATTTTATGCTGTTGATGAATTGATTGTAGGGAAGGTGAGTAGCATAAGGATGATATCTTCATCTAATAAAAAAAAGAGACAAGTTCACCCTGCTGTTTAGTGGAAATAGCATTCTGTGGTGGAAAGGCAAAGATCTTTGGAGTTAGACCTCACTTGTTTCCTGATTTTACTTTTCTGTGATTGAGGCAAGACGTGAACTACTGAGGCTTGCTTTCTGCCACTTATGAAACAGGGATAATGTTCAGTGATTGTTACAAATCATGAATGTAAAGGGATTAGCCTAGTGCTTGGCACATAGTAAGAGTTTAATATAATGCAAATTTCCTGATTCATGATTTCATCTAATAAGAAAGTGAAGCATTAGATAACAGAAGAATTCTGGGAGTTAGCTACCAGCTGCTCTTAAAAAGTGAGCAGGGAAGGGAAAGGGATAATTAGATGCACTGGGACTCTTGCAAGGGGCTCTTGAAGGAAAGCTGCAATGCTAAGGAAGCAATTGTAGATTTCTATATGGTAAGTGATATTCTGTAGTTAAAGTTGAGACTTGAGCTCCTCCTAAGTGTTTTTCAAATTGGGACGACCCTTTAGTTTCAAGGCTGGTCTAGAATTGAGGCAAAACTGAGAGCCAGAAGTCTTTTGTTCCAAAGAAAATACTTAGAATGATTTGGTTAATTAACTTCAAAGTAAATCCAAAACGGTTTGGCCTCATCTAGCCCCTGATGGAGCTGCCTTGTCCCTAGTGAGTTCTGGGCCTCACATAAAAGGAAAGCAGTGCGTACTGAGCTGAACGCCCAGCACTGATAATTTTAGCTCTTGAGCCACAGAACTTCACAAACCCTACACCTTTCATCATGGGTTTCCTTCTCCCATCCTCTGACCTCGGCTCTGCCCATCTGCCACTGAGCCTTTGCTTTTTATCTTCTGCTTGCCTCTGTCGTTCTACACATGTTGATCCCCGTTGGTAACTTTCTGCCTAGGTCTGTCCAGGGATTTCTCCTGGCCTTTAGAAGTTTCCTGAGATCAAAGGAGGAACTCACATAGAGGTTATCTTACAAAATTAGATAAAATTGAAATTTCATGTCCTATAACTTTCCTAGGATCTAAAAATGATATCTTGTACTGACTTAGAGATAAGCTATCTGGTTTGAATCCTTACCCATTGGTTTTTAGCTGTGTAACTTTGGGAAAGTTGCTTAATTTTTCTTAGCATTTGCTCTCTTATATGTAAAACAGAGAATTATGGTAGCTCCTTCATCAGATACCTGTAAGGATTAAATGGCTAATATATGTAAAAGCACTTACAACTGTGTCTGGTGCATAAAAGTGCTAGACAAATTTATAATTATTAGTATTGTAAAATGTATGCAAATATATTTTGATAGTTAACAACTACCTCCTGCATTTATTACAGTGCAAATTTACATTTAAAATATTAGAACACAAAACTAAAAAAAAATACTGAATTTTAGGGTTCTTTTCTCTCATGAAAGCCTACATGTTTTACCCATATAAAAATCCTTTTGCTGCCATTATCAGAGACATCGGAATTGTGGACCTAGTGGGCATCCTGACAGAACTGTGGTTGTAAATGCAATGTCCTAGAATACACATAGGTATAGGATCAGATGATTCATAACTTTTGAAACACTGGTTTATGTTATTTAGTCCATTAAGATAGAAGTAAATTCCCATAGGAATAGGCTATATGAAAATTATATGTGCTCATTTGTAAATGAAGAGTCCAGAAAAGAACTGTTCAAAATGTAATATGCCTGCAAATCATGTAGGGCGCTTGTGAAACAGCAGATTCCGAATCAAAAAAATCTTGAGTGAGGCCTGAACTTCTGCAATTGGAGCAGGCTCCGCGGCTGTGTGCTGTGCTGCTGGTTCTCGAACCACAGGAGTAGCAAGATCATCAGATGTAGGGAATCAGAGGAGTGAGTGGCTAATAAGTGAACCTCATTAGCTACTCTGAAGTCCGCTGTCGGTCGCCAGGTACATCTCTTACACACAACTGAGTTGAACATATTGTGTGCTTGAGAAGTTCTTTATAAACTACATTAGTCAAATATGTCCCTTGGATGTCCTGTGTCTCCTAATGTTGATTTCATCCCATTGATCATTTCATCTATGTGGCATATTCTATATTGGAACCAGCTTACCAAATATATACCCATTAGAAATTACAGATAAAGTTGGCAATCTTCTGTTGATTTTTTTTTTTTTTGCATGATCCTAACATGAAACTGAGATAAAACAGAAAATTTGATAATTTCGGAAATCATTAAAATAACTGCGCATTAGGGGCACCTGGGTGGCTCAGTCGGTTAAGCCTCCGAGGTCAGCATTGGTCATGATCTCACAGCTCGTGGGTTCAAGCCCCACCTCAGGCTCTGTGCTGACAGCTCAGAACCTGGAGCCTGCTTTGGATTCTGTGTCTCCCTCTCTCTCTCTCTGCCCCTCTCCGCTTGTACTCTGCCTTACGTGCTCTCTTTCTCAAAAGTAAATAAAACATTAAAAAAATTAAAAATAATTGTGCGTTAAATACCCATGTTTATGTCCTCTCTTCCTATACCCCCCAATAATTGTAATCAACAGATCAGATCTGTTGACATAGGTGGTAATATGTTCATACATATGTTCTCTAGAAAACAACCAAAACAAACAAAATGGCCTGAGGAGATATCTGAACCTCCCAAAATCTCTGAAAATTTAATAACTATAATTAGAGTATATCAATAACATTGGAATTTATGTATTTTAAGACAAAAGATTTTGAGGAATACTTTTCCAATTAAGGTTTATTTTTAATTGAAAAAAATATGAATGTATCAAAATATTCCATAGAAGAGAATCAAATGTTCCTTAGCAGTAAAATTCTAAACATAATTACTTTTGAAAAATTCACTTCTCATCTTTTTAATGAATAATTTATTTACCTCATATGGGCAAGCATTCTGCTTCCAAGAGATCTTGTTTTTATCCAGCTCACATCAGTGTTGGGTCTGTTTATCCACTTTTCATCAGAATCTCTGTTCCGCTTAAAGTTAGGTTTACGATATTCTGTCCTAATGAAACACTGCCTAAGGTTTGCAATGCCACGCACTAATAGAAATTTATATTCAATAAAGGATTTAAACTAAAATCAAACGATGGGTTTGTTTCTTCAAAAAAATACTTTGTGTTTTTTTGGAATTTAACTTCCTTGACTGTTAATTCTAATTACTAGAGAATTTTACATTTTGGTCCAACTACCTTTATATACTGTTCTCTCTTGCAGTGTTTATGACAAGTTTGAATGTTACCATGGAAATCATTGTGCTACTGCAAATTTTACATTCTAATTTTGATGTAATATTAAGATGATTGTGGATTATAGTTCAAAATTTAAAAGATTTAGTAATAAGATGACAAGGAATAAAATTTTAAACACTCAAAGGTTAACAGATTCATGTTACAGGGTGAACATTTCCAAGGTTCTTTTCTGTTATGAATATATTCATTAGAAGGAATAATATAGTTTAATAACCTTTAAATACATGAAGTCATCATTTTATTACCAATTAAGCTCAAAAATGATTTCTTCAATGGGAGGATATTGGGTTTACTGTCTTTATAAATGGAATCAATTAGGTCAAATAAGTATAAAGTCACTTGCCATCTTATAAGATTTATAAAATCCATATTCTTGATTGTATCAAACTGGTGACTTTCCAGATACCTCTAATTCATTTAACGTGAATTCATTTAGCTTCTAACAAGTGCCTGAAGGATGCAAGTTGCTGCAATAGATGTAATTTGTCTGTATTTTAATTATCCGAAGGACAGTGATCTGGTTACACTGATACAGAGTAGGAGTTGCCCATTGCTCAGCTTAATTTCAGGAATTCATTAAAATGACCTATTTGGGCTTCAAAAAAAAAAGACCCTCTCAATATCAGAAGAGCAGAAACCCCAGTAAGCTAGTCAAATGCTAGCTCTTGGGTAATAGTTTGTTTTCCCATATGTTATTTTCAAAGTAAGGAGGGGATCTTTAAGTAACTCTTTATCGAAGTATCATTTTGACTTCATCATTTCACTCAGCTCTCTACTAAATCATCACATCTTGAGACAGCCTGACCTGAGCACTATGTAAAACGGCAGTTCCTAACCCCTGGTGAGTACATAACTAGTTTCTTCATAGCTCTGATTAATGTTTAGGATTGTATATCTTTTTTTTTTCTTAATGCTCTAACATAGTTTCAATATTCTAATATACCTGCTAGAATACAACTTTCATGAGGGAAGAGGCCTTGTCTATTTTATTCATTGCAAACCTGACATGTGGAAGTAATATCTGGCAAATAATAGATGCTCAATGTTTTCTTGAGTAAATAAATACATTATTGTCAGCATTGTCCTTCAGTGAAGTATGCAGCTTACATATTTGACACCAATTTGAGTTATGGGGAATATCAGAATTATTTCTTTAAGTTTATTTATTTTGAGAAAGACATCATGAGCAGAGGAGGGGCAGAGAGACAGAGAGAGAATCCCAAACAGACTCTGTGTCATCAGTGTGGAGCCCAACACTAGGCTCGATCCCGTGAACCATGAGATCGTGACCTAAGCCGAAATCAACAGTCAGATGCTAAACTGACTGAGCCACCCAGGTGCCCCCACAATTTTTTTTTTTAAAGAAGACAAAATAGGGAAGAGGCCAGTGAATTTCATGAACTAGACCATGGATTCACCTTCAAAGATCTGTTCCTAATACTTTTTCTTAATTTCTAATTTTTTCTTGCTTTGCTTGTTTTCTCCCAGACTAGTCTTCTGTTTGCCATTCAAAATGGATTGATAAAGAGTGAAATGGATACAATCAAAATAAATGAATCTTTATTGTGTAACTGCTAAGGTTTCACAAAGGGTTAACAAGAAATGAAAGAAACTGATAAAAGAACATAACGGAGGTCGTTCTAGGTACATTTAATTCTCACTTTTTTACCCAATATGTAACATTTGGGAAACAAATTTAGTAGGCCATCTTGGTGTTTATATTGAAATCATCATTTCCAGAAAAAAAAAAAGTTGAACTTTTCAGAGTGCTGTGGGTTTTTTTTTTAATTAAAAATACTTAGTTTTAAAATAGTTAATATTTCTCGAGTTCCTTACTATAGGGGTCATTGGCATCTAAATGAAAGTTTGTAGACATTCCATTAGGACAAAGGGTAAATTGTTTAAAAAAAAAAGGCAAATTTAAGTAGAGAACTATCTTCCTGGATTTGTTTTCCTCTATTTATGTTTCTGTCCATATATTGCGTCATTGCTCATATGCCTCTGGGCTCTGTTTGAAATGATCAAGACAATATTAGCAATTGATCTTCCACATCTAACTCAGGATAAAAGCCAAACTAAATCAATAACTTTACCATTGTACAACACTTTGCTGTAATTTACTTCTAGGGTAATTTACTGTGTATGTGCCTGAATGAGTGAGAATTTTTCCCCCAGAGTGTCTTCAACTCAGCCTTAAGGCACAGTAACGAAAATGTCATTTTACTCACTCTCATATTTTACCTGCCCTGGACAGCTATAATTTTGGATCTACTAAATGCAATTAATTTCTACACCTTTTCAAAGAAGAGAATGTGGTCCACAGGTGTCATTTGTATTCTTACACTAACTCATAAACTTAGGGCTTTGTATTAGATTTATAGAAAACTCAGCATGAGAAAATCACTTTACAATCAGCGGGAGACTCCCAGTGGCTAGATTATTCCCTGGGAATAAATGTGTGACTGTGTGAAAGAGATGGAATCAGGCCTGGAAATTCACTTGTCCATTTCACTATAGCTTGGCTAAATGACTAAGCTGTGTGGTGAGAATATGAAAAGAAGGTTCCATTAAGAGAATCTCTGGGGGTTTCAAAATTATTCTTGTGGTTACAAGATGGGCCCCTCTCTGCGCTTTCTGACCGAAATTGGCTATTTGGGGACAAGTCTTAAGTTTGCTTGGTCATTCAGGTAATAGTAATGAGGCCTGATCTCCACCAAACAAACAAACAAAAGAAAAATAGAAACTCCCAAACTCTAACTTACTTCCTAGAAGTTAGTTATTGGGCAAACCCAAATTCTGAGACCGCACAGAAACCTGAGTGTTATTTGTAAATGGGGCAGGAGATAGTAAGCAATGATACTGATTCTGATACTGATTCTGCCTCAGGCTAATTAAGTTACATTAAACAAGTCATTTAACTTTCCAGGGCTTCCAGGGTTTCTCCAGGAGTAAAATGGAAAAGTTGATTCCTGTCTCAAAGCATTGTTAAAGCAATAAAATGATATTTTGGATACAGAAGTGCTTAGACTACGACAGTGCTTTGCAAACAAATGTGTTTATGAAGATACAGGTTTGTAAACACCTGTTTACATCAGATGTATACATACATTCTGCATTATTATCCAGTTTATTAAGTATTTTTGAAAAAGTTAAGACTTGAATAAATACTTGTGGAGGGATAGCTCAGAATTTCTGTAAACTTATCCAAGTCAATTTGGCCATTTGTAATCCATTAGTAGTTTTTGGTGGATAAATCCTCCATAGTTACAAATGGGTGGACGTTTAGATTCTTCTTCCACAAACTTACTACCAAGTAGAAAGGGAGGCAAATCTCAAATTTATTCTACTTCATGCAACAAAGAAATGGTTAGCTAGAACACACCCAGGTTTACAAAGCCTCAGCTCTCCAACCTTCTAGGCATTTTAGATAGTATCTTTCTTTAAAGCCTCATAAAGACACATGCAACAGTATTCTAGCTAAATTTCATGAATGAATGAATGAATGAATGAATTGGGTGATAAAATCTGCTTGTAACTTTCTGGACAGAGTTTCTGTCAGACCCCTAAACTTTGCTATTTTAAATGTTTATTTTTGAGAGAAAGAGCACATGAGCAGGGGAGTAGCAGAGAGAGAGGAAGACACAGAACCTAAAGCAGGCTATGGGCTCTGAGTTGTCAGAACCCAGAACAGTTTGTGGGCTTGAACCCACAAACAGTGAGATCATGACCTGTCAAAGTTGGATGCTTAACCGACTGAGCCCCCCAGGAGCCCCTTGCACACTATCTTAAAGTCTAGCCTATGTAACATTTTTTTATACCTTTTTTTTTGTGCAAGTAAGGAGGACTCTATACAATATTTCTGCTATTTCACATGTCTTCTACACATTCTATCAATGAATATTCTAATACCTATTATGTCAATTGACAAAGTCTCAGTAGGCAGTTTGATCAGTGATAAAGGTAACTGAAGCAATAGTCATCTCTGAATGTGAGTTTGGGATTTGAATATTTCAAATCAAATGAACCATCTCTGAAGAGCTCTCCCTGCCTGAGATTCTTCAGATTACTAACGACCAACTGAGGGTTGATGAAAACACATTTACACATATTTGTCACTTTGCCTATGTTGAAAGATTTTAAAGCAAATTGCTGGCAGTATATGAGCTCTGTGTGCAGGTTTATTGGTATATTTCTCTGTATCTCAGTCCTAATCGGTATGGGTCAGTTGGTCAATTCTATCTACTGTCATTTCTTCTTTAACAGCTGTTTTGATAATGTGAATGTGTTCCAACATGGTGGATATATTAAGGAACAGTTTGGATGAAACATGAATTTCACATTTACTTATGGGCAATTTGGTCCTTTAGAAACACTAAATGATGCAGGATACCGTCCCCAGATGAACTGAGCCTCGTGGGCAATGCAAACCACATATATTCATGTGCCTCAAACATGTATTTGTTACTCTAGTTCACAGTGTGTTTACGATCCACACCCATTCGCGTGTGGTGTTACAACTCCCCCCTGACCTCAGATAACCCTCCTAATTTCTTCTACCACTGCATAATCAGTGGTGGACTCTGTCAAAATAAAATATTTTGTGGTATTTTAGCATTTATGTAATTCTTCATGTGTAACATTTTACCTTTTTTTGGTTATTTTGTTTGTTGGATTTTAAATGTATCACTGACGACATCTTGAGTGCTGTGCCATAACCAAATTTTCCCAATAAGCTCCATGGTTGATTTGTTTTTTTAGGGCTGGATTTTATATGGCCAGGCAATTTCTAGGAATACATATTAGGCTTTATTGCAGAACTGACTATATTTACAGTCAAGTTTCCTACACAGTATTTTCAGATGTCTGCTGTACTGGCAAGAAGTACAAACAGTTCAGAAGCTATGTGTATACAATCTACACAATTCTTTAGCTACTTTTTTGCTGCTGTTGTTTTTGGTAAGGTGTAGTAGTCTATGACCTAGGCATATTTAGGTAAAAGTGTGATTCTAGATAAGCCATGGGGCTATTTGAAAAAGCAAACTCATATTGTAGTTTGTTTGTTTTTCCATCATTTAAGTTGGAATGTGCTCTGATTGTTAGGTTGAGTTTTTTCCAGTCCTCCTATCACAGAGTCTTACATGTAACAAATTCTTAATACTCAATGAGTGAACATGAGAATGAATGAACTGTATAAATACCCTCAAAAGAATAGCTGGGGGACAACAACAAAAAGAACTACTGGATATTTCCCCCTAAATAAACCATGGACAGAGCCAGAATCGTCTGATAGGTAATGGTGACACTTGCCAGACTGGAACTGATGTGACTTTGCCAAAGTCATGGCCAGTCCACACAGACACCAGCTATTCCTTTGTTAAAAACAGAGTGTAGGATCGTCTTTTCAGTCTCCCTAAAAGACCACTGTGTTGTTCAATTGATACAGTAATAATTGTGTCATTATTTAAACTGAAGGAAAAGATTTGAAAATAATTTTCTGTCTTGTATATATAGTTACAGAACCAGAAAGATAATAACAATATTAAAAAATATAGTTAATGTTGAATTAATGTTGAATCAAATGTATAGAACCGGTGCGATTTACTATGTAAGAAGCTTCATTGTCAATATAGTCAATTCTGCAATAAAGACTCATACGTATTCCTAGAAATTGCCTGGCTTCATAAAGTCCAGCCCAGTGCGAATTTACCAAATAATAACTCCATGAATCCTGTTAATTCCTATGCTCAATAATAGCATCCCAGATAGTATTCCACATCCACTAGTTCTCAGTATGATTGGGTACTAGTAGTAATAATAGGCAGGGAATTCAAAGTATTTTCTGGTCAATCTGTTGTGCTGTTTCAATGACCTTCTTTGGACTATATGGGTCATTGACTTAAAGCTTTATGTTGTAACCATAGAGCTTTTGGTCATTCAAAATGAAGTTTGTAGGTATACTATTTCTAGGTAAAGCAGGATCCCATTAAATGGGATCCAAACAATTGGAAAGCTTTGTCAGAATTTTCTTACATGTATGTAAGCACCTTAATTATTTCTGTTTAAGTAGATGAACCTGAGATTCTATAAAATCCTAAATTACCTATTGAAATATTAGCATGTATTTGGAGTAATCAGTATATTCATATTCTTTTGAATGAAAATAATTTGAAAAGGTGTGATACATGGATTATTTATATCCAGGCTGAAAGAAATCATCCAGTGAAGCAGAACACTTTGGAATGGAAACATGCACAGTTTTGGGTCATTCAGACTGCAGTGAAAATATAGGGTTTGCCACCAATTACTTATAATCTCTGCCTTTTTTATTTAACTGTAGTAAGTCTCAGGATATTCACCTATAAAATGGATATATTTTGCCTACCTTATAGTAGTTGTAATATTATCTCAATAATTTTTTATATTACATATCTGGCATATGCATTCTATGTACAAAAATATTGGTGGTCAATCTTCTCTTTAATTGTGATTCTAGTTTTAAATGATATTTTGTGACCATTCAATAACTCATGTCGATTTATGGGCTATACTTCATTTCTAAAAGTATTTTGTTAGGTTATTGAAAGAACTGATACTATAAATACTTATAGCGCTAATAGGATAAGAATTTTCCAAAACTGAATCAAACCAATGAAAGCCCTTCAAGACTATGGCACCCTTCAAGCTTTGTCCAAACTTAATTTTCCTTTGGATAAAAATGGCTAGGTTTCCAATAAATCATTCAAATAACTATTCACTCTAAGATACAAGATAACTATCTGCGCTAATGCAGACAGATTTTGTTGTGAGTGACTATCATAGTGTGAAGTTCACATTTTTGGTGACTAAGCTTTAAAAGAAAAGCCTGTCATATTTCTGGATAGAGAAACTAAGGGAAGGAGCCTCAGGCATAGGCCACAGAGGAAATCCCAGAATAGAGAGGACCAGAGGGAATAGTTGCATCAAAGTTAATGTGTAGGCTCTGCTATTGTGTCTACCTGACTTATTACCAGTATCATGTATGGTAGACAGGACATTCTAAACTGAGATCCAAATGGTTACACCTTTTGAACATGACATTTTTTTTACTTTGAATCTTTCCAAATTAATGTTAGATAAAACCAAAACACCCTTTGAAGCTATGTAACAGAACCCAAAGAAATAGAAATACAAAGAGTGAATGGTAGCCAGAGTGATGGTGGAGACTTTGTCCCAACACAAGCATAAGATGCCTCGATGATGCCATAGTTGTTCCTGTCATATTTTTGTATCAGCTTTTCAAGTGAACAGTAACTGGTGTTGCATCAATGATATCCATGATGTCTAGAACAACGTCCCAAATTGTTCAATATAAAAAGCCATATTAAAAAATAAAGGGAAAGAAAATAACCATTTTAAAATATGCAAAAGAATTGAAAAATACTCCATGTATTGAGAAAATTCAATGCACAAATTTTGAAAAATTAACCAATAGTAGAAAACTTCACCAACTTAATGGCAAGTATGGAAAAACTTTCAGGTAATGAAAGCCATGATTTAAAACAATCTTTCTAAGAATTAAAAAAAAAAAAGGGAAGGAAGGAAGGAAGACAGGAAGACAGGAAGACGGGGAAGGGGTGGGAGGGAAGGAAATCATATAGTATTTTCCTTTCTCTGACTCATTTTACTTAGCATAATACCCTCTACGTCCATCTGTGCTGTCACAGATTAAAAAAAAAAAGTCTCAGTAGGCAGTTCCTTTCTTTTCTTCCTCTCTTCCCTTCCTTTCCTTCCTTCCTCCCTTCCCTTCCTTTTTCCTCCTCCCTTCCCTTCCTTCCATCGGTTTTATTCCTACCAAGAGTGAACGAGCATTCCTTTTTCTCCACATTCTCACCAACATTTGTTTCTTATGTTTTTGATTTTAGCCATTCTGACAGTTTTGATTTGTGTTTCCATGATGTTGAGTGATGTTTAGCACCTTTTCATGTGTCTGTCAGCCATCTGGATGTCTTTGGAGAAGTGTATGTTCACGTCTTTTGCCCATTTTTTCATTGGATTATTTGTTTTTTGTGTGTTGAATTTTATCAGGTCTTTGTATACTTTGGATACTAACCCTTTATTGGACAGGTCATTTGCAAATTGTTTTCACTGTTTAAAATCTTTTGTAGTTTCATATAAATTTTAGGATTATTCTGGTTCTAATAAAAACACTCTTGGTATTTTGATAGAGATTGCATTAATTCTATAGATTGTTTTGGGTGGTACAGACATTTTAACACACCTAATTCTTCAAATCCATGATCGCAATGTTTCTTTCACTTATTTGTGTTGTCTTAAATTTCTTTAGTCAATGTCTTACAGCTTTTAGAGCACAGATCTTTTATCTGTTTAAATTTATTTCTATGTGTTTTATTCTTTTGATGCAATTGTAAATGGGTTTGCTAACATTTTTTTTTCCTGTTACTTCATTATTAGGGTATAGAAATGCAACAAACTTCTGTATATTGCATTCTGAAACTTTACTAGATTTATTAATTTGAACTTTTGGAACTTTTTGTGTGGTGGAGTCTTCAGGGTTTTCTAGATATAGTATTACATCATCTGCAAATAGTGACAAATTTACTTATCAATTTTGGGTGCCTTTTCTTGTCTAATTTCTGTGACTAGGACTTTCAGTACTTCAGTGGTGAGTGTGGACCTCTGACTCTTATTCCTGATATTAGAGAAAAAGCTTTCAATGTTTCACCATTGAGTATGCTGAAGCTGTGGGTTTGTTATCTATGGCTTTTATTACATTGAGGTATGTTCCCTCCAAACTGACTTTATTGAGAGTTTTTCTCATGAATGGATGGTGAATTTTGTTAGATGCGTTTTCTGTTTAGACAATCATTTAATTTTAGTCCTTTATTGTGTTAATGCAGTGTTTCATTTTGATGGATTCACAGGTGTTGAACCATCCTTTCATCCCTGAAATAAATCCCACTTAATAATGTTCTAATGTAGTGTTGAATTTGGCTTGCTAATATTTTTTTGAGGGTTTTTAAAACATCGATGTTCATCAGGTATATTGGCCTATAATTTTATTTTATTTTATTTATTTTATTTTTTAGTGTCTTTGGTTTTCATACCAGGGTAATGCTGGCCTTGTAAAATAAATTTAGAGGTATTGTTTTCTATTTTTTTTTTTGAAATAACTTAAGGATAGGTATTGACTCTTAGATACTTGGAAGAATTCGCCTGTGAAGTTGTCTGATTCTGGCCTTTTGTCTGCTGGACTTTTTGACTACAGATTGAATTTTATTACTCATAATCAGTAATAAGTGTTCAGATTTTCTACTTCTTCCTGATTCATTATTGTAAGATTTTATGTTTCTAGGAATTTATACATTTTGGGGGAAAATAATTATTTGTAGTAGATTCTAATTGTATGTATTTCTGTTTTAGTTGTAACTTCTTTCATTTCTGATTTTATTTATTTGAATCTCTCTCTCTCTCTCTCTCTCTCTCTCTCTCTCTCATTTTTGGTAAGTCTGGCTAAATGTTTATAATGTTTTGTTTATTTTTTCAAAGAATGAGATCTTAGTTTTATAGATATCTCACATTGTTTTTAAGTCTTTATTTCATTTACTTTGCCTCTGAATTTTATTATTTTTCCTATTAACTTAAAGCATTTTTCCCCACTTTTAGATATAAAGTTAGTTTGAGGTTTTTCTTGTTTGTGAAGGTAGGCCTATATTGCTATAAACTTCCCTCTTAGAAATGATTTTGCTCTGTCCCAAAGATTTTGAACGATTGTGTTTACATTTTATTTATCTTGAGCTATTTTTTTGATTCCCTCTTTGGTTTCTTTGTTGACTCATTGTTTATTATGTAACACGTTGTTTAGCCTCTACATGTTTGTGTTATTTTTACTTTGCTCCTTGTAATTTATTTTTAGTTTTATATCATTGTCAAAAAAATGTGCCTCGTGTGGTTTTGTTTTGTTCTAAGTTTGTTTATTTACTTTTGACAGAGAGTGTGTGTGGTGGGGAGGGGCAGACAGAGAAGGAGATAGTAAGAATTCCAGACAGGCTCCACACTTCCAGCACAGAGCCCAATGTGGGGCTCAAGCTCTGAAACCATGAGATCATGACCAGAGCAAAGATTGGAAGCTCAACCAACTGAGCCATCCAGGTGCCCCGTGCCTCATATGGTTTTAACTTTCTTTAATTTATTCACATTTGTTTTCTGGCCTGACATGTGATCTATTCTGGAGAGTGTTTTATGTGTGCTTGAAGAGAATGGGATGTTCCATATATTTCTGTTAAGTCCATTTGGTCCAATGTGTCATTCAAAGCCACTGTTTCCTTGTTGATTTTTCTGTCTGATAAACTGATGCAAATAGGGTGTTAAAGTCCCCTTATTGTATTACTGTCATTTTCTCTCTTTATGTCTGTTAATATTTGCTGTATGTATTTATATGCTGCTATATTGGGTGCATATATATTTGCAATTGTATCCTTTTACACTACGTGATCCCCTTCTTTGTCTCTTGCTACAGTCTCTGTTCTAATGTTTGTTTTGTCTGATGTAAGTATTACTATCCCAGCTTTTTGCCCCCACCCCTTCCATTTGCATGGAATATCTTTTTTGGTCTCCTAACTTACACTCTCTGTGTCTTTAAGTCTGAAGTGAGTCTCTGGTATGCAGAACATAAATGGGTCCTATTTGTTTATTTTTATCTACTCAGTCATCACCCTATGTCTTTTGGAACATTTAGTCCATTGAAACTTAAAATAATTATAAGTATGTACTTAATCACCATTTTAATTGTTTTTTGGTTGTTTTTGTAGTTCTTCTCTGTTCCTTTCTCTTGTTCTCCCCTCTGTGGCTTTCTTTAATGTTATACTTGGGTTGTTTTTTTATATATTTGTTGTTACCTGTTGTAAGATTTTGGCTTGTGATTACCATAAAGTTCATATATGATGTCCTATGTATAAACCAGTCTATTTTAAGTTGATGGTTAGTTAAGTTTGGTTTAAATATATTCAATGATCACTACATTTTTACTTACCTCCCCACATTTTATGTATATAACATCATTTTTTACATCTATTTATTTTGTATATTCCTTAATTATTGTACATGTAGTTAGCTTTACTACTGTTATCTTAATATTCCTCTTAGTTTTATAAGTGAGTGATTCACTATGTTTATTAAATGTTTGCCTTACCAGTAAACTTTTTTTTCTCTCCAATTTTCTTTTAACTTCTAGTTATGGTCTTCTATTCTTAGAGAAATCCATCTAACACTTCTCATAATTCTCCTTTAGTTGTGATAAAGTCCTTTAAATTGTGTTTGGTAAATTATCTTTTCTTCAATTATGAATGCTAAACTTGCCAGGTACAATATTCTTGGTTAGATTTCTTCCAGTCAGCACTTTGCAAACCAGAAGGGAATGGCATTACCTATTCAAAGTCAACTGAAAAATCAGCTGATAGTCTTACGAGATTTCCCTTGCATGTAACTAATTGCTTTTCTCTTCGTGCTGCCAGGATTCTCTTTATCTTTAATTTTTAACATTTTACTTATTATGTTCCTTGCTGTGGGCCTCTGGGATTTATCTTGTTTGGGGCTCTCTTTGTTTCCTGGGCCTCTGAATGTCTGTTTGGGAAGTTTTCTGCTCCCTTCTCTACCTAGAATGTGAATATTTGTGCAGTCAACTTTTGTCCTAGAGGCTTCTTAACCTACCCTCATTTTTTAAACATTCTTTTTTTCTTGTTGCTGTTCAACTTGGATATTTCCACTGTCCTGTCTTATAGGTCACTAATTTTTTTTTCTGCATTCTATAATCTGTTGATTCCATGTAGGGCGTTTTTTTAATTCTGTTATTATATATTCAACTGACAGTAGTGGCCATGCATAAAGGGATTTTGTGGGGCCCAATATCCCCTTGTCACCAAAACCCAGCATGGTATGGATGTCCCTTGTATAGACTGTGTGCTCCCTCCTGTTATGGCTGGGTTGCAATTGCTGTCGGAATGCAGGTGGGGAGTGCTGGCTCCAAGCTTGTTTGACTGCAATGACCAGTTGCAACCATTGTGGGTGCACTCGTGGGCAGGGCGGGCCCTGGTGCAGTGGGACGAGATGCCCAGTTGTAGCTGCTGCAAGCAAGCTGTTGGATAGGTATAGCTCCTGGGTCTGAGAGGCCCCACCATCACTGTTTCAGGTGTGCTTTCGGGTGGGACTGGGCCCCTCATCCCCAGGAAAGGGGTTGCTATGGAGGGGCCCTAGCCTTGGCTGGGGATGTCAGTCAGGTGTAGTGGGGTGGTAGCTGCATTGGAAGGGCACCTGCCAGGATGGGTGGGTTTTGTGGGGCAGGTCTTGAGGGAATGCTGGAGAAGAATGAGTGGTGCAAGCAAGGTAGATGGAGAGTGTCAGGACTTACTCCTCTTAGCATCAGGCCAGCTAGGCTAATGGAGAAACATGCTGCCTGCCAGCACTTATGTTCCTGAAGAAAGTTTCCTGAGATCCCGGTCTCTCTGGCACATGCTCTAAAATTAGTCAGTAAATCTCCTTAATGTATAAGGCAAGTGCTTTTCAAAGTACCGCCTTTGCTGGGACTCAGAGTGACGCATAGTGTGCTAGCCTTTTTAAGAGTAGAGTCTCCGTTTCCTATCATCAGCTGGCTCTCCTGTAGTTAAGCCCCACTGATTTTCAAAGCCAGAAGTGTTATGGGGGCTTGCTTTTCCAAGAGAGGTCCTCAGGGCAGGGAGTGCCTCCCATGGGTCTCGATTCTCTCGCTCCTCCTGGAGGACCTCTATGTATATAATATCCTTCCCACTTGTGGGGCTCCAATACAGGAGTTGGGGTCCTGACCACGTCTTTGACACATCCTACCCTCCCTGATGTGGCCTTTTCTAAATATCATTAACTGTGAAAGAGCTGCTCTGCTGGTCTTCAGGTAGTTTTCAGGGTGAGTTGCACTATATGAGGTTGTAAGTTTGATGGTTCTGCAAGAGGAAGTGAGCTCAAGATCCTTCTACTCTTCCATCTTCCTAACCACCCCCCCCCCCCAACATTAAAAAAAATTAGGGACGCCTGGGTGGCTCAGTGGTTGAGCGTCTGATTTCCGCTGAGGTCATGATCTCCTGGTTCATGGGTTCCAGCCCCGTGTAGGGCTCTGTGCTGACAGCTCGAAGCCTGGAGCCCACTTCGGATTCTGTGTGTCTCTCACTGCTCCTCTCCTGCTCATGCTCGCTCTCTCGCGCTCTCTCTCTCTCTCTCTCTCCCCTTCAAAAATAAATTTAAAAAAAACATTAAAAATGAGAACTATATGCATCTTAAGAGACACACTTAAAACATAAAAATTAATACTACTTAAAAGAAAATTCATAAAACTTTGAAATATCAAAAGAAAGCGAAACCTTTGTTAAAAAGTGACATTTCATAATAAACGTTGATATCCTAAGTATCTATAGAAATTTTTAATTGTAAGGAACCATTAAAAATTCAAATATGTAAAATGAAATCACCAACAGCTACAATTATATTGGGTTTTTCAGATACTTCTCTTAGTAACATATAGGACAAGTAGACTGAAAATTAGGAAATATACAGAAAAGTTTAACCAAAATGAAGTCAACAAACATGACCTAATTATCATACAAACAACATTGCACCCAAAGAATGAAGAAAAAAGATCTCTCTAGATTGCTCAAAGATAATTTACTGAAATTGAACATATGCTGATGCATAAAGCAAGTATCAACAATTTCAAATGAATAAAATCATAGAGGGTATGTTTCAGACCTAGTGGAATTAAGATGGAAATCACAACAAAAGGAAAGTTAAAAATCCTGCAGATACTTTGAATTCATATTGCACACTTCTCATAACTTTTAGATTAAAAAAAAAGAGTTGGAATGAATAAATATGATGTATCAAAAGTTGGGTGATGCAGCTATTTTATGCTAACTAGAAATCTAGAGCCATAAATGTATACATTATAACAGAAGAAAGATTTGATCATCAATGAACTAAGACTATACTAAATGAAGTTACAAAAATATCAGCAAATTAGAGGTGGCTCAGTCAGTCAGGCGTTCTGACTTTGGCTCAGTTCACGATCTCCTGGCTCATGAGTTTGAGCCCTGCATTTGGCTCTCTGTTGTCAGGGTGAAGCCCACTTTGGATCCTTTGTCCCCCTCTCTCTCCACCTCTCCCCCACTTGTGTGCGTTCTTTCTCTCTCAAAAATAATTAACAAAATAAAAAAAAATATATATCCGCAAATTATATCCCCCAAATAGCAAAAGATAGAAAGCCATAGAAATAAGCAGATATTATTAAAATAGAAAACAAACCTATGATGGAGATGATTAACCAACAGAAGTTAGCTTTTTGTGAAGACCAATATAATTGAAACACCTGGCAAGACTGATAAGGGAACAGAGTATCTATAACAAATATCCTAAATGTGAAAACATATTACTATGTATCTAATTTTAGAAATTAAAAATATCGTGGGAGTGAGTTATTATAAACAAGTTATATCAATAATTTGGAAAACCTAAATGTATAAGTTGTAGAAAAATAAACTTACCAGAGCTCATAAAAGACAAAACAATAGAATTGTCACACATTTAATATTAATAACCTTCCTTAATTCTAGGCCCAGATTGCTTCACTGATAAATTCTGCTAAATATTGGAGGACATAACACCCATGTTTATAAATACTCTAAGAATAAATAAGAAAAGAAATATGTTCTAACCTAATTAATGAAATCCTCATCACCTTGAAATCAAACTTGACAAGGTAACGAAAATAGAAATACAATACTTAGAAGCAAAAATCCTAAACAATTATCAGTCCACAAAATCCAATTATACAAAAAGGCTGTTATATCAAGAACAAAATGGGGTGTGTTTCAGGAATTCCAGACTGGCTTACCGTTGAAAATCTGTTGAATTGTTCAGTATGTTAACAGAATAATAAAATCATACAATTTCCTCAAAAGGTTCAGAAAAATCATTTGCTATAATCCAACACCTATCTGCAAGAAATTGTTGGAAACTAAAAGTAGAAGAGAATTTAACATGATAATAATTATGTTTGAAAGAACCTTCAGAGTATATCACACATATATGAGAATTAAAAAAAAATCCTTTATTTACATGTTACCTTATCTCCTTAGGAAACTGTCAGTTCATTTTGATTGGGGACTATGTTATCTAATTAATTTTGTATTTGTCTTTGCCACTGTATTGGAAAAATAACACACACCAAGTTTGATTCTAAAGTCAGGTTTCACATCTCTGGTTGGAATTCTGTTGATCCATGACTTTGTATGGCTAACTCCTCATTCTTATTCTGATTTATTCAAAGATCCTCTTTTCAGAGAGGACTCCCTCAACTCTCCTAGCTAAAATGATTCCCCAACATCTCACAAACATGTATTCAGCTAAGTTACTGGGGTTAACAATCAACTGACGTGATTGTGCATTTATGCCACAATATTTTTTGAGTGCTTTTAAGGGCCAAAGGTTCTTCTACTACCCAGGATAGAGTAGTGATAAAAACATAATGCCTGATCTACCTTAATTTTGGAAGAGAAAGTTAAAATAGCAAATATTAAAACTTTAGAGGGCGCCTGGGTGGCTCAGTTGGTTTAGCGTCCGACTTGGGCTCAGGTCGTGATCTCATGGTCCGTGAGTTCGAGCTCCGCATCGGGCTCTGTGCTGACAGCTCAGAACCTGGAGCCTGCTTCTGATTCTGTGTCTCCCTCTCTCTCTCTCTCTGACCCTCCCCCCATTCATGCTCTGTCTCTCTCTGTCTCAAAAATAAACGTTAAAAAAAAACTTTAGAAAATGATAAATAATGATAATAAATCATAGTAGCAGATGTAAAACAGATTGTTGTAGTACTTTTTATCCTTGGGTTCCTTCTGTCAGTGGCAACGCCTAAGATTAATAGTATATATTACATGAATTAACAAAATTGTGATGATCACATTTAGCTTAAAGATACGTACTTCCAATAAAGTAGTAAATGTGGATTTTACTAGTAAAGGAAAATTATATTTCTATATTAAATTAAAAATCAAGGCTGTGTTTTGATTAACATTTCGAAACTGTGTGTTTATAGTACCACATATTGGGGATGTTGAAGAGTGTTTTTCATAACCATTTTAATGGATTGTTGAATGGAAGTTCTGTATTAATAATGTGACTTTTTCTTTCTTCTAAACTCCAGAATTTATCCTCCAAATTGCAGAGCATATACTTCTTTTTTATAAAGCTCTTGTCATTTTGTAGTGGTGCATTACTAATTAGACAATTATTTCCATACTAGTAAAACATTGCTTAGAGTACTTATTATAGCTTTTAGAACGTTAAAGAGTTCACAGTTATAAATCGCTTACATTACATCAGGTATCATTTGCCACACAGTTCAAAGCTGCTTGTCCTTTCTCAAAGCAAGTGTTGCACAATTACAGTAAGTGACTGCAATTATAAATACATAACTTTTAAGAATAACATTTATTGACTTAATTGAAATAAACTTGGAATGAAATTCTTCAAACATAAAATTGATAAATATTGCCCTTTGCAAAGGACCCCAAGTACATAAGTTTTGAAATCTGTACATCATGTATTCATTTGCATTTTTTTGTTTAACAAATTCTTTTACAGTATCTAACATATGTAAGGAAATATGCACATAAAAGTCAATGGAACTAGTAATATAATGTAACGAGTGTTAATGAATTTGTCAAGCCAGTGGAATCTGTTGCTTATTATCAGGATAGAAGTCTGAATACTTCTGTCCTCACACTTCCATATCACAGTTGCTAAAGAAAACATAATGCCATCAAGCCCTAGATGGAACAATGTATTACTCACATAGATTAGAGACAAAGCAAGATCGGCTTCAGTGATGGCCTTTGGTCTCCCGTGCCAAGCCAGTCTCTCCCCATTACTGAAGCAGAGCAATTAGCTTCCATGTACCCAGCTTGTGGTCCAACACAAGGACCCTGTCCCATCCCCACAGAGAACAGATAGAGTAGTAGGGTTGACCAGGTGCCATTTTATGCACACACTGAAGCAAAACAAAAAAGTACACATTGAGTCTGAATAGGGAAACATATTTCCACACAAGGTGATGAATTCAGCACAAGATGTGAGGTCTCCTTATCTCTTGGTAAGGAAGTGTTCCAGTCCCGAGGTCCATTCTATGTGGCTGAGTAGGACTAAAAAGACTACATACTGAAGACTGCCTTTCCCAACAGAATTTATCTTGAAATCACATTCAGTGTGAGCTGCCTCAGGAATTCAGCAATCTTAGCCACAATGCTTTACTAATTTAGGCTAAATGGAGAGTCAACAAGCCATACTGGTCAGATAAACAGAGCATTCTACTTCATTTTTAACATGTTTTAGAAAAGCATTGCCAAATAAGACTATATATAGAAGAAAGTCTTCAGCACAATGGGACTGAAAACTTTCATATATGGCAGAATTGAGGGAATTGTGGCAGTCTACCACTGGCTACAGAAGAATGAGGTAACGATCGAGGAGAGATAAAGGGAATATAACGTGGGCTAAATTACTCATGAGAATCTTATTGAGAATTATACCCTAACTTGCATGATAATTTGTTATATAATATTACATCAATTTTTTAAAAACTTAGAATTTTTTTTAAATGTTTATTCATTTTTTAAGAAAGAGAGAGACAGAGACAGAGCATGATCAGGGGAGGGGCAGAGAGAAAGGGAGACACAGAATCTGAAGCAGGCTCCAGGCTCTGAGCTGTCAGCACAGAGCCTGATGCAGGGCTTGAACCCACGGACCACAAGATCATGACATGAGCCGAAGTCAGATGCTTAATTGACTGAGCCACCCAGGTACCCCTAATTAAAAAAAAAAAGTTTTAAGGAAAGGCACAGACATAAGGGTTAGAACACACAAAAGAGACCAAGGAGGATATAAATGATATATTTAATGAATAAATCCAATAGATATACATTGAATTCATTACCTGAACATGGGGTGTGAACTTATTTTTCAAGGACTCATGGAACTTTTGGTAACTTCAGTTAGAATAGAAATTTTAATAGTTGAATCTACGAATAATAGTAGCTTAGACAACAAGAACTTCAAATATATATATATTAAAAAATACAAACTATTCTTAATGATAACTTTAGATTGATTTTATTTTTTTTGCCATCAAATAATCATATATTTTATGTATAATATTTTATGTCTAAACTTTTGGAAGTTAAGACAGCACTCAGAGGGATAGTTGTAGCTGAAATATTTATGAAACAGGAAATAAAATTCTCTCATCATCTAAAAGGGTTTGAAAAATGATCAATAAAACAAGTCAAAGGGTATGGTGAAGTATGTGTGCCTAGGTCTATGCCCCTCAGTTCAGTCCTTTCAAATCTTTCAGAAATACAAAGTATGACTACTATTTAAAATGTTAGAATTGAGAACCTTGAAAATTATAAATCATTTTTACAAAGCAAGAATAAAACTATCACTGTATCAAATTCCATAAAATATGCAACGGAAGAGTAACCTACACTAGTCTCACTTTTGAACCAATGCAAAAGTGCTTTCAAGTATCAGCAAATAGAAATCTGAAGCACATTAAAAAAATTGTGGAATTTGTTTTAATAATAAGATGTAAAGTTTATTATCAGAAACCTATCTAGGTTTACCAAAGGAGAAATAACACTAAAAAAAAAATCACTATGGATGCTTAAAAAGCAGTTGATTAAAAGTTAATATCCGTTTCTGATAAACTTTCTGTACATATATGTGCCCACAAAGCCACAATTGTGTGTAAATGTGAAATACGAGGTCATTACAATTAAAGTCAATGATGCCCAATATTGCCATTATTTTTAATCACTTTCTAGCAGTACTTGATGATGCAGTTAGGTAAGAGAAAGACATAATTGGTATAACATTGGGGAAAAAATCATTATTACAGATGATATGGTTTTATACCTGGAAACCATGAAAAAGTCAAATGAAAACCCATATGAACAGCAGAAGAATTCCATAAGGGAGCTATTTATGAGATTAAGATATAAAAAGCAATAGCTGTCTTACATACACATTACAAACATTGAGAAAATACTGGTGAACTCTCTGTAATTGAAGTGTTGTAGCAGAGAGAAAGCAACCATCTGTCAATGATATAGTGGAGGGATCTCCCTGGATGGGAACACAATTATTCTGGATGAATTCTAAAGTCCAATCCATACTGTCATTCTACAATCTTGGGGAATCTGAATCTGAATTTATGAACAGAGGGTTTTGACGGCAGTGGAATCATTCCTATGACCCAACTGTTGTAGGCCCTCCACCTACTCTGGTAATTCTTGTTTGTGCAATAACCTGTTGTTAAATTCTGTCATTCTGCACTCCGGTTGTGGTGCCTGAGTATCTTGGACATCGGATCTTGGCCCATTGCTTTGACCTGCTGAATGTACATTTTTAAATTTCTGTCTATCCTTGTTAGTGATCTGAACTTGATCCTAATAAACAGACCGTCCAATCTTTAGCATGTGTTAAAAAGTCTAGCTCATAATAGGCATTAAATAAACACTGATACAAATGGCACATATATCCTCATTTTCTACATAATCCAGATTCACATACTGGTTTTAAGGTGAAGACTGTCCCAAGGTTGGCCTTGCTTCTAGACTTCTGTCCCAAATTTGAAGTATGGGGCTTTGTTCCTATTCATTTTGTCCAAAATTATTTCTTCTAAACCAGAAGTTCTTCACTGGGGATTCATGCAAGCCCAAGAAGTCTATAGGAAAGATTCAGTGTTATTTTGCAAGTACTCTAATTGTACACAAAAGCTTTCATTTACGTGTTTATACTCCTATTTTTCTGGGGCGTTAATTCATAAATTTAATCTCAATTGTATTATGTCTCCTTTCCTGTGCTTTGCTCTGTCATGCTGGTCCCACACCAATGCCTTCTAATACTAAAATCAAATTGGAAACTGACAACAGTGTATTGTGTGTTACAATAATAGACGTAGCTTGATGTCAACAGTAGTTTTTAGTTGTGGGAAGGCTTGTTCTCCTGGAGATGTTTTAGCAACCTCTCTCCAAGCAACAGTACAGCACTTACAAATGAATGTTACACAATTTTTATCACATTGAAGATTTATCTTCAAATAGTAAGTCCAATGATCTATTTTCTCCTTCTTCTCCACGTGTCTGATCTTTACACCCAGCATTAATGTGGGCCAAAATACTCACGGTAGTGATCAAACAGGACCCACTTTTTTAAAATAAAAATTTTGAGGGGCGCCTGGGTTGCCCATTTGGGTCAGCCTCCGACTTCCGCTCAGGTCATGATCTCATGGTCTGTGGGTTGGAGCCCCGAGTCGGGCTCTGTGCTGTCAGCTCAGAGCCTGGAGCCCCTTCAGATTCCGTGTCTCCCTCTCTCTCTGCCCTTCTGCTGCTCATGCTCTGCCTTTTTCTCAAACATAAATAAGCATTAAAAAAATAAAAATTTTGATATATTTTTTTAATGAAATGCTTTATGTTTTTGGAGTAATTTTCAGATTACAGCAAAATTGAGATGATGGTACAGCAATTTCCCATTAACCCCTTGCTACCTTGTATGCATAGCTCACCCATTATCAATATCCCCTTCCAGAGTGGTACATTTGTCAGATCAATAAGACTACACTGACATGATGTTATCACTCAAAGTCCATAGTTGACATTAGGGTACATTCTAGGGTGGATTCTGAGGGTGTGGGCCAATTTATAATGACATGTGTCCATAATTATAGTATCATACAGAGTAGTTTTGATGCCCTAAAAACCCTCTGTGCTCCACGTATTCATTCTTTCCTTCCCCCCAAACCTCGGAAAACACTGATCTTTTCACTGTTTCCACAGTTCTGCCTTATCCAGAATATCACACAGTGGAAACCATATAGTCTTTGCCCTTTTCAGATTGGCTTCTTTCACTGAATCATACACATTTAAGTTTCCTCCACGTTTTTTGTGGCTTAAGAGTTCATGTATTTTTAGTGCTGAATAATATTCATTGTCTGAAGGAAGGTACCACAAATTATTTATCCATTCATTTGCTGAGGACCATGTTGGTTGTTTTAAAGTTGGTCTATTATCGAGCACGTGGGTGGCTCAGTTGCTTAAGCGTCTGACTCTTGGTTTTGGTTCAGGTTGTAGCAGTTTGTGAGATTGAACCCACGTTGGGCTCTGCGCTGAAAGCACGGAGCCTGTTGGGATATTCTCTCTCTCTCTCAAAATGGAAATAAATAAAGGTAAAAAAAAATAAAAAGTTTTGTCCACTACAAATTTCTTGCTACAAACATCTGTGTTCAGTTTTTTGTATAGATTTAAGTTTTCACCTCCCTGGGTAAATATCATGGAGCTTGATTGATGGATCGTATGGTAATAGCATACAGTAAAACCTTGATTTGTGACCATAATTCATTCTGGAAACATGCTTGTAATCCAAAGCATTTTTATATCGAAGCAAATTTCTAGAGCTATGGACTCAGTTGTGATCATTTGACATTCGGTGAAACGTACTACTCGCGTTGTAAGACATCACTCGTTTATCAAGTTAAAATTTATTAGAAATGTTTGCTCGTCTTGCAGAATACTCTCAGACCAAGTTACTCACAATCCAAGGTTTTACCGTATTTAGCTTTGCCAGAAATGATCAAACCTTCTTCTAAAATGGCCATACCATTTTGCATTTCCACTAGCAGTGAATGAGAGCTTTCATGCCTGTAGCCTCATTGGTATTTGGTGGCGTGAGTGTTTTTGAATTTTGACCATTCTAACAGGTGTGTAATAATATCTCATTATTGGTTTAATTTTCATTTCCCAGATGACATAT
The DNA here is from genome assembly GCF_022837055.1 of Prionailurus viverrinus. Classification (NCBI taxonomy): domain Eukaryota; kingdom Metazoa; phylum Chordata; class Mammalia; order Carnivora; family Felidae; genus Prionailurus; species Prionailurus viverrinus. Next base: position 181,338,548 of record NC_062564.1, read on the forward strand.
GATATAAACATCTCCTCCTAGTCTTATTTGTCATCTGGATATCTTTTTGGGTGAGGTGTCGGTTAAGGTCTTTGGCCCATTAGAATGGAGGAAGTATCTCTATGCAAGAATGAATCTGGATATAGACCTGGCACCCTTGAAAAAATTGAACTCAAAATGTATCGTAAACCTAAATGTAAACCACAAAACTCCTAGGAGATAACATAGAATCGAACCTGGATGACCTGGTATAGGATAAATGACCTTTTGGATACTGTGCCAGAGGCAGAATTCAAGAAATAATTGATAAGCTGGACTTTATTAAAATTAAAAATTTCTGCTCTGCAAGAGACAGTATCAAGAGAAGGCAAAGAGTAGCTAAGATCAGGCCGGTCTCCCTCAGAAGGAAGTATATAGTCTTGTTTTGTCAGTGATAAGAGGGCCCCGTGGTAGCACGTCCAGGGAAAGCAAATGGTTTTGTTTTATTGGTGCTTGAAGGGAAGAAGCATATTCTGAAATGCAAAATTCCCTTTTGGTAACAGTGATAATTGCTGAAAGTGTTGAGGATTATGGTCCTTTAGATACACATTTTTGTGAGGCACTGAAGAGAAAATTTTGAAATGCACATCTTTTCCTACTCAAAGTATCAAGACATTTTTGAGTCCACACTCATATACGATGTTAATCATTATGAGTCTAATCTTTTTAAGATTTGTGTGAATACAAAATTTTAGAGAGTTTTTAGTACTTCCTACTTAGCATTGCACTATTATTTTGTTGCTAAAAAAATACTAATATGGAATTGATAGAAGTTTGACAACAAACCAGAAACCTTTAGAAAATGTTAATCTTCATACACTTTCCACTGGTGTGTGAATACTTGTGCCCCCAGAAATCATACACCTGGTATTTTGCTCACAATTGCCAGTGATCTATGTGAATGCTAAAAATCATAGTTGGTATCATGTAGAGCAAAAACTGTGTGCAATTTTTTAGCCCCAGCATATTAAGTGGTGCTTAACATACATAACCAGTAAAAATACTTTTTTTTTAATGACTTAATGCACAAGTTACTCAATAAACAAATGGATCCTAGTAGGAGAGTTAGCTGAGGATAATCTTTTTGATAAATGATCCATTTAGCAATCTAAAAACAAGAAAAAAGAATGATTTCACTGAATACAGAATGCTTAGACATCGTGGATTTTCACATGGCTATTTTAAGGCTAACTTATCTGGGATAACTGTAACTGAGAATGACCAAGAAAGGAGGAGATAGACTTAACGGTTGAAATGCTCTAACTTTAATTCCTGGGAGACATCTGCTGCCACTGTATACCTTCATATGCCAAGGAAAAGTTTGAGTTTTGGCCTAATTATCTCCTCATTTGCTACTCATTTTGCTACTGTGATCTAAGCCTTAGGGAAAATGTATCTTGCTAATTACTTCAGTCTCAATATTTAAAATAATAGTGTATGTGTGCCATGTATTAGAAAGAAAAGGAAAGTTATCATCAGGATACTCTTTGGGTTTTGATTCAACATGGTGCATCAGTCACCAAAGGGAAGTCACTGTTGGCCACTCTTGGGAGTGGGAGGCCAAACAAGAGGAGTAGAAAACTGAATTTCTTCTATTCATATACTCATGAGAAGAGAAGTGATAGTAATGCTAATTATATAGTCAAATTTTAATCCAGGTTTAGATCTGTTATACATCTTTGAATGCAAAACAATTATGCCTGGGTGCGACGCTACTGAGTGAGAGACTATTTTGTCTTCCGTGACATGAGTTAGGGGAACCAATGTGGGCTTTCATCAGTGAGCGCTGCATCTATCAGTCCTTACAACAGTCACTTATTTTGATCAAGTCAAAAGCTTTACATGTTTTCTAATGTCCAAAGATTACACGGTTCCTGATAACAATGTCATTAGCTTATGGAGTGATATGTAGTGACAAAAATACAAAGTGCATTTTTGATAGTTTGACGCTCTGCTTTCCAAGTTAAAAAAATATGGAAAAATTGCCCTAATACAAGAAAATTGTTTTGTTTTTTTTTTTTCCCAAATACTTTTAGGAAGGAGTCAAAGCATGAGCTTTATTGTTTTATTGCATTAGGATAGCATTTGTCTTGTGTGTATAAATTGTGCTGTTAAAATATTCATATTTACTTATTTATAACATAATATTTAAAAATTTTTTTAATGTTTATTTATTTTTGAGAGAGAGAGAGAGAGAGCAGGGGAGGGGCAGAGAGAGAGGGAGACACAGAATCCGAAGGAGGTTCCAGGCTCCGCACTGTCAGCACAGAGCCTGAGGCGGGGCTCCAACTCACGAACTGAGATCATGACATGAGCCTAAGACGGACACTTAACCGACTGAGCCACCCTAAGGCTAATTCAGTTTTACTTCATTTCTTTAAAAACCCAATCTCACTTTTCAAAGCACCTTCATTAAATAAGCACTCCCTGAATCTCTGAGATGTTATGGTATTCTGTGATGGGATACAAGAAAACTGAATAGAATTTAATCATGCCTTCTATCAAAGAGACCACTAATTGGTAAGACTAATGAATACAAAAGTAAAAAGAAAAATTATGGCAAAATTATGATTTTTATAGAAAACATATTAATAAACTGCAAAGAAAGCATGCATGTTTATCTAAGTTTTTTTCATGATCCGTTGATTTTGCAAATGATATTGAATTTTATACTTCTAGTATATAAATATTAATCTGTTTAAGATAAATACAAAATTTAAAGCAAATTATGTTTTTCCTCTCAGGATTAGACTTTAATCCTCAGTAAATTTAGAACCGTATACAGTGAAATGTTTGAATTTAGGTACCATTCTGTAATATTGTGATTAGACGATCTCTGACTCTTCCAGCAGAGATTAGGATTGAGATACTCCCTGATCAGTTAGCTGTGTGAAATTGGCTCATTCTTTTCTGGAAAAGAGGCATAGCTTCAAGAATTGATTATGGGGGTACCCAGGTGGATCAGTTGGTTAATCATCCAACTTGAGCCCAGATCATGATCTGGTTCATGGGTTCATGGGTTTGAGCCCCCGGTTAGGCTCTGTGCTGACAGCTATGGATTCTGTGTCTCCCTCTCTCTCAGCTCCTCCCCCACTCATGCTCTATCTCTCTCGTCTCTCAAAAATGAATAAACATTAAAAAAATTAAAAAGAATTGATTATATTTCCTTTTCTTTAAGGGAGGTTGGCCACCAGAAACGTCCTTGTCTGACACATTATTTTATCACTTACATTTTCATCTTGGATGCATAGGTAGCAATTATTAAGGACAATGACGATCGTATTGGGGTGGGACCAAAGTGAAGCAGAGAGGAAACTAAGGACCATTATGTAAATTAAGGTGACTCACTAACATTTTGGAAGAGTGTCTTACAAGTTTACACCTGATTAGAAGTCTCTCCTTCTTCACCTTTTGTTGGATAAAATGTAACAGTCTTCAGCACCGGTGCCAGATCCTGCCCACAAAGGTGCTTGTTTGTTTGATAGGCACAAAATGAATGTTTGCTCGCCAGCTTTTAAATTCAACAGAATCCAGGATTCTGCTTTTACTTGCAAAATGAAACAATATGCTTAGATTCTCCATTTTCACAGTGGGGTAGGTTGCATTTGAGCAGCAGCTGCCTTTCAGAAAGGCATGTTCACTCCCTTTTTCCACTGCTTTTCTCAGTCAACCCAAGGAAGGGCTGCTCTGTGTGCCGTTTAACCACCACTTGTGTATGATTGTTTGTTTTATGCTGATCCTATTTCACTCATTTGTGGCCAATTACGTTGAACATACTTCTGATCCTAGACTAAATGGCAAAAATACAAAATGGAATTGAAAAATCAAAATGTTTGTAGATGACACATGGAGGCTAGTGAAAGTTACCCAAGCAATTAGTTTGTGTAAATACTTTCTCAGTGGGTTATTTTGATCTCCCGGTATTGAAGAGCTTATTTCGAAGTACTTTTTTCATCTCTCTCTTTGCTTATAAAATTCATGTCCAACAGACTACTATAGATACCATGTACATTTCCTAAAGCTCTCCTGTGCTTTGCTCACTTTCCAGATTAAATATAAACATACTCCTTTATTCATTCATATTCCAGTCCCATTCCCCAGATACTCCCTTTGCTCTGTTTCCATACATCTTTTGATTATTCTCCATGTTTTCTTTCACACCCCAACTCTTTCCTCTTATGGTACTTGGCTCATACTCCATCAATATTAGGAACGCTTCTCACTCTCGAAAGCACATTTGGGGAACATTGGGTTAAATTTATATATGGACAGAGAAATAGACAATGGTATGGAATTACTATTGAAATTCCTAGATGTGATGACTATATTATAGTTATTAAAAATGTCTTTTTCTTATAGATGAATAAGGAAATGCTATGAGAGAAATGTCAAAGGTTGTAATTGATCATAAACACTACAGCAGAAAACATGTCAAGCATATACTTCAATATATTAACTGTTAAATCTAGATGATAGGTGCATATATTTTCTCCATAATTCTGCATACTTGAACTTTTTCAAAATTTCAAAAAGAGTGCTCATGGGAAGGTGCAGAGGTATACAAGTTTCAGAGAAAGATTATTATGTTGAATCTTCCTGTATTCAACCCATCATCCCTACTACGTTCTTTTTCCTTTCTTCTTGTCTACAGTTTAGTTTCTGAATTGTTTGAGGTCCAGAATTTAGCATTGTCTGAATTTTGGGAATAAATCTTGCATCCAGTATATTCACATCATCACTCTTTTAAAAAATTTATTCTGTATGAATCAATAAATAATACTCTGGAAATAATAGCTTAAACAAGATTTAAAAAGTTTATGTCTCAGGACGCCTGAGTGGCTCAGTCAGTGAGCATTCAACTCTTGGTTTTGCTTTAGGTCATGATCCCACGGTAGAGGGATCTACCCCTGTGTCGGGTTCCCTCCTGTACCGAGGATGGGGACTGCTTAAATTTTTTTTTTCTGTCTCTAACTCTTAAATAGAGAGAACAAACTGAGGGTTGCTGGAGGGGTGTTGGATGGGGGAATGGACTAAATGGGTGATGGCATTAAGGAGGACACTTGTTGGGATGAGCACTGGATGTTGTATGGAAGTGATGCATCACTAAATTCTACTCCTGAAAGCATTATGATATGTTAACCAAGATTTAACTTTTAAAAATATATAAAAAAAATATTCTCTCTCTCCCTCAGGTACTCTCCCCCCTCTCAAATTAATAATAATAAAAATTTATATGTTTCTATTAATGAAATTTGAGTATTCAAATTATGATGGGCCTGGAAGTGATATTATTGTTCCACAAATTTTATTTTGCCCTATCTTCATTTGAGAGGGTTTAATCCTTAATGTTGCATTATAATCCAAAGGCCTGTTGAGGGTCCAGCTTTCCTGTCCTATAAGGGATACCAGTGAGACAAGAGATCAAGAAAAGGCCATGTCATATATCACATGTCCTTATCTTAGGGAGATTTCCCAACAACTTCCCCTAAGTCTCCTTGACCGTGCCTAGTTGGGAGAAAAGCTAGGGAGTCAGTCAGTTAGGTGCACATGTTGCTACTTTGAATAAAAGTTTATGTTCCTAAGAAAGGAGAGTGGGATAGTCAACTTAAATTCTCTATATAACTTTGGTTGATAATAATGTAAAAATTCTTATTTTCACAGAAATTAAGTTTGGGTAGGAATGATAATATTGACCTTTATGAAAAAGGCATATATATATTTTTTTTCATGCAAAGACATTAATAGTGAAACCTGTGCTTTGAAAAAGTTAAAAAATCTTGCTTTATGGAGAAAGCTGATATTAGTGAAAAAATATATCCATCATCTTTCTTCTAAATAAGCCTCATAACGTAGCAGATATGCTTTTTCCTTTTCCCCCCTGTTGTTGTTGTTATATCATTGTTGTTTTCTTGTTATTAATAGACCATAGAACCCATGCTCTAACATAAATAGTAATAGAAGGAAGAAAGCATGGAAAAGATAAACTCTCTTTTATGCTAGAAAATGCATTCAGTTGTCTCATGATTACCAATCATCCATGAAAATGATTGTACCTTTGCTTTAGTTTCAACTGTGTAATCTGGAATGGTTTCTTTCTTTAACTTGGTCATTTTTATCCTATTAATGGAAGAATATTTAACATGTAAGAAGGACTGACACAATTCTATATTCTTACATCCTTGTACTTTGAACTGTGTCACTGAAGCAAATTATCTCCTCACTTTCTCTCTGTCTCTGCCTGTTTGTCTCCCTCATCATCATCGAAGGATTGCCTTTTTTTCTGCATTCCATTACCAAAGAATTGGAATGCAGCAATTATGTACTGGGCAAGACAGAAAATGAGTGAAATGAAGGGGAAAAGGAGAGCTTCATGGTTATCGACGTGATGATGCTTTTAGTCCTAACATAAGGATGGCAAGTGATGAATAACTGAAAAGCTAACCTTAAGGCAGAAAGCACAGGGCCTTGCCTCACTGAAACAGAAAATGAGGTCTTAGGCCCTGCATGTTTTCAATTGTCTTTGTAATTTAGCTCACTGGTGTAGACAAAATCTTGCTTGTTGGAAAAATGTCCTTTTCATCTCTCCTCCAGCCTAGTGGTTCTCAAATGGGCTACACATTGGAATCATCTGGGGGAGTATTAAAAAAAAATTCTAGGGGCGCCTGGGTGGCGCAGTCCGTTAAGCGTCCGACTTCAGCCAGGTCACGATCTCGTGGCCCGTGAGCTCGAGCTCCGCGTCAGGCTCTGGGCTGATGGCTCAGAGCCTGGAGCCTGTTTCCGATTCTGTGTCTCCCTCTCTCTCTGCCCCTCCCCCGTTCATGCTCTGTCTCTCTCTGTCCCAAAAATAAATAAATGTTGAAAAAAAAATTAAAAAAAAAAATTCTAATATCTGACACTCATTTCTAGAGATCCTGATTTAACTGGTCTGGTCTAGAGCCCTGGAGAACCCTGCTGTACATCTAGAGTTGAGAACCACATTCATTCATATATATATATATATTCATATATATATATATATATTCATATATATATATATTCATATATATATTCATATATATATTAATATATATATTCATATATATATTCATATATATATTCATATATATATTCATATATATATTCATATATATATTCATATATATATATGAAATTTATTGTCAAATTGGTTTCCATACAACACCCAGTACTCACCCCAACAGATGCCCTCCTCAATGCCCATCACCCACTTTCCCCTCCCTCCACCCCCCCATCCACCCTCAGTTTATTCTCAGTTTTTAAGAATCTCTTATGGTTTGCCTCCCTCCCTCTCTAACTTTTTTTCTTTCCTCTTCCCTTCCTCCATGGTCCTCCACCAAGTTTCTCAGGATCCACATAAGAGTGAAAACATGTGGTATCTGTCTTTCTCTGTATGACTTATTTCGCTTAGCAGAACACTCTTCAGTTCCATCCACGTTGCTACAAATGGCCAGATTTCATTCTTTCTCATTGCCAAGTAGTATTCCATTGTGTATAATAAACCACAATTGCTTTATCCATTCATCAGTTGATGGACATTTAGGCTCTTTCCATAATCTGGCTATTGTTGAATTTGCTGCTATAAACATTGGGGTACAACTGCCCCTATGCACTCCTGTATCCCTTGAGTAAATTCCTGGCAGTGTTATTGCTGGGTCATAGGGTAGATCTATTTTTAATTTTTTGAGGAACCTCCACACTGTTTTCCAGAGTGGCTGCACCAGTTTGCATTCCCACCAACAGTGTAAGAGGGTTCCCATTTCTCCACATCCTCTCCAGCATCTATAGTCTCCTGATTTGTTCATTTTAGCCACTCTTACTGGCATGAGGTGGTATCTCAGTGTGGTTTTGATTTGTATTTCCCTGATGAGGAGTGACGTTGAGCATCTTTTCATGTGCCTGTTGGCCATCTGGATGTAAACATCATAAAAGCCATTTATGAAAATCCCACAGCTAATATCATCCTCAATAGGGAAAAACTGAGGGCTTTCCTTCTGAGATCAGGAACACGGCAGGGATGTCCACTCTCACCGCTGTTGTTTAACATACTGTTGGAAGTTGTAGCATCAGCAGTCAGGCAACACAAGGAAATCAAAGGCATCAAAATTGGCAAAGATGAAGTCAAGCTTTCACTTTTTGCTGATGACATGATATTATCCATGGAAAACCAAATAGACTCCACCAAAAGTCTCCTAGAACTGATACATGAATTCAGCAAAGTCTCAGGATACAAAATTAATGTACAGAAATCAGTTGCATTCTTATACACTAATAATGAAGCAACAGAAAGACAAATAAAGAAACTGATCCCATTCACAGTTGCACCAAGAATCATACAATACTCAGGAATAAACCTAACCAGAGATGTAAAAGATCTGTATGCTGAAAACTATAGAAGGCTTATGAAGGAAATTGAAGAAGATACAAAGAAATGGAAAAACATTCCCTGTTCATGGGTTGGAAGAATAAATATTGTTAAAATGTCAATACTACCCAAAGCAATCTACCCATTCAATGCAATCCCAATCAAAATTGCACCAGCATTGTTCTCAAAGCTAGAACAAGCAAACCTAAAATTTGAATGGAACCACAAGAGAACCACTTTTAAACTCAATAGTTTTCTATCACCTGTGGTGTTTTGTTTAAAAAGCACTAAGGTCATGTTCTTCTTTTAGAAATTTACCTTGCTTTAGTCATTCCAGTTATTTGTGAACTAGGTAGTTCAAGAATTAAGCCAGGAAACTTTATTAGATTGTTTTAATTAGATACAGTTGATTCTTTGAATTGCCATCTAATTTAACCCTGTATTCTGAGTCACACATTTGTAACACTTCAGTTGATTTTGGCAGAATTTCACTTCCACGAAGAATGGGAATTAATGCATCGGGTGTGGGTATTTTAGTTCTGGTTGTTTACTGCAAACTCAATGACAGACAGTAGAACTGGAAGCATGCTGCTAATCTTTGAAACTGGTCCTTGATGTCCTGTACGAGTAAGATTTCTAGTGAACTTTGTATCCTGACATTTATTTTTTCCAGAACTTATTAATGCCCTTGTTTTCCTTTTTAACATTAGCTTTAGCAAATAGATTTTAAGTAATAACTTTTGAGATTTGTTTTTGAAAATTCTAAGGTAAAAGATTAAATATTATTCCAAGTTAGTCTTGCCAAGAATGAGGTAAGTAAATATGACTACCTTTTATGGAAGGGGTGGAGTGGGGTAGGGTGTGGAGTAAAATAGAAATTTTTAAAATGCAGAAAAAACACCTAGGCTTGGGGCACCACATTTATAGAATTACCAAATAAATTTATTTTCATTCTTAATCCAAGTGTATCAATGAGGAAGGTAGGCTGAAAAAGAAGGAAGGGATAGAAACAGTCTTACTTTATCTTTCTTTCTTTCTTTCTTTCTTTTTTTTTTTTTTAAACTCAGATTGACAGTGTAAATTGTCCTGAAATTACAGAACCTTCTGCATGGCCCTGGAGCAGCAATCTTGATACTACATAATTAATAATGTTCTCTTCAAAGTATGAACGATAATCCCTTGATTGAATGCTCCAGATTCATTACATTACTAAATAAAACGAAACCAATAATTAGAACAATATGCAAGGTAAGGGAGGTCCATATCATTATGTGTTTGTATGCAGGGAAGCAGAAGAATTAACCAAATGAAATGTGAAATTATTATGGATAATTGTAGGCATATGGAGATGATCAGCTTGCTTGCAATCAGAATTTTGTAAAGGAACAATACGTGTGCTTATCTTTCCTTGAAGATGCCATGTAAATCTAGGGTTGTAACTGAGCTCTAGTAAGTATCTAGAATTACAGTAAAATCTTTTCTCTTTTTAGAGGTCTGTGAGAGGTGCCTTTGAAACTTGGAACATTTCTTTTTAGTTAAACTCTGTTCCCACTTCCCCTTGTGAAAATTGGATTTTCTCTTCTTTTCACTCCCATATGTCTCCTTGAAAATTTTCAGACAATATTGTTTTAATATGGCCTTATTTTATCCTCATCCCATATTTTCATCCCCGGAAATACCTTATAACTGCTTTATATTTTATTCTTTGTGATCTCTCCTCACACTTATTATGATGGGCCACACATATTTTGTCTTCAGTAAGTGCTTGATAAATGCATGAATTCAATCAAGGGAAAACATTGTTAAAGATACATAATGAAAATAAAATTCTGGGTCCTTGTTCCTAAGGATAATGATTGAGAATTAAACAAGTTATTTCCCTAATGTAAAATATAAAAATGACTTTTATTGATCCATTTGATAGGTAGTCAGTAATTATAGGAGGTGGATAAGGCACTGTGAAAAAATCCAATGCACAGTGAATGAATAGCTAACACACGTGACATCAGAATAGGAATTATTTTAGTACTAATCACCTATCAAGCTCCAGTTTCATGTTCTCAACTGCTAGTGGCACATGTTAATCACCTATGAAAGAAATGTTTGTTAATTATATACTTTTATAGAACTCTGCTGAATATTTTCAGAATTCAAATGAAAGAGGATTATCACACTTGGCCATGCAAGTTGTACATTGCCCAACTGTAGGAAGGGAGAGATGGATTTATTTATACATAGAATTGGTTTAACTTCTTTCTGAAAAGTTTGGTGGAGTTCACCAGTGAACCCATCAGGGCTTTGACTTTCTCTTTCAGAAGCTCATTAATTATTCATTCAATTTCCTAATATGATCAAGTTCAGGAAGGAGTGAAGGGATAATCCTATTATATGCCAACTATGTTCCTGGAAGAAATGAAACTATAATATTGGTGAGAAGGTCTAACAAAACCACACCATTACTGACTTGAATGATCATGAAAACTTTCACATGACATTTGAGCATTTTAAAAATAGCTAGAAGTTGGGGCGCCTGGGTGGCTCAGTCGGTAAGCGTCCGACTTCGGCTCAGGTCATGATCTCGTGGTCTGTGGGTTCGAGCGCCGCGTCGGGCTCTGTGCTGACAGCTCAGAGCCTGGAGCCTGTTTCGGATCCTATGTCTCTCTCTTCCTCTGACCCTCCCCTGTTCATGCTCTCTCTCTGTCTCAAAAAATAAATAAATGTTAAAAAAATAATAATAAAATAAATAAATAAATAAATAAATAAATAAATAAATAAATAAATAAAATAGCTAGAAGCTGCACACAAAAAAGCAATTACAAGGAATGCAAAGAACCCAGAAACTATGTAAATAAGATGAATTCAAAGAACTCAAAATGAGTTCAAACCACCAATATGAGATGTTATCACCACATACCACAGAGCCTATATGGTTATCTTCCCCCTTTTCAATCTAAGATTATCAGACTTGAAAACTTGGAGTATTTGAGAAGCACCACTAACATCTACAGTCATTGCTTCTGGGTTGTTTTAATACCTTCTTCAATAGTTTCCCTGAATCCAATATTACCCTTCTCAAATATATTCACTAATGTTATTTTTCAACAGTGTTTTTGACACTCCCATGCTGAAGAATAATAATTACTCTTGTTTTTCTTTTGAGTCAATTACTCAGTCTATGTCAAAGAGCTTCAGTACGTTGATTATTTAAACTTTAAATTTATTTATGCACCATTTTTTACACCCAAGGAGTTGATTTCCTTATTTTAGCCACAAAACATGTTCATTAATAGCTCTTTTATAAAGTCCTTCATCTGGAATACCCATTTTTCCTCTTATTAGTCCAGGAAGCAATCCCATTCATATACTATCCATAAATAATGCCCATATTGCTCTAACATATTTCCTTTCAGTTCTATAAGCAATAACAAAGAAACAAAAGGGACTTTAATGAATTAATATACATTAGACAATTACAAATGTTATTTGATATAAATATTTATATTTTTATTTGAGAAAAGGGAAAACTGAAGCTTAGAATCTGAGCAAATACCCCCAAATTATAGAGGTAATATAGCATATAGCTGGTATTTAATTCCAGACCCCTGTAATGTCCAAACTTGATTAAACACTATCACACTTCCTGAATTCTTTTAAAGGGTATGGTCAGTTATTTTACCTATATGTAGATTCCTATTTTCCTCTAAATCATTTTATATGCATATATTTTCTTCTCAAGTAGATTACAAGCATTTCAAAGCCAGGGGCATATTTTTCAATTGCTTTGGGTCCCCACTCCACTGAGCACTGTGGAAATCTATGAAGACCTACCAAATGAGAGAAACAAAGGCTCTTTATTTTGCGCTTACTGTAGTAAGGAATTCAGCCACTATCACTTGAGTTCTGACAGACTCAAAGAGGAATGGGAAAGCTTTATAGTGGAAAAAAAGGGAAGACTTCAGTATACTCTGATTGGAGTCTGTTGGCATTGGGAAGATATAAGTGGGCGATGAGATGTGGGGCATACTGTATGATTGTTTAGGGATGTATATTTGTCTGTTTATAGTTGATCCCAACTTAAAAGCAGGGACCAAAATTAGGGAACCTTTCAGTTATTAATCAAGTCTTGGCCTTTTGGAGCTGATTGTTATTATTTAGCATAGTGGTTTGTCACTAGAGATAAAAGTCTGCCGTTCTGGTTGCTTATTATAAATAAAGGGCTGGTTATGTGGCAGATTGCTGCAGTTTGTAAGTCAGAGTTCTATTCTTATATTTGGTCAATCCATCATCTATTCACATGTTCAGTTTCTCAGCACTATGTTGAACAATTGAGACCTATCAGAAAACACTCAATAATTTTAATTTGGCTATGCTATGGGGAAGATTAAATGAACCAATTATATTGTGTAGGTTTTTGTGTTCATAGGTGAGGTGGCCTTATTGTATCCCTGACTTTTAATGTGCTGGCCACAGAATCGATCACATATGCCTTCTAGATTGTTTCCTACCTCTTTGAGAAAATAAGAAATCTCTTCTTTGAGGAAAGTAGCTATGATGGTCTTAAAAGTTCAGTTTTGATGTTGAACTACCTGAATTCCAGTCTTGATCCTGAATCTTACATGTCATATTATTTGAAATTAATGACTGAATATCTTTAAACCTCCATTTCTTTATCAGTACATTAGAGAGTATGATATTAATTAGTTCACAGGACTGTTGTAAGAAATAGGGGTAAATTAAAATTTTTAAACCCCCAAGTACTGACCTGCTTATCGAATTTCCTCATATGCAATTCAAAATGAAAGTATTTCTAAACCATAAACTAATTGGAGAAAAGTCCAAAATTTTTATTTTCCTATGAAAAGTAATTATACACTACTATAAAAACCTTAAATAACAAATTATTTCCTCATTATCTTTTGGGAGGGGGTTATTCAGTCCCTGCTGGTGCCCTAAACACATGATAACTGTACCTATAATACAGTCCAGTGCTGGTGGGGGTTAAAATAAACCTTACATATAAAACACTTAGCAATAAAGAAGTCTTTTTTAAAAAATCTTTACCTACTTATTTTGAGAGACAGTGTGTGTGCAGAGGAGGGGCAGAGAGAGAGGGAGAGAATCCCAAGCAGGAACTGAACTGTCAGCACAGAGCCCAACATGGGGCTTGATCTCATGAACCGCAAAATCATGATCTGAGCTGAAATCAAAAGTCAGATGCCTAAACAACTGAGCCACACAGTCCCCCCTCAATAAGGAACTCTTAATATTATGATAATTTCAGTTTATGTTTTGAGGTTTTATGTAATCTTATAATGATAACAATGAATACATATATAAGCAAATATGATAGGTGTGTATATATATATATATACATATATATATAGCGTTCAAATGGAGTTCTACTTTCTAAAGGTTTTCAGAAAAATTCTCATGTTAACACATAAAATAAAGTTCCTGTTAAAATTGTAAAATTGGGAGAAAAAATGCTGTTTTTAAAGCAAAAGAACTCTTAGAGTCACCAAGAAATGGAAAAGAACTCATGACATTCTTAAGGGTCAAGTCTGTCTTGAACTGCTTTTAAAAAATGTAAAAAAAAATTTTTTTCTTTGCTTTTAACTTGAAAACTTGAAGACCTCAGTTAAAGATGTAAGGGTTATTTTATAAATATAGAATAATAAGCCATAATGATGATGTGCAGAGTAACTAAAACACACATTACCCTGCACAAGAAGGAATTCACAGCAGAACAAATGGGAAAGTTATAATTTTAGAATGATCAAATGCATGCACCTTTAAAGTAATTTATTTCAAAAAGAAATTTATTTTGCTATATTTTCTCAATAGGTGAAAGTTTTAGATTTTTAGGAAGAATGCATAGTGTATTTTTTTGTTATGTTTTCTCTTTATTTTCAGCAAAGCCTTTTTGTTTTAACACTAATTTAAATAAATTTATCCTCTTTTGTATGTTTTAATTAATTCTTACTCTAATTCTTTAATCAGTCATCCATTGTAAATAAATAATATCGAGTACCTTTACTATATGCTAGCCACCGGGATAATACTTGAGATACAATGTTTAATATGATGGGCATGATGTCTACTCTCCAGAATAATGATTTAAATAAGAAATTAGAATGTAATGTGATCAGGACTATGATGAAGAAAGTTCCATGTGTGGTGAACTACATAAGAGAAAACTCTAATACAAACTTGAATATATGTGGGTGGAGATCTGGGGATGGAAAGGAGTCTGGGGTCGAATGCTTCCTGGAGTTAACACTTTCAGTGAGATTTAAAGACAGATATGAAAACTGGAGGGAATAGTGTTCCAGATTTAGGAGAAAAAAAAATGTGGAAAGGCCCAAAGGTAAATGAGAGCGAAGAGGCAAGTGGTAAGAAGAATGAAATTTAGAAGTTTATTAAAAATCAATTTGCACAGGGCCCTGTATGACATTTAATTGGCTTTGGATTTTATTCTGTGGTCAAGGGGCAGCTTTTAAGGTACTTCATTAAAGTCTTTCAATTAAATGTTTAATTGATTTTGTAAAAATTTTATATACCTATAAGTTATTTCAAGTTTTCGAAGTAGTTAATAGGAATTAGGTAGACTTTTTTTTTCTTTTTTGTTTTTGTTTTGTTTTAGCCATTTAAAATATTATTTAAAAATATATGACTTTGTATATAGCTTATAAAATATTAAGTGGATTAGATAATACAACTTCAAAAGAGATTTTGTTCTATTTTTGTT
The DNA here is from genome assembly GCF_022837055.1 of Prionailurus viverrinus. Classification (NCBI taxonomy): domain Eukaryota; kingdom Metazoa; phylum Chordata; class Mammalia; order Carnivora; family Felidae; genus Prionailurus; species Prionailurus viverrinus. The sequence continues at coordinate 181,353,694 of NC_062564.1, forward strand.
TTGAAAGCTTTCTAACAGTAGGTCTTTGGGGACTGGAAGGACTAAAGTTGCTGTGAGTGTTCAATAATTACTAGGACATTTCAGGTCAGATCACTGATATATGTTTCCAAATACTATGTGCTAAATATTGATACAAATTCTGACATATAATTCCAAGAGTACCAGGTGAACTTAGTTCAAGATTTGATCTAGTCTATTGCATCAGTGATCAATCTAGAAGATAAAGCTGGCCTTTGGCAGGGATAGAAGAGTCTGTTAGTTCGATTTGGGGGCCAGAGAATGTGCAAGCCTTAAAATATCCTTTATGGAAATGCTATGAAATCTGAAACACTTACTGCTGGTGTCCTTTTTTTTTTTTTTTTTTTGAAAGTCAAATGGAAGTATCTTACCTATGTGAAAAAATGTATATGACACCAGGATTGCTATTCCCATAACATACCTCCACTTGTAACATGTAACGGGTGGTGTCAGTTGAAAGCAAAACACCAGAAGTAACAAGGGAATCCTAAAATTCATGAAGGAGTTAGGAGGTCACCTTTAGAATATAGTATACTATAATTATATTTATCTCAGGGGTATTCATAAATCATATGTATTTTCAGCGTCAGAGTAAGTTTAAATGCTACGTTTATGTTAAATTCTGTGTCCAGGTAATTTAAAACATACAACTGAGAATCAAGGTTCATTAAATGTGAGAAGACTAGTCTTCCAGCTCTACTGTTAGCAGAAGATTTTCAGAATGTTGTATCTGAAAGTAACAACCTCTGGAAAAATTAAGATAAAGCAATATTTGGAAGGGTTATTTAGGAGAAATGAAGAATGTCATCTCTGAGGATTTGTGCGTCCTTTGACAAGATCTCCACCAAAAAAAGATTTGGAAAGAAAGTGATTGGTTTATTTTTCCTCAACCTATCTCCCATTTTGGTTTTTAAAGATCTGAATCAAAGCATACATTTGAAAAGAACTATTAGGATATTCACTAATGAATCTGAATATTCTGCATATGTTCCATAGTTATTTAATAACTTTACTTTCACACGAGGGAAGGCCTATATCATCGAGTTCTGAAGCTTTGCAGTATTTTTTAATTTTTTGAGAACAACGTGTGTGTATGCATATCTCAAACTTCTACAGACACACCAGCAGTTGTCTTGAGAAGAAATATGATGACCTAGAAAATATAGCTCTTTAAAAACCTGATTGGCATTGCTTTCCTCTTCGATCTTGTTTTGAATTAATGGCACACTGTGGCAAAATCAAATTATAAAAAATTTTGCTTACAATTAATTAAAACTGAAGAAATTAGAATGCCTGTTTCTGCTAGACACTGGTTCAACAACAACACATTTCCATGCTACTTAGGGTGGGGAGGAATTGAAACTGTCTACAAATGCTTTATTAAATGCTTATTAAGTACATAGATTGCCTTAGAGGGATTAGGCTATCATTAGTCCACCACACTGTAGAGTATCTCATCCGAGTAGCTAGCCTGCTAAACAACAGCAAGGCCCAGAGTCCTTTGGGTTGATAAGAAAGGGCAGGGAATGGTATTTGAGTTATGGGGACTTCAGAGGGCAAATCTCAAAACAGAAATGTAACAGATTTTGTCGGTGGAACTGTTATCAGTGGAGGGTATTGAAGACAGAGAAAGGGCAAGGAGGCAAATGTCACCTGCAGTGGCAACTGCCTATTGTTATTTTCTCTTTGTTTCATGAAAGTACTTATTTACTCATGAATCAAGATCTAGTATTTCTCTTTGGAACAATCTGGGTTAATCCCATTAGCCTTTCCCAATCTGCTTTCTGTTACATACGCTTACTCTTTTTCATTCATCCGGATGTTCATTCATTTCATTTTCCCAATGCCAGCCATCCATGGAGGGCTTACTGTGGAGGTAATGCAAACATTTACAGAAAAGCAGTTTTTCCTAGAACAAATCTCAATTTCATAATGTTGCCAAATAACTCTGTAGGGTGTAGAATTATTACTTATGCAGAATACTAAACCTGACTCTATTTTCTGGTCCACAAGATAAAAATAAACAAACAAACAAACATGGATTCTTTGAATCCCAGACCCCCGGATATAGTCTAAGGGTTGGCATTTAGTTATGTTTAGAAAATAACTTTAATTAAGAAACAATTTCCAGCATTATAAAAATGTTTCCTTCAGTTTTTTCACAAGGCTTCTGGTTGATCCTGATTATGGTAATGAAAGACCAATTGATCAACTATTCTTTATTAGTATTTACTCATACTATTTTTGTGACCTTATCATCTTAATTAAAACCTTTTAAAATTAAAAGCAGGACCAGGTCAGACCAGTAATTTCATTTAACAATTCTCTATGTGACCAAATCAAAATAATGTTCTGTTATCATCTACAATAATCCTCTGCAACCTTTGAAACTGGGGACTTCATTCTATTTGGAACATTCCTTTCTATTAATTTCCATACACTAGCATGTATTTTTTACATATTCTTAAATTCCTTTCTAGTCTTCCTTTTCCCATGTTTGACATAAAATTCAGTTATTTCTTAATATTCTCTTATGAGCCCTATTCTAATATTTTCTTATGTTTTCTCTCTGTGGGTCTAACCTACTCTAGCTGCTTTTATTTGGCTGATATGTGTGTGCAGATGATGATGAATCACAAATTTTCATGCTTAATGCACTCCTGAACTTGTATATACAATTTATCGTTAAACATCTCCACTGAAAGATCTTATAATGACCTCAAACTGAACTTATCCAAAATCAAATGTATTTTCTCCCTGTTTTTCAACCCATCTTCTTCCATTATTCTCTATTTTGTCCTCTCAAATCCTCAGATGTTCCTTGATTTCTTTCTTTCTTTTTTTTCTTTTTTACCGAGGCATAATTAGCATACAATGTTATATTAGTTTCAGGTGTACAACATATTGATTCGACAATTCTATACATAATACTACAATAAGTGTAGTCACCATCTGTCACCATACAAATGTTATTACTGTATTATCAATTATGTTCTCTGTGTTCTATTTTCAATTTCTGTGACTTATTGACTTTATATATGGAAGTTTGTACATACTTAATCCCCTTTATTTCACCCACATCCCCACTTAACTCCCCTCTGACAGCCACCAGATGATTCTCTATATTTGTCTGTTTTTATTTGTTTCTTTGTTTGTTCATTTGTTTTGTTTTTTAAATTCCATATTTAAATGAGATCATGTGGAATTTGTCTTTATCTTGCTTATTTCACTTAGCACAACACCCTCTAGTTTCAACCATGTTGTTGCAAATGGCATGATCTCCATCTCTGTGACTAATATTCTATTATGCATATTTGTGTGTGTGTGTGTGTTCACATGTGTATAAATATATACCCCACATTTTCTTTATTGATCTATTGATGAATATATGTGTGTGTAAATATATGCACTACTTTTTCTTTATCAATTCATTTATTGATGGAAACAGGTTGCTTCCACATCTTGTCTATTGTAAATAATACTGCAATAAGCAGAGGAATGCACATGTCTTCTTGAATTATTGTTTTTGTTTTCTTTGGTTAAACACCCAGTAGTGGTATTACTGAATCATATGGTATTTCTATTTTTAATTTTGTGATGAAAGTCTACAATTTTCCACAGTGGTTGGCACCAATTTACCTTTCCACCAATAGGACATAAGAGTTTCCTTTTATCCACGTCCTTGCTAACATGTGTTAGTTTTTGTCTTTTTGATACTAGCCATTCTTTTTGATGTGGGGTGATATCTCATTTTGGTTTTGATTTACATTTTCCTAATTATTAGTAATGTTGAACATCTTTTCACATGTCCATTGGTCATTTGTATGTCTCTGGGAAAAGGTCTATTCAGGTTCTCTGCCCCCTTTTGAATTGGATTCCTTACTTCTTTATTGTTGAGTTGTATAAGTTCTTTATATATTCTAGATATTAGTCCCTTATCAGATACATCATTTTCAAATGTCTTCTCCCATTCACCAGACTGTCTTTTGTTAATGATTTTCTTTGTTGTGCAAAAGCTTTTTATTTTGGTATAGTGTCAAGAGTTTATTTTTGTTTTTTTTTTCCTTTGCCTCAAGAGACCTATGCATAAAAATGTTGCTAAAGGCAATGTTCAAGAGATTACTACCTATAATTTCTTTTAAGAAATTTATGGCTTCAGGTCTCACATATAAGTCTTTAATCCATTTTGAGTTTATTTTTGTGTATGGTGCAAGAAAGTGGTCCAGCTTTATTCTTTTGCAAGTATCTGTCTAGTTTTCAGCACAGCAAAGGAAACAATCAATAGGCAATGGGAGAAGATGAAGGCAATGGGAGAAGATAAAGATGTGGTATGTGTGTATACATAGACAATCACACACACACTGGACTATTACTCAGCCATAAAAAGTGAAATCTTGCCATTTGCAACAACATGGATAGAGTTAGAGTGTATTCTAAGCAAAATAAGTCAGAAAAAAATGAATACCATGTGATTTCTCTCATATGTGGAATTTAAGAAATAAAAGAGATGAACATAGGAGTAAAAAGAGAAAAAAAGAAAAAAAAAGAGGTGAACCACAAAACAGACTATTAACTAACTGTAGAAAGCAAACTGAGGTTCGCTATTGGCTAGGTGGGGGGAGGGGAGAGAATGGTCTAAATGGGTGGTGGGTATTAACCAACAAGGGAGCCCTTGTTGGGAAGAGCACCGGGTGTTGTATGTAAGTGACGAATCACAAAATTTTAGTACTGAAACTAATATTACACTATATGTTAACAAAAACAATTACTTAGTGTAAACCACCTCATAAAAAATAAAAATAAATAAATTTGAATTAAAAAAGCATTGAATTAGGAACACCTGGATGGCTTAGTCAGTAGTGCATCTGACTCTTGGTTTGGCTTCGGTCATGATCTCACAGTTCATGGGTTCAAGTCCCACATTAGGTTCCATGCTCTCAGCACAGAGCCTGATTTGGATTCTCTCTCTCTCTCTCTCTCTCTCTCTCTCTCTCTCTCTGCCCCTCTCCAACTCTCTCTTTCTTTCAAAATAAATAAAATTAAAAACTTAAACAAAAACATTGAATCTCTAGATTGTTTTGGTAGAATGGACATTCAAATAATATTAATTATTACAATTCATGAACATGGTACACCTTTCTATTTATGTTGTTTTTAATTTCTTTACCCAGTAACTTAAAGTTTACAGAGTGCATATTTTTCATCACTGTCGTGGATTCTGGGTCTAAAGCTCTCTCCTATCTAGCAAGAGAGTGGGATGCAGGATGAAAAGCGAGAGATGGCTAATGTCTGGGAAAAGACAAGAACCCCGAATAAGGGTCCTTGCCCCATATTTATTAAGATCAGAAAGCTTATAAACATGATGGGTGTGCACAAAGAGACAAACTGTGAACATTAACTTGGGGACGTGAGGGAAAAGGGGAAGTTTGAAGATATACAGTGTTTGGGGTTTGGGTTAATGTAAAACAAAATCCTGGTGCTGGGCGGATGGGCAGATGGTTGTTAACGGGTAGACAGGAGGCACTGTGCCTGTTTATCTTTGCTAGCCTAGGGGATGAGACACGGGAAATAACTTCACGGTTAATAGGGTACCTTTTCTTTTATTAACCATCTCCATTCTGGGCTGGTTTGCCTGCAGCGCAGCAGTGCATAATCCAATTCACCAATTTACCTAACCTGGCCCTATCCTCCTGTGAAAGCAGCTTTTCTGCTGTAGTACTAAATTAGGGGTGCTTCCACCCTGAATATCTAGTCTTGTTCATTTCATATACCTATGTATTGGGCACTTTTGCACCTGTTCCTATTTTAGGCCTTTGCCTCTCCCTCTCTATTCTGCGGGCTTTGCACCCCCTCTCTATTTTGGAGTGACTTTGCACCTCCCTATTCTCAGAGTGCCTTTGCACCCCCCTATTCTTGGGGTTCCAATCTGGTTTACCCAAACTCGGGTGTGAGCATTTTATGACTTTGTATTTCTTTATGCCTTGTTAATCCATTGGTGTAAGCTGGAGGAATTCCTAAGCTTATCCCCCACACATCACCTTGGTTAAATTTATTCCTAGGTATTTTCTTTTTGGTGTGATTATAAATAGAACTTCTTTCTTAATTTCTCTTTTTGCTACTTTGTTTTTAGTATACAGAAATGCAACAGATTTCTGTATATTCATTTTATGTCCTACAGCTACACTGAATTTATCAGTTCTAGTAGATTTTTGGTGGGGCCTTTAGGGTTTTCTATGTATCATATAATGTTATCTGTAAATAGTGACAGTTTTACTTTACTTTATTGTTTTTTATTTATTTTTCTTTTCTAATTACTGCATCTAGGAATTCTAGTACTATGTTGAATAAAAATGAGATTGGACATTCTTTTCTTGTTCCTGATCTTAGAGGGAAACCTTTCAGTTTCTCACCATTGAGTGTGATGTGAGCTGTGGATTTATCATTTGTGGCCTTGATTATGTTAATGTATGTTGCCTCTAAACTCACTATGTTGAGAGTTCTTATCATGAATAAATGTTGGATTTTCTCAAATACTTTTCCTGTGTGTACTGAGATAATTACATGTTTTTTATATTTAATTTTGTAAATATAACATATCACACTGGTTAACTTGCAAATATTGATCCCCCCATTATATCCTGGAATGAATCCTATTTGTGAATTATTTTTTCAATATATTGTTGAATTTTGTTTGCTAACATTTTGTTGAAGATTTTTGCTTTGTTCATCAGAAATATCAGCCTTTAGTTTCTTTTCCTGTGGTGTTTTTATCAGGTTTTGGGATCAGGAAAATCATGACCTGTTAGAAAGAATTTGTATGGAAAACTTTTGGAATTTTTTGTAATGGTTTGAGAAGAGTAAGTATTAACTGTTCTTGGAATGTTTGGCCAAGTTGGCTCACGAAGTCATCTATTGTTTGTTGGGAGATTTTAAAAGATCCATTTCACTACTAGTGATCAGTCCATTAACATTTTTATTTCTTCCTGATTCAGTTTCAGAAGATGGTATGTTTCTAGAAATTTATCAGTTTCTTATAGGTTGTTCAATTTGTTAGCATTTAATTTTTCATAATATTCTCTTATAAAATTTTTCTAAAAATTTTTATTCATTTTTGAGAGAGAGAAGAGAGGGAGGGAGTGAGCGAGTGCACAAGCAGGGGAGGGACAGAGGAAGAGTGTGACACAGAATCCAAAGCAGGCTCCATGCTCTGAGCTGTCAGCCCAGAGCCCAATGCGGGGTTCAAACCCACAAACTGGGAGATGATGAACTGAGCTAAAGTGGGATGCTTAACTGACTGAGCCACCCAGGTGTCCCGTAATATTTTTATAATTCTTTGTATTTTTGTGGTGTCTGTTATTTCTTCTCTTTCATTTCTGATTTTAAGTTCTGTCTCTCTTTCTCTCTCTTTTTTTTTGATAAATCTAGCTAAAAGTTCCTCAATTTTGTTTAAATTTTCAAAAAACACCTTCTGGTTTTATTGATCTTTTCTATTTTTGTCTCGATTTCATTTATTTCTGCTTAATCTTTATTATTTCCATCCTTCTTCCAGTTTCATGTTTTTTTTTCCCCTTATAGTTCCTTTAGTGTAAGGTTATGTTGTTTATTTGAGGGTTTTTTTGTTTTCTTTTGTTTTGTTTTTTGATATAGATCTGTATTGCTGTAAAGTTCCCTCTTAGAATTGGTTTGCTGCGTCCCAAAGATTTTGGACCATTATAGCTTTATTTTTATTTATGTACATGAAATTTTTTATTTCTTCTTTGTTTTCCTGGTTGACTTGTTCATTGTTTACCAACATGTTGTTTAGCCTCTGTGTATTTGTGTTCTTTCCAGTTATTTTTCGGAATTGCTTCCTAATTTTGTATCTTTTTTTGTCAGAAAATGTGTCTCATATGGTTTCAATTTTATTTAATTTATTCAGACATGCTTTGTGAACTGGTGTGTGATCCATTCTAGAGAGTGTTGTATGTGAACTTGAAAAGAATGTGTATTATTCTGCTTTTGGGTAGGATGTTCAGCACATATCCGTTAGTTCTATCGAGTCTAATGTAACCTTCAAGGCTATGTATATTGGATACATAGATATTTACAATTTTTATATATTTTTATTAGATTGATTCCTTTTATCATTATGCACTGCCCTTCTTTGTCTCTTGTACAGTCTTTGTTTTAAAGTCTATTTTATCTGATTTAAGTATTCCTACTGTGGCTTTTTCTTCACTTCCATTTGCATGGAATATCTTTTGATCCAGCCCTTTACTTTCAGTTTCTGTGTGTTTTTAGGTGAAGTGAGTCTCTTGTAGGCAGAATATAGATGGGTCTTTTTTTTTTTCTCATCTATTTATTCACCCTGTCTTTTTTTTTTTTTTTTCAACGTTTATTTATTTTTGGGACAGAGAGAGACAGAGCATGAACGGGGGAGGGTCAGAGAGAGAGGGAGACACAGAATTGGAAACAGGCTCCAGGCTCTGAGCCATCAGCCCAGAGCCCGACGCGGGGCTCGAACTCACGGACCGCGAGATCGAGACCTGGCTGAAGTCGGACGCTTAACCGTCTGCGCCACCCAGGCGCCCCCACCCTGTCTTTTGATTGGAGCATTGAGTTCAGTTACATTTAAAGTAATTACTGATAGGTATGTACTTAGTGACATTTTGTTAATTGTTTTCTTGTTGTTTTGTAGTTCTTTTCTGTTTCTATTTCTCTTGCTCTCTTCCTTATGGTTTGATGACTTTTTTTAATGTTATGCTTGGATTCTTTTCTCTTTATTTTTTGTGTCTCCACTGTAGGTTTTTGATATGTGGTGACCACTAGGGTCATATGAAACATCTTATTTGCGTAACAGCCTATATTAAGCTGATGGTCATTTACGTCTGAACACATTCTAAATGCACTAAGGTTTTACTCTTTCCTTTACATTTTATGTATATGTCATATTTTAAATCTTTTTATTTTGTGTATCCCTTAACTAATTTTTGTATATGTAACGGATTTTATTATTTTTGTATTTTAATCTTCCTACTAGCCTTATAAGTGATTAATCTACTACTTTACTATAAGTTTACTTTCACCTGTGAAACTTTTTTCCCCCATAATTTTATTTTAGTTATGACCTTTTCTTTCCACTCAAAGAATTTTCTTTTTTTTTAAATTTTTTAACGTTTATTTATTTTTGAGACAGAGAGAGAGCATAAACGGGGGAGGGTCAGAGAGAGGGAGACACAGAATCTGAAACAGGCTCCAGGCTCTGAGCTGTCAGCACAGAGCCCGTCGCGGGGCTCGAACTCATGGACCACGAGATCATGACCTGAGCTGAAGTCGGACGCTCAACCGACTGAGCCACCCAGGTGCCCCAGTTTTTTTTTTTTTTTTTTTTTTTTAACGTTTATTTATTTTTGAGACAGAGCATGAACAGGGGAGGGCAAAGAATTTTCTTTAACATTTCTTGTAACGCTGGTTAGTGCTGATAAATTCCTTTTAACTCTGGGAAACTTTTATCTCTTTCTATTCTGAATTACAACCTTTCAGGATAAAGTATTCTTGGTTGTAGTCTTTGTTTTTTTTCTTTCACCACTTTGAATATACCATTCCACTCTCACCTGGCCTGCAAAGTTTCTGCTGAAAAATCCATCTGATAGCCTTATGGAGTTCTCAATTTACATAACTGTTTTCATTTCTCTTGTTGCTTTTAAAATTCTCTTTATCATTACTTTTTGACATTTTAATTATTATGTGTCTTAGTGTGAATCTCCTTGGGTTAACCATGGTAGGGTCTCTCTGCATTTTCTGGACCTCGATGTCTCCTTCCCCAGATTAGGAAGGATTCTTCAATTTTTCTTACCCCTTATTTCTTTCTTCTTTTGGTGGATTTCTATAATGTAAATCTTATTATTCTTGATAATGTCTCTGAGTTCCTATAACTTCTTCTCATTTTATATTTATTATTGTAATTATTATTATTCAGCTTTGATCTTCCCATTACCCTGTCTTCCAGTTGGTTGATCTGTCTTTCCACATCCTCTAATCTGCTGTCAATTCACTCTAGTATTTGTTTCATTTCAGTTATTGTCTTTAGCTCTGACTTGTTCTTTTTATGTTTTCTGTTTCTTTGTTGAAGTTCTCATGAAGTTCATCTACTCTTTTCTCAAGCCCAGCTAGGATCTTTATGACCATTACTGTGAATTCTTTAGTAGGCATATTGCTTATCTCTGTTTCATTTCACTTGACTCTTTTGTTCTGGTTTTGTCTTGTTCCTTTACTTGGGACCTATTCCTCTCTCTCCATTTTGTCTGTGTTTTGCTTCTGTGTACATCTCCTGTTCTTAAAAGTAGTGGCCTTGTGTAGAGGAGTTCCTGTGGTGCGCTGTGTCACAGTCCCCCGTGGCCACCAGTTACTCCACACGTGTCTCCCGTGTGGACTTCATGTGCCCTAATGATGTGGCTGAGCCCCCTTTGCCTTCAGCCCACATGGCTGCAATGACCTGCTTTGCCTGCTGTGTGGACTAGGCAGGTGTTGTTTGTCGTGCTGTTGAGAGGCCTGTGTGAGGCCACCGTGAGCTCATAGGTGGGTAGAGTCATGGGTCAGACTAAATGTCTGCAGTTAACCTCCCTGCCCCACTTTCAGCTTTGCCAGATGTCAGGGCTTGCTCTCTGAGAAGCGGGCTGAAAGGATTGGGTGGTGGAACTGCAGGTGCACTGGTGTGAAGTGTTGTCTTTGCCTCCTGCCAGGGCAGGACTTACTTTGGGTCAGCTCTGGTCCCTGGCAGGGCTTTTTTTCAGGCTATGGCGAGGCAGGAGCCACCTTGGAGGGATGCCTGTGGAAGCGGGCAGGTTGGGTGGGGTAGGTCCACAGAGGAACGGGGGGGGGGGTGAGGCCCACCACAGTGCTGGCAAAACACATGGAGAGTATTGGTCTTGACTTCTCAAAGTGTCTGGCTATCTAGGCTGGGGGGAGGAGAAAAGAAATGAGACCCACCAGCACTTTCGTTCCTTGAGAAATCTCTTGGATATCGCCTCTCCTGAAGTGCACCTTGTGAGGTTAGTAAATAAATCTTTACACGTACCTCGTATGCTTTTTGAGTTCCTGCTCCTGTGCTGTGTCTCCCTGATTTATTTATTATGATGGCTTTTTTAAGGGCAAGGACTCAGTTTCCCATCACCCTCAGGCTCTCTCTGAGTCAGGCCTCTTGATTTTTGAAGTAGCTGGAGCTAAACTTTTAAAGTAGCTGGGGCTAAATTAGCCCCACTAATTTTAAAAGCTCCTGAAGGGAAGCCTCACTGGTTTCCACAGCCAGACGTGATGGGAGTTCATCTTTTCGGTGCAGGTCCTGGGTGTCCGGTGTGGGATCTGATCCTCTCATGTCTCTCTGCTTCTTTGCTCCTCTCATTAGCGATTGGTCTTGCCAGGGGTTAGGTTCCCAACTTCATCTCTACCCCCTCTTACCCTTAGTGAGCAATTGTTCAAGGTCTATCCTGTCCTGTTTTCAGTTAGTTGCATAAATGTCACTATTACATCAGTGTGTTTGTGGGATCAGGTGACCTCAGGATCCCCCCACACTACCATCTTCCCTGAACCAAAGAAAACTTCCTTGATTTATTTAGTTCACTCTTCTATGCATAACCTATTTTTATTTCTCAAATATGTTCACCTATTTTCTTTCAAAATCATCGTTTCACATACTCTCTCTCGGGTTTATTTAATTTATTTTTGAGAGAGAGAGAGAGTGTGTGTGAGTGGGGGACAGTGGCAGAGGGAGAGAGAGTGTGTGATTCTCAAGCAGGCTCTATGCTCAGTGTGGAGCCTGACGTGGGGCTTGTTCCCACAACCCTGGGATTATGACTTGAGCTGAAATCAAGAGTCAGTCAACACTTAACACCAACTGAAATACCCAGGTGCCTATCACCTGGGTTTTTACGTTTACTTGCTCAATAGTTTCCAAATTTGCCTTCCAATTTATTTATCTTGTTAAATATTAATTATTTTAATATTTGATCCTTTTAACTGCTTTAAAGATGTCGTTGGCCCTATCTGTTAGCTCTAACATGCCTGAAAGGTCTTTGGTCTCTGCTTATATGTTCTGTTTTGCCTTCTGCCCTTCCCACCTACTTTAATGTTCGGCGAAACTGAAAGTGTTGCTATCTCCTGCATAAGCATACCCTTGCTGACTTTGTAGACTTTGCCTGTGATTTTCCTCTAATTGAAACTTCTTTTCCATTTCTTAATATGGCTAACTCTCCTTAATCTTGAGGGTTTTTTTTAATTGTAATTTTTTTTAAATAGGAAATTTATTATCAAATTGGTTTCCATACAACACCCAGTGCTCATCCCAACAGGTGCCCTCCTCAATGCCCATCACCCACTTTCCCCTCCCTCCCACCCCCCCTCAGTTTAATCTTGAGGTTTTGATTAAACAGTAAGACCTCTAGAAACCTAGACTGTTTCTCTTGGTACCTCCTAAGAAGTTCTCCAGAACTTTTTTCCTGTATTAGCACCTTTTTTTCTCTGTATTAGCACTTATCTTATAATCTGGAAATTGCTTTCTTTTTAAATTCTGTTTTCCACTATACACTCTTGGAGGGTAAACACTCTGTCTTTTTCATTATTACAGTCACGAAAAGACAAACACGCTGTATGTACAATAAATATGTGTTAAATAAATGTGGTCACTACAATCCATTACTGTAGAACTAAAACCCATAAATTCTGGCTAACACGGAGGGAATTTATGCAAAAATTAAGAAAAAAACAAAACCTTCTTCAGGGCCTATGGATGTAAAGATAGGAGAGCAAGCATGAGATAGAATTCAACCCCTGTTTCCTAACCCCCTGAAGTTAGGAAAAGTTTGAGAGAGTACAGTTCACACAACCACACACACAGTTCAGTCTGGCTGGTCTTGTCTAGGACTAGCCGAACGTGTGAGGATATCTATGCCCAGGGAGCATGAAGTACACAACTAATCGTGATAAAACAATGAAGGTAGTTGATGGGTCAGTCTAAGTTTTGAAATTGGCATTGAGTTGGGGTCATTATGAATTATTTATCTTTTGGAATCTCAGAGTTGATTTCATTGTTATTTCAGCTTACTTTTGGGGTCCCTTCTGTCTCTGGTTCCTAGTAATAAGAATAATAATGTGAAATTTAAACAATGATCTTGAGTTTATTTCAAAGGCTAATGATCCATTAACCCTCTTGAGGGAGAGTAAGTTTTAGGATCTTTCCATGTTAGAAATCCTATGAATGAGAAGACAGTCAAATTAATATAAAATCATACTGAATAAGAGTGATCTGGTAGTCCAAGGACAGATGTCCTTAGAGAAAACCATGTGAGGACCAGAATCAGAGGAAAAAAGGCTATATGAAACAGGCAGAGATTAGAGTTTATGTAGTTGCAAGCCAAGGAACACCAAGGATTGTTCTCTCAGCTTTCCACCTCGGATTTTTCTCTTTCCTAACTCCTTGCTTGCTAGAAACTGAAAGGCAAGCTTCTAAAATACGTAGTGTTTTCTAGTCACCATCCCCATTTGCTCTCAAATCAACTTCCATCAGGTTTTTGCTGCTACCATTATAGTGAAACTGCTTTCTCAAGGTCACAAATGACCTTCATGTTATTTTTAGAAGTGAATTCTTTATCGTTGTCATCTTTTATCTCTTAGGAGCATTTTCCATAACCAATCACTGCTTTTGTTTCACCACCTAACTCAAGGTACACTCTGAAATCTTACTCCCTGTCCCCTGCCTGTTAATAGGACATTGGGTTTTTTCTCCTCTCTAATTCACTCGTATGGTGAATTTTTCCAGTCTCATGACTTGAAATATCAGTTATATGTTGATGACTCCCAAATGTATATTTTTCAATTCAGATATCTCTCTTGAACCCCGGACGTATGAACTGTTTGATATTTTCACTTGGCCATCTGTTACATATCTCAACATATATCTGAACGCTCAGATAGTTCCTTTTCTTTTCCCCTACTCCCCCTTTGGCCTGAAAGACAACCACATTAATAAGAAAACCAGAAAAATCATCTCACTCCTATTGCATTCATCCTAGGTCTTTCTTTCCCCCCCCCAATTCCTTACAATTGCTCAGGTCAAAGAGCTTAAAGTCACTGGAGACTTTTCTATTTCTCTCACAATCCACATATTATCTGACAGGCAATCATATTGAATTTATATTTAAAGTATATCTCACATCTGACCCTGTCTTTTCCTTACTATCACCCTGTTTGGGGTCACCAACATCTCTCTCCTGTCCTACTTTAATAGCCTCCTAACTGGTTTTTCTCTCTTCACACCCTTTAGTCTGTTCTTAACAGAGTATCTAGAATGCTTCCAAAACAAATATGGGGCACCTGGGTGGCTCAGTTGGTTAAGCATCCGACTTTGGCTTGGGTTATGATCTCGAGCCCCGCATCAGGCTCTGTGTTGACAGCTCGGAACCTGGAGCCTCTTTTGGATTCTGTGTCTCCCTGTCTCTCTGCCCCTCCCCTGCACACACTCTGTCTGTCTGTCTCTCTCTCTCTCTCTCTCTCTCTCTCGCTCACTCAAAAATAAATATTAAAAAAAATTAACAACAATAACAAAAACCAAATAGAATCATGTTACTGCTTTGAACAAAACCCTAAAATTGTTCTTCATTTTACTGAAGGGGAAATTCAAAGCCTTCACAGTGACTGACAAGGTAGTAGCTGATCTGGGCCTCCTTACCTCGTGTTCTCATCTTTTATTTCTCTCTGCTTTGCTGGTCCTGCTTCAACTGCACTTGTTTTTGCTGTTTTAGGATCTCTGCACCAGCTATTTCTGATGCGTGGCTTACATCCACACCTCCTTCAAATCTTGCCTCAAAATTCACCTTATCAAAGAGGCATATGCCTTACTTAAAATTGCACTGTTCTCCTCTCCCAGTTCCCTTTATCCTAATCTCTATATTTTTCCATATCACCTCTATCCTTCCGATATGTTACATTATTCCTTTAGTTAGGGTATTTATTTCCTAATGTCTGATAGAATGTTCGCTCCGTGGAACTAGAGATCCATGTCTGTTCTATTTACTTGCAGACTTCAAGTACCTAGATTTATGTTAGCACATGATAGATAGTCAATGTATACCTTTTGAATGAATTAATGAGCAAATGGTCAGCAATATAGATTAGTAGTAGTCTCACAGTAAATGCCTGGGATAATGATATTTGTTCCTTGCTTTGCGTTTTACTTATGTATAAGGTAACAGAGAACAAAAGTTATTACAGTAGTCACCGTGGCTATTGTTTACAGTGCTTTCCTAGGTGCCTAGGCATTGTTTTTATATAATTCAATCTGATGATACTTTTCTATGTCATTGCTATTTCGAAATGAGACAACTGAGGTTTGCAAGATTAAGCAAGTTGCTCAGGCTTGAACAGTTTGTGCCTTGGGAGAGTTCAGGGTCCTCACCAGATCTGAGTGAATGGAAATTCCACTCCAACCATTCTGTGCTATTAGCACTTTTTTTTTAATATATGAAATTTATTGTCAAATTGGTTTCCATACAACACCCAGTGCTCATCCCAAAAGATGCCCTCTTCAATACCCATCACCCACCCTCCCCTCCCTCCCACCCCCCATCAGCCCTCAGTTTGTTCTCAGTTTTTAAGAGTCTCTTATTAGTAGCACTTTTATAAACACTCGGAGAGCAGACAGGAAGTTGCTGTTTTTCCTCATGTACATAGGCTCTCTCATATGTATCTGAGTGTCATCTATTTATGTACTGCTCATCCAGCCCTGAATGGGTTAGTCTTGATTTGTTAAAACTACCACCGATACTGTTGTTGTTTCTTTTCTGTTGTCATCAACTTCTTTTTTAAAGCGATTGGTGGGTGGCACATTGAAAAATGCTAGGAGGAAAGGGCTCTGCAACTTAAGAATAGCACTTCAGAAATAAGTAATTTAATATTTCACAAAGGAAGGTACTGAAGGCACCAATTTCCTCAGGGCTTTAGTTGGACTCACAGAAGTGACAATGTGCTACTCTATAATAGGTCTTGAGCTTTCTTCAGAATAGGCTTTTTCTATAGGTGGCCCAGAAATCATTGTGACCTTCACCTTAGGAGGGAGGGTTCACTAACTTTGACTTATTTACCTGGTTGGTGTTTGTTTGTTTGTTTGTTTTGTTTTTTAAATACATGTGTTGTTGTTACATGAAGGTGACTTTCTGCAATAATTTACTTTTCCATATATTGGCATGGGTACTTTCTGAAATTCTTTGCCTATGAATGGTTGTAATCATAAATCTTATGCATTTGGGCTCCAATTCATATTTGCATTCTATTGACAAACTTTTTTAAACAAAACTTAATGTTTGTTTATTTTTGAGACAGAGAGAGAGACAGAGCGTGAGCAGGGGAGGAGCGGAGAGAGAGGGAGACACAGAATCAGAAGCAGGCTCCAGGCTCTGAGCTGTCAGCACAGAGCCCGACGTGGGGCTTGAACTCACTGACCGTGAGATCATGACCTAAGCCAAAGTTGGGAGCTCAACCGACTGAGCCACCCAGGTGCCCTGACAAAGTTTTTTTTTTTTTTAAATTCAAGTATAATTAACAGTGTTATATTAGTTTCAGATGTACAATATAATGATTCAACACTTCTACTAACAAACTTTTTAAAGTTGTGTCTACATGACTTCAACTCTTGGATAGGAATGAAAACCCTAGCATCAATCTGGTAGAATGTCCTATATCTAAATCCCCTGAAGACCATGTGGAAGTTTCCAGCAGTTACACCAGAAGTAGCAGGAAATATTGGAGAACCTATATGCTCACCATAATTTAATTTCAAATGTTCACACTCTGAAGTCTTTTGATTAACAAATAATCACTTTTATAAGATGACATGTGCTAATTATAGCCTTCAAAAGTAAAGAAAAAATGAAAGCTCAGGTAGAGCACTGATGCGTTTGTTTTAAATTTGGAGACTATATACTTAAGGAACTCAGGTTGGGTGAATACATGTTTACTTTTCATAGTGGAACTCTACATCAATGGTGCATTGTGTCAGGATACTTGAGAAATCCTTACATTATGTTTAATTTTTCAAATCTGAATTTACACCTTATTCCTGTGGGGAAAGGAAGGGGACACTTGAGGGTGAGGATGTGGATAAATGACATTTTTTCTCAAGACAACCAAAAGCTTAGGATAGTCGTTGAGCTGTTTTGATTAACTTGAGGCTCAACTATCAAGAGCTGTAACTTTTTAAGAAAAAAAAATATTCGTAATTTTAAAAATATAGTCAAATCTTGTAAATATCTCAGGAAACTTGAATCCCAGATGCACATAGTGATTGGGCTCTAACATTGGGGGACATTAAGATATAACTAACTTATCCTACGGAAGTTATTATTTATTTAGCTAAGAATTTTGTTATTTAGAATAAGGTTATGTGGTTGGTAAAGTGTCATGTGTTGAATATCAGCCTAAAAATTGAAACCTCAAAATTTCCATTTCCATCTCCTTAGATATTTTGGTGCAGTTACAGGTTACAGGTTTTTGCTGGCTTTTTTTTTTTTTTTTTTTTTGGATCTCAGTCTAACCAGAAAGATCTGAGATATCTACATGAGAAATACAGTATCTTGTAAATCTTTTTCAACATCCCAGGAGAGTCTGCAACACGGAACAGAAAGCTCCAAGAAATGTGAGCTGTTCCAACCCAAAGAGAAAAGCAAACATTTAACTGAAGTGTGCACATACCAGCTGTGAAATTACTGGGGAGGAAATTTCATGTCGGATGACAAGTGGGAAATAAAGGTTGGGAAGGGGCACTGCAGAAGACTATTCCCACATATGGACTTGTAGTAAATCTGATCGCTGTAATTTTTAATTTACATATTGAATTGTTCATTAGAAGAGAAGTGTAATGAAGCCAAAGTGTAGGGGCTGAGAATTTGGACCCACAAATATAATTCCTTCATGTACATAAGACATTACTCTGGGACAATTTAAATGCTTTGCAACTAGTAGAAAGTCATCTGGTAGTCATTAATATAATTTTTTAAATAATGACACCCAGCAGCTTGTTACTATACTTAGGCAATTGCAAAAGGCAGACTAGTTCCTGCTTATACAACAATATATTAATCAGATATACAATTTATTTTACCAAAGTCACTTTATTTGCATTGCAATTGTAGAGATATTTCTAGAGGAAATATTTCATATGATAATTTTAAAGCTGAATGAAACTTTAAACGTGTTTCATAAAAATGGGAGCAGAGAACTAAAACCAGAAAAAAACACATATAAGTTAACTCCACCTAAGGAACCAAAGGGAATAAAATAGAAACATTCTATGTGCTATAAAATATCAACAAGATGACTAGGTAATAAACAAATGGAAACAAATATGCACAGTTTTATTAAATAACATCATGAACATTTTATAGATTATAGAATAAAAATAAAATCAGCTGCTAAAAAATCTATGCAATAATTTAACAATAGTAGGCACTATGAAATTTGTAAGGAGAAAACAAACTTTTTTCAAAGATGTAAATAAACACTTGTTAGAGAAATAGAAGGGAATTTTGAATTTATAAAGATTTCATATCTTATTGGATTTATAAATTCAATAACATTCCATTGGCAAGCCCCGTGTGATTTTGTGGTGACTTGATTAAATCATTCTAGAGTTAATCTGGAAATGCCAATTGTTTTTATATTTGAAGGACACTTATGCTTCCACATATCAAAATATTTTTAGAAAGATACAAAAACTTGAAGAGTATAGTAAAGACCAAGCATTGACCACAAATCAATATCTCAGACAGACAGGCGCACACACACACACACACACACACAATTTATACACATAGACATACCTATATTTTCATTGAGTATAATGATGAATTTAGCCACCAAGTCAGCAGTGAAAGAGGGATTAGTTGGTCATTGATTGCTGGAGTTATAACAAACATTTTGAAAACATCAAATAATACTCGTATTTCACTTTAAATGCAGATATAAACTGAATAAGCATTTACACTGAAATGTATATTTGGAAACAGAAATTGTAAACTAAAATGGCAATTACTCTTGGGGAACCTGGGTGGCTCAGTCGGTTGAGCCTCTGACCTCAGCTCAGGGCATGATCTCACAGTTAGCGGGTTCAAGCCCCTAATTGGGCTGTGTACTGACAGCTCAGAGCCTGGAGTCTGCTTCCGATTCTGTGTCCCTCTCTCTGCCTCTCCTCTGCTTGCAGTCTTCTTCTCTCTCAAAAATAAATAAACATTGTTTTTTTAAAAATGTCTATTTGGTCATTTTGCAACATAAGCGTCCTTTCCAAGCTTAAAAGCAGTGAAAGAGAGCAGCAGAAGAGCAACAATAACAATAACAACAAAAAAACCAACAAGAGGCAAGTCTGACTTGAAGTTAAAAATAAAAAAAATCATCAGTTGCATGATAAATAAGATAGAATGTCAAACAATAAAGCCAAGAAAAATATCGGCCCAAATAAACCAGGTCAGTGGTTGAAATTCTTCATAAATAAAATGTGATGATAGTTCAATAAGAAAAGCATAACAATTCCAATAGAAAAGGATCAAAGCTCACAGAATATTCATAGAAAGAGAAATGTTAATTTCTCTTTGAAATATAAACTTTTTGTTCTTAAACTTGAATGAGAAAAAATACAAATTATCATATCAAGAGAATAAAAGAAAATATAAAATGACTATTGATTTTTATTTATTCCAGTTTGACCCAGAAAATATATTGCTTTCTTACCCTTATATAAGATATTCGCATTATTTCCTATTCAATGCTTATTCGCCAATAAAACACAATTGGTGAACTTCTCTAGTGAGCAGTAGGTTTCACTTCAGAAAACAAATACATTCTTTGTCGCATTAATAAACTTCAGTATTTTGCATAATGGGACTTATAAGACCTGTGACAGAAATTTCTATCACAATCAGCACAAGATTACTTTATTGTTGACTTGATTAAAGCAATATATCTGGATCGTGTTTGCATGTTTATTTATTATGTTTGAAAACTTCAAATATATGTAAAATTTATACCGCTCATGAGTCATAAACACCTGTCAAAGAGACAGGTGTTAATCTGGGTCTGACTTCTTTTCAGGACACCGCATTAATATTCTTAACTATGCAGGATGAGAACAAAATGTTTGGGTTTACATAAAGCATAAATATGAAAATTATAACTACATTTTAATCAGCAACATTTTTGCACTGCAACATATGTCTCTGTGTACCTTTCAAACTATAAGAAGCTGGAAGTACATATATTCTCCTTCTAGTTATATATTCATTAAATATCGACCAGTCATGATAATTGTTTACATTTATGTTATACTTAGCATTAGGGATCTTCGCAATGATTGACCTCTAGAGTTAACTGTGAAGAATTCCTCCAATTTGCAGATGAAAATGTTAAAGGTAACAGAAGTTCTGTGGTTTGTTCTAAATCCTAAGACTCTCAGGTAGTACAGCTAAAACTCAAGGCTCCTTATTCTTGGTTTGGTGTTTGAGTCCTTAGACAACTTTAAATAAAAGGTTTTATTCAACATTCTTTTCGCCCAGTGCCAGCCTTGGTACCAAGCAACTTAGCAGGATGGAATATTATTGAACTGCAAATTGGTCCAATTTTTCCCCATTATTCCTTAAATGTGCCAACACGCAGAGGAAACACATTGCCATTGAGATTCTCCTGGTGATGCTCAAGAGCCTTTGTACAGACATTTATTCATATGTGTAAAGCATTATTTTGTACATCACTAAACTTTTCAAGGAGTTTTTGTTGCATACTAAATATTTGGTTGGCACAGTTTAGGTACAAAAGATAGTGATACACAATTCTCTGCATTCATAGATATCGAGCATTACTGAAGTCAGGCTTTAAGCCATCATATACAGAACATTAACTACAATTATTCCAAAGTAGTATGGAGGAGAAATATAAGGAGCTATGAGAACATGCAATGAACGGACTAGTTTAACGTTTTGTAAAAACCTGAATATTGATTAGATATCAGTCAGGTGAATGGGATTTAGGGCTAGCAATACTGGGTAAAAGAAGAATTTTCTAGGCTGAGGAAAATGTTTGAAGGTCCTAAGGTGGGAGAGGGAACAGGGATGTCATGTAACTGAGAGACCAGTGTGGCTTGGGTATAATAAACAGAGGGAATTTATGACAAAATAATGCAAGATGCATAGTCAAGAGGAATGTCATTTCACTAACTGTACCCTTGAACATGGGTAGGAAAAAAATTGTTTGAAAACAATTCAACCACTCTTTCAATACAAGACTTAGACTGAGTTATTCCATGATCTGGGAGGATCAACAACAAAGTTGACAGTTACCAAAAAGGATTCCAAGTGTGTACTGTGTTCTTTAAGGGCCATCTAATTCTAGATCAGATACTCTTAGATATTCTCAGAGACTCTTAAACAATAAAGTCTCTTTCACAGTCAACAGTTGAGAGAAGAATCCATTGGATATTTCATTTTTGCTTTAGTAGAGATGAAACTTTGACAGTGTCCCAAGACTTTGGATATTACCATAGATTAATGTCAGTCTTAAATTACCTGGAGGTTGTCAAAATCTCCACCTGCCTTATGAAAATGCTATTGATTTCAAGTATTCGCTCAGCATTCTAATCTTCCTCCTGACAGCCCGGCTGTTACCTCCCTTGTTAGGTTATGAAATCCTTTCCTTCATACCCTAATTTGAGATTGAAAAAAAAAATTAGAATCCTATAGCAGCGCTTAATTTGAGAGGTTCTGTTCAATATCTCGGAATTACTTGTACATTGGCCACACACTAAAATGTCACCCTGTCATATAGATGTTTTCTTCTGGACATCTAATTCCCCAAATACTCCCCGTGGTTCACAAGGTGAAACATTTATTATTTGAAAAGGAGAATGGCAAGTGAGATGTGTTTGTCAGCTGGTTTAAAGCTGTGACAAAGAGTGACTACTATTTTCCCCCACTTGACTTCTCATGTCCCATGGGGAGGGTGAGGTGACAGACCTTAAAGACATGCTATCTTGTGGCTTTTGTCTCATTCCTCAAGTCCTTTGGCTCTACCTCACGTAACACATCAATAGTTTCCAAGTCCTTTAATGTTTTAAAGGACTTAATATTTAGTTAGTGATGGATCAAGCTACTAAATTGGATCTTGGCAGGTAGAAAGATTGAATTCAGTCCAGATGAACAGTAACAGAACTGTTGCACTCCTGGAAAACAAACAAACAAACAAAACAAACAAAAAACAGACACAAACTGGGATAAATTGCACCCCTGGTCATGATCTCATTCAGTAAAGTATGTCATAGTTTCACTGACTTTGTGACCACTGTTTTCCTTTTTAAAGGGATCATTTGCAACCTTTCTTTTCTAAGGTCATGTTGTTATTTAGAAGTGAAATACATTTTTGTGCCATGATTGGTCTTTTGTGATAATGAGGGACATGTGTCAGAGATGATGTTAACTCTGTACTCAAGACCAGTGTTATCTATAGAGCTACTTTCTCAACTGACCTGTATTTAATTACCTTTTTTTTTTCCTTCCTCAAACTTCAGGCTACAAAGGAGTCTGTAAAGCTACAGTGTAGAACAACAACATAAATAATAGTGTTCATACCTATTAGTTTCCAGAAACTTGGATCAATTTTCGGGGCATGTTTATATATGTTTTTTCAATAACCACAGTGAAACTGTTTCCAAAAAAATGAGTCTGTTCCAACGGCTTCGTTTGGCCACTAATTTGCCCTCCTTATGGATGTGTTTACTGTTTAGCTATTCCTTTTCTTAGAAATTTTCTTTTCTCTTTCTTCCAAAACCATGCTTACTTCTTAGTTTCCTCTATCACTCTGCGTTAATGCTTAGTTACTGGTGATTTTGTTATTGCTAATTTTTGTAAAGCTATTCCTAATCTTTAATTACCATCATTATAACAATGGCTCCCCCAAATCTGTTTTTATCTTTCTCCTATGCTCAACTTTATTCACAACTGCTTTCTGTTTAGTCAGACCATGGATATCAATTTGCCTGAGTTAAGTTGTGATTATGCTTGTTTCATAAAAACACACTATTTGGATAATAAAACGCACCAAATATCCAAAAGTCCACGTGTTCAGACTTGGCTGATGGTCTAGAGCCTACATTACCCATTAGGACAATGCAACAAAGATCCCACCGCTCCCGAGACTGAGAAAATCCACTGTTCCTGACTTGCCGAAGGGGAAAAATAGAAGCTAAAAGCTATTTTTAAATTTTTTTTAATGTGTGTTTATTTTGGGGAGAGGGAGAGACAGAATGCGAGTCGGGGGGAGGGGCAGAGAAAGAGAGAGACACGGAATCTGAAGCAGGCTCCAGGCTCTGAGCTGTCAGCACAGAGCCTCATGTGGGGCGCAAACTCATGAACCACGAGATCATGACCTGAGCTGAAGTCCAGCACTTAACTGACTGAGCCACCCAGGCGCCCCGAAATCTTTTATTTTTTAATTGAAGTATAGTTGATACACAATGTTACATTAGTTTCAGGTGTACAACATAGTGATTTGACAAATCTATTTATTATGCTGTGCTCAAAAGGGTAGCGATCATCTGTCACCATACAACACTATTACTATGCCATTGACTGTATTCCCTATGCTGAGACTTTGATCCCTGTGACTTGTATGTTCCCTAACTGGAAGCCTGTAGTCCCCACTCCTTTTCACCCATGATGCCCATCCCCCACCTCCTTCCCTCTGGCAACTACCAATTTGTTCTCTGTACTTTTGGACTTGTTTCTGCTCTTGTTTGTTCATTTGTTTGCTTTTTAGGTTCCACATGTAAGTAAAATCATATGATATTTGTCATTTTTCCGTGACTTATTTTGAAAACGGAATCTTGCTAAACACCCTTTCCAGAATGGGGTTCCCTGCACCACCCCTTATATTATAGGCTTCCAGACCCAAGCGTCACATGATTGCTTCTGACTGACAGAGCCTAGATGCGAAGAAGGCTAAGCAAGGGAGGGTTTTTTTTTAAATTTTTTAATTATGTTTGTTTATTTTGAGAGAGCGAGGGACAGAATGTGAGTGAGGGAGGGGCAGAGAGGGAGATGGAATCTGAAGCAGGCTCCTGGCTTTGAGCGATTAGCACAGAGCCTGATGTGGGGCTCCATCTCATGAACAGGTGAGACCATGACCTGAGGGTCAGCGCTCAACCACTGAACCATCCAGGTGCTCCGCAAATGAATTTTAACTTCTACATTTGGAAGAGTCATGATGATATAACCTATAATACTTCACAAGCATGTGAAAAGTACTTGCAAGCTGGGCGTTCAGCAATCACAGCAGTTTATCATTAGAATAATTCCAAACTTGTGTGTCGCAATACATAGAGGAGAAACTGGGGAAGTGTTCAAAGGGTGCTTCAAATTAGCTGTAAGTTTCATCTATTTTAAGCGTCTGAAAGCAACAGAAATAGGCGTAACATAAAACCAATAAGTACATAAGAGGAAAAAAGGAATTTGAGTTTCAATAAAGTCTCACCTCTTACCAGAGAACCAGGATCTAGTTTAAAGATGTGGATTTGAATTTTATATAACAATCACTTAATAATAAAACTGGTTTAGGGGCGCCTGGGTGGCGCAGTCGGTTACGCGTCCGACTTCAGCCAGGTCACGATCTCGCGGTCCGTGAGTTCGAGCCCCGCGTCGGGCTCTGGGCTGATGGCTCAGAGCCTGGAGCCTGTTTCCGATTCTGTGTCTCCCTCTCTCTCTGCCCCTCGCCCGTTCATGCTCTGTCTCTCTCTGTCCCAAAAATAAATAAATGTTGAAAAAAAAAATTAAAAAAAATAATAAAACTGGTTTCTATTTTTATAAAAATTGAGAGAAAACCACAAACCATTTCACAGCATTGCTTCAAGAATTGATATATCAAATACGTAAGCATTTTGAAATTGCTCTTGGAGTGTTTGAATCTATGAAAAAAGAAGCTCTTTGGAATTGATGCTTTGACTATCTTAAGGTGAACTCTCCCCTTACCTCCTGCTGATAAGCCCCTTTGGCTTTTCCAATTGTTTTGCAAGTTGAAAGGGAGTTGACCTTTTTATTTCTTTTGAAACTTTTGTTGTGAAATAAAGACAATAAGTCAAATAATAATGTTAGATAATGATCATTAACCATTGCTGGATGCCTATCCAATATCCATTTGCTCGTCTTTTCCTTGACAGAAACTGATTATTGCTTGGGATGGTTATGCACACAACTAAAAGAAAAGAGTCTATTTTCCTACCTTCTCTTCCATTCGGGTTGGTCATGTGACACAGCCTTGACCTATAATTTGAAGAGGGCTTTTATCCTACAGGCTCTCAATGTAGTTAAATAGGGGCAGTATAGCAAAGCAGGTCTGGCTCCTTTTAAAGCTAATTCCCACTACAAAGCTTGGAAAATTGAGAGAAACTGATGGGTAAATGAAGGAGCAAAGAAACAGGCGTAAACTCTACAGTCTTATACTGTCTATATAGATAGGAACTAATATTAATGGGTAACTTTTATGAATCATAAGAGTTTTGTTATACTATTTTTGATTAATTAAATCTTAAGTCTCAAGCTCTAAGCTAATGCACTTTTCTCAGTTGAGAACATCAATTCCATATTCCAAACGTTTGTTCAGTGCACAGACATTAAAAAATAAAGCTAACACTGCACTATATATTTTTGCATATCCTTTACAACAAATATTGGCAGCAACCAGTCAAGATCTGCAAACAGTAATGGCTTGGGGAATTTGCCAGTAGTTCTCAATATCAATTGTTGCTTTAATCTGGCTTAAACCATGATTTATTTTTCAGGTTTCAGCAGCCTCTAAATTATTAGTCCATTAAGGCTGTAAAGTTAATCCCATGAACATACTTTTACAACCAATAAATATGCGACCTGG
Organism: Prionailurus viverrinus; assembly: GCF_022837055.1. Classification (NCBI taxonomy): domain Eukaryota; kingdom Metazoa; phylum Chordata; class Mammalia; order Carnivora; family Felidae; genus Prionailurus; species Prionailurus viverrinus. The sequence goes on from NC_062564.1 coordinate 181,379,638, forward strand.
TGCATCATTTAGAGCATTACTAGGAGCTTTTTATATTGATACAGTAGCAAAGATATTCCATCACCATAAAGCAGTATCTCCCCAACATTTTTCGAAACTATTTAAAAACAAAGGGAGCATAGTGTCTGTTGCTGGAATGCACTGCGTGTAGTGCTTTATAAATTGTTTTCTCTCCAAACACACTCCATATTACTAAAGAATAAAAATCGTTCTTTTCTTAACTGAATTTGAATAACGCCAGTGCCATGGCATATACTTTTTCCAGTTTCAGTTTTACATGCTGCTGTTGAGCTGCATTAGAGTTCTATTTGATTTTTAAGAAAATCTATTTTGATGATAACTTCATCAAAATCTAAATGAACTATGAAATTTTAATATCTGAGTCCTCTTTCTCTACATTCATGTTCCATTTATACCTCTAAATATGCTGTTAAATTTACATACAGTTCTTAGCAGCAGTGGTTTTATTGCTTCAAGAGAAGTAGAAAACATAAAATAATGATGGCTGATAAGTTGCATATTATGGCAAAGTTACAGTAGAACTATATTTCATAATTTTAGGATCTCAACATAAAAGCAAAGCTTTGAAAAATATACAAAAGTATGATGAAGCTCATTTTCTCTTATATTTTGGGGAACAAATTCCCTATAATTTATTAAGTTAAGCTTGTTACCTTTGTTGTTGAAGTTATTTTTATTGGTGTTTCTTTCATTGATGTATCAGCTGCTGAGAGAGGTGTGCCAGAAATCAAGTATGATGATAAATGTGTCAGTTTCTCCTGGAAGTTCTATTAATATTTGCCTTACATATTTTGATGTTTTATTAGGTTCATAAAATTATAAAACTGTTCTATTTTCTAATGAATGTAACCTCTTCATTTGTATTCATATAATTCTAACTTTCTGATACTAATATATTTACACTAGCTTTGTTAAAAAAATCTTTTGCATTATATTGTTTTAAATTACTTAACTTCAGTGTTTCTGTGAACATACATTTTCTAAGTATTTTGTTAGCAGTATCTACTTATATTAAAGCTGATTTACAAAAAAGAAAAATATGAATAGACCTAATATCTATATCTAAAGCCCCAATCCAGTTGAAATTGCTCACAAAACTATCCTAAAGAAAACTTCAGGCCATGATGGTTTCATAGATACATTCTATAAAATGCTTAAGGAAAGGGACGCTGGAGTGGCTCAGTCAGTTAAGCGTCCAGCTTTGGCTCAGGTCACAATCTCACGGTTCTTGGGTTGGAGCCCTGCATCCGGCTCTGTGCTGACAGCTCAGAGCCTGGAGCCTGCTTCAGATTCTGTGTCTCCCTTTCTCTTTGCCCCTTTCCCACTGGCGTTGTGTCTCTCTCTCTCTCAAAGATAAATAAACGTCAAAAAGAAAAGTTTAAGGAGAAAATAATACCAATCTTGTAAAAAAGTCTTTCAAAAAATTTAGGAGATGGGACCTTTTTTCCAATTTATTTTATAAATCTCACTAATGATGCCCCAATCTGAAATTACAAAACCAGATATTTCTTGACATTATATGAAAATTACAAATCTGTGTTCCTCAATCACATATACAGAAAAATACCCAATAATATATATAAAAGAATAAATATATTATAAGAATATGGGATTTATCCCAGAAATGCAAAGTTCTTTCAATATTCATGAATCAAGGAATATAATTTACCATCTCAATATACTTTGCATCTCAATGGATGCATAAAAATTATTCTGAAAAATTTTACACCCTTTCCTGATCAAATATTCCAGCTAAACCAAAACTGATGAACTATTTCTGAATGTATAACGGACATTTTTTATGGACTGAATTGTGTTTTCCCTAAAATTCGTACATTAAAGCCTTGCTTGAAATGTGGCTGCATTTGAAGATAGGGCCATAGAGGGTAATTAAAGTTAAATTTAGCAGCCACAAGAGTGGAGCCCTAATTAGGTAGGAGTGGTGGTCTTATAAGAAGAGGAAGATCTGTCCCTCTCTCTCTCTCTCTCTCTCTCTCTCTCTCTCTCTCTCTGCACAGAGGAAAAGCCATTTGAGGACACAGCGAGAATATTGTTAGCAGCAAGTCAAGGAGAGAGGCACCACCAGGAACCAACCCTACTGGCACTTTGATCTTGAACTTCCAGCTTCCAGAACTGTGAGTAAATAAACATATGTTGCTTAAGCCATCCAGTCTCTGCTATGTTGTTATGGCAGACCAAGTCAACTAATACAACATTAGTTGTACAAACAAAACACAAATAAAAGTGTACAAGTAACCTCATACCAAATGGTAATATACTGAATATGTTCCCTCTAAAATCAGAAAAGGGAAGGGGTATTCATTCTTACCATCTTTGTTCATTATCATATTGAATGATTCAGCCAGTACAGTAAGGAGAGAAAGAAAAAAAGAATTAGGGATTGTGTTTATTTTTAGGCAGTATGAAAGTCTACATAAAATTTTCTAAATAATCCACTATAATACTAGAACTAAATTGCCAGAACTAAGTGAATTTAGCAAGAATGTGGGATACAAAGTCAACATACAAACTCAGCTGTGATTATGATAGCAACAAAAATTGGAAAAAGAAAGAAGCAGAATGGTTTACAAATAGCATCTAAAACGGACACACTATAAAATATGATAGTGCTGAAATTAAAGGCCTAAATAAATGAATATATACATGTCTCAATATTGTTGATGAAGCCTCAATATTGTTATCAGGTTTCCTCAAATTGATTTATAGATTAAAAAGATCCTATCAAAATTTCAGAAATATTTTGAATAAAAATGAATAAATTCTAAATAAAAATGAATTAATAATTCTAAAGAATATATATGGAAATGCAAAGGCCTAGAACATCCTAAACACTTTTGATAAAATGAAAAAGAAGCTGAGGTTTATACTACCTGATATTAAGACTTAGAGTTACATTAATGAAGGCAATGTGGCATTTGTGTGAACATAGACAAATAGGTCTATGACAAATAGCTCACACCAAAAAGTTAATTTCCAAAGGTTCATAGATCTACATATAAAAGCAAAAACTATAAAATTTATAGATTAAGTATAGGAGGAAAAGCCTTACAACCTTGGAATAAACCATTTCTTAGATTGTGCAAAAAAAAAAAAAGAAAAAGAAAAAAGACAGTAACCTTATTGTAAAAATAAAAATACATAGATATATTTCCAGTTTGTAGAAGCTTAATCTGGCTCAGCTCTTTCTCTGCAATGGGCACGATGGAAATATTTGCCTCATATGGAGAAACTCAGAGGAGGCAAACTCACATCTGCCTTTGCCTGATTCTGGGCCCAGATCCAGCAATCCTACACCTTCAGTCCAGACTTGCTCCTCTGTATGTCTATGCCTCTTCATATCCACAGAAGTACTATTTTGTTTTTGTGCAATGCTAATCCTATTTTCAGATACCTTAGCATTTGATGTTCGAATGGGAATCATAAAGCGTGAGCTTACAAAGCCATCCTTGACTGGAAGTTTCAGCAGTATTCTTAGACAAATTACATGACAAATTTCTACGTGAAAAAAGAAGAAGGTGCATTCTTTCCCATGGATAAAAGCATGAAAGCCACTTAAGGCACAATGATACGGGTCCCAGGAGAGGCACGGAGGCAGTGATGTGAGGACTGTGTGTGCTTGCTAGGCTGCTTGGATGTAGCTGGATCAAGAGAGACATAAGGAGGAAGCAAAGACCATTTGTCAGTTTCACAGTTTGGTCCAAGGCTGTCTTTGGCCTTTTGGCCATTCAAGGCACTTTGCATGACTCAGAGGGTTGGACCACATTCCCCTCAGCTGCCACAACTTTAAACCCCGAATGGCAATGCAGGTTATAAATGAAAGAAAGCAAAACAATCCAAGACTAGTTAATTATTAAGCAGCACTTTACACAAGTCCTTTTTAGTCACTCAGAAATTAATCCTGTTAAGTTTAAGATGTTTGATTTCAGCCAAAAGGTAGGATTTCTTTTATGCCATCAGGGTAATCAGTTGAACATTTTTTGATAAAAACATATGGAAAATATACGCTTTCTCCCACTTCAACAAATAGGCGTGCTGTTTCTGCCCACTGACAGCTTCAAACCAGAGCAAAGAAGTATCTCTTAAGCTTTATCGTGATCATAGGTTTTGGACAAGAATGCTTCTAAACAAGCACATTTCTTAAGCAGGCTAAAAATATTTCCACTTACTTACAATTAAATTTACATATCGTGGTGGAGACAAATGTTGCCAAATCACAAACTCATGCCTTTGTGTTGTTAAAAAAGCAGGTAATGAGACACATTTTGTACCTGGCCGGTCTGGGAGTAAATTACACTCTTTTGCTCCCCTTGTCATTTTCAGTCAAGCTAAAAATAATGATTGAAATGAGCAAGTAAGGAAAACTTGAAGGGGAAAGATTACAAGAGAACAACTCTGTGGCGATGGTGTTCTGGAGTGTTCTATACATGTCTGAGCAGTATGATTTTGATGTTCCTTTTGACGTTCCTCAATATTACTTTAAGAAACCCTTTGTCTAAATCTTGGTGTGAGTATTGGATTTCTGAAGAAATAGGCTCAAATTTGCATTTGAACATCAACAAAAATGTGATTTTAATATTGTCTGTTTAGTGCTCTATGAGTAGTTATTGCACTAAATATCCCATTTCTTTGTTTTAATTTTTATATCTCAGGGTGTATTCATTTCCTATTGATATACTAATAAATTATCATAAACTTTGTGACTTAAAAAACCTCACAGATTTCTTATTATCCTACAGTTCTGGGGGTCAGTAGTCAAGAAGGGGTTTGGCACAGCTCTCTATTGCTTCTAGAAGCTATAAAGAAGAGTCTATTCCCTTTCCTTTTTCAGCTTCTAGGAACGTGCTGCATTCTGTAACTTGTGTGCCAGCATTAGTTCAACCTCTGCTTATACATATATATATATATATATATGTATATGTATATGTATAGATGTGTATATATATATGTATATGTATATATACACGTGTATATATATGTATATATACACACGTGTATTATATATATACCCGTGTATATATACGTATATATACACCCGCGTATATATGTGTATATACACATACATATATATACATACACATATATATACATATATATGTATATATGTATACATATATACATACATATATGTATGTATATATGTATACATATATATGTGTATGTGTGTATATATATATATAGTGTATATATACGTATATATGTGTGTGTATATATATATTTTTTTAATCAATTTTATTGAGGCATAATTTCTATAGAGTAAGATCCCTTTTACTTGTACTGTTCAATGAGATTTCTCAAATGTATACCCTCATGTAACCAGCACCACAATCCAGAGAAAATATTATCACCACAAAATGTCCCTTAGTCTCCCTTAAGGCAGTTCTGTCTTTCAGGCCCCAGGCAACCACTGATCTGAATCTTATTACTATAGACTAGTTTTACATTTACTTAATATAAATATAAATGGTATCGTAGAGTATGAATTCTTGCCTCATCATAATTGGCATCCATCTATATTGCTGAGTCTATCAATAACTCATTTGTTTTTATTGTTTTATAATATCCCCTAGTATACCTACCACAGTTTGTTTATCCATTTGGCTGTTGGTATACAATTGTCTTGTTTCTGATATTTTAGCTGTTGTGAACAGAGCTTTGTGAATGCTATTTTTTGCACGTATAAACTTCTCTTTATTAAAGTACATTGGCATGCAATATTTTGTTAATTTCAGGCATACAACACAGTGATTCAACATTTATATACATTAGAAAGTAAACACCATGATAAATCTAGCTACAATCTGTCATAATACAAAATTGTTACAGTATTATTACCTATATTCCTTATTAGTTATATTCCCTATGCTGGCCATTGCATTCCTTTTATTATGTATTTTATAACTGAAAGTGTTAACTTTTTAATCCCCTAGCTTTATTTTGCCTACCCCCCCTCCCCACCCCTCTGGCAACAATGCAGAATGTTTTCTGCATCTGTGAGTCCTTCTCTTTTGTTTTGTTTGTTTATTTTTTTTTTGGATTCCAGATATAAGTCAAATCATATGACATTTGTATTTCTCTGTATGACTTTTTTCACTTAGCATAATGTACTCTAAGTCCATCCATGTTGTTGCAAATGGCCACATTTCATTCTTTGTTTATAGCTGAATAATATTTCAATGTATATATTTATACCACATCTTTATCCATTTCATTCACTGATGAACATTTAGGTTGCTTCCATATCTTGGCTATTGTTAATAATGCTGCAATAAACACAGGATATGGTTATCTTTTAGAATTAGTGTTTCTGTTTTCTTTGGGTAAATACGCAGCAGTGGAATTACCGGATCATATGGTGATTCTATTTTTAATCTTTTGAAGAACCTCTATACTGTTTTTCACAGTGACTGCACAAGTTTGCATTCCTACCAACAGTGCATGACGTTTTCTTTTTCTCCACATTCTCACCAACACTTGTTTCTTGTGTTTTTGATTTTAGCCATTCTGACAGGTGTGAGGTGATATCTCATGGTTTTGATTTGCATTTCCCTGATGATGAGTGATACTGAGCATCTTTTCATGTATCTGTTGGCCATCTGTACATGTTCTTTGCATAAATGTCTACTAATTAGATGTTTAATTAGATTTTTTAATTAGATCACCCATTTTTAATTTAGGTTCTTTAATATTGTGTCATGTGAGTTCTTTTATATTTTAGTTATTAACCCCATATGTTTATATAATTTGAAAATATCTTCTCTCAATCATTAAGTTGCCTTTTTGTTTTGCCAGTGGTTTCCTTCTGTGTGTGAACACGTTTTAGTTTGATATAGTCTTAATCTGTTTGTTTTAGCTTTTGTTATCCTTGCCTGAGGAGATAGATCAGGAAAAAAAAAAAATATATATATATATATATGTGTATATATATAGAGAGAGAGAGAGAGAAAGAGAGAGAGAGAGAGCTCAGACAGATGTCTAAGAGCATACTGCTTTTGTTTTATTCTTGGAGTTTTATCACTTCTGTATTTACATTTAAGCCCTTAATCCATTTTGATTTATTTTTTGTATGGTGTAAGAAAGTGGTCCAGGTTCATTTTTTTCCCCAGGAATAGTTGGCTAGTTTTTGCAGCACCATTTATTGAAGAGACTGTCGTTTCCCCTTTGTATATTCTTACCTCCTTTGTTAAATATTAACTGACTGTATAAGCATGCTTTTATTTTCACGTTTTGTTCTCATTTCTGTTTCTGATTTATAAAACACTAACATTTGACTTTGTTTGATATTTTTATTTTTCTTGTTCTTTTAGGTATAGAGTTTCATTGTTTATTTAGGTTCTTTTTGTTGTTGTTTCTTGAGGTGGGTCCATATTGCCATAAACTTCCTTCTTAGAACTACTTTTGCTGCATCTCATTGATTTAGGACAGTTGTTTTCATTTTTATTTGTCTCAAAGTACTTTTTGTTTTCCTTTGATTTCTTCATTGATACATTGGTTATTTATCATATATAGTAACATGTTTAGCGTCCATGCGTTTGTATATTTTCCAGCTTTTTTCTTGTAATGAGTTTTTAGTTGATGTGTTGTGGTCAGAAAAGATACTTGATATGATTTTAATCTTCTTAAATCTGAGATTTGTTTGTGGCCTAACATATGCTCTATCTGGATAATATTTTCTGTGCACCTGAAAATAATGTATTTTCTGTAATTTTGGATGGAATGCTCTGTATATATTTCTTAAGTCCATCTGGTCTAATGCGTTGCTTAAGGGCAATCATTCCTTATTGATTTTCTGTCTGGGTGATTTATCTATTTATGCACATGGGATGTTACAGTCTCCTACTACCTTTTGTATTCCTAGTTCTCCCTTTATGTCTGTTAATATTTGCCTTTAGGTGCTCCTGTATTTGGTATATTGATATTTCCATTGTTATATCCTCTTTATGGATTGATCCCTTTATCATTATGTAATGCCCTCCTTTGTCTCCTGAAATAGTTTTTGTTTTAAAATCAACTTTGTGTGGGGGCGCCTGGATGGCTCAGTCAGTTAAGTGTTTGACTTTGGCTCAGGTCATGATCTCATGGTTCATGAGTTCAATCCCTGTATCTGGCCTGTGCTGATAGCTTGGAGCCTGCTCTGGATTCTGTGTCTCCCTCTCTTTCTGTCCCTCCCCCACTCTCTCTCACTCTCAAACATAAATAAACATTAAGAAAAAACTTTTTAAAAAATCAAGTTTTTTTTTCTGATACAAGTATTGTTGTCCTAGCTTTCATTTCATTTCCATTGGCATGGTATATCTTTTTCCGTTACTTCACTTTCATTCTGTTATGTATCTTTCCATCTAAAGTGAATCTCTTGTAGGCAGCATATATAGGGTCTTGTTCTCTCCTTTCAGCCACCCTATGTCTTTTGATGTGTAATCCATTTACATTTAAAGTAATTACTGATAGGTGTGTACTTGTTTCCATTTTGTTGGTTATTTTATAGCTGTGTTTGCAGTTCTTCTCTGTCCCTTTCTTGTTCTCTTACCTCACGAGTCCGTTAGGGTTATGTTTGTTTTCCTTCCTATTTTTTGTAGATCTAAAATATATATATTATATTGTGGTTACCATCAAATTTAGATGTAACACCTTATGCATATAGCAGTCTATTTTAAGTTGATGTTTGCTTAAATTCAAGTGTATTCTAAAAGGACTACATATTCACTCCCCCCCCCACATATACATTTTATATTTTTGCATCATATTTTAGACCCTATTATTTGGTGAATCCCTTGACTAATTCTTGCAGGTCTAGATGATTTATTTCTGAATGTATGTGTGTATTTATTTATTTAACATTTATTTATTTTTGAGAGACAGAGAGAGCCAGAGTGTGAGCAGGGGAAGGGCTGAGAGGGAGACACAGAATCTGAAGCAGGCTCCAGGCTTGAGCTGTCAGCACAGAGCCTGACGCAGGGCTTGAACCCATGAATCATGAGATCATGGCCTGAGCTGAAGCAGGACGCTTAACCAACTGAGCCATCCAGGCACTCTGAATCTTTTAACATTTGTACTATATAGGTGGTTGCTACCATATATTTAACTTTATCAGTGAGGTTTTTTTTTTTTTTTTTCATAATTTTCTTATTTCTAGTTAAGGGTTTTTCTCTTCCATTTAAAGAAGTCTCTGACATTTCTTGTAAGGCTATTTGGTTATGATAAACTCCTGTAGCTTTTGCTTATCTGGGAAACTCCTTATCTCTCCAATTCTGAGTGATGTTCTTGCCACACAGAGTATTCTTGGTGGTAAGTATTTTCCTCTCGGCAGTTTGAATATTTTGTGCTGCTCCTTTCTGACCTGAAAAGTTTCTGCTGAAAAATCATCTGATAGTCTTTTACAGAGTTTCCCTTGTATGTAACTAATTGTTTCTCTTGCTCCTTCTAAGATTCTCTTTTTAACCCTTGCAACTTTGATTGTGATGTCTATTGGTGTGGGTTTCTTTGGGTTTACCGTACTTGGGACTCTGTGTGTGTACTAGATTTGGATGCCTGTTTTTTCACCAGTTTAGAAAAATTGTCCAAATATCACTTCTGTCCCTTTTTCTTTTCTCTTTCTGTATCCTCTACAATTTGAATGTTAGTATGCTGATATTTTGAGAACCCCTTAAACTATCTGCATTTTTGAAATCTTTCATTTCTTTTTTTCTGTTCTTATTGTGTGATCTTCAATAGCCTGTCTTCCATGTCGCTGATTTATCTATCTGCCTTATATAATCTGCTGTTGACTCCTTTTAGTGTATTTTTAATTTCAGTTATTGTATTCTTCAGCTCTGATTTTTTTTTTGATTTTGTCTTTGTTCAAGTTTTCTTTGTGTTCATCTTCTCTTCTCCCAAGTTCACTGAATATCTTCATGACCATTATTTTGAATTCTATCGAGTGGGGTGCTTATCTCCATTTTTGTTTTGTTTTGTTTTGTTTCGATTTCTTAGGTTTTGTCTTTTTCTTTCATTTGGAACATTTTCCTCTGTCTCTGCATTTTGCCTTTCTGTTTCTATATATTAGATAAATCAGTTGCATGTCCCCATCTTGAAGGAGTGGCTTTCTGCAAACAAAACAAAACAAAAAAAACCTCCCCTGGTCACCCAAGCCAGTTCCTTAGGGGTGTCACCTATGTGGTCTTTGTGCACCCTCCTGTTGTGGCTGGGTCACAACTGGTGCTGACTTGCTGGCATGCAGGGCTATCCCTAGCACTACTGTAAGGCCTGGCTACAACTGCTATGTGTTTACTGGTAAGCGGGTCTGGTTCCTGGCCCGTCTGGCTGGGACTATTGTAGGTGTTGTAGTGTTGCAAGGATTCTAGTCTGGGCCAGGTAATTGCTTGGGAGGGGTTCTGCTGTCAGTCTTGTGTGCTTGCAGGGTGGGATTCTTCTTGGATGGAATTTGGGCTGGGGTGAGTTTCGTAGGGTGGGTCACAGGATGCTAGGGCAGGGCAAACAGTGCTAGCACAGTGGATGGAGAGTGTTAGAAAGATGCCCACCAGCACTGGGCTACCTAGGTAAAAGGGAAGTAAAAAAAAATCTATATATCTAGATCTAGATCTATAGATCTATAGGTCTATAGATCTAGATCTATAGATGGATAGATAGATAGATATCTCTATACATAGAAATAGATATAGATCGATATAGATATATTTACAGCCTACAAGTACTTCTTCCCCAGAGAACGATTCAATAGATCACTGTCCCTCTGGCCTATGCCCTAAAATTAGTCAATGGATCTCCTTTACATGAACATAGGTGCTTTTAAAACTGCTGCCTCTGCTCTGGTACGTGGGACAAGTGAAATGGCACGTGTGACCTTTAAGCCCACATTCTCAGTTTCCTACTGCCCCCTTCTCTCCTGGACACAAGCCCATTGGTTTTCAAATCTTGACGTTATGGGTGCTTTTATTCCTGCTGCAGGTCCCTTCGGCTGTGGAGTCCAATGTGGGGCTTAAGCCACTCATTCCTCAGAGAGGGCCTCTACAGCTGTGCTATCCTTCATGCCTATGAGTCACCGGACTGAATTGCCTCTCTGCCTCTCCTAGCTATCTTGATGTGGCTTTTTCTTTATATTCCCTGTTCTGCTACTCTTCACATCATTCTCATAGATTGTTGTTCATATAAAGTTACTTATTTTGATGTGTCTTTGAGAGGAGTTGGGCTCAGGATCTTCCTACTCCGCCATCTTGATACCCAATCCCCCCAGTCTCTGCTTTTTTCATCACATTTCCTTCTTTGATTATGACTCTCCTGACTCACTCTAATAAAGACCCTTGTTATTACATTGTACCACTTTGATGATCCAGAATAATCTTTCTGTCTCAATATTTGTAATCCAATCTCCTCTGTAATGTCCTTTTTGCCATGTAATGTAACATCTTTATAGGTTTGGGGGCTCAGACATAGCTTTTCTGGGGAGGAGCTTTATTCTGTCTGCACCAAGAGGATTCAATATTAGAATATTTGTGAGTAGATTTTTTAAAAATATTTTGTTTATTTTAGAAAACTAATGAAGTATAGATACCTCAACAAAATGAAGGAAGCTTAAAAAATAACCTCTAATTCTACCATCTTGAGTTAACTATTATTAATTTTTTTATAAAACTTTTCATATTACTTATTGGGCACATGTATATCCTTCTATATTTTATAAAATTGAAAAGAAATATTGCATATTTATTGTAACATCTTTTTGACATAGTAATATTAAGAATATATATCTTTCATCTTAATAAACGTTTGCCTTTATTTTTTTGCCAGTATTTTTTAATTTTTATTTTTTGCCATTATTTTTGCTGGACAAATATTGGCTCTTTTCTTGTCTCTACACTTAATCCTATAGTTTAGTGCTGAAGTTTTGCATTGACATATACTTAAATCACTTTCTTAAGGCTAAATATCTAAACATAGTATTGCTGTGTCAAATGTAGGATGTTTAATTTAACATTAAGCTGACTTAAAGTACTTATTTCTTCAAACCTTCCTATATATTGGTAATATGGTTCATTTTATCTTTACCAATTTGTTAGAAGAGAAGTATATCTGATTGTGGTTTTAACCTGGTCCGGTCATGATACAAACTGTTTGCAAGGGTTAACTTTAAAAAGGAAAAACAGAGAGAGAGAGGGGGAGGGCGGGGGGAGATTTACAAATAGAGAATTGTCATACAGGATAAGCAAGCTCTGGAAAAACTGTAATCAAGTCCTGAGAATAAAAGAGAGAAATGCTCTTTTATAAAGGAAGGGGAGAATTTGGGAGGATTGTTATAAACAAAAGGTTCATTGGAGTAAACTCTTAGTTTGCAGTACAGTGGCTTTTTGTTCACTGATTTCTGACCATCTCTCATTGACTGGCTGTTGCCAAGGGAGGAGAAAAAAACTTTGTTCCTCCTGTTGGGATAGTAAAGTAGTAGTTAAAGTAGAATGGACTTGCAAGGCATGTCTCTTCCTGTTGTGTTCTGCAATTGATGATGAGTGGTAGGATGTGAGAGCTCCCCCTGGTGGCTTCCTGGTTCCATTCTAAGCGAGGTTTCCTGTTATGGCCATCTAAGTCAAAAGTATCAGGAATTCCATCACAGGGACGAGGAGGTCAATTGTGTAATTCTAAGAGAAGAGGGGAGTTGGAAATCTCTATTCATTTATTCTTTCATTTATGACTTCATTTATTTTTTTTAGTCATCACAGTTAAGAATATGGGTAATATGGCAAGGAACAAGATCATCAAGTTATTATTCCCATTATTATAGTCGCGTGTTGTATGTGTGTGTCATAACTAATGAGCAAACATCTAAATGGATCAGATAATTTCATATAACAAAATGTGCTATAAAGCTGAGAAAGGAGGATGGTACAGAGCACATCTATTTGAAATGGGAATAGACTGACCATAAAGGAACCAGGTATGTGTACAGCTGGGGGCCAAATTTGGGGTAGGGAGATCTCCCTGAGTTAGGAGTGAGGGAACTGAAATGAGGTCAGTATGGCTAGAGTCTATTGCCTTGAGCTGGTTGGCACCAGAAATCCTCAGCACATAGTTGGAATCTTCCAGACCATGTTAAGATATGTATGTATGTATGTATGTATGTGTGTATATATACATATATGTATGTGTATATATGTATGTATGTGTATATATGTATATACATATATATGTATGTGTATATATGTGTATGAGTATATATGTGTGTATATGTGTGTATGTGGGTATATGTGTGTGTGTGTGTGTGTGTGTAAACACATATACATATTTTTTTCCCAGTTGCAATGAGAAGCCACTGTGGGATTTCAAGAAAAATGTATATGTTCTAAATTATGGTTAAAACAATTTGCCTTGACTGATATGTAGAAAATGGTATGCTATGTTTTCAAAGAAGAAATGGGAAGACCAATGAGGAAACCATTTCAAAGGGTTGCTGGATTGGTTTAGGGTGGCAGCACAGTGAGGAAGAAAAATAGCTGGATTGGGGATAGATTTTGGATCTATTTTGGTACTCCTCACTATACTATGGGTACCACACTAAGGATCAAAATAAGATTCTGTTGTTTCTTTTACAGGCTCCGTATCCCCATCCCCAAGCTGAAATTGGTCTTGAGAATGCTTCTGACATTCATTTTAATGATATGGAAACAGCTATTCTCTGATGCAGTGGCAGTCAGAGAGGGCTGATAATGGAAGTTAGGACCGAATAATTAAACATGAAAAATAAAGGAAATTGTCCTGTACGATATTTTTAAGAAACCCACATTCGTGGTTTGTTGCTCTATTTCGCCTGTTTTTTATCGGTGCCTGTAATAACCTCCAGCTTCTTTCATACGGAGGCTTTGTTTCCAGAATTCCAGTGTACAAACACGAAAAATTTATCTGGAAGTAACAACCCACTATCAGTCTCTAATATTTTAGCAAAAAGTAGATTATAAGCATGACTAAATTTAAAATTAGAATGGTCTTTAAAAGATCTTCAATATTATGATTTCAGCTGAGTTTCCCAGAAGCAAACCTAAAAAAAAATATGTGAAAGAGAAAAAAACAAAAGTTTAAGAAGTTTTCTTAGGAAAAAGCTTGTAGACAAATGAGAAGGAATGGAATCTGAACAAGTGTGCAATATTATGCCCACATACACAAAGACAATACTGAGCAAAACTCACACCTTATATGTCCCATGTAGAAACCAATAAAGCTAGAGTAGCCCCCCACCCCCAAATTCTCTCCTAGTTGTTAATCATTGTGACTGCCTGAGGGATACAGAACTGACTCTGACTATGGCAGACATATCCTAGGATGACTCATTTGAGTCATGCTCTGTATCATTTCCTTTCCTTGGGTGTGGGCACAATGTGTGAATATGATGGATGAAGTTATGTTATATGACAAAGGTCAGGCATTTTGCAAATATCATCAGAGTTCCCGATTAACTTTAAATTAATCAAAATGGAGGCCATCCTGGGTGTGCCTGACCTAATCAGGGAAGTCCTTTAAAAGAGAGTTGAAGCAGCAGCAGATGCTAGCTTATTCACCTTGAAGGAGCAAATTATCATATTATGAAGAGGGCCAAATGGTAAGGAATTAGGGGAAGCTTTTAGTGGCTAAGGATCTGACTCCTACAGCTGCAAGGAACTGAATTCAGTGAGATTGGAAAAAGACGTCGATATCAAATGACATTGCAGCCTCTTTCAACAGTTTGAAACCCTGCCTTTTGAAAGAGTTGTGCTGTATCCAAACTCCAACCCATGAAAACTTTGAGATAGTAAATGTGAGTTGTATTAAGTTGCTAAGCTTATGATAATTTGTTAAACAACATAAAAGTCTACTGCATAAGTAAACTAATAACCCAGTCAAAAGATGAGCAAAAGATCTGAACAAACACATCATGGAAGAAGATATACAGTTGGATAATAACCATAAGAAAATATGTGCTCACCATCCTATGTCATTAAGAATTATAAATTAAAACAACAATGAGGTACCACTACAAACCTATTAAAATGATTAAAAACCAAAACACTGAAAACACCAGATACTGGCGAGGATGTGGGGCAACACAAACTTTCATACGTTGCTGATGGGAATGGAACATGGTACAGCCACCTGGGAAGACAGCTTGGCTGTTCCTAACAAAGCTGAGCATACTCTTAACATTAATGATCCGGTGATTGTAACTCTTGATATTTACCCAAATGAATTGAAAACTTATATCCACCAAAACCCTGCATCTTTATGTTTATACTGCTTTATTTATTTTTTTTTTAAAAAACTTAAGACGACAAGATGTTCTTTAGTAGGTGAATGGATAAAGAAACTGGGTACATTCAGACAGTGGAATATTATCCAGTGCTAAAAAGAAATTATCGGGCCACGAAAAGACTTGGAGGAAAGTTAAGTGTGCATTGCTAAGTGCAAGAAGCCCATCTGAAAATGCCTCAAACTGTATGGTTCCAACTAAATGACTTTCGAGAAAAGACAAAACTGTAGAGACATAAAAACATCAGTGGGCTTGGAGGCAGGGAGAAAGGAAAGAATAAGTGGAACACAGGGGATTTCTAGTGCAGTGAAACTCTTCTATGATAGTGTGATGGTGGATACATATCCTTATACATTTGTCAAAACTCATAGAATGTACAAAATGGTAACCCCTCATGGGAAATATGGAGTGCAGTTAATAATGGATCAGTATTGGCTTATTAACTGTACAAATGCAGTACAGTAATGTAAGATGTTATTGGGGGAAAAGTGAAAGATGTGGATGAGAAAGTGTGTGGGAACTCTGTAATTTCCACTCAATACCTATATACCCCTAAAATTATTCAAAAAATTAAATTCAGTTAATTAAAAATATATAGTCAGGATTATTACATAAGCCATCCCGTTTCAAGATTCTTATATTTCTCTTTCACCAAATTTTATTGAGATCAACCTATCTCTGTAGCTCAATAGGTTCATTCTAAAGACATTCTATTATCATTATTATCAATATTCCCCCTTTCTGTGTGTATGTACGTGTGTGTGTGTGTTCACCCATATTAATGATAGAGTTCATATTCTTTCCCTGGTTTGGAGGAAGTGAAGCAAAATTTTCAATTGTGTTACTTTCACATTCTACTTGCTTTCTTGATGGTTAGCTTGAATGTTTTAATACTGCATGATTTGTTACAAAAATAATTTTGACAGTTATATTTGGACTTGAGGGAGGCTAGCTCCCATGGCTTTCGAAGCTCTCTGCCTATTGCTAGCATTTCTCTTTTGTTCAATCTCCCCATTTTTGTAGCTTACTAAGAGCTGGTCTAAGTGACATTAAGGTAGGTACAGTCTGATACCAGCCACTGTGCTCCAGAGGTTGTTTTTTGGTTTTTGGTTTTTATACAAGGTCATCTCCTGGACCAGGATTCTCCTATTGTTACATAGTGCCGTACAAATATTCAGTGTCTTAGAGTCAGAAACCTCTCCTGGATCTTTAGAGACTGCATGTAATTTATATTTTTGACCCAAAGTGTGAGTTTCATTCCTTTTTCACTTAGTATCATAACAGATATGTTTCATAATGCCATTATATATGAATAAATATATATCAACACATATATGTATTTTTATGCATGTGATATATATTTGTTTTCATGTATTTATACCTATGTTATATGTGTCTACATGTATGTTTGTGAGGTAGACAATAGATAAAACCTCTTCTGATAATCTATAAGTTTTAAAGCCCTTTTTTGGTTATAATAATTATGTCTATAACATTAAGTCCTATCATTCACCCTATACCTCAGTTTTTTTCCACATCGGTATCCAAAGGGTGTATCTGGAAGTGGTCCTTATGTCGGGCGCTCTCATTTCTTTGTTTTTTTGCTTTCCATCTTCCGACTCTAATCTATAAAAGGGTAGAATATATTAGGCCATTCCTCTCTGCCCTCCTTTGTTATTTTCTCTCACCATTCTATTCCAACCGTCTAAATTGCCGCTTCGGGATTGAGGTGGGGAGACTACATTGTTCTCACTGATGACCTTCCAACTCATCCTGTTGTCTCAGAGGAAACCAGACCCGACAATCGGGAGAGCAGCTTCCCTGCACTGTGTTGAATCCATTCTTTTCCCAGAAAAGAAAGAGGTGAAAGGGGGTGGATGAATGTATATGTTCCTCGCTTTAGGTGGAGTATATCACCTGGCATAAATCTAGGTCACTGTCAACATTCAGGGATCAAAGAGCTCTTTTTTGACAGATCATCTTTCATTTCTTCTGTCTTGTAATTGGTCAGCTGCTCTAAGTCATGTTCTCACATTAATGATTGCAGCCTCTGCTCTAAGTTGATCCCTTTCATTCTTCTGTCACAGATAGGAAGTTGTTGAGAAAAAAAATAAAAAAATTGTGACTTTTTACTCCCCCTTTTGATGTTGTGAAAAAGGTCCCCAAATTGGATGCTTTTCAATTTTCTTCTGTTTTTTTTTTTTTTTTTATCTCCTCCACTCATTTTTTGTTCCCTCTTTGTTTCCATTTTGTTTTGGTGTTTTTCTCTCATTTCATCTTTAAAAGTCATTGATAGGTCTTTCAGAATGACTCTAGTTTTTAATGTGTGCTGTTCTCCTGATGGGGAAAGGCAAATGGAACCATGACCTCTTAGTTGAATTCTAAAATTCATTGTTTCTGGTACTTATATTTCAGACTTTATCTTATTTTATTACTTTGCTTTTTTAAACATAGTATATATTTATTTTTTCAATTTTCAATTATTTTTTTGTTTATTTCTGTTGGTCTCATGTAGAAGAATAGAACAAATGTCCATTTATTACAACTTCAGTGGATAGCTCACAATAGAATATGCACTGGAATCCCCTTCACAACTTAAGTCAGAATGAGAGGAAGAACAATCCTAAAAAACAGAAGTTGCAAAAGAATTAGAAATTACAAAATTGTATACTAGTCCCCACCTTCTAAGATACATTTTTATCCATTCTTATCCCTTTTCCTATGTCCAATTGGCAAACCATTAGAATACATTCTGAATCAAACACCCTATCCCCTACCCCCCTCCGCAAAGGTAGATTAAAGTTGGATCTGTTCAGATACTCTTGTGCAAAGGTAACGAATATTGTTTGAACATACACTTTGCATCATGCAGTATTCTAGGTACTTTGTTTATGCAATGAAAATCTTAATCCTAGAATAACTGATTTTGTTAAACATGATTATCTTGGGACTTATGTGAGGATAACATACTGTGATGCAATTTGAACGATGGGAAAAGTGAATTTCAGCTTTGGTTCTGGCCAAATCACTTTTAATGCAAGCCATGTTGGAGGTGATCTAATTTTCAGGGAGTTTAAAGTTGCAATACCCATGTTCTGCAGCTGGTTAGAAGTGGCCCCTTGTTAAAAGGTATAAAATTATTAGGATAGGTCTGGGATTGTGTGTGTGTGTGTTTGTGTGTGTGTGTGTATGCGCTGGCAGCACATAGCTCAATGTAGGACTTAATCTCACAAACAGTAAGATCATGACCTAAACTGAAATCAAGAGTTGATCATTTAACCAACTGAGCCACCTGGGTGTCCCTGTATTGTTTATTTTTATCAATCTGTTTATTGTTTTGCTTGTTACCCTAACAGAATACAATAGACAGGTAAGATTATACTTAAACTATGTAATATTTATTGTGTAATGAAAAGAATAATTTTGTACCAAGATGTCTACAGATGGAAAATAAAATGTATCTCTGTACACAAACATGATATAAATTTTTATTTATAAAAGTAAATGGTCTGATAGACACCATGGAAAATATGGGGGGTCCAATGATGAGCAAAAATTAGCATAAATCATGTGCCTTTAATTTAAATAAATTCAGAAAAAAATTTGAAATAGGAACTGTGGCCAATGCTAAGAAGGGCTCCATTTCCCAATTAACACATTCTAAACCATGTATTTGTCCGTTTATTATTTTTTTTCCTATTGCCTGCGCCAACCATATGGGAAGAAATTTGGTCTGTTTTATTTACTTCTAGATATATTCCAACATAGAGCCTGGTTTCTGTCACATACTAGGTTCTCAATAATATTTGTTCAATGAATAAATGATAGTGAATTAAGACGGATTCGATGTATTCAAGGAAGTTAGTAAAGACACCCCTGAGGCAGCTGGATTCTGAGGTCTGAGGAGTGGGTTGACATTATTTGGAAGAAAAGTTGGAAGACTGTCAGGCAGAAGGAAATGCTACATAAAAGCACTGTGTCAAGAGTAAGCATAGTGAATATGAACCACAAAAGAAGGCTAGTTCTGACATGAAGGGAGGAGAAAAGCTTGGTGCTGGAGAGGAGGTAGGTGGGGAGGGATCTTCTGTAAGACCTTTGTGAGTAATGCTAATACAATCCATCTATTTTCTTAGAGTATTGAAAGCCATGGAATAAGGGTAGGCAGTGGACTGAAATAATCAGATGTGTACTTTAAAGTGATACCTGTTCTTAATTACTCATCATGAAAGTGGCAGGAACACTTACAGAAGCATGGCTGAAGAAGAGAGGACCTAAAATAAACCTTAGATAATTTTAAGGTCTTTAAAGGTTTAAGGTCTGTTAAAGGAGCATGAGATAGTAAGGAAATCAGAAAGAAAAACCAGCAAGACAGGAGAAAAACAGTGTGATGGTAGAGTGGAAGGCAAGTGAGAGTATTTTAAGGAAGGGAGGCCACAGTGTTCAATGCTATTGAAAGATGAGTTGTAGAATTAATCAAATATGCACTAGATATAAAGATATGGAGATTGTCATTGATTTTAGCAAAAGGAAGTTAAATGACAACATCTCTCTCTCTCTCTCTCTCTCTCTCTCTCTCTCTCTCACACACACACACACACACACACACACACACACACACAAATTCTAAAGCTATTGGATAAGAATGATAATATGTAATTGAGTCCAGGAGGAAAAATGACTACTGCCAGCAGCCAAATTCAAAAGGCACCAAAAAGGCTTAAAACCTGAATGATAATCCTGAGCCAATAATGATAGTTTATAAAATAATGGTTTTTCCTGGAATTTAAAACTTAGGATTATAACAGTTATACTGGGTGCAGGAGACATAGCTTTGAGTCTGTGCAAAGTGGGCAATTGGAACTGAGATTCTTTAACAAAGGCTGGGCCTTCAGATGACTATTCCTGTAGGGAAAAAATAAATAAGATTTAAACCCTGCTCTCCAGAAAAGAGAGACAGCAAGGTATTTTGCCTGTGTCGTCCTCTGACCTTGCTGGGAAAATGAACTCTAGCTGAGATCAATAACCAGAGTTCGACTTTCATTCATATAAGTGGTTTGAATATTCACTTCTTTTGGAGTCTGGAAAACCCTTGGCCAAAAAGTACTGTTTAATATGACCACAAGCACCTTGGGACAACAGACAGCATCAATATCAACACTTTTTTGGAGAAAAAACACTTGAATAAGGCTCTCAGGATGCTCACAAATTATGCTCATTCAAATATTACCTTGTAACTCCAAATTACACCACACATGAAAAAACACACTACAATGAAATAAAGCAAAACAACACTCTCGGGGGCAAAATATATTGAAATTATTAGATTATGAATTAATTACATGAAAAATGTAATGAATTGAAAGAGGGAATTAAAAACATGAGAAGGGAACAATAGGAAAGCAAAATTAAGCACGGAACTTTAGAAAAGAACTACATAAAACTTACAGAAATTCAAAATATAAATACAGTAAAATCCTGGTTTGCGAGCATAATTTGTTCCTAAAACATGCTTGTAATCTAAAACACTTGCGTATCATGGCATCTGGGGATCTCAGTGGTGGCTTGAGCGTTCAACTTCGGCTCAGGTCATGGTCTCCCAGTCCGTGAGTTCGAGTCCAGCATCTGGCTCTGTGCTGACAGCTCAGAGCCTGAAGTCTGGATTCTGTCTCCCTCTCTTTCTGCCCCTTCCCTGCTCATGCTCTGACTCACTCTCACTCTCTCTCTCTCTCTCCCTCTCTCTCAAAATTAAATAAACATTAAAAACTTTTTTTAAAAGAAGCACTTGTATATCAAAACAGATTTCCCCATAAGAAATAATGGAAACTCAGATGATTCGTTCCACAACCCAAAAATATACCTATAAAATGATTACAATACTGTAATGCAGTATAAAATAAGGAAATACAAAATATAAAGAACAATAAACAGATTAACCTGCACTGACCTTTGAAAACTTTTGTAACTGGTGTGAGGGAGACAAGAGAGAAGGAGGGTTATTGTGTAGGATGACTTTCACTACCACGAATGGAATCACTGCTCTCTATTGGCTCAATGGAAACTTTTTCTTTTCATGCAGCTTTAACAAGGAACCTATCCAATGACACTTGCTTTTGTCTCCTCTTGAGGATTTTGCAGAAATGTGACATTTCATTGCTGTTAAACAGATGCATTGCTCGCACTGCCACAGCCTTATTCGGTAGTGCTTTTCTACAAAATTTTGCACTGTTTCCCACATTTTACCTATCTCCCTAATCTCATTTGCAGTGAAGAATTCCTCCACTTTTTCTCCTCCCCCTCTGCAGATGAGATGCAGATGTAGACTTCTTATAAAATCTTGCAATTTCAGCCACTCTCATACCTCATTCATACTTCCCAATGATTTCCTTCTTGACTCCCACCGTAATCATCTCCATTTTCTTACTGCCTTTCTTTTCAACCTTTTTCTGCATGGGGGCCATTGTATATACTCGCACGGATCTTGACTACATGTACAGTGTTAATAAGCTCTTGTCCTGTACTGTATTTAATGTAACTGGCAATAAGGCAGCAGAGAAAAGAGTCTATATCTGCAGGCAGCCTGACCTAGAATGAAGCAAAGGATTCCCACGCTTACTCTTGCACGGAAAAGCAAAGGACTGTCCATAGGTGCTGTGAAGTCACAAACAATACACTAGTGCCTATTATGGGCATCTTCCAGCATTCTGAAAAATCACTGATTTATGCCAAACACCGTGGCCTGAGACCGAGCATCTGAACATGGGAGACAAACACCCACAATCCCAGAGAGAGAGAGAGAGAGAGAGAGAGAAGAACCATTGGCTCAGTTGTGATCAAGTAACGTTTGGCATCATGTGCTACTCGTATCAAGATGTTGCTCATTTATCAAGTTAAAATGTGGTAGAAATGTTTGCTCATCTTACAGAACAAGTTACTTGCAATCCAAGGTTTTACTGTATTTCAATTAAAACCTCAATGAATGTATTAAAATTATAAATAGCTCAAGAGAGAATGGCTTTATGGTCTGAAATATGTCTAATATATATAAGTATATATTATCATGAAATTTACAAAGAAGAGAATAAAAATGGGGTAGCTATATGTATGATAGGTAAAGCCAGAAAGTTTGATATGTTTAATTGGACTTCCGGAGAAAGAAAGCCAGGAGGTTTTATACAACCTACACATATAGAGGTCATTTATTAGAATTTTCTAGAATACATGAAAGAAATGCTCAGATTTAGGAAGCACAATAAAACACTAACATGATAAACAAATGCAACCCACATTTAAAAACCTTTTGGTAAAGTTTTTTTTTTTTTAATTAAAAAAATTTTTTTTCAACGTTTATTTATTTTTGGGACAGAGAGAGACAGAGCATGAACGGGGGAGGGGCAGAGAGAGAGGGAGACACAGAATCGGAAACAGGCTCCAGGCTCTGAGCCATCAGCCCAGAGCCTGACGCGGGGCTCGAACTCCCGGACCGCGAGATCATGACCTGGCTGAAGTCGGACGCTTAACCGACTGCGCCACCCAGGCGCCCCCAAAAAAAACCTTTTGGTAAAGTTTTAAATTCAGCTTAATAACAAAAAGATCTTAAATGCATCCAAAGTGCGACAAAAATTACCTATAAAGAAAAAAGCCGTGGGGTCACCTGCGTGGCTTAGTGTATTAAGCTTCTGACTCTCACCATCTGCTTGGGTCCTGATCTCACGTCCTCTGTCTCTCTCTCTCTCTCTGTCTCTCTCTCTCTCTCTCTGTCTCTCTCTCTCTCTCTCCCTCTCTCTGCTCCTCCCCTGCTTGTTTTATCTCTCCCTATCTCATTTTCACTCTCTCTCTCCAAATAAATAAACATTAAAAAAAAAAAAAAGGAAAAGCAATGATATAATACCAGACTTCTCCTGAGCGCCAACTGAATTTACAAAATTGTACAAAAGGTGAAACAGGAGACAATTTAAGTAACCATCAACGTATGATTTTTTTTTTTTAATTAGGTAAACCATCATTCAGGAACAAGGGCAAAATTTAGATAAATTGTAGAAGTTGATAAGCAATGCATCCTCACCAGGAGAACTTCTAAATCATGTATTTCAAGAACAAATTCAATACAGAGAAAAAGACATTAATTTAGACATGAAGCAAAATAAATAGTAAACATATACAGAAACATAAAAAAAAGTTGAAAGAAAACAGTATTTCCTCATAGGGTTATTTTAAGAATTAAAAATATGATAGTTTTAAAGTGTTTGAAATAGCACTATAAGCATGGTCAACATTTTATAATTGTTAAAGAAGTAAAAAACAGTATATATTGCTAACATGGAACTGACATATTTGACAGAAAAATGAATGTTTCTTTAGCAGCGTTGGGTACTTTGCGATCATAGAAAAATACACTAAAATTATGTTAGTTTTGGAATGGTATATAGAGATTGTCTTATTTCAGAATTTGGTGTGTTTAAATATAGTTAACCACTGAAATGTACAAATAAATCATTAGATATCAAAAAGCATGTGTGGGAAATAGAAAAGTATCAATCAATTTAAAATACCAATCAACTTAAAATATCAAATTCTAAATATCAATTTAAGAGAGATATATTTTGTAAAAGAGAAAAACTTAAATCAGGGAGATTAGAAGAAAACCAAGGAATAAGATAAAGCTGTAAATTTATTTTAATATCTGACAAAATAGACTTCTGGCAAAAAGTATTATTTGGGATAATACTTTCAATTTATATGAGGACTATAGAGCAATTTTACTTTTTTTTTCTTTTTTTTTTTCTTTTTCCCATGTAGTCACATAGTCAAAGATGTGTAAAGCAAAAGGAGCCCCTGGGGGGCTCAGTTGGTTAAACGTCAGACTCTTGATTTCAGCTCAGGTCATGATCTCAAAGTTGTGAGATCAAGCTCCACTTGGGCTCAGTACTGGCCACAGAGCCTGCTTAAGATTCTCTCTCTTTCTGGGGCGCCTGGGTGGCTTGGTCGGTTAAGCATCTGACTTTGGCTCAGGTCATGATCTCACGGTTTGTGAGTTCGAGCCCCACGTCGGACTCTGTGCTGACAGCTCAGAGCCTAGAGCCTGCTTCAGATTCTGTGTCTCCATCTCTCTCTGCCCCTCCCCTGCTCATGCTCTGTCTCTCTCTGTCTCTCAATAATAAATAGATGTTAAAAAAAATTAAAAAGATTCTCTCTCCTTCTTGGGCGCCTGGGTGGCTCAGTCAATTAAGCCGGGGACTTCGGCTTAGGTCATGATCTCACAGTTTAAGCCTCACATCGGGCTCTGTGCTGACAGCTCAGAACCTGGAGCCTGCTTTGGATTCTGTGTCTCCTTCTCTTTCTCTGCCCCTCCCCTGTATGCTCTCTCTCTCTCTCTCTCACTCTCAAAAATGAATGAACATTAAAAAAATTTCTCTCTCCTCCCTCTGCCCCTCCCTCCCTCACTTTCTTGTGGATGCTCTCTCTCTCTCTCTTTCTCTCTCTCTCTCCCTCTCCCTCTCTCTCCCTCTCTCTCTCTAAAAAAGGGGGGGGGGAGAAAAAAGTGACAGATGGTAGGGAGAATATAATAAATCTACCATTATACAGGGAGATGTCATAAGGTCTAATACCCAAATTTAGTAAAAATATGACTAATTTGAAGAATACAGTTAAAACCTTGCACTTGTGAACATACATTGAACCCTGAAATCCAAAATTAAAGATCATAACATATTTTCCACTCACACATAAAAATATATATGTGTAAAATTGACTTTAAACTATAGCACAATGTAATCAAATTTTAAATAATTAGTAGCAGCAACTGATAGAAAATTACTACATTATTAAATTAGAATTAAAATATCATAAAAAGACAATTTTAAAATATTAAATATATTTGGAAATTAGGTAACACACCTACAAATAACCAATAGGTTAAAGAAGAAAACATACAAAATTTAAACATGAACAAGATAATAATGAAAGTATTCCACATTAAAATTGAGCTAAATGCTTACTTATGAAAGATAGAAAGGCAAAAAATCAGTGACATAAGCATTCATCTTAAAAACATTAGAGAAAAAAGGCAAAAATGAACCTGAAGAAAGCAAAAGGAAGGAAAAGCAAAATATATAGCCTGCTACAGCTCATGAAAAATGATATAGAAAAAATTAATAGTTCAATGGCCATTTAAAAGTCTTTAATCTGCTTGGTAAAAACACTAATCCACATGATTTTAGGAGAAAATTATACAAAATATTTAAAGCATGGATAATTCCAATTTGATACAAAGTCTTTAAGGAAAAAATATAGTAATATTTTAACAAGACTGTATTTTAAGTGATAGCTAAGAAACCATATTAAAATGGCTTGAAGAGTAAACGGAGGATATGGAAATATGAAGAATAAATACTAACGAAGCTTTTCAAAATTTCCAGGGAAGTAAAAGAGAGGGAAGTAACTTGAGGTGAGGTTTGAATGAGGATTTTTCTTAAGCTATGAGGAACATGAGCATATTGGAAAGCCATAAAAAATGAAGGAAATCTTGCCATTTCAGACAACAATGGTGATGGATGTCGAGGGCGTTATGTTAGGTGAAATAAATCAGAGAAAGATAATAACATATGATCCCTTTTATATATCAAATCTAAAAATCTAAAACACCACCCCACCCCATTCAAACTCAAAGGGAACACATCAGTGGTTGTCGGAGGCAGGGGAATGAAGGATGGGTAAAATGGACAAACAGATAGAAACTTCCTATTATAGAAATAAACAGGACCTGGAGATTTAACGTACAATATGATGGCTGTAATTATAATACTTCATTGTATATTTGAAAGTTAGTAAGAGAGTAGATCTTAAAAGTTCTTATCATAAGAAGGAAAATTGTAGTTAGGCATGGTGACAGATGTTATTGTGTGGTAATCATTTCACAATACATACACATATCAAGTCGGTGCGTTCTATACCTGCATCTAACGCTATGCCAATGCTGTGTCAATTATACCTCAATTTAAAACAAAGAAATAAATGCAGTGGAGAGTTGGGAATGTTCACATAGTTGGGAGAGTTTGAATGTTTGTGAAGTGTGGGCTGAGTGAGATATTCCTAGATTTATAATAGGATTCTTGGCTAGGGTTGGAGCAGACGATGACAATGAACAGTGAGTGAATCAGCTCAGTCTGTTTTATAATTTTCTGATTGGGCATCCCTTGACATCTGGGTTCCAGAAACAGAGAAAAATCAAACTTTGGATGCGTTGTTATAAGTAACAAGATACATATTTAAACACTTTACAAAGTATCATATTACCAGTATGCATTTTTTTCAGTCAACAAATTCTGAGTGTTACCTTGAGTATTCTAAGATGATCTTGGAAATGCTGAGAACAGTTTCACCACAGTAAAAGAATCCTCAGAGTCCTAATGCAAACTACATTATAGTATTCTTTTTTTAGTTAATCTATTTTTTTCATTGAAGTGTAATTAACACACATTATCCTATTAGTTTCAGCTGTACATCATGGCTTTGGTATTTTTATACATTATGAAATGATTCCCACAAAGACTAGTTACCATCTGTCACTGTACAGAGTTATTACAATATTATTGACTATATTCCCTGTGCTGTACATTATATCCCCATGATTTATTTCTTTTATAATTAGAAGATCATACCTTTCAAGCCACTTCAACTATTTTGCCCACCTCAACCCTTCCCTTCTCTGGTAACCAACAGTTTATTTCTTGTATATATGGGTCTGTTTCTGTTTTCTTTTGTTTGTTCATGTTTTGCTTTTTAGATTCCCCATTCAAATGAAATCATAGAGTATTTGTCTTTTTCTTTATGACTTATTTCATTTAATATAATACCCCCTAGGGTCATCCATGTTGCTGCAAATGGCAAGATTTCATTCTTTTTTTATGGCTGAGTAATATTCCTGTGTGTGTGTGTGTGTGTGTGTGTGTGTGTGTGTGTATCACATCTATATCTATTCACCTATAGATGGCTACTTAGGTTTCTTCTAGATCTTAGCTATTTTAAATAATGCTGCGGTAAACAGAGGGGTGCATTATCTCTTCCAACTGGTGTTTTATATACTTCAGATAAAACCCAGAAGTGGAATTGCTGGACTGTGTGGTGGTTCTATTTTTTTTATGTTTTTCATTTTTTATTTATTTTTTTTTTAGGAATCTCCATACTATATTCCCTAGTAACTGTACCAATTTGCATTCCACCAACAGCAGCCAAGGGTTCCTTGTTTTCCACATCCTCACCAGAACTTTTTGTTTTTTTGGATAATAACCAATCTAACTGATGTGAGATGATGTCTCATTATGGTTTTGATTTGCATTTCCCTGATGATTAGTGATGTTAAGCATCTTTTCATGTGCCTGTTGGCCATTTGTATAAATGGAAAAATATCTATTCAATATATCCATTTTCAACCATTTTTTTTAATATTAAGTTGTAAAAGTTCTTGTAGAAGAAGAGGGAAAAATAGAGGGGAGCAAACCATAAAAAAAGACTGTTAACTATAGAGAAAAAACTGAAGAGGAAGTGGGCAGGGATGGGCTAGATGGGTGATGGTTATTAAGGAGGGCACTTGTGATGAGCACTAGGTATTATATGTAAGTGATGAATCACTTAATTCTAATTCAAAAAACCAACATTTTACCATATGTTAACGAACTAGAATTTAAATAAAATATTGAAAAAAAGTTATGTAAGTTCTTTATATATTGACCCCTTATAGAATGTATGATTTGCAAATATTTTCCCTCATTTAGCAGATTTTTTTCATTTTTGTTTTGTTGAAGATTTTTCTTAACTGTGCATAAGCTTTGTAGTTTATTGTAATCCTATTTGTTTATTTTAGCTTTTCTTGTCCTTGCTTGAGGAGACTGATCTCCCCGCGCCCCCCCCCACCCCGCCCACCCACCGCTTACACACACAAAAAAAGATTTCTTAGACTGATGTCAAGAGCCTCATATATGTTTTCTTCTAGGATTTTTATGGTTTGGGGTTTTACAGGTAAGTCTTTTATGCATTTTAAATTTATTTTTGTATACAGTGTAAGGCAGTGATTCGATTTTATTTTTGCATGTATTTTGTTCAGTTTTCCCAGCACCATTTATTGAAGAGATTGTCATCTCCACACTGTGTATTCTTTTTCACAGATCAATTGACCATGTGTGTCTGGGTCTCTCTCTGGGCTCTCTAATACATTCCATTGATCTATGTGTCTGTTTTTGTGTTGGTTCCATACTGTCTTGATTACTACATGTTTATAGTTTGAAATCAGGGAAGGTGGTAGTTCCAGTTCGTTCTATCTCACTATTGTTTTAGCTGTTTGGAACCCTTCATGGTTCCATAAATACTTTAGGATTCTTTGTTCTAGTTCTGTGAAAAATGTCCGTGGTATTTTGATGGGGATTGCATTAAATCTGTATATTGCTGTGGCTAGTATGGAGATTTCAACAGTAGTATTTGATCCATGAGCACAGACTATATTTTTATTTATTTGTTTTTGTCTTCAATTTATTTCATAAATGTTATACGGTTTTCAGAGTATAGGCCTTTTACCTTCTTTGTTAAATTTACTCCTAGGTTTTTGTTGTTATTGTTGATGCAATTGGAAATGGGATTTTTTTCTTAATTTCTCTTTCCGATAGCTTTTATTTAGTTTATAGAAGCACAACATCATTACTTTGTGTCCTGGGATGCAATAATATTAGAAGTATTCATTCCCCTACAATATTTTGGAATAATTTGAGAAGGATAGGCAAAGCATTCTATAAATGGTTGGTAGAATTCACCTGTGAAATTGTTTGGCCCTGGATGTTTGTTTCTTGCAAGTTTCCAAATTATTGATTCAGTGTCATTACTTGTACTTAGTCTATTCAGATTTTCTATTCCTTTGTGATTCAATCTTGGAATTTGGTATATATCAATGAATTTATCCATTTCTTTTAGGTTTTTCTACTTGTTCATTTGTAGCTATTTGCAGTAATCTCCTATGATCTTTCGTATTTCTGTGATGTCAGTCATAACGTCTCTTTTATTTCTGATATTATTTATTTAGACCCTCTCTCCTTTTTTCTTGATGAGTCTGGCTAGGGGATTATTGATTTTGTTTGTCTTCTCAAAGAACCAACTTTTAGTTTCAATTAGTCTTTTCTATTTTGTTAGTCTCTACATTATTGATTTTCTCTCTTATCTTTATTATTTCTTTCCTTCCACTAAATTTGAGCTTTGTTTGTTCTTCCTTTTCTTCTTCCTTTTAGTGTAAAGTTAGATTGCTTACTTGGGATTTTTTTATGAGGTAGTCCTGCATTGCTATGAACTGTCCTCTTATAAATGCTTTTGCTGAATGCCATAGATTTTTGGAAAGTTTTGTTTCCATTTTCATTTGTATTCAGGTATTTGTTATTTACTTTTTTTTTTAATTTTATTTTTTATTTTTTAAAATTTACATCCAAATTAACATATAGTGCAACAATGATTTCAAGAGTAGATTCCTTAATGCCCCTTAGCCATTTAGCCCATCCCTCCCTCCCACAACCCCTCCAGTAGCCCTCAGTTTGTTCTCCATATTTATGAGTCTCTTCTGTTTTTCCCCCCTCCCTGTTTTTATATTATTTTAGTTTCCCTTGCCTTATGTTCAACTGTTTTATCTCATAAAGCTAAGTGAAATTAGTCAAAGAAAGACAAAAATCATATGACTTCACTCATATATTACTTCCTTTTTGATTTCTTGTTGACTCATTGGTTGGTTAGTAACATGTTTAACCTCCACATGTTTGTGTGTTTTTTCCCCCAGTTTCCTTATTGTAATTGATTTCTAGTTTCATACTATTATTGTGGGAAAAGATGTTTGATACTATTTCAGTCTTCTTGAACTTACTGAAACTTGTTTTGTGACCTAACATGTGATCTATCCTGGAGAATATTCTATGTGCACTTGTTTAAAAAAAAGTATATTATGGAGTTTTTGGGTGAAATTTTCTGTGTATATAATGCACATCTGGTCTAATTAAGCCAAAGGCACAGAAAGATTAAGTAATTTCCAGATATCACCCAGTTGGTAAATGGCAGAAGTAGAATGGGAATCTAGGAAACCTAGCTTCAGCATGTTAATCTTAAAACTACCCTAAAAAGTCTAACTCTATTGTGAGATCATAGCCCCAGTGGAGTGATATATTATAAGTTAATTTTAAACTTTGCTAATTGGTTATAATGACAACCTGGATGGGAGAAGTAAGTGATAGAAATAATAGTTTGTGTGTGGAAAGATGAGGATTTTTAGCAAAACAGTTGTCTATTGAAGCTAAAATAAAGTATATCCAGTAGAAACCATATTCACTGGTATCTAGAAACAAGAGAATCTGACAACCATCAGCTCATGTTTTCCTTCATTATCTTGTATTTCTCTCTATTCCTTTCATATCTTTGAGAAAGAGTGAAAAAGAGTGTAATCTTGTCTTAAGAGAATTAAGTAGAATAATTTGTATCTACATTTTGGGGTGTAAAAAACTGGGGAAAACCTTTCTACTATAATAATATAAGATGGGCCAAGGTGGTTAGCACAGATGTATTAGTCAGCAACAGTTCACAGCAGAGGTAATAGAAAACAACATATTGGAATATAAATTCGTTCTAGGGCTTCATCCTTCAAATACTTTGGATATGTTCAAATGCCATGTGTCTCCATCAAAATAAAGTACCTACTTCTTTAAAAGCACCTTCCCTTAGTCTATTAAACTGTTTATCAGTCTGCTATTTTTTTCTCTCAATCTCTTTCTCTCTAACCATCCATCCATTCTATCAACTCCTGTTAGAATTTACAGTTTCTACAAAGCAGTTATTGCCTTCCATTTCTCTTTATTTCTTCAGTATCTTGCAATATTCCAAGCATGTTGTAGAGTGTTTATAAATATTTGTTGAATGCCCAAAGACCCCACAAATGCTTTAGAATCACAATTTTGTGGGGCTCCACCTTCTTTCATCCTGAAACAAATCTGCTTGAGACCCTGATCTAATGGACCTTCCACAGTGTCAGTTGTCCTTTGCGTGGCTTCCATTTTCTTAACTACCAGATCTTTTGGCTAATTTGGCCCCTGTACAGTAAAATGCCCTCCTTACATCCAGGAATCAATTCATTCTCTTACTCTGCTTTTTTTGTTTGTTTTTACCCCATCCAGATGTATGACACAGAACAGTGAATGGTAGAAACCAAGATGCAACCCAACTTTGAATTCTTCATCTTTTATTTATTAACGTCCTCATGTCTGTTTTGCAGCTCAAACATGATTTCCCTTTAGGGCCGGGAGATTGCACATATTACTTTATTCCCTATTTTATTCTTTATTCTATACTTTAATTGTTCTCAATTATTATCTATCCTTCAAGGATAGATAATAATTGGTTTAATAATTGGTTAATAAATGGTTTAACTCCCATCTAATCTATGCAATACTCCATGTACAATTAAACATCCTGTGATCAATTCTTTCTCAGAATTCCTTAAGTTCACCCAAACTGCCCCTTTAAAAAATGTATATATTTATCATATAATGCCTTATATCATTAGTTAATTTTTACATGTAAAGATATCCTATCTTTCCAAAATTATTAGAATTTGCCTTAGAGCACAATAGTTAGCATGATGTCTTGAAAAAACTACTTAGTTTTGCTTAGCAAAATTCAGTAGGTATTAAGGATATAGTGATCTGCTCATTAATAGGTTATTATTTTATTCAAAATGTATTTTCCAAGGGAAAAGATTAGATTTTATAGAACATGTATTAATCAAATTTCTCTTCTATATATAGTCATACACCACACTTACAAAGTTTGCAATTTTATTAAGTTTGTTAACTTCCTAAGGAAATACACAACCATTTTGTGTTTAGTCAAGCACTTAGAAAAAAGATTTTGGAAGATTTTTAATGATGATAATGCAGTTGTGATGAAATAATAAGCATGTATATTTAGCTCTGTGAATGATAGTATTGATTGAATAGTAAATGGACTGCCCATATTATGTTTCGGATATGGACTTATATATTACAAGCCCAAATGTGCATGTAGAGATTGTTCTGTGTTGAAGACTCGGAAATAAGCTAATTAACCCCTAGCCTCATCAAACTGTGATAGAGAAAGTATGTCTCTATAGCTAGGGAGAAAAAAAGAATTCCCAGCCATAATGCTCTTTCTTTAGTATAAAATGTGCACTAATAGGATGCATTGAGTTACTGACTGTTTCTATGAAGAGTCTCTATCCTTTCAAATGCAAATGTTTCAGAATCAGTCAGGTTCCCAGCACATAGATTTAAAACCAAGTCATTCTTCACTGTGGGCTAACATAATTGTACAATTGAGGCATTATATATTTATACATATAATGGGTACAATTCAAGCAGATGCCTGCTGAAGTTAGTGGAAGTCTGTCTTTTAAGAAGAGAATGTGAAATACACACATACACACACACACATGCATATATATATTATATATATATATATATAATATATATATATATATAATTTTTCATTTTCTTTTTTAAATTCAATTCCTGACTAGCCTCATTCTGTGTTTTCCCTCCATAACTTGACTTTAATTCCTTTAGTTTAAACATTACACCATCATTATTTTAATTTGCATATTTAATTGTTATTTTAGGGGAGTAAGAAAGTGTGACAATTATACACATGCATCTGAAAATGCAAATCTTACCATTGCAACTAGGGTGAAACTTTTTAAGTTATAAAGTTGTATATATACCATTAAAGATAATAGATTTTAGAATAAAAAAACTTACGTTTTTATCCTCATTTTGCTGCTTACTAGATATTTGTCATTGCATAGGTTAGGTAACTTCGTAGCTCAGTTTCCTCACCTCTAAAATGACACCTTTCTTGCTAAGGACTTGTCACATGCTAAGTACTCAAAAATTTAGTTCAATTCCATTAATTTTGTTGTTGTCTCCTAGCATGTTATCTGAGGTTATTAAGAGTGCAATGTTTGATGAATAATGCATAAAGGATTTTCCTATAAGTTCATTATGGGGTTATCCACAGAGAATCACCTGCCAGCCATACTCCCCTTAGAAGTGCACAAAAGTATCTTCATCCTTTACTATGAAAGCAGCTCTGAATGGATTATCTTCTAAAGGCAGTCCATCAAATTGAGTACTTTGGGTTAGAGCAATTCAATATTTTATCAAATCAGAAAAAAAATTTTACCCTTTAATGAGGTGCTAAGCTCCTGGGGGACCACCTAATAAACAGCATCTCTTTTCCTCACCTTGGTTCTGAGCAATTTGAGAAATAAAACAAAGGAGTGTCATAGAGTCCTATGTGTCACCTTTACTATTGATATGTCTAGGGAAGAGGAGCCAACTCAGTGTAAGAGATAGATGGGCCTATTATATGAGTCTTAGATCTAGAGAGATTTTTTCAGTCAATCCCAGGTGAAGTGGAGCTGGAACGGCCTCTTACTGTAGCAATGGCAGTAAGAGAACAAGAGGAAGAAAGACAAAAGTATTAAGTAGGTGGAGAAAGATTTAGGGGAAAAAAAATCCCTCTTCATGGAAACTTGGGATGGAGTAAAAGGTTGCAATCTAACAGTAAGCTGATGATTTTCCTCCAACCCAAAGTTCTGTTTCATACTTGGAGAGTTCATAGTGCCTTAATGTGTGAAAGGGGCAAACAATGCAATTAACTTTCCTTTAGCAAGGCTTTAGATTCTGCATTACAATGTATGTTGTCAAATAAATTTCCAGAATTCTGTTCGGGGTGAATTCCTCCAGAAGGTATTTTGGTGATTGCAGGGTCATGTGCAAAGAGAAATTATCAAAAGATATTTGAATGTCACTATTTGGTTCCCATTATTGAACCCCCTGTGCCAGACATTGCGTTAGACGCTAATATTATCTCAATCCTCAGCACAACCCTGAAGACTAAGTATATCGATGCAATTTTATAAAGGAGAATAAGGTACAGAGAGATAAAGTAATTTGATAATCATTTATAGGTGGCAAATAGTACAACCAAGACCTCAGGTCTCACTAACTTCAAATCTTGATCTTCCATTTCACTTTGATATCTCATGAATATATTATTTACAAACTGTGATTGGAAACAACATAAATTGACTACTGTTATCTTAAGTAGGAGAGAATGGTAGACAAGCAATGTCTTGCAAAACAAATTTTAGATTTGGAAATCTTAGAACAATCAAAGCAGCTCTCCAGGGTTAAGAACAGGAAGTACAGGGAGCATCTTTTAGTACAAGGAGCATGAGCAGACTGCACTGTGTCTACCATATCTCCAGATGATGAAGGAGCATAAGGCAAGTGACACTGCCTCCTCCCAGGTGGGATATGTGTGATATTCCTCAGGTATTCCTGGCTGCCCAAGAACAAAGGAAAGGAAAAAAAAAACAACCAAAAACAAATGGTTAACTGATAGAGATCACAGTCATGCAGGACAAGAGTCTCAGTAAATTATAAGAAAAAGGCAATCTTATCAATACCTTAATCTCCATAAACCTATAGGCTCAGTTTTCTGGAGCCCCAACGTCACCCCCCTCTCCATACCAATGTGGGGAACAAAGACAAGAAGGAAATGGTAGGTAAAATTAAATTTCTTTATAATCTCAGCCCATTGACAAATACTTGAGGCAAATACAGAGTAGACTAGTCCTCCAGGAATTCCCTACTGTCTTAATGTTAATGACTTACTAGAGTAAAAACAACCTTAGCTTGACAATAACAAGACTCCGGTATCTTATGAGTCCTCTTTAGTATATGGAAATCTTTCTGGAGTCCTCCCTTTTGCCTTTACTTCCCCCAACTCCACAGTATATAAACAATCACTCTCCACAACCCCAGTAGGGCTCTTCCTGCCCATGGCTCCTGTCCCTGTGCTTTAATAAAATCACCTTTTTGCATCCAAGGCATCTCAAGATTTCTTTTTTGGCCGTTGGATCTGGATCTCCAGTACTCCAAAAATCCTGTCACAGACACGACTTCTGAATATGGCTAGTTCTTGGGAGAAACTGCTTTTGCCAGGCTAGAAAAGATCTTTTCATCTGGGTTGGAGGATAGCTACTCCACACAATTTTTCTTTATAAGTATTTAATTACTTTACTTTCTTTACATACATTTAACTTACTAAGCTTATGACAACTCTGACGTAGTGCCCCCATTCACAGCAAGGGGAACTAAGACCTATAGAGGTTGAGTAACTTGCTCAAGTTTATATTCTAATAAGATTTGGATGCCACCTGTCCCAGGGCCCATGCACTTAACAACACACTAAGTTCCCTCTCAGATGTAGAGAAGACAAAGGACTGACAATTTCATAAATTGGTATGCAATGAATAGACGCAATGAATAGATATGTAATAAGTAGATTCACTGAGGCTCCCACTTATTAAAATGATATTTTCAGAACTTTATAATCATCACTGTATTTCCATCTAAATTATCTTATTGAATGCAGCAAACTTATGAGATAGATTGGCAAAATTATGACTGTAAAAGAAAAAAAAAGGAAAATCTGTATTATCTGCTCCTGCTCATTCAATGAATAACAACCTGCACTGTAATAAAAATGACATGATTTGAGCTCAGTACTCCCGGTTGCCTACAAATAGCCACTCCTTTCTGTTGTGTAGAA
Organism: Prionailurus viverrinus; assembly: GCF_022837055.1. Taxonomy (NCBI): domain Eukaryota; kingdom Metazoa; phylum Chordata; class Mammalia; order Carnivora; family Felidae; genus Prionailurus; species Prionailurus viverrinus. Next base: position 181,415,603 of record NC_062564.1, read on the forward strand.
ATGTATTTTTGACCCCTGTGAGCTTAGCCAAATATATGTAAAGACATCAGTGTTTTGGCAAGTTAAAAGATAACAGAGCTTTAAAAAAACTTACGTGTGTTGGTATTACAAAAAAGAGACATGTTATTTAAATGCATGCAGGAGATCTCCAAATAATGTTTACCTTAAGTTTGAGCAATTCTGGAACAAAATGATCTCTATGTATCTTACGCTTTCAGTATTTTCTGTTTACTCTTGGCTCTCATAATTTTATCTGGGTAAAAATTTCTTCTTCTTCAATTAATGTTGAGATATACCTACCAGTATTTCTTGTTTTCAAAATTAAATCCCCTTTGCTGCCACTTTTTAAAATTGTCTCTGTGGTGGGTATTTTAATAGGTAATGAAATTCATGGAGCTATGGTCTCAAGTCATAAAAAATTGTTTACTCTAACATATCATTTGTCAGACTAAGAATAAAGATATGATTCTGTCTCCTTAGTACCCCTGGGTGCTTGTTATTGGCCGCAAAGATTTTCAATAATAAGGCAAGCCTCTCTTCTCTGCCTCTAAGAATTTTCTGGTTCCTTGGTTTCACAGTTTTACTTCATGTTTGTTGCTAATGTTACTCTGACTTTATTATTATTATTTTTGGTTCTAATTCTCTGACTTTGGAAATGACTTTGGAGAGCTATTAGTGGTAAAGTAAAAGACAACCCTAAAATATTGAAGTAAGAAATTATGGAATGGAATTCTTTGGTTCTTAGTTATATGATTTTGGAAAAATCACTTTACTGAAGGCTGTCAATAAAATGACAATTATGCAAAAATGCATGGATGTGGAGAATGGAATGTGAAATCTTTTCATTTAGTAGTCAAATACAAATCTGGAACTCAGAGTAGGAAGGGGAAATGGTGGGTATATTAGACTCTGGAATCCTAGGGTCTTTTTTTAAAGTTTTTTTTTAACAACTTTATTGAGGTATAACTGATACACAAAGAACTGCATGTGTTTAATGTGCACAATTTGGGGAGTCTGGGTATATGCAAACACCCATGATACCATAACCAGAATCAAATTAATAGATAATTCAACATTTCCCCAAGTTTCCTTGTGGTTTTTTTTAGGTTTTATTGTTTGTTTTTGTTTTCTTTTGTCGAAAGAAACTTGAACATAAAACTTACCTTCTTAACACGTTTTGAAGCACATAATACTGTATTGTTAACTATAACCACCATGTTTTTCAGCAGATCTCTAGATTTTATTCATTTTGCATAAGTTGAACTTTTTACCTAGTGAACAACAAGTCCCCTTATCCCCCACTCCTTATGCCCTGGACTTACTCTTCTGTTCTCTGGTTTTATACATTTTACCATTTTAGATAACTCATAAAAGTGGAATCATGCAGTGTTTGTTCTTCTGTGACTGGCTTATTTCATTCAACATAATGTTCTCCAAGTTCATCCATGTTGTTGCAAGTAGCAGGATATCCTTTGTAAAATGGTGAATAATATCCTATTGTATGTATATACCCCATGGTCCTTATCCATTCATCTGTCAGTGAACACTAGGGTTTTTTCCACATCTTGGCTGTTGTGAATACTACTGCAACGAAAACAGTAGTGCAAATATCTTTGAGTTCCTGATTCAGTTCTTTTGGATATACACCTAGAGGCGGGATTGCTGGATCATATGATTTTTCTATTTTGAATCTTTTGAGGAATCTCTATACTGTTTCCCATAGTGGCTGCACCATTTTATATTCTCACGAACAGTGTACAAATGTTCCCTTTTCTTTACATACTCTCCACCACTTGTCATCTTTTTTTGCAAAAGACTGGTGACATACTGACTGACTTGAAGGAGCAGCAGGTTTTTATGCATAATTTTTTTCTTTTTGCTACATCTAAAGTATTCCTTTTTCTCCAGAGCTGTTAAGGGCAAATGATCATATGTAGAATGACAAGCTGCAACTCTCATTCAATCTTAATCCTGCAGAGATTCTCACTTCTACCATTTGTTTTTTATATGTTACTAAGGGTCAGTTGAACTTACATAGGACATCAATTTTTGTACATTTTATCAAATTTATTTAGGAGATAATCAATATGGCAATCACCATATTCTTATAATTCTGAATTTTGTTCCCCTTCTTTCCAGTTATAATATGTGGGTTGAATATTCTTGACAAGTCCTAAGAATCATTTCATCTCAGTCTGCCCAAAACTATGATGTGTCTTTGTAACAATTTTCGCTACTGTTGCTCTAATGATTTGCAATGTTATTCTTTTTAAATTCTGCCATCTAAAAATTGATTGGATTTCCTATCTATAAAATTGTCTAACCTGTTTTTGATTCAAGAACACACTCCCCTAGGGATGCCTGGATGGCTTGGTCCGTTAAGCATCCACTTCTTGATATTGGCTCAGGTCACGATCTCACTGTTCTTGAGTTCAAGCCCCACATTTGGGCTCCATGCTGACAACAGGGATCCCGCCTGGGATTCGCTCTCTCTGTCTGCCCCTCCTCTCCCCATCTCTCTCAAAATAAATAAATAAACTTAAAAAAAAAGTCAAGAACACACTTCCCTAAAGTTTCTTCAGTGACAGTTTAGAAATAGACTAGTATTTTTGTGGAACCATTGCGTTACTGTTTCACTTCCTTTCCCTCACAATTACCTTATTCTAGAAAAAAAAAATCCCCTAGTAACCACTGGATATTATAGCAATCTTTAAAATGAAGGATTTAGGGGCACCTGGGTGACTCAGTCGGTCATCTGACTTTGCCTGGGGTCATCGTCTCGCGTTCGAGAGTCTGAGCTCCGCATCAGGCTCTGTGTTATCAGCCTGGAGCCTATTTCGGATTCTGTGTCTCCTTCTCTCTCTCTGCCCTCTCTCCTTTGCTGTGGTATGTCTTTCTCTCTCTCAACAATAAATAAACACTAAAAATTTTTTTTAAATGAAAGATTAGTCTCTGTATTATATCACTACATTACAAGATTCGCATGTACTGAGAGCTCAATTTCTATAAACAGCTCCAAGGAGAAGTTACTCAAGTGTTCCTAAGTAGTATTACTTACTGTTGAGTTAGGTTATAAGGTACAGTCCTATACTTTATATGAATGTCTGGCTAAAAAATAAGTGTGTATATATATATATATGTATATGTATATATATGTATATGTATATGTATATATATATATACACACTTATATATATACACACACACACACACGTATTTTTATACATATACAGTTATATGTATATATATATTCTAGTTATATGTAAGCTATAACTATATAGTTTATATATATAAAACTATATATAATTATATATGTAATACATTTAAATACATATAATGATAGAATAATTATACATATAATGATTTAAATGCTTTCCTTCTCCCTGAATTCATATGCTAAATCTATCAGCCCAGAAGTGGTTGTACAGGCATACCTCAGAACACATTGCAAGTGTGGTTCAAGACAACTACAATAAAGCAAATACTGCAATACAGCGAGTCAGTGAATGTTTTTACTTCCTAGTCCATATAAAAATTATGTTCCCACTGTAGTACAGTCTATCATATGCGCAATATTACGTCTAAAAATCAATGTATGTACCTTGACTTAAAAATAGTTTGTAAAATACCTTATTGATAAAAAAAATGCTAACCATCATCGTAGCTTTTGGCGGGTCATACTCTTTTTCCTTGTGGAGAGTTTTGCTCAATGTTTAATGGTTGCTGACTGACCAGGAAAGTGGTTTCTGAAGGTTGGAGTGTCTTAAAATTAGACAATAGTGAAGTTTGCTTCATCAATTGACATTTCCTGTCAAGAGTGATTTATTTGCAGCATGCAGTGCTGTTTGATAACATTTTACCATGGAATTTATTTTTATATTTAGAGTCAATCTTCTCCAGCTCCACCTCCTCCTTAATCAATTAAGTTTATCTGATATTCTAAATCTTTTGCTGTCATTTCAATAATCTTTATAGCATCATCACCAGGAGTAGATTCATCCGAAGAAACCACTTTCTTTGCTCATGTGTAAGAAACAGATCCTCATTCTTTCCAGTTTGATCATGGGAAGGCAGTAATTCAGTCCCATCTTTGGGCTCCATTTCTAAGTCTAGTTCTTACTATTTCCACCACATTTGCAGTTACTTCCTCCACTGAAGGCTCAAACCCCTCGAAGTCGTTCATGAAGGTTGGAATCCACTTCTTCCAAACTCTTTTTAATGTTGATATTTTGACCTCTCCCTGCGAATCACAAATGTTTTTAGTGGCATCTACATGTTGAATGCTCGCCAGGTTTTCAATCTACTTTCCCAGGCACATTGGAGGACTCACAATCTATGGCAGCTACAGCCTAACAAAATGTACTTCTTAAATAATAGAACTTGAAAATTGAAGTGACTTCTTGATTAATGGCTTCAGAATGGATGTTGGTGTTAGTGGGCATGAAAATATTAATTCTGTTGCCCATCTTCATCAGAGTTCTTGGGTGACCAGATACATTGTAAATAACGAGTTACAATTTTAAAGGAATCTTTGTTTTTCCTGTTTTTTTTTTTTTTTTCCTGAGCAGCAGTTCTCAACAGTGGGCTTAAAATATTCAGCAAACTACGTTGTAAATGGATGTGCTGTCATCCAGGATTTATTGTTGCATTTGTAGACAACAGAGTAGATTTCACATCATTCTTTTTTTTTTTTTAATGTCTATTTTTGAGAGAGACAGAGAGACAGAGCATTATCAGGGGAGGGGCAGAAAGAGAGAGAGAGAGAGAGAGACAGACAGACAGACTCTGAAGCAGGCTCCAGGCTCTGAGCTGTCAGCACAGAGCTTGACGTGGGGCTCGAACTCACGAACTGTGAGATCATGACCTGAGTTGAAGTCGAGTATATTCGCCTGCATGAATTCTCTTAGCTAGGTCTTCCAGATAACTTGCTGTGGCTTCTACACTAGGGTTTGCTATTTTGCCTCGCACTCTGATGTCAGTTTTTTTTTTTTTCCCTTAAACCTCAGGAATCAAATTTTGCTAGCTTCCAACTTCTGTTCCTCACCTCTTTCAGCCTTCATAGAGGTATGGAAAGTTAGGGCCTTGCTCTGGTTTAGGCTTTGGCTTAAGGGGATGTTGTGGCTGGTTTGATCTTCCATGTGGGCCACTAAAACTTTCTCCATCTCAGCAGTGAGGCTCTTTCACCTTCTTATCATCTGTGTGACTCTGGAGTAAAGTTCCTTCAGTCACGTTCAGAACTTGGTTAATGATTTGGCCTAAAAGACCTAGATTTTGGCATAGCTAGTCTTTTGACCTGCCTTCTTCACTAAGCTTAATTATTTTTAGGTTTCAATTTAAATGAGAGGTATGTGACTCCTCTTCTCACTTGAAAACTTAGAGGCTATACTGGAGGGGTATTAATTGGCCTAACATCAATATCGCTGTGTCTCAGGGAATAGGGTGGCCTAAGGAGAAAATATCAAAAGGAAACTGCCAGTCACTGGAAAAGTCAGAACGCACACAAAGTTTATTAAGTTTGTCTTATGTGTACATGGTTCATGACACCTCAAAACAATTAAAGAGTAATATCAAAATCACTCATCCCAGATTATTATAAAAATATAATAATAATGAAAAGTTTGAAATATTGAGAGAATTACAACACAGAGACACAAACTATGACACAGAGAGAAGGAGTGAGCAAACGCTTATGGAAAACGGTGCTAATAGATTTGGTCAGTGTTGGTTTGCCACAAATCTTTAATCTGTAAAGCACAATAGAGCCAAATGCAATAAAAGGAAGCATGCTTGTATTTGGAGACAGGGACTTTAAGAAGTCATGTAGATAAAATGAGATTATAAGGATGGGCGCCTGGTCCAATAGGATCAGTGTCCTCATAAGAAGAGATACCAGTGTGTTCATTTTCTTCCTCTCTTTCTCTCACTCACTCATTCTCACTCCACCCTGCCCCATCACGTGTGCATAAAGAAGAGGTTGTGTGCATGCAGTGAGAAGACAACCACCTAGAAGCCCAAAGGGGGCTTCAGAATAAAACCTATCTCGCTAAAACCCTGTTCTTGGATATACCAGCCACCAGAGCTATGAAAAATTAATTTCTTTTTTTTTATGTTTTTATTTAAATTCCCGTTAGCCACCATACAATGCAATATTCATTTCAGGGGTACAATATTGTGATTCAGCACCTCATACATCACCTGGTGCTCATCACAGCAAGTATATCCCCTAACCCCCCTCACCTCCTTAACCTACCCCCCCACCCCACTGTGAAAAATAAATTTCTGTTGTTCAAGCCACCAAGTCGCTCTGTGATACTGTGTTATGGCAGCCTGAGTAGACTAATACAATATACTCTATACCTATATGTTTACATGTATGTAAACGTACATATATAGAATTTTCAGATATTCAAAATGTTATAAGTCAAGGAATATCATCTAAAAGTAATTCCCCCTTGGGGCACCTGGGTGGCTCATTTGGTTGAGCATCTGACTCTTGATTTCAGCTCAGGAAATGATCCCAGGGTCGTGAGAGCAAGGCTCACACCAAGCTCTGAGCTCAACATGGCAATTCTCTCCCTCCTTTCTGTCTGCCCCTTTTCCCCACTCCCTCTCTCTCTTTCTCTCTCTCTCTCTCTCTCTCTCTCTCTCTCTCAAATAAAAAGAAAAAATTAAAAAGTACCCTTTTCCTACACCACCTACTCTATTTCCCTACCTAAAGAGAGTGACCAATCTTATACGTCTTTTGTAAACTCTTTTAGCTTTTTCTGAAGTACACCTCTGTGTCTTTTTAAAATTGTTGCCACTGTAAAATCAAGTGATGTCAATTAGTATTTTCAGAGTAACATCAAATTCCAAGGAAAGATATTCAATAGATCTTTAGAACAGCATTGATTAAAATAGTAAGTGTATTTTCATAATAAAGTAAAGGTTACAAAACTCATTGTTTTATACTCACAGAGGAATTATAAGCACATTATTCAATTAAGTTCAATATCAATTATATTTTGATTTATGTTGAGAGAAATGCGAGTGAAGTTAATAAGTATTGAAATTAGGTTGGGGGGCACCTTGCTGGCCAGTCAGTAAAGCATGTGACTCTTAATCTTGAGGTTGTGACTTCAAGCCCCACGTTGGGTGTAGAGATTACTTAAAAATAATCCTTTAAAAAAATTAGGTTGGAATGAATCTGCTGAAGGCCTTTTCTCAAGTTCAAAGGAAGGAATAGTCACCAATTATCTCTAGGGGATGAGTGGAATGTATATTTTATAGTAAAAAGAAAAAGTAATATTATCTATCAGAAGCCATTCTAGAATATTCCCTGTTTATACATAAAGTATTATGTCATGTTTGGTCTAGATAGACTAGCATAATTAGTGGACAAAAAAACCTTATGTTTCTCAGCATAAATACCCAATGTCATAGTTTAATTGTACTGTCCCCTTGCTCCATTAACCATCTAATATAAAACATAAGCACAGTTGGTTAGGGAGTTGGAAAGAGGTAAAATAGGAGTATGAGAATTGAAAGTGGCGATTTAAGGACATTCTGATCATCTTCAGCTAATAAAGTTCAGTTTATTTAATGTCAAGTATTGTGCCAGTAGCAGAACCAGCTCCGATCATTCTGTTAGCAGAGGGGGCAGATATTAAATTACAACATGGTCATTATAATTACAATTAGCTGAGATGTACAAGAGGTAGGAACAGTGGACCGAGTGGTGCATTCTGAGCCATAATTAACCTAGGTTCTCAGCGAGGAGTAGGAAAATGTATATCTCTGGGTTCTGAAACCCTCTGTTCACCTGGAAGTTGGTGGTAGGTAGCAAGAAGGAGACAGTGACTCCAAGACTCGTTATATGGGCATAGCAATGGGATGGAAATCTGTGTGTAAAGGAGAAAAGCACTGTCTGTATCTAAATAGATTAATTGATCCAATAGTCTAGTGGTTAGTTTCCTTTGAATACAAAGATGGATATAGGTAGATTTCTTGATTTATAGATACTTCATGATGAATTTGAAATCCTACACGAGTGCTTATAGCACTCTACTAACAAGACTTTAAAAAAAATGTAAACATAAAGCCATTAAATAAAAGGCAGGTCAATCAAGCCAACAAACCCCAGGGTTAGATCCCATTCACATTGGGTTCCCGTCATGGCTGCACTGACTTGAACAGCTGTGGATTCCTAAACAAGTGCCTTAATCCTTCTGTGTCTGAATATCTCCATCTGTGAGAATGATATAGTCACACCTGTCCATATCTAATTTGGTAATCTTAAGTGGCTCCTACAGTCTGATGGAGTCAATTTTCTCAGCATAGGATGTGGTGCATGAAATCGTTTAGTTTGGTATTTTGAGGTTTAACAGTTTGAATATTTTAGCACTTTAATTACAAGATTTAAAAATACCTCCCACATGTTTTCATTTTACTATAGACTATTAAAAACTCAGTTAATTACTAAATAGATCGGTTAGAGACTATCTGTTCTTCATTTGTACTTAACCTTTCACCTTTCGGGACAGGATCTATAAACACATTATAGACTTTTACAGTTCAATTGGACACTTCAAACAGCAAAGTCATTTACCATCAAGATAATTATGTTTTCATAGAATTTAAAAATTAATTAGGTTGAGGGATGTCTATGTATACATCTTATTTTTAATGAAATGTTTATGTGTATATGTATATATATATATTTACATATATTGATGAATAATTATGTCTGTACAGATGTGTGTGCTTCTTACATATTTCTTATTTATTTACCAGAGGAAAATTTAAAATTGTAACCTTAAATTTCCTTAACCTAGCATCTATATATTGGATAAAAATCTTTTGGAAAAGCACCAAATTGTTATTTCTTGTGAAAAGAATATTTAAAAAAAATGTAAATATTCCGTAGAAGAGATGGAGTCGGGTGCCTGGGTGGCTCAGTTGGTTGAGTGTCCGACTTCAGCTCAGGTCATGATCTTGCCATTCGTGGGTTCGAGCTCTACATCAGGCTCTGGGCTGACAGCTCAGAGCTTCGAGCCTGCTTCATATTCCGTGTCTCCCGCTCTCTCTGCCCCACCCCTATTCTCACTGTCTCTATCTCGCTAAAGTGAATAAATATTAAAAAAAAAATTTAAATAAATAAAAAATAAAAAATAATGAAGAGGTTTATTATTCTCCAAAAAAAAAAAAAAAAGAATACAGAATACCAAAATGTTATGTTATGGGCTCTTTTCAATGATCTTAAAATAGAAAAAAAGATACATATATATGTAAATTTTAAATAATTTTGTGTCTTTAGTGATGAGAGGAAATAAACAGCATTTTTTTTAATGTTTATTTATTTTTGAGACAGAGAGAGACAGAGCATGAATGGGGGAGGGTCAGAGAGAGCGAGACACAGAATCTGAAGCAGGCTCCAGGCTCTGAGCTGTCAGCACAGAGCCTGACGCAGGGCTGGAACTCACGGACCGTGAGATCATGACCTGAGCCGAAGTCGGACGCTTAACCGACTGAGCCACCCAGGTGCCCCTAAACAGCATTTTTAAGATTGTACTATAAAGATATGTATTGTATAGGTAGAAATATATGTATATATATTTGTATATGTGCATATATAAGTGTACATATATACATATATGTGTGTATATACATATATATGTGTATATATATGTACTACATACATACATATATATATATATATATATATATATAGTATAATACATGATTGTAATGAAAATTTTTAAACATCAGAATGAAATACCCAGGAAATGTTCAGATACAGCCTTCAAAAATTCTTTCATTTATTCAGCATATATGCTAGGACTTATGAATAATATTTTTATCAAAAAAAATGCCAGTACCTACTAAAATCCCTTCTAGACTTTTGGCATTGTATGACTTTTGATATATAAAGACAAAATGATAAAGATAAAGGAGGAAAACTTCTAAGCATGGTTAAAATCTAAAACCCTGACAAAACTGGCAAGCAAAGTGAACTCTCAGTTATTGCTGTTCGGAATGCAAAATGGTGCAGTTTGGAAGACGATTTGGTAGTTTCTTATAAAAAATAAACACACTCTTTATGGCCCAGCATTCACACTCTGTGGTATTTAACCAAATGAATTGAAAATGTATGTCCACGTGAAAACCTGAACATGAATGTTTCTAGTGGCCATATTCACAATTGTCAAACGTTGAAAGCAGCCAAGATGTCCTTCAATATGTAAACGAATAAACAAGCTGTTATACAGCCATGTAATGGAATATTATTCAACACAAAAAGTGAATTATCAACCCACAAAAAGACAAAGTGGTGCTCTAAATGCATATTGCTAAGTAAAAGAAGCCAATCTGAAAAGAGTACCTACTGTGTGATTCCAAATATATGACATTCTGGAAAAGGCAAAACTATGAGGACAGTAAAAGTATCAATGGTTCCCGGAGTTTAGTGGGAGAGAGGGATAAATAGGTAGAGAATAGGAGATTTTTAAGGTATTGAAACTATTCTATATGATACTGTAATGGTGCATACATATCATTCTACATTTGCCAAAATCACAGAGTAAACTTTAATGTAAATTATGAACTCTAATAATATATTAATATTGACTTATTAATTGTAACATTTTTTATTTATTTTTTTTCAACGTTTTTATTTATTTTGGGGACAGAGAGAGACAGAGCATGAACAGGGGAGGGGCAGAGAGAGAGGGAGACACAGAATCGGAAACAGGCTCCAGGCTCTGAGCCATCAGCCCAGAGCCCGACGCGGGGCTCGAACTCACGGACCGCGAGATCCTGACCTGGCTGAAGTCGGACGCTTAACCGACTGTGCCACCCAGGCGCCCCTTAATTGTAACATTTATCACAGGAGTGCATGATATTATTACGATTTGAAACTGGGAAAAGGTAGTATATGAAAGAGATAGTATATGAGAACTCTATTTTTGTGCTTGGTTTTTCCGTAAACTTAAAAATGCTAAAAAATAAATGCCATTGGTTTAAAATATAGTGAATATTATAGTATTAACTCTATTTTCATGTGTGGTTTAGCATTTCAACAATAAAGAAACCAGTCCGTAAAAATAGTGCTGCATGATGAGAGATTGGTTTTTCTCCCCTTACTTACTTATGATGGATGCTGATATGGTACTTACCTATTGCTGAGGACATGAGAATTTCCTCACGTGTATTAGCTCTTGGGTTTTCATGGATGGCCTTTATCAGGTTGATACAATTACATCCTGGTCCTACTTAGCTGAGTGTTTTTACTGTGAAAGAGTGTTAGATTTTGTAAAATGTCTTTCCTGTGTGTATTGGAATTAGTGTGTGTATGTGTGTGTGTATGTGTGTGTTTACCGTTGTTCCATTAATATGATTTATAGATTAAATTTCAGATTATAAACCAATTTTGTAATCCTGGGACAAATCCCAGTAGGTTGTCATGTATGATCCTTTTTATATGATGCTGCATTCAGTGGGGTAACTTTTTTTAATTAGGTTTTTTTTTTTAATTTTCATTCCAGTAAAGTTAACATACAGTGTTCTATTATAGGTGTATAATACAGTGATTCAACAATTCTATACATTACTCAGTGCTCATAATGATAAGTGAAATCTTTAATCTCCCATAAACTTTCACCCATCTTCCCATCCACCTCCCCTCTGGTGCTCATCAATTTGTTTTCTATAGTTAAGAGTCTGTTTCAGTGTGCCTGGGTGGCTGAGTGGGTTAAGCATCCGATTCTTGATTTTGGCTCAGGTCATGATCTCATGAATCATGAGATCTAGCCCTGCCTCTCTGGCTCTGTGCTGACAGCAACGAGCCTACTTGGGATTCTCTCTCTGTCTGTTGCTCTCTCTCTCTCTCTCTCTCAATACATAAATAAACATTTTTAAAAACAAGAATCTGTTTCTTGGTTTGCCTCTCCTCTCTTGCTTTTTCTCCCTTTGTTTGTTTTGTTTCTTCCACATATGAGTAAAATCACATGGTATTTGTCTTCCTCTGACTGGTTTATTTTGCTTGTTTAGAATTATATTCTAGCACCATCCATATCTTTGCAAATGACAAAATTTCATTCTTTTTATGGTTAACTAATATTCCTGTGTTGGGGAGGGGTATGTACCACATCTTCCTTCTTCATTCATCTTTTGATGGACACTTGGGCTGTTTTCATAATTTGAAGATTGTAAATAATGCCACAATAAACAGGGATGCATATACCTTTTAATTACTGTTTTTGTATTATTTGGGTAAAAACCTAGTAATGCAATTGATGGATCCCAGGGTAGTTTTATCTATCTATCTATCAATCGATCTATCTATCTATCTATCTATCTATTTATTTTTAGGTTAGTTTTACTTTTAAATTTTTGAAGCCCATACAGTTTTCCCCAGTGGCTGCACCAGTTTGCATTCCCACCAACACTACACTTGTTTCTTGTGTTTTTGATTTGAGCCATTCTGACAGGTGTGAGGTGATAGCTCATTGTAGTTTTCATTTGCATTTTCCTGATAATGAGTGATGTTGAGCACCTTTTCAAGTGTCTGTTGGCCATCCATATGTCTTCTTCGGAGAAATGTCTGTTCATGATAAATTTTACCCAGAAAGTTAAAATCCATATTTCTAAAGGATATTGGTCTGAATTTTTATTTTATTGTGATGGCTTTGGTTTTCTTGTCGGCATATAACTGGTCTCACAGAATAAGATGTAACGTGTTTTTTCCTGTCCTATATTTTTGAACAGTTGGTGAATGGTTGGTATTGAATATTTTATGAAAATTTGGTAGAATTTACCAGTGTAGCCATCTGGACCTGGATTATTCATTTATTTATCTGGGAAGTTTTTAAATTATTATTATAAATTTAATTACTTGTTACAGATCTATTTAGATTTCCTATTTCTTGGGGCAGTTTTACTGTTGTGTTTTCATAGAAATTTCATATTTCATCTAAGTTATCTACTTTGTTGGCATACATGAATTTATATTCCTTTCTAATCCTTATAATTCTTTTATAATGTTTTATGGTATCCTTGTATTTTTTCCTTCCTGATGTTTGCAATTTGAAACTTCTGGGTTTTTTCTTAGTGTGCCTATTTTTTTAATGTTTGTTGATCTTTTCAAAGATGGTTTCAAAAAACCATCTTTTATATTCATTGATTTTCTCTATTGTTTTGCTATTCACAATGTCCTTAATTTCTGTTCTATTTTGTATTTCGTTCCTTTTGATTCCTATAAGTTTAGTTTGCTTTTCTTTTTATAATGGTTATAGGTGAAAGTTTAAGTTATTGGTTTGAAATCTTTTTTTAATTTTATTTTTGAGAGAGAGAGAGAGGAGAGAGAGAGAGAGCGAGCACGAGCAGGGAAGGGGCAGAGAGAGAGAGGGAGTCACATAATCCAAAGCAGGCTCCAGGGCTCAAACCCAGAAACTGTGAGATCATGACCTGAGTCGAAGTCTGATGCTTAACTGGCTGAACCACCCAGGGGCCCAATGAAATCTTTTTTTTTAATGGAGGCTTTTGAAACTGTAAATTTTCCTCTAAGTCACATCCCATAAGTTTTGGCATGGTGTGTTTTTATTTTTATTTATCTCGTGTATTTTATAATATCCTGTGTAATTCTTTCTTTGTTATAATTATTATTTAGGAGTGTTCTGTTTAATTTGCTAATATTTATCAATTTTCTAAATTTTCCTTAATTTCTAATCATATTTTATTATAACTAAAGAATATACTTTCTTTTATTTAAATCTTTTAAATGTATTGAAGCTTGTTTCAATAGTTTCATACTTGCCTAGTATGTGGTCTATTTCGACTATGATTCAGCCACACATGACAAGAATATGTGCTAAGCTGTTTTGGATGAATTATTTTGCAGATGTTTGAAAGGTCTACTTGGTTCATAATTTTGTGGATCCTTGTTGATCATCTACCCATTTGTTCTGTCCATTATTCCAAGTGGGATATTGATTACTGTTTGGAATTATCCTTCCCCTTTAAATTGTATCAGCTTTGTTTCATGTATTTGGAAACCAGTTGGTTAGGTATATTTATATTTAAAATTATTTCCGTCTGGGGCACCTGGGTGGCTCAGTTAGTTAAGCATCCAACTGTTGGTTTCGGCTCTGGTGACAATCTCACAATTCATGAGTTCAATCCCACACTGGGCTCTGTGCTGACAGTGAAGATCCTGTTTGGGATTGTCTCTCTCTCTGTCTCTCCCTCTGCTGCTCTCATGCATGAGTTCTCTCTCTCTCTCTGTCTCTCTCTCTCTCTCTCTCTTTCTCGCTCTCAAATAAATTTGAAAAAACGATTTCTGTCTGATGGATTGAACTTTTCATTATAAATGTTTTTCTTTATATTAACTTTTGTTTTAAATTCCATTTTGTCTGATATTACTACAGCTACTCCAACTTTATGGCAACTGTTGGCATATTATATCTTTTGCCATCCTTTTATATTAAAATTATTTTAAACTTTACACATGAAATGTGTCTTTTTCATTGCAGCTTAATTGCGTTTTGTTTTTTATCCAGGCCAATGATCTCTGCCTTTTGATTGAGTTTTTAAATTTATGCACGTCTAATATTGATGTGCTTGAATTTATGCCTGTCATTTGTCATTTTTTCCCTTCTTTTCCTTCTTTAATGCTGTCTTTTGCTTTAGGTAAATTTTTAATGCAACATTTAAATTCCTTCAATATTTTTTCAGTTTTTTTTAATTTTCTTACTGCTTGCACTAAGGTTTATTATGTTAATGCAGATGCATCAGAAACTCCTTTGAATGTATAGATACTAACAATTTCACTGACATTTAGAAACCTAGGGATTTAGAGACCCCAGCATAACTCTGTTCCCTCTTCCTGTCTTTGTGCTGTAACTAGTATGCCTATTACATCTGTTTCATATAAGCCCCAAAGTATATTCTTGTAATTAACACTTTACAGAATGCTATTTTTTTAAAGAAGCTGAAAGAACAAACGAGAACAAGTATATATTTGTAGTTTATATTTGTCGACCTCAAACGGCCGTGGACCTGGGGCGGTGAAGGAACTGAGAAAAAGAGAGGACAGCCTAGCGAGGCACCGGGGACCCCGAGCCCACAGCCCGAGGCTCGGAGGTTTATTGTACATCTTCTTATATACGTTTTCAGGAAAAACAGGTCAACGATGATTAACAACAGAAGCTTAACAAAGCATGTCCACAATGTACATCTGATTCAGCTATTGTATGTATCTCGCGTGTGAGAGCAGTCTTGCAGATACATATGTTCCGAGAAGAATCTTTACGATAGAAGCAAAGACAAAGAAGGGAGTGAATGCGCTGTGCTGTATACAGCTGGCTTCTTTTGAGCAAAACATCCCTATCTGCGTACTAAAGAACAGACCACATTTTCCAAGGGCAATGCACTCAAGTCCTTTCGGGTTATTTTTAACCTTAGGATCTCGGAGCCTGAATGAATATGTGCCCATGGTCATTGTGGTGTTCTATTTCCCACATATATTTACTTTCCTATTTACAATTTCTTATTTGCCTCAGTTATTCCTGTAGATTTGTTACCATCTGATGCCAGTTTCTTAATCCTATACGGTTTTGCTCCACCTTTGTCCTTTGTTTTATTTTCAAATATATTATATTTTTATATGTCACAGGCCCAGTAAGACAATTATATGCATATTGTTTTGGGATATTTATTTTTAAATCAGTTCAGAAGAGAAGCAATATACCAAGGTACAGTCTTTTACAGTTACCTTCATAATTATCTCTGCTAATTCTCTTTTGTGTCTGGCTTAAATTACTGTATGGGGTCCCTTGCTCTCAATCTGAAATGCTTCCTCCAGTAATGTTTGTTTTTTTTTTTTTTTAATTTTTTTTTTCAACGTTTATTTATTTTTGGGACAGAGAGAGACAGAGCATGAACGGGGGAGGGGCAGAGAGAGAGGGAGACACAGAATCGGAAACAGGCTCCAAGCCATCAGCCCAGAGCCTGTCGCGGGGCTCGAACTCACGGACCCCGAGATCGTGACCTGGCTGAAGTCGGACGCTCAACCGACTGCGCCACCCCGGCAGGCGCCCCTCTCCAGTAATGTTTTGAAAGTAGTTCTGCTAACATGGATTCCCTCACTCGTTGTTAATCTTGGAATTTTAATTTCACCTTCAATTTATTTTATTAAAAAAGTTTTTAACGTGTATTTGTTTTTGAGAGAGAGAGACAGAGACAGAACGTGAGCAGGCAAGGGGGAGAGAGAGAGAGAGAGAGAGAGAGACAGGGAGACAGAATCCGAAGCAGGCTCCAGGCTCCAAGCTGTCAGCACAGAGCCTAATGTGGGGCTTGAACTCACAAACCGGAGATCATGAACTGAGCTGAAGTCTGACAACCAACTGAGTCACCCAGGCAACCCTCACGTTCAATTTTAAAAGACCATTTATTGCATATAAGATTCTTTGTTGACAAGTTTTTCCCCCAACTGTAAATATATTATCTCACTGCCTTTGGTCCTTTTCTAATGAGAAGTCTTCTGTGAATTTTGTCTGAGTTCCTTTGTATGTGAGCAGTCACTATTCTCTTGCTGCTTTGCAGATTTTCTCCTGGTATCTCTTTGTATGTAACCTTTTTGGGGTTCATTAGGCTGCTTGAATGTGTAGACTAATGTTTTTCATTTTGGGGAGTATTTGGTAGTTATTTCTTAAAGTATGTTTTTCTGCTCCTTTGCTTCTCTAATCCTGCAAGTTGCGTATATGTTTGTGCAAGTAATGTGGCCTGCATTTCTCTAAGATTTGCTCATTTTTCCCCTCTGTTTTTCCCCTCTCTGTTCTTCAGATTGCATGGTCTCTATCAATTTTCAAATTTGCTGATTCTTTTGTCTGCCGGCTCAAATCTACTTTTGAACCCCTGTAGTGACTTTTTCTTTCTGTGTATTGTAATTTTCATCTCCATAATTTCTATTTGCTTTCTAAATATATACATATATCTGCATATATGTATATGCATATATTTCTCCTTATTGATATTCTCTAGTTGACACGTGTTATTACTAGAACTCCCTTTAATTCAAAAGCATTGTTTCCCTTAGTTAATTAAATATATTTATAATAGCACCTTTGAAGTTTTTATCTGTGAAATTTATTCCCTGGGATCTCTCAAAGACAATTTCTCTTGTATCTTTCTGATTGAATATGGGTCACATTTTCCTGTTTCTTTATGTGTCTTGTAATTATTGTTTACAGTTGGACATTGGAGATAATATATTATTTCAAGTCTGGATATTGATTCCCATTCTGGGGCTTCAATTTGTTGTCATTTGCTTGCTTGTTTTGGCTTGTGTTGGGTAGATTTGTTCAGTGCAGTCTATTTTCCCTGCAACGTGTAGCCTCAGGTCTCACTTCACAGAGGGCACTGCCTTTGGAATGCATATGATCACTCTCACCACCTCTCCCCACCCCCATCTCAAAGGAAAGGGGAGATTTTAACTGAGCTCTGTTTATTTCTTTCCCTGATTTTTTCCCATGAAGCTTCTGACAGTAATAAATTTAAATTTTTCAATAAATATGCCCTCTGGTTTCTCAAAAGTATCATGGTATGAGACAGTCCCATTTGATTGCAAAATAAATAAATTCCCGAGCTGATAATAGAATGCTTTTGTGTCTTATATAGGTAAAGAAAAGAAATAATACTTAAGCAAAATCAATTTATTTATTCTGATCTGGCTGTACCTAGTATAAAAAGTTTTATGGTCCCGTATATAATTGTATGTATTGTATTCAATTTATAAAAGGCTTTTATTATCTTTGAGTGTCTTAACTTTCCTTTTTTTTTGATGCTTATGAAAGATTGTCAAGTAAAAGATCACCTTACTAAAAATATAATGTCATTTATTGTGTGTGTGTGTGTGTGTGTGTGTGTGTGTGTGATTCCACTGTCATTTTGTTTACATAGTTAAATTATTGTTATCCATCTGAGTGAAAGGACAGCACCTAGGAGTACCCTACAACCCAATATATAAGGATAATTGGCATCTAGACCTGGAGGTGCATGATCTAAATTCATATTGCTATTTTAACAAGAAGTATGTGGGTAGATGAGTAGACACAAGGTTTTAAAAGTATGAAGCCAAAAACTCTTGTTTGGAAAACTTCTTCAAATGTCATGGCTCATATGTGAAATTTGAGAGATTCTTTTTCCCCCAAATTCCTTGTATTAATGATTTGCAAAGCTGAAACTTTCTAAACTGTCATTAACAATAATAAAAATATTTCTACCAGCCATATTGAAAGAAAATGGAATTACCTTTCAATTGTCTCTGTAGAAAATTAAATTACAAAAGCTGTTTTCATATAAAAAGATGATCAAAAATATGAAGCCAAGATTATAGGAAAAGAAAACAGTTGTGCTGGACAGTTAATTGACAAATATGGAAGTTTTTCTGTCTGGATGTTTGTACTGTTTGTGGAATTTTCAGATTTCTAAAATAAGCAATGTGTTATATTTATTTTCTTATCCTTAATTAGTATTTGCTTAGGTAATTGTAATGTTATATTATTTTTTCTTAAGCAACCAAAACAGAAAAAAATTCAGAGACTACAAAACTAGGATCTGTCCCTTGTAAGCCTGTTGTAATTTTGGAATAGGTTAGTAATGTTTTTAACAGGAAAAAGATAACACAGCAGATTATAATACCTAGTTTTCTGTAAGTTATGAACTCTAGAAAAATTGCTCATCACATCATCATGGAAGTCCATTTTGTTTTATGTGGTGAAGATAAGCCTGGCCTCCGCATAAGACCAAAGTTTGCCTGACTTTGATATTTATAGTCAAAGTAAAGATAAAAATAATGCACTTTATACATTGATTTTTGTTGATACATTATCAGAAAGACAAATAATCATAAGGCCCTTACAAAAATATAATTATATATTGGCAGCTCAATGTCAATAATTTGGTATATCATGCATATTTTATTCTACAACTGAGTTATCTACTTAAATGAGATATTAATTACATGTATAATATTATGGTCATTTTGAAATGTAAAATAATACCTTCTTTAAAAGAGGTGTTTGAACACACCTAGTTTAATAGAAACTAGTAGCTCATTTTATATTTTTCATTAGAAATTCCAACTTTTTTGTTAGAAACTATGTTAACATATGTTTATTTTTTCATATAGATCAGACTTTTTTTCGAATTTTATTTTTTTTTAATTTTTTTTAACGTTTATTTATTTTTGAGACAGGGAGAGACAAAGCATGAACGGGGGAGGGTCAGAGAGAGAGGGAGACACAGAATCTGAAACAGGCTCCAGGCTCTGAGCTGTCAGCACAGAGCCCGACGCGGGGCTCGAACTCACGGACCGCGAGATCATGACCTGAGCCGAAGTCGGATGCTCAACCGACTGAGCCACCCAGGCGCCCCAAATTTTATTTATTTTTATAGTAATGCCTACACTCATTGTGGGGCTTGAGCTTTTACAATTCTGACATCCAGAATCCCATGCTCTAGAGCAGGTATTTGTATTTTTTTGTCTGACTTTTTTTTTACACAGCATCATACCCTCTAGGTATAGCCATGTTGCCACAAATGGTAAGACCTCATTCTTTTTTGTGACTGAGTAATATTCCATTATATGTATTTGTGTATATGCCTTATGTGTCTATCCTTAAGAAATATATCATTTAAAAATATCTTCTCCCATTCACCTGGTTGTCTTTTCATTTTGTTGACCCTTTCCTTTGGTGTGCAAAATCCTTTTATTTTGGCATAGTGTCAATAGTTTATTTTTGCTTTTGTTTCCCTTGCCTGAGGAGACCTATCCATACATATGTTGCTAAGGTCCCTGCCCAAGAGCCTATCATCTATAGCTTAAGAGTTTTATGGTTTCAGGTCTCACATATAGGTCTTTTATTAATTTTGAGGTTTTTTTTTAAAGAAAGTTTAATTCTTTGCATGTAGGCTGCCTAGTTTTTTCATCACCATTTACTAAAAAGATTGCCTTTCCCCATTCTTGCCTCCTTTGTTATAGATTAATTGACCATATATGCCTGTGTTTATTTATAGATCCTCTGTTCTGTGCCACTGTTGTATGTATCTCTTTTTTGCCAGTACTGTTTGGTGTATAGTTTGAAATCAAAAAGCATGATATTTCCAGCTTTTTTTTTTATCATTGCTTTGTCTATTGGGGTCTTTTGTGCTTTCATAGAAATTTTAAGATTATCTTTCTTGTTCTGTAAAAAATGCTCTTGGTATTTTGATAGAGATTGCTTTATGTAATATGGACATTTCAACAACATAAATTTTTCTCCATGAGCACAGTGGTTGTCTATAATTTCTTTCATCAACATCTCTTTTTTTAAGTTTATTTATTTATTTGGAGAGGCAGCGAGAGACAAGCATGAGTGTATGAGCAGGGGAGGGACAAAGAGAGGGGGCAGAGAATCCCAAGCAGACTCTGTGCTGTCAGGACAGAGCTCCTCACCAGGCTCAGTATCACCAACCGTGATCATGATCTGAGCCAAAATCAAGTGTCATCCATGTTCCATTTTTTCATAAATATCTTATAGTTTTTAGAGTACAGGTCTTATATTTCAATGATTAAATCTATTTCCAGGTATTCTCTTTGATGCAATTGCATAGGTATCATTTTCTGAATTTCTCTTTCTGACAGTTTGTTATTAGTATATAAAAATGCAACAAAATTCAGCATATTAATTTTGTGTCCTGTGATTTTGCTGAATTCCTTTATTCTAATCCACTTTTGGTGGAGTTTTTAAGGTTTTCTTTCTATTGATCTATTTATCTATCATCTTTCAATCTATATAGTAGTATGTCATCTGCAAAAAAAATGGCACATTTGCTTTGTCATTTCTGATTTGGTTGCCTTTTATTTCCTGCCTAATTGCTGTGGCTAGGTCTTCTAGTATGATGGTAATTAAAAGTGGTGAGAGTGAGCCTCCTTATCTTGTTTCTGATCATAGAAGAATAGCATTCAGTATGCTTTTAGTTTTGGGTTTGTCACATATGACTTTTGTTATGTTGAGGTATGTTCCCTTTATACCCACTTTGTGGAGAGGTTTGATCATAAATGGATATTGAAACTTTTCACATGCTTTTTCTGTACCTATTGAGATGATCACATGATTTTTATCCCTCATGTTAATGTGGTGTATCCTCGATTAACTTGCAGATAGTGAGCTATATGGTCCCTGGAATTAATCCTACTTGATCTTGCTGTATGATTATTTAAATATATTATTACATTTGGCTTGCTAATTTTTGTTGAGGAGTTTTCAGTCTATGTTCTTGAAAGGTATTGACCTATAATTTACTTTTATTTGGTAATTTTTGGTTTTTGTGTCGGTGTAATGCTGACCTTGTAGAATGAATTTGCAATCATTACTTTCTGTTTGTTTTTTTTTTTTGGAATAGTTTGAGAAACATAGGTATTTTATGTCCTGTAAATGTTAGAATTCACCTGTAAAGGCATCTGGTCCTGTTTATTTGTTGGAAGTTTGTGATTTAAGATTTTAAGATTTTTCTATTTGTTCCTGATTTAGTCTTGAAAGATTTTATGTTTCTAGGAATTTAGCTATTTCTTCTGCTTTTCCATTTTTTTTGGTGTGTAATTTTTTTGTTATTGTCATATGATCCTTTGTATTTCTATGCCATTTGTAACTCCTTTCATTTCTGATTTTATTTCCCCTCTCCCCACTTTTTTGTGAGTCACGTTAAAGATTTATCAATTTTGTTTATCTTTTCTAAGAACCAGCTCTTAGTTTTACTTATCTTTTCAATGTTTTTAGGTTTTATTTCATTTATCTCTGCTCTAATCTTATTTTCTCCTACTAACTTCAGGCTTTGTTCATTTAGGTAGAAGGTTAAATTGTCTATTTGAGATTTTTCTTGTCTCTTGAGGTAGGCCTATATCACTATAAACTTCCCTCTTAGAAATGTTTTTCTGCATCCCATAGATTTTGGACTAGTGTGTTTCATTTTCATTTGTCTCAGGTATTTTTTGATTTCCTCTTTTATTTCTTTATTGATCGCATTGATGGTTTAGTAGCATGTTGTTTAGCCTGCATGTGTTTGTTTGTTTTAAATATCTTTTTGTAATTGATTTCAAGTTTTATACCACTTGACTGAAAAAGATGCTTGATATGATTTCCATCTTCTTGAATTAATGGAGATCTGTTTTGTGCTCTAACATGATCTATCTAGGGGAATGTTTCACGTGCATTTGAACATATGGATTCTGCTCTTTTTCTGTGGAATGAACTTATATCTAAGTCGTATGTATATTTGAATGCCATGGTTTCCTTACTGATAATCTCTCTAGGTGATCTATCCATTTATATAAGCAGAGCATTGACGTCCCTTACTATTATAGTATTACTGTCAATTTTCCATTCATGTTGGTTAATTTTTGCTTTATATACTTAGGTGCTTCTAGGTTGGGAGCATAGATATTTAAATTTGTTATATCCTCTTGTTGGATTGATTTCTTTGTCATGCAGTGCCCTTCTTTGTCTCTTGTTACAGTTTTTGTTTATGTGTCTCTTTTGTCTAATATAAGTATTGCTACCCCACCCTGTTAGATCATGTGTACCAAGAACACTTTAAAATAAGCTCTGTCTTAGGACACCTGGGTGGCTCAGTCGGTTAAGCATCCGACTCTTGGTTTTGGCCCACGTCACAATCTCATGGTTGACTTCAGGCCCTGTGTTGGACTCTGTGCTGGCAGCACAGAGCCTGCTTGAGATTCTCTGTCTCCCTTTCTCTCTTCCCCTCCCCACATGCACTGTCTCTGTCTCTCTCAAAATAAATTAATAAACTTAAAAAAAAAAAGTTCCGTCTTGTGTCATGTGACACACCCACAGGCAAAATTCCTGCTTATCTTAGGAAACGCTCTCCATCTGAGGTTAGAAAAACCCGAGGTTTGATGAATAAAATAAAATGGTTTAAAATATTTATTATTCACCATAATCAGAAACAGAAGGAGAGAGGAAGAATAAACATGTTGTTTTTAGAGCCAGTTAAATCAGATATGAGTCCTGGCTACATTACTGCCTAGCTGTGTGATTTTAGACAAATTACTTAACCAGGAATGTCTCTATCTCTCAAACAGATAAAAAATTGGATTTAACTTTAAGAGTTGTCATGAGTATAGATCCTTATCTCTGGAATGCAAAAGCTCTCAAATAAAAAAAATACTTTAACTTATTTGGTGACAAAGACTTTATTTATTGTAAATTCTATGACTATTCACATGTTTTATAACTGAAGCATCAGTGTTTGATTACAGGATAGTACTCCCTTCCTCTTTGTTAAGCTGGTATTCTGGATCATTACACATGTATGCACACACACACACACACACACACACACACACAAACACACACACCCCTTTCTAAACTCTAAAATTTTAAAACTCTAAAGACCCCAGGCATTTTGAATAAATAAATACATATGTGGCCTTTAGGAATTTGGAATAAATTATTGTAGACTTGCAATAATCAAATTAATAATAGTAAGTTATTTGTTAAAAAGCTTGAAAGATAGTAATTATAATTGCTCATCAAGCTCTTACTCTAGGCCAGACTCTTCTTATGACAGGATCACAGTTTCCATACACATTCTGAGTAGATATGAGTATAAAGACTGGGATAGTCTTAAGATTGCATAGGGAGAAAAATCCAACATTTCTTTATTTGCACCTAAATTACAAAGCTTTTTGGACACAGACTCTTACAATTCTGGAAATAAAAATGTATAAATCTTTGTGCTGGTGAAATGGAAACACTCAGGCTAGTGTGATTTATTTTATTTTTTACTTGAAAATGCATGCATACTGAGTTGCCCTCTTTTTTTTCCCTTTTAAATATATAATTTTCTTGGCTCAATTACAGTGATGCAAATAATATAGAAAAATCTCTTCCCCTCAAAGCAATTCTATTAATCATATTCCAACTCCAAAATGTTATAAAGGGAGTGTATCACAATTTTGGAGGCATCTACTAACTTTTTGAGCAAGGGGAAGCGTATCAGTGTCTCTGCTAGTTTGCTGCAGCTATAAATATTAATATCTATTTTAGTAACTTCTTGCTATAGTAAGCAGGCACACAATTACCTTAAGACTATCTTAAACCATCATCGCTTTTAGTACACTTATTATTTCACATTTTGCATTTTAAGACTACATCTTCATATTCAAATATTATTTTATTTTTTTAAATAAAATTTATTGTCAAGTTAGCTAACATACAGTGTATACAGGGTGCTCTTGGTTTTGAAGTAGGTTCCTGCAATTTGTCACTTACATACAACACCCAGTGCTGATCCCAACAAGTGCCCCTCTCAATGCCCATCACTCATTTTCCCCTCTCCCTGTGTCCTCTCCATCAACCCTCAGGTTTTTTTTTCTCTTTTTTTTCTGTGTTTAAGAGTCTCTTATGGTTTGCCTCCCTCTCTGTTTGAAACAATTTTTTCTCCTTCCCTTCTGCCATGGTCTTCTGTTAAGTCTCTCAAATTCCACATAT
The DNA here is from genome assembly GCF_022837055.1 of Prionailurus viverrinus. NCBI lineage: Eukaryota > Metazoa > Chordata > Mammalia > Carnivora > Felidae > Prionailurus > Prionailurus viverrinus. Next base: position 181,440,130 of record NC_062564.1, read on the forward strand.
GAGTGAAAACATGATCTCTGTCTTTCTCTGACTGATTAATTTCACTTAGCATAATACCCTCCAGTTCCATCCACATTGCTGCAAATGGCAAGATTTCATTCTTTCTCATTGCCAAGTAGTGTTCCATTATACATGTATACCACATCTTCTTTATCCATTCATCAGTTGATGGACATTTGGGCTCTTTCCATAATTTGGCTATTGTTGATAGCTCTGCTATAAGCGTTGGGGTACATGTGCCCCTATGAATTTGGGGGAGACCTCCACACTGTTTTCCAGAGTGGCTGCACCAGTTTGCATTCCCACCAACAGTGCAAGAGGGTTCCCATTTCTCCACATCCTGGCCAACATCTGTTGTTTTCTGAGATGTTAATTTTAGCCACTCTGACCTGTGTGAGGTGGTATCTTAATGTGCTTTTGATTTGTATTCCCTGATGAGGAGCTATGTTGAGCATTTTTCATGTGTCTGTTGGCCATCTGGATGTCTTTTTTGGAAAAGTGTGTATTCATGTCTTTTCATTTCTTAAGTGGATTATTTGTTTCCTGGGTGTTGAGTATGGTAAGTTCTTCATTGATTTTGGATACTAACCCTTTATCCGATAGGTCATTAGCAAATGTCTTCCTATTCTATCAGTTGCCTTTTAGTTTTGTTGGTTGTCTCCTTTGCTGTGCAGAAGGTTTTTATCTTTATAAAGTCCCCATTATTAATTTTTGCTTTTATTTCCCTTGTTTTGGAGACGTGTTGAGTAAAAAGTTCCTGCTGCTGAGGTCAAAGAGGTTGTTGCCTGTTTTCTCTTCTAGGGTTTTGATGGTTTCCTGTCTCACATTTAGGTCTTTCATCCATTTTGAGTTTATTTTTGTGTATGGTGAAATAAATTGGTCCAGTTTCGTTCTTCTGCATGTTGCTGTTCAGTTTTCCCAGCACCATTTGCTAAAGAGGCTGTGTTTTTTCCAATGAATACTCTTTCCTGCTTTGTCAAAGATCAGTTGGCCATATATTTGTGAGTCTAATTTTGGGTTCTCTATTCCATTCCATTGGTCTATGTGTCTGTTTTTGTGCCAATACCATACTGTCTTGATGATTACAGCTTTGTAGTACAAACCAAAGTCTGGGATTGTGATGCCTCCTGCTTTGGTTTTCTTTCTCAACATAACTTTGGCTCTTCTGGGTCTTTTGTGGTTCCATACAAATTGTAAGATTGCTCTAGCTCTGAGAAAAATGCTGGTATACTTTTGATTGAGATTGCATTGAATGTATACATTGCTTTGGGTAGTATCAATTTTTTAACAATACTGGTTCTTCCAATCAATGAGCATGGAATGGTTTTTTTTTCATTACTTTGTGTCTTCTTCAATTTATTTCATAAGTTTTCTGTAGTTTTCAGCATACAGATCTTTTACCTCCTTGGCTCGATTTATTCCTATGTATTTTATGGTTCGTGGTGTAATTATCAATGGGATTGGTTCCTTGATTTCTCTTGCTGTTGCTTCATTATTGGTGTATAGACATGTAATGGATTTCTGTACATTGATTTTATATCCTGAGGCTCTGCTGAATTCATGTATCAGTTCTAGCGCTTCTTTGGCAGAATCTTTCCGGTTATCCATGAAGAGTATCATGTCATCTGCAAAAGGTGAAAGTTTGACTCCTTTGCCAAGTTGGATGCCTTTTATTTCATTTTGTTGTCTGATTGCTAAGCACTAATACTTCCAACACTATTAAACAACGGTGGTGAGAGTGGACATCCCTGTCATATTCCTGAGCTCAGCGGGAAAGCTCTCAGTTTTTTCCCATTGAGGATGATATTAGCTGTGGGCCTTTCATATATGGCTCTTATGATGTTATGGTATATTTCATCTATCCCAACTTTCTTGATGAATTTTATGAAAAAGGATGCTGTGTGGAGTGCCTGGGTGGCTCAGTCAGCTAAGCATCCCACTTTGACTCAGGTCATGATCTTTCAGTTCATGGGTTCAATCCCCGTGTTGGTCAGTGTGCTGATAGCTCAGAGCCTTGGGGCGCACTTCAGATTCTGTGTCTCACTCTCTCTCTCTGCCCCTCCCCCGCTCATGCTCTGTCTTTCTCTCCTTCAAAAATAAAATAAATAAACATTTAAAAAAGGAAAGATAATGTATTTTTGTCAGGTGCTTTTTCTGCATCTATTGACAGGGTCATATGGTTCTTATCCTTTCTTCTATTATTAATGTGATGTATCACATTGATTGATTTGAGAATATTGAGCCAACACTGCAGCCCAGGAATGAATCCCACTTGATCATGGTGAATAATTCTTTTAATATACTGTTGAATTAGATTTGCTAGTATCTTGTTGAAAATTTTTGCGTCCATGTTCACCAAGTATATTGGCCTCTAATTCTCCTTTTTAGTGGGGTCTCTGCCTGGTTTGGAAGTCAAGGTAATGCTGGCTTCATAAAATGGGTCCAGAAGCTTTCCTTCCATTTCTAATTTTTGGAACAGCTTGAGAAGAATAGGTATTAACTCGGCTTTAAATGTCTGGTAGAATTCCCCTGAGAAGCCATCTGGCCCAGGACTCTTATTTTTTGGGAGATTTTTGATGACTGATTCAATTTCTTCACTGGTTATGGGTCTGTTAAAATTTCCTATTATCTTCCCATTGGAGTTTCAGTAGTGTGTGGGTGTCTAGGAATTTGTCCATTTCTTCCAGATTGTGCAGGTGTTTGCCTTATAATTTTTCCTAGTATTCTCTAATAATTGTTGATTTTCAGTGGTGTTAGTTGTGATCTCTCCTCTTTCTCATTTTATCTATTTGGGTTCTCTTTCTTTTTGAGAAGTCTGGTTGGGGGTATCAATTTTGTTTGTTCTTTCAAAAAACCAGCTCTTCAATGAATCTTCATTGATCTGTTATACCTTTTTTTTTAGGATTCTGTATTGTTTATTTCTGCTCTAATCTTTATTACTTTTATTCTTCTGGCTTTGGGGTTTCTTTGCTGTTCTGCTTCTAGTTCCTTTAGGTGGGATGTTAGTTTCTGTGTTTTGGATATTTCTTGTTTCTTGAGATAGGCCTGGATTGCAATGTATTTTCCTCTTAGGACTGCCTTTGCTGCATGCATCCCAAAGGGTTTGGACTGTCATGTTTCTATTTGTCAGTTGCTTCCGTATGCTTTTAAATTTCTTCCTTAATGGCCTGCTTGACCAATTCATTCTTTAGTAGGATATTTTTTAACCTCCATGCATTTGGAGGCTTTCCAAATATTTTTCTTGTGGTTGATTTCAAGTTTCATAGCAGTGAGGTCTGAAAATATATATGGTATGATCTCAATCATTTTACATTTTTTTGAGGGCTGTTTTGTGACCCAGCATGTGATCTGTTTTGGAGAATGTCCCATGGGCCCTCAAGAAGAATGTGTATTCTGCTGTTTTTGGATGAAAAGTTCTGAATATATCTGTCAAGTCCATGTGGTCCAGTGTTTCATTCAAGGCCCTTGTTTCTTTGATTTTCTGCCTAGATGATCTGTCCATTGTTGTAAGTGGAGTATTAAAGTCACCTATGAATACCTTATTGTTATCAATAAGATTGCTTACATTTGTGATTAATTGATTTATATATTTGCATTGTTCAAGGTGGGGGCATAAACATTTACAATTGTAGCTCTTCTTGATACATAGACCCTTAGTTATGATTTAATGCCCTTCTTCATCTTTTGTTACGGTCTGGTTTAAAAACTAGTTTGTCTGATATAACTGTGGCTACTCCATCATCCTTTTGACTTCCAGTAGCATGATAGATAGCTCTCCATCCCATCAGTTTCAATCTGCAGATGTCCTCAGGTGTAAAATGAGCATACATATGGATCTTGGCTTTTTACCCATTATGATACCCTATGTCTTTTGATTGGGGCATTTAGCCCATTTACATTCAGAGTAATATTGAAAGATATGATTTAGTGTCATTGCTTTATCTGTAGGTTTCATGCTTGTGGTGATGTCTCTGGTCCTTTGTAGTCTTTGCAGGATTCCACTCACAGATTCCCCCTTAAGATTTCATGCAGGGCTGGTTTAGTGGTAATGAACTACTTCAGTTTTTGTTTTTCTGGGGAAGTCTTTATCTCTCCTTCTATTCAGAATGACAGCCTTGCTGGATAAAGGATTCTTGGCTGTATATTTTTCCTATTCAGCACATTGATTATTTCCTGCCAGTCCCTTCTGGCCTAACACATTTCAGTGGTCAGGTCTTCTAATACCCTTATGTGTCCACCATTGTAGGTTAAGGTCCATTTGTCTCTAGCTGCTTTCAGAATTCCCCCTTTATCTTTGTATTTTTCCAGTTTCACTTTGATATGCTGTGGTGATGACCTTCTCTTGTTGATTCTGAAGGGAGTTTCCTGTGCCTCCTGGACTTCGACATTTGCTTCCTTTACTATATTAGAGAAGTTCTCAGCTATAATTTGTTCGAATAAACCTTCTTCCCCTTTCTTTCTCTTTTCTTCTTCTGGAATTCCTATGATATGGATATTATTATGTTTCATTGAATCACTTAGGTCTCTAATTCTCCCCTCATGGTCTTGTATTTTCATATTTCTCTTTTTTTTCAGTTTCATCCTTTTCCATAATTTTATCTTCTATTTCACTTATCCTCCTCTCTGCTTCCTCCAGCCTTGCTGTCATTGCATCCAGTTTATTTTGCATCTCATTTACAACATTTCTTAATTTATTGTGACTATTTCTTAGGTTCTTAATCTCCGCAGCAATAGATACTCTACTGTCTTCTATGCTTTTTCAGGCCGGCTATTAGTCTTATGACTATTATTCTAAATTTTTGATCAGATATATTGTTTATATCTGTTTTGAACAGTTCTCTGGCTGTCATTTCTTCCTGGAATTTGTTTTGAGGAGAATTCTTCCATTTCATCATTTTGGCTAGTTTTCTGTCTTTTCTTGCTTTAATAGCTTGTTTTGTGTCCTGTACCTGCAAGTACTACTATATTAAAAAGGGGTCAGGCACTCTCCAGGGCCTGGACCTGAAGGCCCCTGTGTTTTGGGGGTGTGTTGCATGCTCTCTGTTATTGTGACTTGGTTGTTTTATCTTCCTACTCATAGTGGGGGGGGGGGTTAGGACCTTTCACCAGGTGTGTATTGATTTGTTCATTGAAGTAACCTGTTGTCAGATGATGCCTTGAAATTGGTGACTGTGCTGGTCTTGAGGAGGGGTGCTCTGGTTCTGTCAGTGTCAATCCTGCTCCAGCAGATACACAGTTGCCAGGCAGGGAGGGACAGAGTTTGGTGTAAGCAGGTCCCACCACTCCTGGGGGCCCACTGTCCTGTTCCCTGAAGTCCCACCATGTTGCTGATGGGGAGAAAGAACGTGACACCCCAATCTCTCCTCCCTGGACCAAGTGGCCCAAAACACTGTTCCATTAGTCCTTGCAGTGCTGCAGAGACAAGAGTTGGATGGTTTGTCTAGCTCCACAGTCTCATGTGCCACCTGGGCACTTGGCTGTGATCAAACCCTGATGTCTTAAAGGATCGTGCTCCACACACCCAGTTCCAGGATAGCACTACTTGGCCTAGCCAATAAGGGACCTCTGCTGGTGCCTGCAGTGTCTTTTGTCCTTGGAGCAGCAATATACCTTTTTCCCACAGCAATCAAGAGAGGCTCTCCCAATGCGCCACTGAGCTTCCCCAACCCCAGACCTCTGCAGTCCAGAGAAAGTCGCACCAACCCTGGATCATCACTGCTAAGGCTGTTTGCAATTTAGAGACTGAGTCCGCCTTTTTCTGCTCCCCAGTCTGTGATCCAGAGAGGTTTTTCTCTTATCCAAATACAATCCCGCACTTCCACAGCCTCTCTTTCTTTCTTTTTGTCTCTCCACCTAAGGGGTTCCCCTTCAGTCTGTGCATATGCTGCCCATTTTATCTCTCCCAATTTGCAAGCACACACCTCTGTCCCTCCAAGCTGTCCTGTGGGCCCCTGGAGATGTTTCTGTCACTCTGTAGCCCCGATTCATGAAATTCCAAGTCTTTTGTGCTCAATACTGCTGTGTTTGAGGGACAAGGGAACTTTGCCCCTCCCCCCACTTCTCCACCATGTTGACTCTTCTCCCAAACATTCTTTTTAATAAAAAGGAATTGAGGTATATTTTCATGTTGAGAATCCAACTTTGAGGAATATAGAAGACAGAAAATTACTTATAACCAAGATATAGTATTTGTTAAACATTTCAAACTGGATGCAAGATGCATTAGTTATAATTAATAGTGTATCTCTGGTATAGCACCATTCATTCCTTTTGCAAAAAGAAGTCATCTTTGTGTGATGTGGTAAAAGGTTGTTTGTTATACCTAATTGAAGGATACAGATTTCAAGCTGTGTGTAGGTGATACATGAAATTTTCACTCCTGCTGATGAGCACATTGACTGCTGTGTAATTCTTTAAATTGATTCAATCAAACCCATGCTGTTTGTGCTTTTAATTGATTGAATTAAAACAGCATTTTAAACTTTTAATCATTCCATTAGACAGGGGTTTTTTTTCTTGTTTATGCTCAAGATGTATTGTGGCTTTTTAACTTGTGAAATCAAACCAAAGCGCCGGGTGGCACTCCAATTTATTTAGTAACAATGATAGACTATAGCATTATCACAAATAAAAAAGGACACTCCTATTTTTGAGGTACATATTGCAACTTTCCAGAAGGAGCTTCCTCTGCCTCTTTCCAACTACACAGATCGTCTGGTTTCATGGCTCCCTGAAGCAGCGAGATTCCTACTGCAGGCACAGAAATCCTGGCTGATCAAAAACACCCACAATAGATATGCAATTAAACTTAGGGACCATGTAAACATATATAGGATGCTTTGGGATGGAACTGAAGCCTCACGTTCTCATCTCAAGCCACATGCCAAGTGCGTGGCAGGGAGAGGGTACGGTCCATAGTGGTGGCAACACATAGGTGCCTTGTCTATAAAGAATTCAAGAACTATAGTCAAACTCTAAACAGTACCCTTCATTATTCTATGACCATGCACCAGTGAATATAAATATTAGTGATAAAATACATCTCCTAAAAATATTTTTCTAGGGCTCAGTTTTAAGTAATTGTTGTGGTTATTGTGAATTTTAATAATATATACACAAGCATAAAAGTAGCCTTCTCTTACTTAATATTCCATGATCCCTGTGAGTTAATTCAGAGAACCTCCAGTTATTCAATTGGCTCATGACCCATTTGGACTGAGTACACACATTTATTTAAAGACTCAGGAACTAGTCTGATCCTAGCTGTGGATCATTCATGGTTACCTTGAGTACCATTCTTGTTTCCAGCCCCTGTGCTAGCTACTCCACATCCCTGTGTTTAAATAGCAGCAACAGAATAAATTATGATATCACAGTGAATATAGTTATAAAGAAATAGGACTTTGTTTATTCAGTTCTCTCATTCCAGGTGACCCCTTGAAGAGTTTATCTGTGTTTAAATTTTAACTCAGAGAAACAGTACAGAACATAGGATACAGTGTTTTTGTGTGTTTTTATTGAAGTACAGTTGAGATACAACATTAGTTTCAGGTGTACAATCTAGTGGTTGTACAAGTGTGTATATTATGTTATCCTCACCACAAGTGTAGAGCCATCTGTCACCATACAACACTACTATAGTACCATTGCCTATATTACCTATGCTGTGTCTTTTATCCCTGTGTCATTCATTTTATAACTGAAGCCTCGATTTCCCACTCTCCTTCCCTCTTTTTCCCATCCCCCAAACCCCTAGCCTCTGGCAAACATCAGTTTTTTCTCTGTATTTATGGGTCTGTTTCTGCTTTGTGTTTGTTTGTTCATTTGTTTTGATTTTTAGATTTCATATATAAGTGGAATCATATGGTATTTGTCTTTGTCTGAGTTATTTCATTTCACATAATATCCTCTAGGTCCATCCATATTGTCAAAAATGGTAAGGTCAAATCCTTTTTTATGGCTGAGTATTATTTTGTGTGTGTGTGTGTGTGTGTGTGTGTGTGTGTGTGTGTGTATGTTATGCATTCATCTATTTATGGACATTGGGTTGCTTCCATATCTTGACTATTACAAACAATGCTTCCAAGTAAGCATAGGGTGTATATATCTTATCAAACTAGTGCTTTTGTTTTCTTTGCATAAATACTGGATCACAGGGTATTTCTAGTTTTAATGTTTTCAGGAACATTTATGCTGTTTTCCACAGTGACTACATAAGGTGTAGTAATTTTGTTTGATAAGTCAAATTGTAGTTCATGCATGAAATATTTCATTAAATTTGAAAATATCTTTCAAAATGAGATTTATCTTTTTAAATTAATTGTTCAATTAATGAATCAAGAAAATAATTGTCATTGATTAGTATCTTAATAAAAATATTTTTTTCATATGGTAAATGGACTTTCAAAAATGATCTTCTCTAAATGTCAAGGACTCTATGTACATGGTCTCAAGACTGGAAATTAATTGAAAATGTTACTTAGAAAATACCACTTTCAAAAAAAAAAATTCAGGATCAGGGCTTCTGGGTGCCTCAATTGGTTGAGTGTCCAACTTCAGCCCAGGTCATGATCTCATGGTTCATGGGTTCTAGCCCACATCAGGCTCTGTGCTGGAACCTGGACAGCTCAGAGCCTGGAGACTTCTTCGGATCCTGTGTCTCCCTCTCTCTCTGCCCTTGTCTCACTCACCCTCTGACTCTCTCTCTCAAAAATAAATAAACATTAAATTTGTTTTTAAATCTCCGTGCCAATTAAATTCAAATATTACATTTTAATAATTGTATCTCACACAATGGTGGAATCTCAACTGAATTAAACACAACATTGTGAAAAATAAAATGCATATTTAATAGACAAGAAGTGACAGAATATCTTAATTACTAATTGCGATAAGGCAAATAGTCGATTAACACATATTTTGTTTATTATGTGTATCATATACTCTATTCTTCTTGTAAAATGTGCTAGAGAAAATGTTAAGAAAATCCTTAGAGAAAATACATTCATAGTGCTATACGAGGAGTAACGCAGTTCAAACCCATGTTGTTCAAGGGTCAACAGCACTAAGAGTCTTGAGCTTCTCAAACATATTTCACTATTTTTATTGCTGTTGCAGATATTTCCAAAGCACCTTCTCAGTTTCAAAAAGATATTTAAACATAATGGTTGCAAAGTCTATGAGGAAATAATACAATCAACACCAGCCTCATGTTTGCTGATATCTATCTACTGACAGGAAAACTACTGGAAACAACTTGGCACATTCAAATTTATATTTTTATGATATAAAAATAAAACTTGTGGAGAGAGGGCAACAATATTTTATAAGCCTTAAACCAGGAGGAAGAAAGGAAATACTGGCAACAGCACTTGGTTTAAAATAGTAGTTGCTATGACTACTTAAATTCTCTCTTAAGGTGACGTCCTTTTCTTTCATGAATTTTTTTTAGTTTAGTTGCCCTAACAACAGTACTCACTTAAGCAGCAAGTTTAATGAATTTGTTTTTGTTTACAAGGAAGCTTCTCTCTCTTATATTCTACATATTCTTCCAGCCATGAATAAACTGACATGAAGTACAGGCATTAAAAAAGATTTGAAATAGACTATATTTTAGAATAAACAGCGGCAAACATATGATAGATGCCATAATCTCCTTTTCCTAGGAGGAAACTGAATGGAGTTTTTAAAAACTTGAAACTGCTGAAAGATACTTAAAAAGTCATGGAATATTATTTGATTAAGAAGTAATTCTTGGGTTGTATTTCATATACTTTCATGCATTTGTTTTTAAAACTTAAGATCAACTTTATAGCAGCAGCTTTGAAAATTGACATACATTTTGTTTTTACAACTTCAAGTACTGGATGCATTTAATTCTATTGTCTCAAGTAGACTTTATACTACTATTCAAGAAACAAAACAATCTTCCCCATTAACTATTATACTTGGGGATTTAGCAGCTCAATGTACTTCATATCTTCACTGAATATATTGGTGTATGTATACATATATTTATTAATCAGTTACATGCAAGAACATTCAAAAGCCTGCAGTTGGAACTCTAAATAGACACAACTGTTTATGATTACAGTTTGCAATATGCAGGATAATGATTTCAAAGCAATTCTAATGCTAGGATTTTCCTCTTAGGAAAGTGTTCCTTACAGTATCATGTATGCAATAGAAAACTCTGAAAATAAAATAATTGCCTGTCAATTGAGGATTGGTTAAATACATTGCATACCTCTATACAGTGGAATATTATATAACAAATCTTTTATTGACATCATTACTGACATTTCATTATTAATGAAAATATATTTGTTCCATGTTATTTAATGAAAAAGCTAGGTTAATACAAATGTTTAGCATATGTCCACACATATGTTAAAAAGGGACTGTAGGGGCACCTGGGTGGCGCAGTCGGTTAAGCGTCCGACTTCAGCCAGGTCACGATCTCACGGTCCGTGAGTTCGAGCCCTGCGTCGGGCTCTGGGCTGATGGCTCAGAGCCTGGAGCCTGTTTCCGATCTTGTCTCCCTCTCTCTCTGCCCCTCCCCTGTTCATGCGCTGTCTCTCTCTGTCCCAAAAATAAATCTCCCTCTCTCTCTGCCCCTCCCCCGTTCATGCTCTGTCTTTCTCTGTCTCAAAAATAAACATAAACATTAAAAAAAAAAAAAAAGGGACTGTATAGGTATATTTATGAACATTTGTTGAATTAGAAAATACAAACAGGTCAATATTTTAGTTTTTATGATGGTGAGTTTAAATTTATATTGTAGTTATGTTCTATATTAATGAATAAATCTTATAATCAGACTTAAAAGTAAAATTATTTAAATTTGACAACATAACCAGGTATTTTAAGTTTCAAAATATTTGGTTGGAAAACATACCTAAGGCCAAATGTTCTTTTTTTTTACCAAGGAAATAATTTTTTAAAAAAGCAAAACAATATACATTTCTTGTATTGGCAGGCTATCAAAGTTTATGTCCTGAATCCATTTATTATAAATATTAGGGCAAATAAATGGAAAGTGAATATATAATTTAGTTCACTAGAATTTAGCAAAGGGGTAAAATGTTTTTAAAAAGCCATAAAATTTAATAACAGCCATGCTATCAATAGGCTACTAATACCACTACAAACTACACAAGAAGAGAAGATCATATAAAACATGTATGCGTTCAACCTAAACCCCTTTGAAAGTATTCTTTCCTTTTTTTTTTCTTGATAATGTTTGTTCATGCCCTACTTTATTTAGCATTGAGCATTTGCAATTAGAACATAAGTGATATCTATTCCATAGGGGGATTCCAGAAAGGGAGCATGTAAGTTTATGTAACGGAGCATGTAAGTTATCAAGCAAAACACAGTCTCTCACCCATGTCTCTCTTCCAGCAAATTCTAAGTTGTTCTAGGTCAAGAAGTACTTCACATACTTCTTTGTGACTCCAGATCTAAGGCACTGCTAGATACACAGTAAGTTTTCTCTATCTGCTCTGAGTAATGTGTAGGTGAAGAAATAGATATATAAGCAAAGATTTTTTTGAATATCACAACTGTGGAGTGAGAAACACTATGAAGGACACAGCATATGGAGATGAGAATGTATGTAGTTTAGAGAAGGCTTTATCTTTTAATAAGTCAATCACATTTGCTTCTTAAAATCATCCCCTGATTCTGCATCAAGGGTATTCTTTTTCATTGTTCTGTGTCCAGTCTGGGACGCCACCAGTAATAACAGTTGGAAAAAGACTTGGAAAGGAATCAAAGAATTGGCATGAAATTAATTAAATTTACTTATGATGAGAATTGGAGAAAAGGAGGGAAGAGGAATTATAGACCTTGAAAGAGAGAAGGCTGGACGTTAGCTAATTAATGGTCTTTATGTGTTTAAAGACTGGAATTAGGAAAATAGTTCTTTGTCCTTAGTAGAAAAGAGTGTGAGTAATGTTAATTAAAATGGCATTTTGAAAGATATGAAAATGTTAGCATTCCATAAATAAAAGATGGTGGTGAACTTGAAGGATTTCTAAAACAAAGGTATTCAAAGATGTTATTAATATCTGCTTTTTTCCCCCTCCTCCCATCTTGTTGCACAGATTTCACAAATAACTGCCAAGTCTTGGTTTCTATGTTAGGAAAAAAAAACATTTTAAATCAGTCTTTATTTGGCAACTATATATACCCAGAATTGTGCCATCTGATGAAAGAAATTAAATTAAAATATCTTCTTAATAATATAGCTTTGGGATTAATTTATAAGAATGTGTTCTTTTAGTTTGACAAGGAAAATGTTAATGGTTCCTGGTCAATTGAATTCGTAAGGTGAGAGGCAATTTAGCAAAAAGTTAGATCTGGTTGTCCTATTTCTTAGCTGTGTAACCTTGGTAAAATGATTTAACTCCTCTGTTCCTGAGTTTCCTCATCTGTTAAATGAGAAACATTGTCATACCTACTCCAGAGTGATACATATAAATATCTTAGAATGTTGTTTGGGACAGGTCAAGTCCACTGTCTACACTTGGTAGTGATTTGTACGACTGTATTTCAGGCTTCCCTCTAAATACATTGTATATCTAATTTCCTGTACCTTATTCTTATATTACAAATGAGGGAATCAAAGCTACGGCTGGTTAAATGACACGGGTAGTCACAGGACCATTAGGGTAACAGTAGAATCTGAATTCAAGTCTTAAAACTTCACTCTTTACTTTTATAATAATCATTTATCTGATAATAGAATAAAAGATTTTTATGATGTATAAGGATTAAACAATGTGCCTTCTATACAGTGCTCTGAATCACTCAGAGGAGTATGGAATTATTACCAGGTAGAACTTCTTATATCTCCAATTCCTTCGCATCTACATTTTAAGTCTTTCCTTGGTAAGCATTCATTTCTTTTAGAGGTTCTAGAAAACAAAGTTTAAAAGGAATGCTACTTTTTGAAATGATTACATCTGTTTTCCTATGAAACATACTAACCCACTCCTACATATGTCCTAGAAAATCAGTTTGCCAATTGATCACAATAATCTCTGCTCTAAGCTGTCAAATAACTGACCAAGTGAAACTTTTAATATGGTCATGACTGCCGTGTTACCAGTGGAGTAGAGCAGATCAAAGTTACATCACCAAGCTTGGAATATTAATTAAATTTTTAGTAAACAGTTATGACTTGATGAGTGAGGAAAGTATTTCCTTATCTGCTGATATTTTGAAGAGGAAAAGAGATAAAGAGCAGATATTTGGGTAGACCTTTCCATTTAAATCTTTTCTTTTCTTTTCTTTTCTTTCTTTCTTTCTTTCTTTCTTTCTTTCTTTCACTGCAAAGTATACATCATTTCTGTTCAAATTAAGAAAATAAAATCTGCAAACCAAAATTTCTCTGAGATCAGCCAAATGTGATTTAAGTAAAGATACATTATTGTCTGAAATGATACTGGAATTTTTCTTGGAGTAAATTAAGGTTCCAATCCAGGCAAATTAAAGGAAGAAAGTAAGTTCCACAACTTTACTCTTTATCATGAGTTACCTCCTTTATCAAAAGTTGGTTTAAGTAAGGCACATAGTTAGGTGGTCAGTAGGGTTGGTCAATGTGATTGAAGTACACATTTTGGTCCTATGGACTAGTTTAGTCATGTGACTTATATAAGTAGTGTGTGTGTGCACGCGTGTGTGAGTGTGTGTGTATAAAATAAAATTCACAGTAGGTTCCACAGGAATGGGCTGGGAAGATGTTTTTATACATTTCTTTGTTTTTTAGTCTAAACTGTTCACTGATAACAATGTACACATTTTAAGCAATAGGGCCAGCCACTTGGAAGGTAACATTGATTGATTGACAAATGACTCAGTAACTGACAGAATGATTTCTCCTCCATTCTTTGCCTACAATTGCTAACATTTGTGCCCACACATACATTTGATTATGCCATACATATTATTTTATGTCCTTTTTTCAATTAATGGACTATCATAGGGATTATTCTATACTAATATATAGAGTTCTACCTAATTATGTTTAAATTCAAACAATATTCCTTATTCTAACCTAACAATTTATTCAAATGCAGTTGTCCTTTATTAAAGAACACTCCAGTGGCTTTTTTTTTTTTGGTCATGGTAGACAATGTGGCAATAAAGTCCTGGTACATGTCACGTTATCGAGAAATAGTAACATTTTTGCTCAGACCCATTTGGACCATGTTGGGACCAGACTTTTAATCCCTTAGCAATCCTGCAAAACAAATGAATTAATGTCAGTCTCACTCCCTTCTCTTTAGCACAGGGTCCATGGAGGAGAACTCTGCAGTAGCCACACGCACAGGACAAGTCGGAATACAGGGAAATACTTTGAAGAAAGTTGTGTGTTGATAAAGGGTTATGAATATTGAAGCAGACTATTATTTTACTTAAAGCTCTTCAATGTTAACACTTTTCCCTTTGGTAGCAAAATAAGGTGCATAGGGGAATACTCAAATAATATATTTTTTAAGAATATAGACATAAAATGCATGAATGTGCGAACTACACAAGCTACAAAAATCCCATTAATATTCTGAGAAACAATCGTGCTTTCAAGTTGCAACGGCGAGGTGTGATAAAAACCACATAAAATAGGCAGTCTGAATCAAAACGTTAAATTCTCTGGGTTTCTGTTTTCATGTGAAAATAAAATGAGGTGATCACATTAGTCCCAAGAATAGTATCAGGGATAGATTAGGCACTTGGTAAATATTTATTAGTGAATGTCTAGAGTACTATAAGATGCAGTGTTGAAAGAGTGAGAAACCCCAAAACCAGATACTTACAAACTACTAGCTCTTACTATAATAGCATGTTATCATGAGTTAGCTATTTGTAGTAGTAGTGATAATTATTGTCCATCCGCTATTTCTCTATAATAACAATATAGATATGATTCAAAATGCACAGTAATCAAGCTTCTGATCTCAATGTGTGTTCTTACTAATTGAAATGCAACGTTTTAAAGAAAGAATCTTATAAACTCTTGGCACTGTGCCTCAAACAATAGACATATAAAGTAAAACATATGGTCTTGGCCTCAAAATTTTATTTGTACTTCTCTCTTACGATAGTACATCCACGCCTACAATTCTCTGACTTCATGAAAACCTTGTAGCTCACTTTTTTTTTGGCCTTTCCCAACACGTGTCTTCATTTGCTTCCTTATGCAGCCTGAATTCCATGGCTCATTATGATTATTCCTTCCTTTCCAACATCATCCGTTCAGTATTTTCTTTCATGTTGTATTATCCACCCTTGGCAAAACTCACCCCTAGTTTAAGAACTTGTTTCTCCGCTTCTAAAGGGAAGCAGCAGGAAGCTCTTGCAATAAATTAAATGCATGAAGCTGACAGGCTCTACTGAAAGTTAGTGAATATCAACTCCAAATGGAATCTTATTCCCACTCACCTCAGTCTTGTATTTGTCTTCCTTATTCCCCTCTCCTCACACATGGTTTTGCTGAACATGTATTGACAAGTCAGAAGATACAGATTAGAGTTTCTCTGGCTTCCCATCACCAATCTAGGGTCCAAATTTCATCTGTACCCACCTTTCCCTTCTTCCCTCATCTCACAATAGCCCCTATCTTGCAAAATATCAAAGCCTTCAGTTAAGCTTTAAAGTCATCCTAGCTCTTGGGGTGCCTGGGTGGCTCAGTTGTTTAAGTGTCCAACTCTTGATTTCTGCTAAGGTCATGATCTCACGGTTTCGTGAGTTTGAGCCCTGCCTTGGGCTCTGCGCTGACTGTGCGGAGCCTGTTTGAGATTCTTCCTCTCTCTCTGCACTGCTAACCCCACTCACTCTGTCTCTCTCAAATAAATAAGCGTAAAAAAAAAAGTATTCCTAGATCTTAAAGTGTGGTCCAGTAACTAACAGCAATAACATCACCTGAGCGACAACTTGATTTGGATTGGTACAATGGTTTATATCATGCCTTACATCAACATATTTAATAGATTTTAAAGTGACATGGTCTGTTGTGGGAATAAAAATATAAGACCACTGCCCTTGAGGTTGTCAGACTTCAAAATAAATAACAATGAAAAAAAAGGTAAAGAAAACACTCAACTAGTGGTTTATGACCTTGTTTCTTTGTATTTTAAATCAGAGGATTGTATTAGATCATTTTCTAATTCCCCAGCGTTTAGGGTTTTTTCTGATCTGAAGCCCTGGAATTCTGAATGACTAAAAAGCAGCATGCAAATTATTGATCTAAGGTGTAAGCTCCAGGAAGCTGGGTACTTTTCTGTTTGATTTGCTGGTGTATCCGCACCACCTAAAGCAGTGCCTTATGGATAGTGATCATTATGTAGTTACAAATGAAACCCTGCCAGAGATAGTTTAATAAAAAAACAAACAAAACCCCCCCAAAACAAGCTTTGAGGTGTACCTTTAGATTTTTAAAAAAAGAGTGTTGGTGAGGATAATCCTTTCTATTTCTCTACGGATGTCTCTCTCTTAGTTAAGTATGACAAATTTTTTCAACATTTTTACCCATCTATATTTTCCTAAAACACCAAGGGAGGAGTAATAATTTTTCCTAATTATTTAAACAGTGACGTTCTTGGCCATGTTCCTCTATTCAGTTGGGCTTACGAGTGATAGGTCAATATTCATGCATTGACAAGATGTAATGACTTGAACTCTCCATTACCTTAGTTTTGTTTTTTCTCTGGACCTGCCTGAGCCCACGCATTGTAAATTCTTGCAATTTGAGTTTTCCTGTGAGTGGAACACTAGGTAGGATTTATTTCAGCATGATAACCTCTTTCTACCTCACATGGGTACATACAGTGAGATTGGTTTTTGAATTCCTAGATGTATGCAGTGTAGAATGAGAGATAGAGGTAGGAGTACAAGGAGTGTTCTGCCATCCAGAAGTTTGCAGGGAACTCTGCACATTGACTATTTACCTGGTGATGCTAATTACACAAATATTTTTATTATCATTTTGTTCCCTATTTGAATTTTCTAACAGGTAAGAATCCAGAGAGGAAGAGTGAGTGATGGGTTCCCAGAACTTGCAACAAGTTTTTTTTTGTTTGTTTGTTTTGTTTTTTTTTGTGTGTGTGTGTGTGTTTTTTTATGTCTGTACTCATTTGGGAGACATAGCCATGAAACATACTCACTCTATTTCTACATATGAGTACACTGGAAGAATTCAAGTTGCTCTATGAATTCTCTTTCTAACTTAGATATGTATAGGTTTATTCTCTTTTGATTCGAGAAGAAGATTATCACAAGGGCATTGCTTTAAAGGATGTTTTTCTCTCAAAAATATTCCTCCATTTTATTATCCCCTTCTCTATATAGAAAACACAGCTTAATGATCATTTAGGGCATCGGCATTGAGAGAGGAGAGTATGGAACCAACTTCTATTCTCAAGCTACTTCTCTGTACTGTCATTTTACTGACTTCACTGATAGTGACCAGTGTTGGGTTTAATATTAGGTAGGCTTCTAAAATGGAGCAGAAAGAACTTAAGGGCTAGGAATGAAAATGTGTGGGGAAGAAAATAAAATGCAAGAATAGAGTCTTTGGATTCTACAGCATGAGTTCCAATGACCTGGGAATAATATTTAAAATGAAAAATAATATCAAGGAAACATCTACAGACAGATTAGTTTTGACTTCAGTTAGTTGTGAATGCAATGAATGAAGGGACACCAAGGACACCTGAGTGGCTCAGTGGGTTAAGCATCTGATTCTTGATTTCAGTTCGGGTCATGATCTTGAGGTTCATGAGATCAAGCCCCACCGTGGGCTCTGTGCTGACAGTGTGGCACCTGTTTGGGATTCTTTCTCTCCCTCTCTCCCTGTCCCTCACCTGTTCATGGGCACGTGTTCACCTGGTCTCACTCTTTCTCTCTCAAAATACATAGACATTTAAAAAAAGAAAGGGGCACCATTCCTCTTATGCTTTTATTACAACAGAGAAATCCCTCTTTAAGAAAAAAAAATGCCTGTATCCTTTGTAATGGGTACATAAGGAAAACTAATACCCTTGAGTATGCATGTAACTTTGATGTGACAAAGTGTACAGGCACTTGGCCAAGTCTGAATGACAATAAGAAGCTCAGTATTTCCACATATGTTATCAAGGTAGGCTGACTTATTAGTCATGAACTTCATGCAGCAGAGGAAAGAAAATGCTTAAATCATACAGGGAAGGTCAGTGAAGTAAATCAAAGCAATGTGTTCTTGATATTATCAATGTGTTTAGGACAATACCAAAATGTTACACTTAAAAGTATGTATATATGAAGAGCTCCAACAAAATGAATAATGCAAATAGCCAGAGACAGGCTCGATGATTAGCAATGACCCAGTGACTTTATTTTTTTTTTAATGTAATTTTAAGTTTGTGACATTTGGTGAGAGTCTTGTGGTCCAACAAGCATCTGAGCTGTGCAGGATGACAGAATTTAAGGCAGGCAAGGGAATTGCTATAATAAAGCCTCATAATGTGGCATACAGTAAAAGTAAACATGAAGAAACTTCATTAAAAATTCTGTACTCCCAATCTGTACACAGCAGAGAGCAAAAGCTCAACCTAGGAATAGACAACTGGTTCCCACTGTGGATCAAAATGGGACATTAAACAAACAATAATGAAACACCAACAATGGCAACGGCAGAGAAAGTAATGTGATGATTGTTTAATAATGTGATAATGCTTATAAAAATAAACATTAATAAAAACCCACACATGTTTACTAAATTAATAGTAGGAGAGAAAGCTATGTGAATCTCAGCAAAATCATATCGTTTGTCTTGATGGCGCATAAAGAGTTGCAAATAAAAATAGATTCCGTATATGCATGCTCTCTCGTACATATGTCTGTGATCATTTTCAAAGAGGATTCTACTGACTTTGGAATATTGAAGGGTTTGACAAGAAACGGGATGAGGCAAATAGGAACTGAAGTTTTTAAGGAAAGATCACCAAGAAAGATAAGAGTAAAGCTGACAAACACTGAACTGTAACCCAGAAATTTGTGCCATCTTGCAAGCATTATTTCTTGGTTTGTGTGGCATGACAGCAGAGACAAGCTTTGCTACGTTGGACAGTCTGGATATCATGGTCTAGTTTTCTCAAAGGTAGTAGTAATAAGCATGGGCTTTGAATTGTGAAAGGGTAACTGCTAGCTAGTGAGGAAAATAGAATTTTAAGGAGAAATAAATCCGTTCACCAAGGCACTACTTGCTCAAGAAACTCACTCTCCAAGTGGATGGAGCATTCGTTATTTTATGCACAGCGCCTGGTACTAACATCCTCTCTCTCTCTCTCTCTCTCTCTCTCTCTGTCTTTCTCTCTCTCTCTCTGTCTATATCTATCTCTCTCTCTCTATCTATCTATCTATCTATCTATCTTGGCTACAATTCCCAATTTTATTGAGGGAATTACTTCTCTGTTAGTGTGTGTGATGTTGGAAAGCTGTGAATTAAATACCTGCCATACACCTTAATCAAAGACTGAGAACCTGATGTAAGCTTGTTAGACATGCAGAATCTTGGGCCCCACTCTACCTCTACTGGGTCAAAATCTACATTTTAATAAGAGTAGAGTACTCTGCTCTAGAGTAGACCAATGTATCCTATTTCCTACGTCCTATAACAAATATGGAGTTCAGGCAGAGATAACCTCATTATCTTTAGAGGGGTGTAGGTTTGCTTCAACTTCTCTCTCTCTCTGCTTATCTATCTGCTATGACCATTTTTCAAAAGCAGGATAAAGCTCCACTCAAAATTGGTTTCAGGTTTTGAGACTGATGATGCCACACTCACACATTACATGCACACACCAAGAGGGTGTAAAAAGATTTATTAATCACATAATGAAAATTTCTGGGGAGCAGGGAAGCTCCAAATTAGGTCCAGAAATGGCTTGAAATTTCAGAAAAAGAAGACTACCTTGTTTTTCTGCTCATTTATTGTGGTAAGGGGATGGTGGCAGAGTGGGTTCCTAAGCAAGGAAGGGGCTTGCATGACTGGAAACTTACACGACGGCCGAAGGAGTGAGCATATGTGCTTTTATTTTGCAGCATTCTCAGATGTGAAACAGAAGGGGAAAAGGTAGTGATGAGGCTTAAAAGCTGTCAAACAAGTGTCAGAAAACGGAGTCAGGCTCTTTATTGCAATTCACTTCTGATGTTCAGGGAATACAGTTTATCCTTTTTTATTTAATTAAATTTCAAGCTGTTTAAGTAAACCATGATACTTTATGAGGACTGGGGCCTGAAGCTGGTAAGAGAGGTGAAAGTTCTGCCAGTCACCTTGTGCAAGAGCCCAGCATTGTGTTTCTAATTATGAGAAGTGAAGTGGTTCCCTTGGTCACTGTTATTGGTCTCTAGGACTCCGAAATGGATAAGGAGTGTCTTGATAAGACCTTGCATTGTGCCTCTTATGGGTACTGATGAGGTCAGAGTTCTTTATTCCAAAAAGATAATCTTGTATAAGTAATGGCTATTGCTGTCGTGGGATTGATCAAACAGCCAGACCATATACATTGGCTCAAGAGTCTATAAAAATATGCAGATAGAGCCGATCGTAGGCCACGGCGACCTGCCTGAAGTGCATCTAGTTGTTCTAGACCTTGAGCCCTGTCCTCCATCACAGCATACTAAATAAGGGATGAAAAGAAAATCCCACTGACACATGAGATATTGGCCATTATGTAAAGTACAGACTATTGTTCACTTTCTTGGACTCTTCAGGAGCAAAGGAGTCTAAGGAAGGGATGATCTCCTCCAGTACTGTGATATCTGGCAAGAGACTGAAGCCACCTCCTCTTGCAGGTGGGCTATGCCTGAGCGTCCAGGTTTGGGTCTATCCTGTAGCAAAGAGGCTTGGGCGGCCATGCCAAGCTTGCAGGGAAGACATGATGGTCAAGCAAGTATGGAGGGTCACAGGCTGAGGGCCTATGAGAACCTCTGTTTCCAGGGGAACCTGGTATGTGGCAAGCAATTGTTGCTCTAATGGCATATAATGTGGAGCTAAGGAGCACAGTGACGTGTGCCAGTAACCTAAGAACCACCTATGGTCATCATGGTTGCCCTGAAACTCCAGAACATGAAAGAAGATTACTAAAGTCCCTACAGCGAGGGAGTCTCTTAATGGTACCAAAAGAAATGCTTGTTGCATTTTAATTTAGACAGAGTCTAGAGCAATTTGTTGGAATGAGCCCCATTCAGGATGAGACAATTTGCAGAAACATTATACATGGGTTTGAATAAAATCTGTAAATGAGGAATACGTTGCATTCAGAAACCCAAACCTAAAAGTTGGGGGAGCTGAGAGGGTCAAAAGCTGTTTTTCCATAGTGCCAGGGATGGGGTGGGCCCCTGGTTTACCAAATCATTTCGGGAAATATACGGAGGTGGCACAGCCTTGAACTATGTGTGGGGAATGGTTTGTGAGTTATGTATATCCTCAATGAATGTGTCCAATGAATCCCATATTGTTAGTGTGATATCACACCTGTATTCCCGAGGAAAGTTAAATGTGGTTACGGTTTTTCCCACGAAGTCTGTGCGCAGTGTCTGGCTGTTGAGTTACTCTATGAACAACCTTGCTTCCTTTCTTCCTTGGGTGTTCTTGAATGACTTAGTTGGGGGAGGTGGGAAAATGAATACGAGATTGAGGGAGCGATATACTGGATTTCTGCTAGTCTGGACATGTAAGAAAATGCAAGTAAGCTATATAAATGTATGTACAAATTTGAGGTACAGTTAGTTGATAAAGTACATAAGTGTTTGTCTAATCTTCCCTTCTATAGTGTAAATTCTACAAAGAGGGTCAGTAGCTTACCAGAATGCCATATTTGGCATTCAAAATACTTGTCAAGAAATAAAGTTATAAATGTTAAATGAGAACACTTTAGGAAGTGAGTTCTAAATTTACTTTTGTATCATTATCACTTAGATCTTGCTAATCTTATAAAAAGTTTATTTTCCATAATATGATGATCCTACTTAACCATCTTCTTCACTAAAATGAAAACTGAAGAGAAAGTACCTAGGAAATAAAAAAAAATATTTCTATTATATAAATCCTATATATTATTATTTTATATATTTATTACATATTATTTTATATATTTTATTATATATGATATGTATTATATGCTATATGTAATATATATCATATATAATATAAATATTTATGTAAAATATTTATACATCGTATATTATTTAAAGTGAAAACAATACTGCAACAATAAAACAAAACTATGGCTGTTTTCTGTGCAGATGTATAAAATTTTGCATAAGCCTCATCCTCATGATGGTAGAAAAAAATCACTCAGAAAATTCTTTGCTTACATGTAAACTCGTCCTTTTATTTGCCATCTTCTCTTTTCTTCATTCTTTACCATACAAATTAGAATTAGTGTAGTTGTCTCTCTGTTAGAGAGCCTAGCAGGAAAGTGAGAAACACTTTGTAAACAGATTTTCTTCTTTGTCTACTTTGGCTAAGATGTCTAATATTATATTTTTGTCTTTCAAGTTTTAGTTCTGAGATGATATGCCTGCTTGTCCTACAAGATGGGAACTATTTCAAGTAAACTTTTCTTGTATTTTTTTGAATGAATTTGCTACAGAAGACATTTTAAATATACCAGATGTGCTCTGCTGTCTTTGCACTGACTTTCAGCTGCCTTGAGAAAGTCCTTGTTCTCAGCTTCAAATTTATCTTCATCTGTATGTATATGACTTTCTCCCATTTTCAAAGGAGAGGAAAATACCCATTTTATTTGTCAAAGATGATGACTTCACCTCTACACAGACCCCGTCATTTTTAGCTTCCTCAGCAATAATACTTCAATAATTATCACCATTCTTTGCTGAGTTTATCATTTCTCACTGTGTTGGACATTTCTCCTCAGCAAACATATTCGATCACTTATGCTTTAAAAATAAAAGTCAAAGGGGTACTTGAATCCCATTTACCTCCCCAGATGTTGTCTATGTTAGCCAATGAGACAATTTACCTTTCTTCAGATCTTCTCCTTCCAGGAATGTTCTACGGTTACCAATGAGATATAATGTACCTTATTTTAGAGCATGAGTTTGTAGGAGTCATTTCTCTCACATATAACAGGTGATGACCCAGAAGACAGGCGTTTGTCAGCCTAAGTTCGTTAATAGTGATAATGTTGAGTAGATATCCTTGAGATGATCCTTGATGTGAAATGAAAATAATGTGGTGTGAGTAGGAAAAAATAAAAGCCCTTTAATTTAAAGCTATGAGATTTGGAGTTTAGTGTTTACCAAAGCATAAATTATCTTATCCTGCCTAATATAGAAGTTGATTCCTAGAATTTGGGTGGTAGCATAATAAAAACCTAAAATATAAGAGAACTTCTCACTGTCCGTATGGTCAGCAAGGAGAAAATTGTTATTTTAAGGCTGCAAAGATAGGAATACATATTGTGTAGTAGCAAAAATTTCTGGTAAAATATTGTTGGTAGTAATTTAGATGGTAGACCATGCATCTAGTAGATGTGAATTGTTAGAGGAAAAGGTTGACAGAAAGAAGTACAGGGTACTTGTTACTGTTTAGTATATTTAGCAAGGTATTACAAGAAAAGTAGAGCTCACAATGAATCCGTCAGTCTTCAAGAACAAACAGAAGGGAATAAACATTTCTAAAAATGCAGAGCCTTGTAATAGTAAAAAGACAACTGTTTTATACATGAAATAGTAGGAAAAAATTAAAGAAACTTTGGAGGAACAAATAAAAAGTAGATTTAAGCTGAGCCTTGTGGTACATAATTTTCAACTGATTAAATTGCCTCCCGGTGAAAACTAAATTAAGGAAATGACCATGACAGACATATTTAACACTACCTGGATTAAACTGAATCAGAAAAATGATGCAAATGAAGAAACTGACATCCAGTAAATATTTTCAAATGGACAGAATTTGTCAGGAAAGAGACAAAGGATGTGCACCTGCCAAACCTGTTGAGCTCCAGGTTTTTGGGAAGTCAAGGTATTGAGCGAGAGGGTGCACAGGAGAAATATGGTGCACATGAAATGAAGTCTTGAAAGGAAAGGTGATTGTGAATGTTGACATATACAAATGAAACTGAGTAGAATCAAATTGTTGAGAATTAACTAGGCTTTTAAAAAGAATCTACTGTCAAAAACACAACCAGCTTGAACCATCAGTGTCCATTGTCGTTTGAGACTTGAAACAATTCTTGGCCCCAAATATCTATGGATAGAAGGTAATCAGAGAACAGTTTGCAGCATCCAAGGACAGCCTGTCCCCTGATGTCCATTTCAAGTGTGGCAAAGGAAGATAGTGGACAAGAATAACTGGTTTCTGATTTGCCTTGTGTTCTTCCATTTTCTAAAAATGAATGTTTAGTGTGATTATTCAGGCTCTGTCCTCTCAATGTTTATTGGGATGTGTTTGTAGGGGCAGATAGCACATATTTCTAAATTCGTAGATCTCTAAAACAGGAATAGCTACAGCCATGGTTTATCTAATGCTGCCATCCATCCTTCTAAAAGAAAAACCTTTTACCGAGGAAACTGGCACTTTTAGTTTGATGCCATGATTGAGTGGGATTTACAGCTGAGGTGAGTAAACCCTGTTTTCAGGAAGAAGAGTGAAGAGAATATTTGGTGACCAGAATAGATGGCAGTAGTTTTTATACTTTTCATGAATATTCCAGTCTTCCTCAATCTGAGAAGAGAGTAAAATGGATTCCCACCCCCTTGCATGAAGGCATGGACATGAGGCTTTCTTTGGCTATGATATGTGAGCAGAAGTTTTCAAGATTCAGTGCACAATTGTCCGTATCTCTTTTTCCTCCCTGCCACAATAACCACAAATTTTACAGGCTCTGTTTGCTTGGATTCTGAGGAAGGACAGTGTGGTCCAGAATCGTCTTCTGGCCTGAGATTGCGCATAGAGCCTAAGCAAGATAGAAAGTTCTAGTGTTTTAAGCAGTGGAATATTAAAATTATTTGTTAAAGCTGTACAATTGAAAATATTCTATTATATTCCTTATGTTGTGTCTTTGCTTCCCTTTCATGTTTTGAGAATGTAATTTATGTGTGTTACTTCCAGATTTTTCACCATTTTTTTTGGTCCCACAGTGGTTGCATCCACAACAGTAAAACTGGCCCATTGAGTCCCCCCAAAACTAATGGAGGTATTTTTTTTTTCATATCTTATTAACATAACGGTAGCAGAATTTTATCAAAACTGTTTGACCTAAAACTCTTTCTTTCCTTCCCTAGACTCTCTGACACCATTGTGTTATCATTTCCGGTTTTCTCTTAGGTCCTTTATAAATCTTCTCCTCTATTTCACATTCCTCAAAAGTAAGCATTCACAAAGGTTCTAAAACTTTTTCCTTTCTACTTGCTCTCTCTGGGAGAAGCATTGACCTTCAATGATGCCAACAGTTGGGAATGTTTGGGTAACTCCTAAATTAGTATCTCTAGTCCGGATCAATTTGTTGAGTTCCAGAAATTATGACCACTGTCCTGTGAACATCACCACCTGACAGTATATATCCACTGAGTTGTCATCCTTACAAAGTTCTAAATACCCATGACTTTTTTCTCTCTACCGCACACAGCCATATGGCTACTAAGTGCTGGTTATTCTAACTCTTGATGTGAACAATCACCATTATTTCTCTCTTTTCCCATTGCCACTTTTAGTCTAGTCTTTAATTATTTCTCCCTTGATTTTTCAAACAGCTGCCTTACTGATTTTTTTTTTTTGTCATGCAGTTTGAGTCCTTCCTGCACTGTGGCCCGAGTGATCTTTCTAATGTAAAAGTTGGCACAAGTCACTCTTCTTGAATTTCTTCAAAGGCTCCCTCTTTTGCAAATAAGATTAAATCCATTCTCCTTACTGTACTTATAAAAATCTCTTATGTCTGTTTTAATTCCTTATCAAATTTCATCTGTTCACATTTTCCTCTGTAACATATACTCAATTCCGACTAAACTGTTTGTAATTCTCTAAGCCATGCCTTCTTATTTTGCTACTCTTAAAATGTGCTTTTTCTGCTAGTTGACATTGTTTTTCCTCACCTGAAAGTAACCTTCTTATGACCCAAGTAACAAAATGGTTTTTCCTCTCTGTTTTCCTCCATTATAATCTGCAAATCCTTATGACCTCATTGATCCTCCTGTGTTGTCATCTGTAATTTTTTGCTGATTTCTGCCAACTTACTATAAAGTCTGACTGTAGAGACTGCTGTTTGTATTCCTGGTATCCAGGATACCAAGTAGTAAGTACTCAGCATTCATTTATTTATAAAAATAGAACAGGATTCCTTGATGTGGAGGCTTTCACTGTATTCAGACCTACTCAGAATTAAAGCTATATATGCATTCAATTGATTAACAAATATATAGTTATCCATATTTTGGGTAATTTTTTGATACAAAATACCTGAAATACTCAGTTTTGGAATAATTTGGCTCTGAAGAAAAAAAATAAAGATTTATTTATATATTATTCCTGCCTAGTTTTATTCCCTTAATGTGCATGCTGTAGAAATTAGCCTCATAAACATAGTCTCTGGAAGTCATTTCTTCTTAGTTTTCTCCAGCATGATCCCAAATGAGACTTCTCACTATTCTCTATAATCTTATTCCAGCTTATTAAAATGATCTCTGTTCAGTCAAAAGAACATGACATTCTAGGCCCATAAGTTTGATAAAGTATCTCTATGTAACAGGCCAGAAGAAAGTTTCTTGATAATTTTCTCTTCATACTTTAAAAAGCTTTTTTGAAGAGGAATAATGTTCATCTCACTTCATTCTGCTTTCTTTCTTACCTACCTCCCAGAAAGCAAAATGTGGTTAACCTGACAATACTTAAGACCATGAATAAATTTATTTCAACACCTCTAATAGATGGGTTATTAATAGCTATAAATAACTTAGGTAAACTTTAAGTTATTGTCTTGTAACCATAGTAAATATAGTTCTTGGTAAACAGGGATGGCCATTTGCATTTCAAATGCGCATATTCTGAACTATTCATGAAAAATGCTTGTATAGTTTATGCTTTGATGGACTGATTGATCAAATTAAAGTACAATGTTTTTACTACCTATAGAGTACAACAAAATGAAAGCAGTTTGTTGATATAAACTATCTTTAATTATAAAATTCGACCCTAAATCCCAGCACAGAATTAAAATAGTGACATCAAGTGGACTTTGGAAGAGATAATTATTTCTTAAGAATGTTTTAAAATAAATTGCATATTAAAATCCTTTTAAATGCTATAAGCACCATAAAACAATACAATGAAATATATTAAACGTGCAGACACATGGGATGTGCAAGCACCCCATTTAAGATGTTGCTCACTATGAGGGTGACATATGGTTGGCTTTAGTAAAAAGAAAAAAAAATAACAGCAACCAATAAGTAACTAAAAAAATAAACCAGTATTGGTTTTGAAGGTCAGCTGTCAGCACCGCCAAAAGTGAACTATGAATAAGCTGGGTTTAATACTTTCTTTTTTCTCTTTTCTTGGCTTAAGTTGGAAAAAAAATAATTAGAACAGATTTTTTTTTTTCTAAGCACAAGCACTAGTAATACAGAACTTGCACGGTGCATGGAACAAGTTCTTTCAGCGGCATGTTTTATTATTTTTCCCTAAGCCACAGATGTTAGCTGTTTTCACATCAAAATAATGATGTTAGTCATGAGTTTCTTGGAAAAGCGTTTTTAAAAAGCTTTTGCGCAGATGAGATGGGAGATGTGTGCCTCAGAACAAATGAAAAGAGTCATGTTTTCAGTGGAATATCAGGAGCAGGAAAAAAATTTGGCAGTAGCCTTTGAACAGATATTTTAAGTGCCTACTGAAAAGTTGGTAGAGAAAGACTGACGATTATAAACTAACCTGTGAGCAGTGGAGTATCGGAAGGCCAAAAAGAACCCGAAAATGACAAACTTTTTAGGAAACAAGAATCCAAAGAGAAACATTCAAGAGAATAATACGAGCTGTATTCGCATACCTTATACTTTTCTGTTTAAATGTATTTCACATTTTAAGAAATACATTATAAAATCTAACGCTCTAGGGGCACCTGGGTGGCTCAGTCAGTTAAGCATCCAGATTCGGCTCAGGTCATGATCTTACGGTTCATTAGTTTGAGCCCCGCATCTGGCTCTCTGCTGACAGCCCAGAGCCTGGAGCCTGCTTCCGATTCTGTGTCTCCCTCTACCCCCCCTCCCCGACTTGTTCTCTCCCTCTCTCTTTCTTTAAAAAATAAAAATAAACATTAAAATTTTTTTAAAAATTAAAATCTAAAGCTCTATAATTTTAGTCAATGTAACTTCAATTTGCAATCACTGCTCACTTCAAAAATAAGAACAATGCTAGCTTCCAGAAACCCCTCTAACTTTTTTTTCTCTAAAAGTAATTGCTATCCTGAATTGTGTCCAGGGATTGAGCCTGTTTTACAACTTGCGTGCTCGCAGGCACACACACACACACACATTGGGAGTACACTATTTGCATTTATGTGTGTGTATTCCCCGCCCCCAACATAAAGTCTAATTTAACCATGTTTTTGTGGTTGCAACAGAATCTTCTTTGATGTATGACATTCTATTTTGTAACTATATTTAAATCAATCCATTTTGCTAGACATGTTCGTTGCTCTTAGATTTTAAGTAATAGAAATAATAGTGTTATAAACACAACTTGATGTGTCCGATGATGCAAATATGAGAATTCCTGGTTCCTAGAGAATGTTTACATTCCATTCCATTCTATTAGATCCTGACCTTTTTTTTTTTTCAAAATCTTACACCAAATGACAAAATGACACTCCCACAGTCGTGCTGCAGAATTCTAGTTGTTTAGAATCATCCTTACCATTTGTGGGTGATGAAAATCACTTTAATTGTAGCCATTTTGGTGAGCTATATTTGATCACATTGGTACTATTTTGTATTTCCCTTATCACTAATAATGTTATATACCATTTCACATGCTTGTTTACTGTTTGAACATTTTCTGTTACCCGTTGAAGGGGTTTCTTATCTCTCTCTCTCTTTTTTTTTCTTTCTTGAATTGGCTTTTTCTATTGCTATGTGGAATTCTGTGTTCCAACTGGAGTTTATCTTTGGTAATCAGTATTACAGTATCTTCCATCAATTTATGGATTGCTTTCTCAGTGGTGTCTTTTAACATTTCTTTCTTGTATTTCTCTCATGTTTTGTTATTAAATTTATACTGATTTCCTGAAATGAATTATGGATGTCTCCCATTTTTTTTTAATCTGGAAATATTTAAGATTGCTGCACATTATCCTACCATGTTTGGAGTAACTCACAGAAGTTATCTGGGCCAGGAACTCTCTTTCGACTAAATTTTAAGTTACAGATTTAATTTCTCTCATCGATGTAGGAGAATTCGGATATCTGTTTATCTTCTATTAAGACGTAATTGACATATAACATTGTATAACCTTAAGGTGTACAACATGATGATTTGGTATATTTAATTGCAATATGGTGGCCAGTGTAATGTTCGCTAGTACCTCTATCAAGTCACATAATGATCATTTCTTTTTTTTGCACTGATAACAGCGAAGACTTAGTCATTCAGGAACCTTGAAGTTTATAATACAGTATTGCTGACTATAATCACCATGCCTGCACCTTAGATCTCCAGCATTTATTTATTGACTAGTTGCTAGTTTCTATCCTTAAATATCTCCCAAACTCCCCTACTCTCTAGCTCCTGGCAATCACTTTTTTATGCTCTTTCTGTAAATGTGACTTTTTTTTTTTTTAGATTCCACGTATAAATGGCATCTTGAAGTATTTGAAGGCATAATGCCTCCAAGGTCCATCTCTGTTGTTTGCATAGCAAGACCTCCTTTTTCCTCATGGCCGAATAATTTTTCGTTGTATGTATATGTAAAACTTTCTTTATCCATTCACCTATTCACAGGCATTTAGGTTGTTTCTATAGCCTAGCTTTTGTGGACAAAGCTTCAGCAAACATTGAAGGGAAGATATCTTTCAATATCCTGTTTTCATTCTCTTTGGATACATATCCAGAAATAGGGTTGCTGGATCATATGGTAGTCCTATTTATACTTTTTTGATAAATTACCATGCTGTTTTCCACAGTGGCTGGGCCAATTTGCATTCCCATCAACAGTGCACAAGGGCTCCTTTTTTCCACATCCTTATCAACACTTACTATCTCTTGTCTTCTTCATGCTGCTCGCCATTCTAGCAGGTGTGAGGTGACAAAACATCTCATGGTTTTGACTGGCATTTCCCTGATGTTTGATGATGTTGAGCATCTTGTCATGTATCTCTCAGCTAGTTAGCTGTCTTCTTTGGAAAAATGTCTATTAAGTTCCTGTGCCCGTCTTTAAAACTGGGTTGTTTGTGTTTTTTGAATTTTAAGTTGTATGAGGTTATGCTTTTAAAAAACTTTGCCCATTTTATCTGTAATTTCAAGTTAATTTTTTAATGTTGATTACTTTTCCTTTTATATCTTTATCATACCTATAGAATCTGAAGTGATTTTTTTCATTCATATGAGTACTTTGTAATTAATTTTATTAGCCATGTTGGGGTTTTTCCTAAATATTTCTTCCTGACAACCAGTTATTAGCTCTATTGATTTTTTTTCTATTGTTTCCTATTTCCTACGTCATTGATTTTTGTTCTTATCAAACCCTCCTCTTTCTAGTTCATTAAGAGGAATACTTAAATCCTTGATTTTCAGTCTTCTAATGTATGTGTTTATGGCAATAAATTTCATTCAAAACACAACTTTAACTTCATAACACACATTTTGATGGAATGTATTTTCATCATCATTTAGTACAGAAACTTTCTTCTTTGTTATTTTGGTTTTGATTTATCAACTATTTAGCAGTGTATTGCTTTATTTTCAAGCATTCTTAGATATTTTAGCCATCATTTTTGTTCATTTGTTTCCAGCTTAATTCTGTAGGCAGAAAACAAGCTGAATAATTTCAGTCATTTAAAATGTGTTGGTACTTGCTTTATGGCATAATAAATGTTCAATTTGGAAAATTTTCCATGTGCACATATAAAGAATGTGGGTGAAGTATTCTATGAATCTCAATTCAACCAAATTTGTTAATCATGCTGTTAAAATATGTAGTTCTTTACTGATGTTTTTTCTCTGCTCGCTTCATTATTTACTGAGGAAATTTTGCTTAAATTTTCATTTGACTATAGTCTTGTCTACTTACCCTTTATGACATGTCAGCGTTGAAATATTCTGAAGCTATGTTTTTATGTGTATACAAATTTAGGATATATATATATATATATATATATATATATATATGTTTTACATTTTATATATATTTTATAAATATACACATTTTATATTTTGTGTATACTTTATATATTTATGTATATAAATATTTCCTATTGAATGAACTTCTGTATCATTATGCAATATTCATTTACATTGACAGAAATAAATCTTACCTTTAACTCTAGTTTTCTGAATGATTATAACTATGCCAGCTTTCCTTTGATTACCATTTTCATATTATATATTTTAGCATACTTTTACACTCAAATTTTTACATGTCATATTTAATGTGTGCCTATTACAAGAATCATATACTTAAATTTTGCTCTTGTATGCAGACTGATCTTTTTTGCTTTTTACTTGGACTATTGTGTTTATTTCCTTTTAATGTTTAAGTGTTTTTCCAGATGATTTTAAATCTGTTATCTAACTTTTTGGGGCGCCTGGGTGGCGCAGTCGGTTAAGCGTCCGACTTCAGCCAGGTCACGATCTCGCGGTCCGTGATTTCGAGCCCCGCGTCGGGCTCTGGGCTGATGGCTCAGAACCTGGAGCCTGTTTCCGATTCTGTGTCTCCCTCTCTCTCTGCCCCTCCCCCGTTCATGCTCTGTCTCTCTCTGTCCCAAAAATAAATAAACGTTGAAAAAAAAAATTAAAAAAAAATAAATCTGTTATCTAACTTTTTTACCAATTTTTTAAATATTTCTTTTTTACTTTTTACCTCTCTATTAGCTTTCTAGGTATGAATTATTTTATTATTCTTTTAGTGGTTACTGTGGATATTACAAAATGATTCCTTGAATACTTTTTTTGCTGATATATACAGTCCATACAACATTAACCCTATTCTTAATTTATATTATCATATTTAAATTGTATTTGTATGTATTTATTTTTTCAATATATGAAATTTATTGTCAAATTGATTTCCATACAACACCCAGTGCTCATCCCAAAAGGTGCCCTCCTCAATACCCATCACCCACCCCCCCCCCCTCCTACCCCCCATCAACCCTCAGTTTGTTCACAGTTTTTAAGACTCTCTTATGCTTTGGCTCTCTCCCACTCTAACCTCTTTTTTTTTCCCTTCCCCTCCTCCATGGGTTTCTGTTAAGTTTCTCAGGATCCACATAAGAGTGAAAACATATGGTATCTGTCTTTCTCTGTATGGCTTATTTCACTTAGGATAACACTCTCCAGTTCTATCCACGTTGCTACAAAGGGCCATATTTCATTCTTTCTCATTGCCACATACTACTCCATTGTGTGTATAAACCATAATTTCTTTATCCATTCATCAGTTGATGGACATTTAGGCTCTTTCCCTAATTTAGCTATTGTTGAGAGTGCTGCTATAAACATTGGGGTATAAGTGACCCTATGCATCAGTACTCCTGTATCCCTTGGGTAAATTCCTAGCAGTACTACTGCTGGGTCATAGGGTAGGTCTATTTTTAATTTTCTGAGGAACCTCCAGACTGTTTTCCAGAGTGGCTGCACCAATTTGCATTCCCACCAACAGTGCAAGAGGGTTCCCGTTTCTCCACATCCTCTCCAGCATATATAGTCTCCTGATTTGTTCATTTTGGCCACTCTGACTGGCATGAGGTGATATCTGAGTTTGGTTTTGATTTGTATTTCCCTGATGAGGAGCGACGTTGAGCATCTTTTCATATGCCTGCTGGCCATCCGGATGTCTTCTTTACAGAAGTGTCTATTAATGTTTTATTCCCATTTCTTCACTGGGTTATTTGTTTTTCGGGTGTGGAGTTTGGTGAGTTCTTTATAGATTTTGGATACTAGCCCTTTGTCCAATATGTCATTTGCAAATATCTTTTCCCATTCTATTGGTTGCCTTTCAGTTTTGTTGATTGTTTCCTTTGCTGTGCAGAAGCTTTTTATCTTCATGAGGTCCCAGTAGTTCATTTTTGCTTTTAATTCCCTTGCCTTTGGGGATGTGTCAAGTAAGAAATTTGCTACGGCTGAGGTCAGAGAGGTCTTTTCCTGCTTTCTCCTCTAGGGTTTTGATGGTTTCCTGTCTCACATTCAGGTCTTTATCCATTTTGAGTTTATTTTTGTGAATGGTATGAGAAAGTGGTCTAGTTTCAACCTTCTGCATGTTGCTGTTCAGTTCTCCCAGCACCATTTGTTAAAGAGACTGTCTTTTTTCCATTGGATATTCTTTCCTGCTTTGTCAAAGATTAGTTGGCCATACATTGGTGGGTCTAGTTCTGGGGTTTCTATTCTATTCCATTGGTCTATGTGTCTGTTTTTGTGCCAACACCATGCTCTCTTGATGATTACAGCTTTGTAGTAGAGGCTAAAGTCTGGGATTGTGATGCCTCCTGCTTTGGTCTTCTTCAAAATTACTTTGGCTATTCGGGGCCTTTTGTTGTTTCATATGAATTTTAGGATTGCTCGTTCTAGCTTCGAGAAGAATGCTGGTGCAATTTTGATTGGGATTGCATTGAATGTGTAGATAGCTTTGGGTAGTATTGACATTTTGACAATATTTATTCTTCCAATCCATGAGCACGGAATGTTTTTCCATTTCTTTATATCTTCTTCAATTTCCTTCATAAGCTTTCTATAGTTTTCAGCATACAGATCTTTTACATCTTTGGTTAGATTTATCCATAGTTATTTTATGCTACTTGGTGCAATTGTGAATGGGATCAGTTTTTTTATTTGTCTTTCTGTTCCTTCATTATTAGTGTATAAGAATGCAACTGATTTCTGTACATTGATTTTGTATCCTGCAACTTTGCTAAATTCATGTGTCAGTTCTAGAAGACTTTTGGTGGAGTCTGTCGGATTTTACATGTATAATATCATGTCATCTGCAAAAAGTGAAAGCTTAACTTCATCTTTGCCAATTTTGATGTCTTTGATTTCCTTTTGTTGTCTGATTGCTGATGCTAGAACTTCCAACACTATATTGAACAACAGCAGTGAGAGTGGACATCCCTGTCGTGTTCCTGATCTCAGGGAAAAAGCTCTCAGTTTTTCCCCATTGAGGTTGATGTTAGGTGTGAGCTTTTCATAAATGGCTTTTATGATGTTTAAGTATGTTCCTTCTATCCCAACTTTCTCCAGGGTTTTTATTAAGAAAGGATGATGAATTTTGTCAAAAGCTTTTTCTGCATCGATTGATAGGATCATATGGTTCTATCCTTTTATTAATGTGATGTATCACGTTGATTGATTTGCGAATGTTGAACCAGCCCTGCAGTCCAGGAATGAATCCCACTTGATCACGGTGAATAATTCTTTTTATATGTTGTTGAATTCAATTTGCTAGTATCTTATTGAGAATTTTTGCATCCATATTCATCAGGGATATGGGCCTGTAGTTCTCTTTTTTTACTGTGTCTCTGTCTGGTTTAGGAATAAAAGTAATACTAGCTTCATAGAATGAGTCTGGAAGTTTTCCTTCCCTTTCTATTTCTTGGAATAGCTTGAGAAGGATAGGTA
The DNA here is from genome assembly GCF_022837055.1 of Prionailurus viverrinus. Classification (NCBI taxonomy): domain Eukaryota; kingdom Metazoa; phylum Chordata; class Mammalia; order Carnivora; family Felidae; genus Prionailurus; species Prionailurus viverrinus. The sequence goes on from NC_062564.1 coordinate 181,474,958, forward strand.
TTATCTCTGCTTTAAACGTCTGGTAGAACTCCCCTGGGAAGCCATCTGGTCCTGGACTCTTTTTTGTTGGGAGATTTTTGATAACTGATTTAATTTCTTTGCTGGTTATGGGTCTGTTCAAGCTTTCTATTTCCTCCTGATTGAGTTTTGGAAGTATGTGGGTATTTAGGAATTTGTCCATTTCTTCCAGGTTGTCCAATTTGTTGGCATATAATTTTTCATAGTATTCCCTGATAATTGCTTGTATTTCTGAGGGATTGGTTGTACTAATTCCATTTTCATTCATGATTTTATCTATTTGGGTCACTTCCTTTTGTTTTTGAGAAGCCTAGCTAGAGGTTTATCAATTTTGTTTATTTTTTCAAAAAACCAACTCTTGGTTTCATTGATCTGCTCTACAGGTTTTTTTTTAGATTCTATATTGTTTATTTCTGCTCTGATCTTTATTATTTCTCTTGTTCTGCTGGGTTTGGGGTGTCTTTGCTGTTATGCGTCTGTTTCCTTTAGGTGTGCTGTTAGATTTTGTATTTGGGATTTTTCTTGTTTCTTGAGATAGTCCTGGATTGTAATGTATTTTCCTCTCAGGACTGCCTTCGCTGCATCCCAAAGCATTTGGATTGTTGTATTTTCATTTTCGTGTGTTTCCATATGTTTTTTAATATCTTCTCTAATTGCCTGGTTGACCCATTCATTCTTTAGTAGGGTGTTCTTTAACCTCCATGCTTTTGGAGGTTTTCCAGACTTTTTCCTGTGGTTGATTTCAAGCTTCATAGCATTGTGGTCTGAAAGTATGCATGGTATGATCTCAATTCTTGTATACTTATGAAGGGCTGTTTTGTGACCCAGTATGTGATCTATCTTGGAGAATGTTCCATGTGCACTCGAGAAGAAAGTATATTCTGTTGCTTTGGGATGCAGAGTTCTAAATATATCTGTCAAGTCCATCTGATCCAATGTATCATTCAGGGTCCTTGTTTCTTTATTGAGGATGTATCTAGATGATTTATGCATTTCTGTTAGTGGAGTGGTAAAGTCCCCTGCAATGACCACATTCTTATCAATAAGGCTGCTTATGTTTGTGAGCAATTGTTTTATATATTTGGGGGCTCCCGTATTTGGCACATAGACATTTATAATTGTTAGCTCTTCCTGATGGATAGACCCTGTAATTATTATATAATGCCCTTCTTCATCTCTTGTTACAACCTTTAATTTAAAGTCTAGTTTGTCTGATATAAGTATGGCTACTCCAGCTTTCTTTTGGCTTACAGTAAGTAGCATGATAAATAGTTCTCCATCCCCTCACTCTCAATCTGAAGGTGTCCTCAAGTCTAAAATGAGTCTCTTGTAGACAGCAAATAGATGGGTCTTGTTTTTTTATCCATTCTGATACCTATTTCTTTTGGTTGACACACTTAGTCCATTTATATTCAGTGTTATTATAGAAAAATATGGGTTTAGAGTCATTGTGATATCTCTAGGTTTCATGCTTGTAGCGATTTCTCTGATACTTCGTCTCACAGGATCCCCCTTAGGATCTCTTGTAGGGCTGGTTTAGTGGTGACGAATTCCTTCAGTTTTTGTTTGTTTGGGAAGACCTTTATCTCTCCTTCTATTCTAAATGACAGATTTGCTGGATAGAGGATTCTCGGCTGCATATTTTTTCTGTTCATCACATTGAAGATTTCCTGCCATTCCTTTCTGGCCTGCCAAGTTTCAGTAGAGAGATCTGTCACAAGTCTTATCAGTCTCCCTTTATATGTTAGAGCATGTTTATCCCTAGCTGCTTTCAGAATTTTCCCTTTATCCTTGTATTTTGCCAGTTTCACTATGATATGTCGTGCAGAAGATCGATTCAAGTTCCGTCTGAAGGGAGTTCTCTGTGCCTCTTGGATTTCAATGCCTTTTTCCTTCCCCAGATCAGGGAAGTTCTCAGCTATGATTTCTTCAAGTACACCTTCAGCAACTTTCCCTCTCTCTTCCTCCTCTGGAATACCAATTATGCGTATATTATTTCTCTTTAGTGCATCACTTAGTTCTCTAATTTTCCCCTCCTACTCCTGGATTTTTTTATCTCTCTTTTTCTCAGCTTCCTCTTTTTCCATATTGTATCTTCTAGTTCACCTATTCTCTCCTCTGCCTCTTAAATCCGAGCTGTGGTTGTCTCCATTTTATTTTGCAGCTCATTTATAGCTCCTCCTGACTGTTCTTTAGTCCCTTGATCTCTCTAGCAATAGATTCTCTGCTGTCCTCTATACTGTTTTCAAGCCCAGTGATTAATTTTATGACTATTATTCTAAATTCACTTTCTGTTATATTGTTTAAATCCTTTTTTGATCAGTTTTTTAGCTGTCGTTATTTCCTGGAGATTCTTTTGAGGGGAATTCTTCCATTTCGTCATTTTGTTGATTTCATGGAGTGGTGCGGAACTGCAGGGCACTTCCCCTGTGCTGTCTTGAATAACTTGCCTTGGTGGATGGGGCCACAGTCAGACCTGATGTCTGCCCCCAGCCCACCGCTGGGGCCACAGTCAGACTGGTGTGTACCTTCTCTTCCCCTCTCCTAGGGGTGGGATTCACTGTGGGGTGGCGTGGCCCATCTGGGCTACTTGGACACTTCCAGGCTTGTGGTGCTGGGGATCTGGCGTATTAGCTGTGGTGGATAGGCAGGGTGCACAGGGGCAGGAGGGGCAGGCTCAGCTCGCTTATCCTTCAGTGATCAGCTTCGGGAGGGGCCCTGCAGCACCGGGAGGGAGTCAGACCCGCCGCTGGAGGTATGGATCCGCAGAAGTACAGCCTTGGGTGTTTGCGTGGTGCAAGCAAGTTCCCTGGAAGGAACCAGTTCCCTTTGGGATTTTGGCTTGGGGATGGGCGAGGGAGGTGGCACTGGCGAGTGCCTTTGTTCCCCGCCAAGCTGAACTCTGTCATCCAGGCTCAACAACTCTCCCTTCTGTTGTCCTCCAGCCCTCCCGCTCTCCCAGCAGAGCTGTTAGCTTATAACCTTCCAGATGTTAAGTCCCGCTTGCTGTTGGAACATACTCCCTCCGGCCCCTCCACCTTTGCAAGCCAGAGTCGGGGCCTCTGCTTTGCCGGTGGGCTGCCCCTCCACCCTGGCTCCCTCCCGCCAGTCCATGTAGCGCGCACTGCCTCTCTGCCCTTCCTACCCTCTTCCATGGACCTCTCGTCTACACTTGGCTCCAGAGAATCTGTTCTTCTAGTCTTCTGGCGGTTTTCTGGGTTATTTAGGCAGGTGTGGGTGGAATCTAAGTGATCAGTAGGATGCGGTGAGCCCAGCATCCTCCTATGCCACCATCCTCCCCCTACGGCTCTATCATATTTAAATTTTAAATATTTTTCCCAAACACATAAACGAATTTCCTATTATAAATTTAGATAGTCAATATTTATTTACATGCATCCAAATAATTGAATATTCTATTGCATTTCATTACTTCGCATATTACCTCACATCCTTTGGGATCGCTTTTCTTCTACATGAAGAACAACTTTCCTACTTCCTATCTTTTGTGTTTGTCTTTGAGTATTTTTTGAGTTTTTGTTTATCTGGAAATTTATTCAGTTAACCTTATGTTTGAAGAATACTTTTGTTGGGTGTACAAATTTAGACTAATAGTTTCCTGAAGCAATTAAAAATGTCACCCAATGTCATCTGGCTTCCATGACTTCTGTTGAGAAATCCATTGTAAGTTTCTTATTATTCATTTGAAGGCAGTATGTTTAAAACACAAAACAAACAAACAAACAAAAAACACCTCTTTTTGGACATGGTTTTTAGTAATTTTGTTGTGATTTTTCCCATTATGGTTTGCTTTATATTTATTCACTTGAGAATTCTGGAAAGTATAAAGAATATTTTCCATCTCTCTGTTTATACTTCTCCCCCACAATTTATAATTATAGTCAACAATGATGAAATTTATATTATGTGCCAGGTTCTGGGTTAACATGTTACTTCAGTTTCCTCATAAAAGACTCAAAAACCCTACAAAGTTTCTACTATTAATAATTCCAGAAGAAGAAAATGAAAACTTAAGTAATTAGGTCAAGGTCAAATTTTGAAGTTATAGAACAAAGACTAGAATTAGCTTGTTTTATACCAGAGCCCATGTGGTGTGATAGTAAGAATGCCCAAAATATATTTGGAAAAAAAAGTTAATAATGTGGTACTTTTAACTCCATAAAATGATGTGAACTAGAAATACTTGAGGTATGTGACAAATTGGAAAAAGCTTTTTATTATTATAAATGTGGGTTTTAACGTTGGCTTTGACATTAACAGTCTCCAAGAACTTGTTTAGAATGACAATTTGGGGCCCAAGGCATCATTTTTAAATAAGAGTTTTGGATAAGTTGTCCTATTGATTCTTTCAGGTTAGAAAATTTTATGAAAATAATTTGATTTTAAGCAACTTTTTAAAATAAAAAGACTGTGTGCTTACACAAAATCCACAATGAGTATACATCTAATCATACATCCAGAGATGTGCAAAGTAAAGACTGCTGTGAAAATTTTCTTATTAAAAAATTCCCTCTTCGGATTCCTAAACATTATTGTTGGCCTTTTCAGGAATCTGTCTGAGCTTTTTATATTTTGTTAGAAATGAGGTGCCTAAAATTGAATCCAGTTTTTACAGTGCAATACAACAAAATTGGATAGCAAGTGTCTATTATTATCTTGTAACTTCCTGTTACAGTACACTTTGATACTTAATCCAAAATCACAGAAGTCCTTCATAGCACCTTAGAAAATTTATGTATAATTGTATATATGCTTTGATTTTAAACATTCTTTAAGATTTTATTTTTTACAAAGTGTTTTATTTCTATTTATCACCCAATAAATTTATTCAGCAGCATCAAAATTTAAATATTTTTTTTTGTTTTTTCTTAAATGGTATCTATCTTGAAATTCACTTGTAAAAATGTACTTTTCTGCATTAACAGTAATTGTATTAGCATTATTTAGGTTTCATAACTTTTCATTTTTTCTTTTGAAAATAAATCATGTTGTCTTGACATGCTGCTGAGCAAATCTTATTTCAGCTAAACATTGCTTTTAGACTAGGGAATACAGTGTTGTTGTTTATATTCTAAAATTCAGCAGTAGTAAAAATCAACATAGCATAGCAGTGTTGTCCTAAGAGCAAACGGCTGGTTGTGCTGAAATGCTTCTTGGAATTCAGCAATGTCTTTAATTTTCTTGTGCAAAGTGCTAAATAAAAACAATAAGCAGATTGAAATTATGTATGCATGATTTAAGTGAAAGCATAATGATTCATTTTTTCTCAGAAAAAGTACAGAAATAGTATGCTTCAATTTGATATATTGCTGGTGAAGTTTAAGAGCTCAAAGACTATTTTGATTACTTTCCAGCTCTAACAACTGTCCATATTTGGGAAATGAATATATTAAGGATGGATTTGGAACTCATATCACTAGAATACCTTTAATATTTTAGTTTATCTCATAATAAATTATTTGCCTAACTAATATTTTATTATAGAGGACTCTAAACTTTGTTTCAAGAGTATTTTAAATGAGAGATAACTGTTAATTCATTACTATATTTTTTCAAATGGCAATAATGAAGAAGTTAACTACTAAATGTTAGATGCATAGAAATGCATTATCGGCAATTTTGAAACATGTTCCTCAATTTAGTTAAGCAGTTAAGTTTTCAAGCAGATAGCACCATATAGCTACTGAGAGACCATTTTATTGCTGGAGCAAATGGGCAACCATCCTATCATTATTCTACAAATAATAAGGGCTATCTAAAGCCTCATTTGGTTCTAAACTTTAAGCAATGTGTGTCTCACAGCCTACCTGCCTAATCATTGAGCATAGGAGATCTTACCATTAAAATCCAGTGCCAGGGAAAGTAGCCACAGTAGGTTTAAAAAATGGGGCGGATCTGTGTCTAGACTGTCAGTTTCTAATTAGGATCCTGAGTAGAAGAATCTTTTCATAAAAATGTCAATTAAACAATAGTTTGGAAAATGAACAGTAAAGCAATGGAGCTGTAATTTTACTAGTTCAAATACACAGTGGTAATTTCCCCCCATAGATCTACAGTGATAGTAAATTTTAGTTATGACCAGCTCAAATCCCTAGTTTGTGTATTCTGTCAGCCAATTAGATTCTGATTTATGAGGAAGTGATTCTGAGTAACTCCATTGCCCAACAACACTAGCCTTCAAAATACCCTGCATTCTCTAACTAGTAATTATTTATAAGATAAAGTTTTTTTTCTTAGAAAAACAGCAGTTATTTTTTCTCATGTTTAGTTTAAATAAGATGATGAATAATATAAAGATATATGCTTCTCATTCCATTTCGTTACAAAACTAATATTAATATGATAACAAAAATTGAGTGATACTGTGTATTTCATTAAAAGTATATGTTCACATTGTCTTCATTTAATCCTCTCAATTCCAGTGACTTAGCCGTTATTCAGATTTGAAAAAAAAGAAATTTTATTAGTAGGACATGTCTGGAGGAATTCTGTATATGCCTCGGCAGATTCTCCAAATATTAGCAATATACATGTTGGCCTTATCTTCCCTCTTCTCTTTTTCTATTTCTCTTGGTACATTTACACTGATATCCATATACATGGACAGATACATATAATTGTTTTCTGAAGAATTTGAGGAGCAGTTGCACCCAATGCTCCTTTAATTCTAAATGTTCAGTATGTTTTTCTTAAAAAAATTTTCTTATATGACCATAGTACAATAATCAAAGTCAGAAAATTAATATTACTACAATACTGTTCTCCAATGTATAGACTATATTGAGATTTTGCCAACTGCCCCAATGGTGTCTTCCATAGAAAAGGAAAATTCTAGACTATATGTTGCATTCAGTTATCATGTTCCTTTAGTCTTTCATCTGGAACAGTTTCTCAGTTCTCCTTTGTGTTTCATTTTGTAGGCTACAGGTCAGTAATTTTGGAAGAAGTTTTTTCTGGTTGGTCTGCTGTTTCTTCCTGATTAAATTTAGGTTATGTACATTTGGCAGGAAATCCACAGAAGTGATGTTGTGTTCTCAGTGCATCCTATCAAGAGGTACATGCTATCAACTTTTCCAATTATTGGTGATGCTGTCATCCCATGATTAAGGAGGGGTCTGCCAGATTTCCCCACCGTCTTTTTGTAACTATTACTATTTCATGGAGATTATCTCTGAATCTATGTAAAAATCTTGTTATTTCTAACATCTTTCATGTACTAGTTTTAGTATCCATTGGTGATTTTTGTCTAAAACAATGATTATTTCAGTAGTTTCCAGAAGATGATATTCTGTTTTAATCATTACTTTTATATTTACTATTTCACATTTTATTGCAAAGAAAATCTTACCTTATTACTTCCTTTCTGCATCCCCTTTTTCTTCCCTTTCTTCCTTTATCTCTCCCCTCTCCCTTCCCCGCATCTCCCTATTCTCTCCCTCCTCTGCCTTCCTCCTTTCCTTCCTCTTTTCTCATTCTAAAATTATCCTAACCCTATGGAAAGTTAAATAATTGAACTATATGCCTAAAATATATGAAACTAATTTTCTGCTACAATTTATTTAGTGCACGCACACAGAGTTGAAAAGTTGTTTTAATTTCAAGACCTTAACATCCATTTGCTTAAGAAGTTATACATGAGGTGAAATCCTGGGTACAACATATACAACAAGTAAAAACATGCTTTACTTCTCTATACTGAAAAACTGAGACAAAGTGAAAAAGTAGGTCAGGGATGAGGAATTGAATCCATTGAATTGTCCATTGAATTAGTTAATCAATAGTTATTAAATGTATTAGGTACTGAGAATATACAGCTGAATAGAACACACATGACTTGCCTCAGGAAACTTAAAGATTATAAGGACACATTAAATAAATATTTACAAAAAATATTAAGTGATAACAAATAAAGGACTGTGAAGGGAAGAAGCATTGAGAGCTATTTGAGAATTCACCCTGGTCTGGTATGACAAGGAAGTTTTCTTTCTGGAAGTGAAACATTAGAAACAAGTAGAAGTTAAATAGAAAATTTTTAAAAGAGAGATTCAGGTTTAGGAGAGACTTGCTCAGAGTGAGCAAGGGGAATGCATAGCAAAGTGAGATGGATGCATTAAGCAGGTAGGAAATGAGTTTTAAAGTGAAGTGAGTTATTAAAAGGGTTTAAATGAAGGCGATGATCTGATTTGTTTGGTGATTAAAAAAAATATGTTGATAGCAGCACTGTTTTCTCCGAAGCAAATGTGGAATAATTTAACTGCTGGAATAATTTGAGAAATGCTGGTGGCACTGGGGTTGTGTTGGTGAAAGATTGGAAAGTTGATGGGACATAGTAGTTCATTAACTGAGTGGTAAGAGTGGTCAACGAAGATGCCTAAGTTGTTGTTTTTCTTTTTTTTTTTTTATCAGAATGTGATAATGCATTTCCAGAGAGAAATCTCCAAAATGAGAATGTTGGGGACAAAGTCTATGAGTTTAATTTGAGAAGCCTTAGACACAGTCATAAATCTGGAGTAAAAGAAAGGTCTGACCTGGGAATATGGGGCAGAGGATCATAGCACTTCAATTTAGAACATAGACATTAGATTTAAATGAAAGAGATTATTGGGAAAACAAATGGCTGGGTGATGTCTGGAAGTGTTGAATCACTAAATTCTACACCTGAAACTAGTATTACACTGCATGTTAACTGGGAAAAAATAAAAGAAAGAAAATAAACACTACAAATAAAAAAATACAACAAACAAAAACCACTAATAAATATGTATAAGTAAGAGTGGAGTGAAAGAGAGGTAGTCTTTATTTTTTTTTAATTTTTTTAACCTTTATTTATTTTTGAGACAGAGAGAGACAGAGCATGAATGGGGGAGGGGCAGAGAGAGAGGGAGACACAGAATCGGAAGCAGGCTGCAGGCTCTGAGCCATCAGCCCAGAGCCGGCCGTGGGGCTCAAACTCACAGACTGCGAGATCGTGACCTGAGCTGAAGTCGGACGCTTAACCGACTGAGCCACCCAGGCGCCCCAAGAGAGGTAGTCTTTAAAGGAAAGGTAAAGTAAAGGAGGATGACCAATTACTAAGTGGGGTGAACGTACAGCACAATATTCTCCTAGTGTACTTAATCTTTCTATTCCCTGAAGAAGGTTTACTATCTCCTCCCATTGCCACTTACCTTACAGTGCCCTCCAAAAATATAGTTGACTGAAACACAAGACAAAGTATTTTAAAAAGAAAAAAATATTTTAAAAATTATACCAGCAAAAATAGGGAAACACAAAATGAGTAACTAAAGTAAAAAAAAAAAAAAGTCAGATGTAAGAAATATAATTGTCTACACATCACCCCTGAATACATTAATTCTTTCATTAAAAATAGGGGGTTACCCCCCTGTGCTCTGGTGGGACTGCCCTTCTTAGTCAGGCTTGCCTCAGTCCCAGCAAGGCAGGCTTCTCTCCCAGAAGAACAGCATAGGCCTCTGCCCGCACCATGTCTCAAAAGTCCGGAGTTTTAAAGGTCGGCTGACTTGTCTGGGATAGAGCCAGGAGGGTATGGCACTACTCCTGGAGAGAAGAGATGCCAACAACTGCAGGGCAGACAGCATGGAAACAGCAATCTGAAACAAAACAAAACAAAAACAAAAACAAAAACAAAAACAAAAACAAAAAAAAAAAAGAAAAGCAAAACCTTTGACATACAGCGGGTAGATTATTTGCTATTCTAAGAGGGCTTCCCTGAGAGGCAACATTCAGGGAGATGCCTCTCATGGGACAAAAAAGCTGGTTGGAACTATTTCCCTCCCATGCCCCTTAGCATAAACACAAAGCCACCTGAGGGAAGCAGCTGACCACCCCCCCCCCCCAGCACTGGCTGCCTCACTTGCTTACACCAAGTCCCAATCCCTGCCATCTGGTGGGACTGACTTGCTCAGTCACACTTGCCTCAGTCCAATGTGGCTTCTCAAATTAAACTCATAGACTTTGTCCCCAACATTCTCATTTTGGAGATTTCTCTCTGGAAATGCATTATCACATTCTGAAAAAAAAAAAAGAAAAAAAAACAACTTAGGCATCTTCGTTGACCACTCTTACCACTCAGTTAATGAACTACTATGTCCTATCAACTTTCCAAGGCTTTGGAAGCCTCCCCCAAAGTCCAGCACAAGTCTCTCCCCATACCACGTCTCTCAACCAGAGAGTTCTACAGTGCCTCAGTTCTGGTTGAGTCGTTGTCAGCTCTCATTTCACAGGCAGATCAGAGCACACCTACTTAAAGCTCACCACATTCAGGCCAGGGGCCAAACATTACCCACAGCGGGTATGGAGAGCCTCTGCAGATTAGTGGCTTGATGGTTAAAGCAGTCAAAACACAACAGCATAGTATATGAGCACACATCAGAGATACATCCTGCAGTGCCGGATCCTGGGCACTATGTGACCTCTTCTTCACATGGTCATTAATTTCAGGAGCAGGAGACATAACTGGCTTTTCTAACACAGAGAAGAAGGCAGAGACATACAAATGCCAAGGTAGAGGAATTCATCCCAAATGAAAGAACAAGATAAGGTCATAGCAAGAGATTTAAGCAAAACAGATATAAGTAACATGCATGATGGACAATTTTAAGCAACAATAGTTAGGATACTCCCTGGGCTTGAGAAAAGGATATATCAGTGAGACCCTTACAAGAGAGATTAAAGGGTTAAAAATTATAAGTCGGAGATGAAGAATGCAATAAATGAGATTAGAAACAGACTTGATGCCATGAATAGCAGGCTGGAAGGAGCACAGGAATGAATTAGTGACCTGTAAGGCAAAATAATGAACCAAAGAAAGAAAGAAGAATTATGGAACACAAGAATAGGTTTAGGGCACTCAGTGTATGCATCAAATGTAATAACATTCATATTATAGGAGTCCCTGAAGAATAAGAGAGAGAAAAGGGGGCAGAAAATTTATTTGAGGAAGTAATAGCTGAAAAGTTCCCTAATCTGGGGAAGGAAAAAAAAAGACATCCACATCTAGGAGGCACTGTGAACTCCCATTGAAATCAACAAAAGCAGGACAACACCAAGACATATTGTAATTAAATCTGTAAAATATAGTCAGAAAGGAAAAACCTTAAAATCAGAGAGACAAAAGAAGTCCTTAACTTATAAGGGAAAGTATATAAGGTTAGCTGGAGATTTCTCAGAAGAAACATGGTAAGCCAGAAGGGAGTGACATAATGTATTCAGAGAGGAGAATGGGAAAAATCTGCAACCAAGAATAGTCTATCCAGCAGGGTTACCATTAAGAATAGAAGGAGAAAGAGATTTTTCCAGCCAACAAAAACTCAAGGAGATTGTGACCACTGAATCAGCCCTGCAAGAAATATTAAAGAGGATCCTTTCAATGTAAAGGAGAGAACAAAAGTGACAAAGGCAAGAAAGGATCAGAGAAAATCTCCACTGACAACAAAACAAGTAATAAAATGGCAATAAATACATATCTATCAATAATTGCTTTGAATGTAAATGGACTAAATGCTCCAATCAAAAGACATAGGGTGTAAGAATGAAAAAAACAAACAAACAAAAAACAAAAAACAAGAACTATCTGCTCATTTTACAATGACTGATTTTAGATATACAGACACCTGCCGATTGAACATGAGAGGTTAGAGAAACATTTATCAAGCAAATCGATGTCAAAGGAAAATCAGAGTAGCAATACTTATATCAGACAAACTAGACTTTTCTGTTACTGCATTGTTTATATCCCGCTTTGGTATCAGGGTAATACTGGCCTCATGGAATGATTTTGAATGTGTTCCCTCTATTCCCATTTTTGTATGGTTTTCATAAAGATTGTCATTAATTATTATTTTTTAATGTTTGGTAAAATTCACCAGAGAACCCATGTGATCTTGGCCTTTTCTGTGCTGGGATATTTTTGATTTCTAATTCAACTTTCATTCTTGTTATTGGTCTAAGAAGATTTCCTATTTCTTGGATTCAAGATTCATGATTTACTTGTAAGCTGTGCGTTTTTAGGAATTATCTGGGATTTTTCCTAAATTTTCTGATTTGTTAGTATATAATTGTTTATAGTAATCTGGCATAACAATATTTCTGTGGCTATCTTTTCCATTTCTCATTTTGGTTTTTGAGTTTTCTCTCTTTTCTTTGCTAAGGTAGTTAAAAGCATTGCCAATTTTATTTCTTTTTAGAAAAACTGGTCATTACTTTCAATGTTATTGTTATTGTGGTCTCTTTTATTTACTTCTGCTTTTGTTATTTCCTTTACTAAAATTCAGCTAAGTTTCTTCTTTGTCTAGTTTATTGTAGTGCTGTTTATTTGAACGTTTTTTTTCTTTTTTTAAAATTTTTTTTTAACGTTTATTTATTTTTGAGACAGAGAGAGACAGAGCATGAACGGGGGAGGGTCAGACAGAGAGGGAGACACAGAATCTGAAACAGGCTCCAGGCTCTGAGCAGTCAGCACAGAGTCCGATGCGGGGCTCGAACTCACATACCGCGAGATCGTGACCTGAGCCGAAGTCGGACGCTTAACCGACTGAGCCACCCAGGCGCCCCAGAACATTTTTTTCTTAATACAAGCATCTATAGCATAAATTTCATTCTAACATGCTTTTGATGGATCCCATAAGTTTTGGAATATTGTGTATTTTTTACTTTTTGAGATATATTTTTAGTTGCCATTTTATTTCTTATTTGACCCATTGCTTGTGTAGTATTGTGTTGTTTAATATTTCATATTAAATATTTAATATTTACATCGTAGATTTTCCAGCTTTGTTTTATTGTTCATCTTTAAGTTTTGTATCATTGTGTTTGAAAAATATACTTGGTATGTGTTGTCTTCTTTTTTTTTTTTAATGTTTACTTTTGAGAGTGAGGGAGAGAGAGAGGGAGACACAGAATCGGAAGCAGGCTCCAGGCTCTGAGCTGCCAGCACAGAGCCTGACGTGGGGCTCGAACTCACAAACCGTGAGATCATGACCTGAGCTGAAGTCAGAGGCTTAACTGACTGAGCCACCCAGGTGCTCCCAATTTCAGTCTTCTTAAATGTGTATTATTTGTTATGTCTCTTTTTATGTGATTTAAAAGGGATTCTTTTGTGTGTGTACTTGAAGAAAGTGTGTATGCTATTTTACTCGGATGCAGTGTTTTATAATATCTTTTAAAACCATTATTCTGAAGTGTGCTTCAAGTAAAAAATGTTCTTGTTGAAAAACATAATTATTGTAACTGAAGGTATTCGTTTAAAATAAAGCATATCAGAGGGGAAGTGAGTGGGGGGGATGGTTGAACTACGTGAAGGGGCTTAAGAGTACACTTATAATGAGCACTGAGTAATGATGTATAGAATTGTTGAATCACTATATTATACACCTGGAGCTAATATAATACTATATGTTAATTATAATGGAATTAAAATGAAAATCTTAATTAAAAAAAGAAGACAATAGGGGCGCCTGGTCCCTGTTAAGCATCCAACTTCAACTCAGGTCATAATCCCACAGTTTGTGGGTTCAAGCCCTGCATCTGGCTCTGTGCTGACTGCTAGGAGCCTGGAGCCTGCTTCAGATTCTGTGTCTCCCTCTCTTTCTATGCTCCTCCCCACTCACACTCTGTCTCTCTCCCTCAAAAATGAGTAAATGTTAAAAAAAAAATTAAAGAAAGACAACAACCATTAAAAATAATAGGTGGTTATATCGGCCAAAATGTATTACTGAGGTACCTGATTTTAACATACCAACAAAAAGAAAAAATAGTGTAAAAAGATAAAGGAGATTAAAGGAAATAAAATGAGCAAGAAGATATGGGCCAAAATACACATAGTAATAATGAGTTGGAAATATATTTAGAGTAGAATTTAAGGCTGAAGTATTGAGAACAGATAAGATTATTTTTTGATGATTCAAAAATGCATAGATGATAAAAGGCTTAAAAATACACCAAACAACAGCTAAATATATAAAACAAAACTGGTAAATGTAAGGAAAACTAAAAATTAAAATGAGAGTTGTAGATTTCAATAATCTCCTAAAGTTTCATTGATGCAAAACACAATAACACACACACAAAAATGCAATGAAGAGAATCAACTTAATAGGAATACATAGAATTATAGGTATCTCATATAATTTTTTTTATATCAGGAAAATTTACAAAAGGTTCATGTATTGAAACTCACAAATTCATTAAATGACTCTTCACAAAATTCTATAAATCTGAACATTTTTAGGTTCCATTTTTTTAGTCATCATCCAAAACAGTAGAACTAAATAATATGATTAAAAAACAAAACAAACAAAAAACATCTAACTACTTTTGAAATTAGAAACATAGATCTAGAATAACATTTGGAACTGCAAGAAAATCCAATGGGAAATTTGAAAGAACATCTAGAAAGCAATAAATATAAAAACACTTTATATCAAAATCTACAAGATTAATCTGATTCACTAAGAAATATATAGTCTTAAATACCCCCATTATTATTAAATAAAAAATAAAATAAAGGCCTAAATTGAGAAGTCATTCTCACTCACTTGCCTCCGATATGCTCCTTTGAATAGAAAAGGAAGATATGCATTTTTTTAAAAAATGAGTGCCTAAATTTAAAATTTTTGCTTTATTTAACAATTAGACAATGAACAATATAATTGAACAACATAAAGCAAAATAAAATAGAAATATGGATATAATGAAGAGGAAATAAATGTTAATAAAAAGAATAGTAGTCAAAACACATAAATTCAGAACTCCTATTTTTTAAAGTCTAATTAAATTTACTAGGGGCACCTGGGTGTCTCATTCAGTTAAGCGTCTGACTTTGACTCTGATCCTGATCTCATGGTTGGTGAGTTCAGCCCTATGTCAGGCTCTTTGCTGACAGCTCAGAGCCTGCAGCCTGCTTTGGATTCTGTGTCTCCCTCTCTCTCTGCCCCTCCTCTGCTCACAATCTCTCTCTCTCTGTCTCTGTCTCTCTCTCTCTCTGTCTCAAAAAAAAAAAATATATATATATATATATATAATTATATTTACTAAATGGGTAGAAAGGTAAAGTTTTATATGAATGGGAATTTTTAAAAAAATAAGAAAATACAGGCGCAACTCAGATATATTGCAGGGTCAGTTCCAGACCAGAATAATAAATGAATATCACAATGAAGTCAAATGAATTTTTTCATTTCCCAGTGCATTTAAAGTTATGTTTACACTATACTATAGTCTATTTTTATACAATAGTATGTTCAAAAATGCACATGTTAATTTTTAAAATACTGCTAAAAATGCTAACCATTAACTGAGCTTTCAGTAAACATTAATATTTTTGCTGGTGGAGGGTCTTGCCTCACTATAGTTGGCTACTGGCTGCTTAGAGTTTTGGTGGTTGCCGAAGGTTGGGGTGTCTGTAGCAAGTTGTTAAAGTAAGACAATGAAGTGTGTATCGATTGAGTCTTCCTTTCATGAACAATTTCTCTGTAGCATGCAGTGTTATTTGATAACATTCCAATCTTCTCAACTCCTGCTGCTTGTTTTTTATCAATTGAATTTATATAATTTCTAAGTCCTTTTTTTGCCATTTCAACAATCATCATGGTGTCTTCATGAGGAGTAGCTTCTATCTCAGGAAACTACTTTCTTTGCTCATCCGTAAGAAACAACTCATCTGTTCAAATTTTATCACGAGATTGCAGCAATTCAGTCACATCTTTAGGCTCCACTTCTAATTCTAGTTCTTTTGCTATTACTGCCACATCTGCAGTTACTTTTTCCGCTGAAGTCTTGAATCACTCCAAGCCATCCATGAACGCTGGAATCAGCTTCTCCAAACTCCACTTAATGTTGATACGTTGACCTCTTCCCATGAATCACAAATATTAATGGTGTTCTAAATGGTGAATCCTTTCCAGGTTTTCAATTGACTTTGCCCAGATCTATCAGAGAAGTCGCTATCTATGGCATTTGCAGTCTCATCAAATGTATTTCTTAAATAATTTGGCTTGAAAGTTGAAATGAACTGGGGTTTCAGAATGAATGTCATGTTAGCAGCAGATTTGAAAACAGCATTAATCCTGTCGTCCATCTCCATCAGAGCGCTTGGGTAAGCAGGTGCACATTGTCAATGAGCAGTCATATTTTGAAAAGAATATTTTTCCCTGAGCAGTAGATCTTAACAATGGGTTTAACAATTTCAGTAAACCATGATGTAAACAGATGTGCTGTCATCCAAGTTTTGTTCTTCCATTTATAGAGTACAGGCACAGTAGATTTAGCATCATTCTTAAGGGCCCAAGGATTTTCAGAATGGTAAATATGCATTAGCTTCAGTTTAGTCACTAGCTGTGTTAGCTTCTAACAGAAGAAATCAGCCTGTCCTCTGAACATTTGAAGCCAGGCATTGACTTCTTTCTTCATGTGAAAGTCCTAGATGGCATCTTCTTCCAATAAAAGGCTGTGTTGTTTACATTGAAAATCTACTGTTTTATGTAGCCACCTTTCGTTGAATTATCTTAGTTAGATCTTCTGGATAACATTCTGCAGCTTCTATATCAGCACTTACTACTTCACCCTTTACTTTTTGTTATGGAGATGGTTCCTTCCTTTAAATCTCATGGATCAACCTCTGCTAGTTTCAAACTTTTTATCTGCAGCTCAGCCTTTACAGAATTGAAGAAAGTTAGAGCCTTGCTCTGAATTTAGGATTTGACTTAAGTGAATGTTGTGGCCGGTTTGATCTTCTATCGAGACCACTCAAACCTCTTCATTTCAGCAGTATGTAAGGCTCTTTTGCTCTCTTATCATTTACGTCACTGGAGTAGCATTTTTAATTTCCTTCAAGTATCTTTTCTTTGCATTCACAACTTGGTGCATTGTTTTGTATAAGAGAACTAGTTTTTAGCCAATCTCAGCTGTTGACATGGCTTTCTCACTAAATTTAATCTAGCTTTCAATTTAAAATGATATGTGCAATTCTTTCCTTCCCTTGAATACCTAGAGACCATGGTAGGGTCATTCAGTGCCCTAAGTTCAATATCTCTGTGTCCGAGGAAACAGGCCTAAGGTGAGGGAGAGATGGGCATGAATGGAGCAGCCAGAACATACCCAACATTTAAGCCATCTTATATGGTCATGATTTCTGGTGCCCCCAAACTAGTACGTTTTCAGTAACATCAAAGACCATAGATCACCATTAAAAATATAGTAACAATGAACGTTTTGAAATATTGAGAAAATTATCAAAATGTGATACAGAACACGAAATGAGCAAATGCTATTGGAAAAAAAAATGGTGCCAACTAACTTCCTTAATGCAGGATTGCCACCACCTTTAATTTATGGGGAAAAATGGAATATCTGTGAGCACAATGAAAGTGCAATAAAATGAGGCATTCCTGGATATAAAGGAAACTGAAAGCATTAAACATGATCTCATATTAAATTTTATAGAACACATGTAGAAAAATTCGAGGACCGGTATGATTTCTAACAAATAAAAATTACTAAAATTAATCCAAAAGGCAGACATTTTAAAACTGAAATAAAATAGAAGAAGACAATATGTACTTAAAAGCTACTGTATTGAAAAGAGGGACCTACACTAAGTTTTAGCTAACCATCAGATAACTTGATTCCAATTTTACTTAAACTATTTCAAGCTGTAAAGGGAAACAAAGAATTCTCCACTTTATTTTATGAAACCAGCCTGATTTACATTCCCTATCTCAAAAGGAAATGAGAAAATAGAAATTATTTATGAATATAAAAACAAATATCCTAAATAAAAAATAAAATATTAACAAATAGAAGCAAGTAATGCATAAAAATATAATGTCTAATTACTAAGCAATGTTTATTCCATTAATCAAAGTGTAATTCAGCATACAAAATTTATCACATTTTTTTTCCTTCACACATTCAAAAATGTGGGAAAGATATAAATTCCACTGGTATATTCCAATAAGGCATTTGGTAATATGAAAATTCATTCTCAATGAACAGTATGGGCACAACATACATAGAAGAAAAAAATGAAATAAAACTATTTGCCAAAATAATTGAGTAAACATTTTGTAAATGGACAAAATTCTAAACTTACACTTATTTAAAATAAGGAAGTCAACTGGAGCCCAACTCTCTCCATAGTATGCAACATTTTCTTGAGATTTTAGCAAATATGGGAACGTGGAATATTTTAGTAATCAATGTAATTTTTAGAAAAATAAATTATGTTTCCTTGTGATGGTATGATTTATAACTGTAGCCACCATTTTCCCTTCTAAACTATTAAAATAAATAAGATTACTGGATAAAGTGACTTGATGTAAAATATTTATCAGCTTCAAGTGTACAATAGTTTAATGGTTTTATATAACATGAAATGATACCCGTGATAAAACTAGTTATCATCTGTCACCATACAAAATTACTAATATTATTGACTATATACTAATATATTACATCCCCATGACTCATTTATTTTCCAATGGAAATATGTACCTCATAATCCCCTTTGCCTATATTTTCTGTCCCCCTAATCACTCTTGTCCTCTAGTAGCCAAGTTTGTTTCCAATATCTATGAATCTGTTTCTGTTTTGTTCGTTTGTTTTTAGATAGCACACCTAAGTGAAATCATACAGTATTTGTCTTTTTATGTCTGACTTATTTCGCTTAGCATAATATACTCTTGATCCATTTTGTTGTCCCAAATGGCAAGATTTCATTTTTTTTAATGGCAGAGTAATGTTTCATGTGTTATATTATATATATGTGTGTGTGTGTGTGTGTGTGTGTGTGTGTGTATATGTGTGTGTGTGTGTGTGTATAATGCAGATATTATATATAATATCATATATAATATCATATAACATATATATATAATATTCTTTATTTTTCATCTATTAATGGACATGTAGATTGTTTCAATATCTTACCTATTGTAAATAATGCTGTGATGAACATAGGTATGCATATATCTCTTTGAATTGATGTTTTCTTTCCTTCAAATACCCAGAAATGGAATTTTTAGATTGCATGGCTACTTAATTTTAAACTTTTTGAGAGCCCTCCATACTGGTTCACAGAGTAATTTCATCAAGTTACATTCCCACCAACAGTACGCATGTGTCCCCTTTTCTCCACATCCTTTCCAATTCTTATATGTTTATGGGTTTGTTTGTTTGTTTTGTTTTTTATACTAGCTAAGTGACAGGTAGGAGGGGATATTTTATTGTGGTTTTAATTTGCATTTCCCTGATTGGTCATGTTAAGCATCTTTTCATGGTCATTTTGGACATCTGTATGTTTTCTTTGGAAAAATGTCTATTCAACTGCTCTACCCATTTTTTAATTGGTTTGTTTTTTGATATAAAGTTGTATAAGTTCTTTATATATTTTAGATGTTAATCCCTTATTGGATTTTATCACTTGCAAATATCTTCTCCCACTCAGTGGGTTGCCTTTTCATTATGTTGATAGTTTCCTTTGCTGTGCAAAACTTTTTACTTTGTTGTAATCCAATTTGTTATTTTAGCTTTTGTTGCCTTTGCTTGAGGAGACTGGTCCAAAAAAAAGAAAATACAGCTGAGGTCAATGTCAAAGAGGTTACTATTTATGTTTCCTTCTAGGAGTTTCATAGTTTCAGGTCTTATGTAAAAATATTTAATCCATTTTGAATTAATTCTGTATGTGGTTCAGTTTCATTCTTTTACATATAGTTGTCCAGTTTTCCCAACACCAGACTGTAAGCAGACTATTTTTTTCATTGTATATTCTTGCCACATTTGTCCTACATTAATTGACCATGTATATGTGGGTTTATTTCTAGGCTGTCTATTCTATTCATCCATGTAGCTTTCTGTTACCAGTAACATACTGTTCTGGTTACTATGGCTCTGTAGTATAATCTGAAATCAATGAGAATGATATCTCCAGATTGTTCTTTCACAAGTTTGCTTTGGCGATGTCATATGTATGTATGTATGTATGTATGTATGTATATATGTATGTATTTGTTTATTTATTTATTTTTGAGAGAGAGCATGAGCGAGGGAGGAGAAGGCAGAGAGGGGGACAGAGGATCTGAAGTTGACTCTGCACTGACAGCAGTGAGCCTGATATGGGGATTGAATTTACGAACCGTAGATCATGACCTGAACCGAAGTCAGATACTCAACCAAATGAGCCACCCAGGTGCCTCAACTTGTTTAATTACATACAAATTTTAGGATTATTTGTATAGTTCTGTAAGAAAATGCCATGATATTTTGATGGGGCTGACATTGAATCTATATATTGCTTTGGGTAATATGGTTTTAATTTTAATTATTCCAATCAATAAGCCATGGAATATCTTTCAATTTGTTAGTGTCATTTTCAATTTCTTCCATCAATGTCATAGTTTTCAGAGTATAGGTCTTTCACCTCCTTGGTTAAATTGAATCCTAGATATTTTACTTTATTAATGTGATTATAAATTGAACTATTTTCTCAATTTCTTTTTCTGATAGCTTATATTAGTATAGAGAGACCCAACCAATTTCTAATTATTGATTTTTATCCGGTGACTTTTCTGAATTCATGTACTAGTTCTAATAAATTTTTGGTGTTTAGGGTTTTATCTATATATTATCATGTCAGCCGTAAATAGTGACCATTTTACTTCTTTCTTTCTGATATGGATGACTCATTTTTCCTTGCACAACTGCTGTGGCTAAGATTTCTAAATTTATGTTGAATAAAAGTGAGAGTCAGCATTCTTTTCTTGTTCCTGATCTTAGAAGAAAAGCTTCCAAGTTTTCATCATTGAATATGATGTTAGCTGTGATTATGTCATATGTGACCTTTGTTATGTTGAGGTAGTAGGTTCCCTCTATATCTACTTTGTTGAGGATTTTTTATTAAATGTTGAATTTTATCAAATGCCTTTTCTGCATCCATTGAGATAATTATATGACTTGAATCCTTCATCTTGGTAATGTAATGTATAATTTTGATTGATTTGTGGATGGTGACACATCCATGCATCACTTAAATCCCACTTAATCATTGTATATTATCCTTTTAATGTACTGTTGAATTTGATTTGCTAATTTTTGTTGAGGATTTTTACGTTTATGTTCATCAGGATAATTGGCCTTCAGTTTTCTTTATTGTGCTATCTGTGTCTAGTTGAAGTCTCAGGTAATGCTGACCTCATAAATTAGTTTGGAAATATTCTTCCCTCTTCATTTTTTTTTTGTAAATATTTAAGAAATATAGGTAGTAACTTTTTAAAATATTTTGTAAAATTCACCTGTGAAGCCACCTGGTCATGAGCTTCTCTTATTGGAGGATTTTTATTTTATTTATTTCTTTTTAAAAATTTAAATCCAAATTAGTTAAAATATAATGTAATAATGATTTCGGGAATAGAATTTAGTGGTTCATCACTTACATATAACACCCAGTGCTCATCCCAGCAAGTGCCCCCTTAATGCCCATCACCCATTTTGCCCATTCCCCCACCTAACACCCCTCCAGCAGCCATCAATTTGTTCTCTGTATTTAAGATCCCCTTATGGTTTGCCTCCCTCTCTGTTTTCATCTTATTTTTGCTTCCCTTCTGCTATGTTCATCTGTTTTGTTTCTTAAATTGCACACATGTCTGAAATCACAATTGCCTTTCTTTTACTGACTTACTTTACTTAGCATAATACACCCCAATTCCATCCACATTGTTGCGAATGACAAGATCTCATTATGTTTGATCACCGAGTAATATTCTATGTAAATATATAAGCCACATTTTCCTCATCCACTCATCAGTCGATGGACATTTGAGCTCTTTCCATTATATGGCTATTGCCAATAGTGCTGCTAAAAACATTGGCATGCATGTATCCCTTCAAATCAGCAATTTTGTATCCATTGGATAAATACCTAGTAATGCAATTGCTGTGTCCTGGGGTACTTCTATTTTTAATTGTTTGAGGAATTTCCATACTGTTTCCAGAATGGCTGTGCCAGTTCGCATGCATTCCTACCAGCAGCGCAAAAGGGCTCCCCTTTCCTCGCATCCTCACCAACGTCTGTTGTTTCCTGAGCTGTTAATTGTAGCCATGTGTGAATTTTAGCCAGGTGTGAAGTGGTATCTTGGAGGATTTTTTAAATTACTAATTTGAATTAATTTGTAAGCAGTCTCTTCAGACTTCCAATTTTGTGCGTGTGATTTAGGCTTAGAAGGTTGTACATTTCAAGAACTGTATCAATTCCAGGTTTTCAGTTTGTTGGGGTATAATTATTGGTAGTAGTCTCATGATTATTTTCATTGTGATGATATCAATTATGCTTTCTCTTTCATTTCTGATTTTATTTGTTTGAGTCCTCTGTTTTTCTTGATGAATCTGGCTAGAGGTTTATCATTATTTTAGTACTTATTTCCATTGATTCGGGGCTTTGCTTCATTTTCTTTTTTTTCAAGTTCCCTTAGGTGTAAAGTTAGATGGGTTGTTTGAGATTTTTCTTGTTTTTTGAAGGTGCCTGTGATACTATGAATTTCTATCTTAGAACAGATTTTGCCGCATCTCAATGATTTTGGACCATTGTGTTTTATTTTCATTTGTCTCAAGGTATTTGTTAGTTCCTCGTTGATTTTTCATAGACTCATTGGCTGTTTAGCTTTCACGTTTGTTTTTTTTCCCCAATATTCTTCTCATAATTAAGTTCTAGTTTCATACCATTGTGCTCAGAAAATATGCTTCATATGATTTCAGCTATCTTGAATATTGACACATGTTTTATAGCTTAACATGTAATCTATCCCAGAGAATATTCTGTGCGCACTTGAGGAGAATGTGTATTCTGCTGGTTTGGGATAGAATGATCTCTCTATCTTTTAAAGCCATTTGGTCTAATGTGTTGTTTAAGGCCAATGTTTCCGTATTGATTTTCTGTCGGATGTTCTATCCATTGATGTAAGTGGAGTATTAAATTCCCTTTCTATACCTGTATTACTGTCAACTTTTCCCTTTATATCTGTTAATGTATTCTCTAAATGTTTAGTTGCTCCTATACCGGGAACATAATGTATGTAACTGTTATATATATTTTTCAATTGACCGTTTTATCATTATACAATATTCCTTTTTGTCTTTTGTCACAGTCTTTGTTTTTAAAATCTGTGTTGTCAATATTGTTACCTCATCTTTCTTTTGGTTTGCAACCCTTCACCTTTGGTCTTTGTCTTTAGATTCAAAATGAGTCTCTTGTAGACAGTATATAGATGTGTCTTTATTTTTTATCCACTATGCTACCTTAGGTCTGTTTATTGCAGCATCCAGTACATTTACATTTAAAGTAACTATTGATAGGTATGCACTTATTGCCATTTTCTTAACTGTTTTCTGGTTATTTCTTTCTTGTTCTCTTGTTCTCTTTTGCCTTCCCTGGTGATTTGCTGAATTTCTTTGTGCTATATTTAGGTTCCTTACTCTGTATTGTTTCTCTATTGTAAATTTTTGTTTGTTGTTACCATCAGATTCATATATATATTGATCCTATATATGTAGCAGTCTATTTTAAATTGATAGTCACTTAAGTTGGAACACATTCAAAGGCACTGAATTTGTACTCCCCTTTTAGGTTTTTGATGTCCTATTTTAAATCTTTTTTTGTGTAACCCTTAACTACTTATTTCTATTATAGTTTATTTTTACAGTTTTTGTCTTTTAAACTTCATATTATGTGTTTAAGTTACTGACCCACTGCCTTTATTGTATATTTGCCTTTGCTGGTGAGTTTGTTTTTTTTTTTCCTTTGATATAGTTTCTTATTTCTATTTATGGATTTTTCTGGTTAAAAAAAAAAGACTCTGTGACCTTTATTGTAAGGGTTCTTTAGTAGTGATAAACTTCTTTAGTTTTTGCTGATATGAGGAAATCTTTTTTTCTTCAATATTGACTGATAATCTTGCCAGGAAGAGTATTCTTGGTTGTAAGTTTTTCCCTTTCAGTGCTTTGGACATGTTTTGCCACTCCTTTCTGGCCTGCAAAGTTTGTTCTGAAAAATCAGCTGAAGTCTTATGGGGTTTCACTTATATGGGACTATTTGTTTTTATCTTGTTGCCTGTAAGATTCTCTCTTTATCTTTATTTTTTTTCCATTTTAATTATCATATATCATGATGGGGATCTCCTTGGGTTCATCTTATTGGGAACTCTGTGTTTCCTAGATCTAGATGTCTGGGTTTTTGTTTGTTTGGTTTTGTTTTGTTTCCCAGGTTAGGGAATTTTTCAGCCCTTATTTCTTCAGATAAGTTTTATGCCAATTTCAACCCCTTTCTCATTCTGGGGTCTCTGTAATATCAGTGTTAGTATAGTTGATGTTTTCTCAGAGGTCCATTAAACTACCTTCACTTTATGATTCACTTTTCTCTTTGCTGTTCTATTGGGTGATTTCTGTCCTCAGATTGCTGATTTTTCCTCTCCATTATCTAATCTGTTGACTCATTTTAGTGAATTTTTTAAATTTCAGTTATTGTGTTCTTCTTATATTATTTTTCTTATATTTCTGTTTTTTTTTTCCTTATATTTCTAACTGTTTATTGAAGCTACACTGTAGCTACACTGCATTCTTCTCCCAAGTTTGGTGAGCATCTTTATGACCCTTTAAGCTGTTTATTGGGTACATTACTTACCTTCATTTCATTAGTCTACCCCTCCACCCCAACCTCCACTGGGATTGCATCTTATTCTTTCATTTGCAACATATTTCTGTCTCTCATTTTGTTTGGCTTTCTGTGCTTGTTTTTTTGTTTGTTTTGTTTTTGTTTTGTTTATTTTAAGAGAGAGCACATGGGAGGGCAGAGAGAGAGGGGGGAGAGAGAGAAAATCCCAAGTAGGCTCTGCAGTGTCAGCACAGAGTCCATTGCAGGGCTTGAAATCACAAACTGTGAGATCATGACCTAAGCCAAAATCAAGAGTCCAATGCTTAACCCACTGAGTCACCTAGGCACCCCTTCTGTGCTTGTTTTTATGAATTAAGCAGAACTTCTACATCTCTTAATCTTGAAGGAGTAGCCCTGTTTAGGGGCATCTCCTGTGTGAATTGCACAGGTCTGTTCTCTGAGGCTGGCTGAGGCTGGAGTGGTCCTAGGGCATACTGCATCATGGCCACTCTGGTAAGACAGCTGGATCTGAAGCAGATGCAGCTTGTGGAGTCCTGAGGAATGCTGGGGCCACCCTGGTCAAGTCACTGGCTCTGGTATAGTTGCCACCTTGGTGGGACTGCTGGAGCTGGAGCAAGAACTGGCCAAGGGGTGCCAGTGTGCTCTGTGCTTGGCCATTCTATTGGAATAGCTAGACATGAGGTGGGCATGGGCCAGGGAGGTCTTGGGGCCCACATCAGCAGGGTCACCTTGGTAGGACAGCTGAATTGTTGCAGGCTGGGTAGGGAGTCTTGGGACATCATACTCTAGTGACACTTGGCAGAACAGCTGGTGCTGTAGTAGGAATTGGGAAGGGTTGCACCACATTGGGTCTGCCCTGGTGGGATGGCTAGAGCTGGAAAGGGCATGAGCCAGGGGGTCCCAGGGAATGCCATGTATAGTTTGCCTTGGCAAGATGGCTTGGTCAGGTTCAGGTTCAAAGGATTCTGGAATGCACTGTGCCAGAACCACCTTAGGGGAAAGCTGGGCTATGGGCCTGGGTCCCACCGAGGTGGCCCTAGCAGGCTGGCTAGATTGCCTGGACAGTACTCACACCCACACTATTTAATTGGGCAGGGAACCTCAAAAATTGTGCTCACTAGCATCTCCAATGCCAGAGAGAGTGCCAGCAGTTTCTCTCCTGTTTGACAGATACTCTAAGGTAAGCAAATGGTTTCCCTTCACTTATAGACTAGTTTCCCTTTAAACTCCTGTTTTTTTTCGAAAGAAAGGTGGGCCAGTTTGTGTTTCGGCCTCTCAGTTTTAACCCTCAGTTTTGTGGGCAGTGTTCCTATTACAGAATCTATATTCTGTAATATAACCTTTTCTACATGCTCCCTCTATCATTTATTGTGCAGAAGCTGTTCAATTAGCTCCAAGTTCTTTTTCAGAGGATATTGTTATTACATTTGTTTGTGTCTGAGGAACGAGGTAAATTTAAGGTCACCCATATTGCACTGCTTTCCTCACTGTAGGTTGTCTTGAATT
This sequence comes from Prionailurus viverrinus, assembly GCF_022837055.1. Lineage (NCBI taxonomy): Eukaryota > Metazoa > Chordata > Mammalia > Carnivora > Felidae > Prionailurus > Prionailurus viverrinus. Next base: position 181,501,176 of record NC_062564.1, read on the forward strand.
TAGTAGGAATACCTAGAAAAAGAAACAGGAACATTCATCTATTCCAAATAACAACAATAAATTCTACAAAAAAGTCAAAAGGGGCACCTGGGGGGCTCAGTCCGTTGAGCATCTGAGTTCTGATTCTGATCTCCCAGTTGGTGACATTGAGCTCCACATTGAGCTCTGAACTGAAAGCATGGAGTCGGCTTGGGATTCTCTTTCTACTCTCCTCACCACCCCTCCCCAGTTCACACACACATTCTCTCTCTCTCCCTCTCTCTCTCAAAATAAATAAATAAACATTAAAAATTTTTTTTAAATCAAGACACTTTATGAAATACTTAATCATAAATTTAACAAGAAAGACAGAAAACATATATGAAAAAAAGTGAGAGCACATTATTGAGACAAAACAACATTATTGAGATAAAGAAATGCCATTTCACTTTCTTAGACAGGAAGGAATAATGTCACAAAATATAAAATATCTTCAAATAAATATATGCATTTAGTATAATTAATCTAATCTCTAATGCTTTCTAAACCTACTTATTGACAACTTCTTCAGATGTTCTTCATTAGAAGGTAAACTAGAAAGTGTCAAGACTGTAACCTAAAATAGAAAATTCTATTTATTTTCTATTGAGTTATCCACAAAGTCACGCAAACATTCACATTTCTTGAACTTCTGCTGAGTCCTTGAACTTTAGGGTGATTTTGTGAAGAGTATTCATATAGTACATCATAAATTATTTGCTTGAGCGTATTTTATTTTGTATTCTTTTTGGAAAAAAATAGTAAAATAAGGGACGAAACATGATGGGTTTCCACATTACTGAAAACATCGTTACTTGCCATGTAGTCTCTTATAAACTGATCAAACATAGATTTCATTTTCTAAGCTATTTTTTCAAAGAGATATATGAAGTTTTAATCTAATATTTAACTTTAATATTCAGAGCAATGGTTTAAATGAGGAAGCCAAAGCAATAGTATAAGGCAAAAGAATCTGCAGATTTCTATGAGCCACGTTTCTTTCTTTCTTTTTTTTTCTTAATGTTTATGTATTTATTTTGAGAGAGACAGAGAGTGTGAGCAGGGGAGGGACAGAGAGAGAGGTAGCAAGAGAAACCCAAGCAGGCTCTGCACTGTCACCGACTGGGGGCTCAATCTCACAAACGGTGAGAACATGACCTGGTCAAATCAAGAGTCAGATGCTTAACTGACTGAGCCACCCAGGCGCCCCAAGCCTGTTTGTACTTAGAAAAGTATAATTCCTAAATCTCACATATGGTTCATTTAATGCTTTAGTGATTTTTGGCAGAAATACAGATAGCTTATTTAATAAGAGGCAATATTTTGCCCCCAAAATGCCTCAAATTACAATGACAATGTAATTTGCATATAAAATGCTTAATGACTAGAATTAGAACTAAATTCGAATTACACAATTTACAATTAAAATTTACAATTAAATATACATTTCACAATTAGAATTAAAACTCCCTGAGGCAGGTAGCACAACCATACACATTTCAGTATATGCTGAATTTGCTGTATGCTAAAATAGTATATGCTAAATTAGTATATGCTAAATATGCTATATTTCTAATCATACGACACAAATTTTGTCAGGATATATTTGTCGATTGTTACACATATACTTTACATACACACACTTCCAACAAAATTCTTTTCATTGAATTTCATACTTCCTTCCTGAAAGAAAAAATAATTGCTGATATCTGGATAGCTATATATTCCTCCCTTATTTTCTCGCCCCTGTGCTAGTGATATGGTGATATGGGTTCTTTTGGTCCATGGCTTCTCAGTAGAAGGTATTCATCGCTAAAGTATAGGATATCAAGTGCATTGTGCCATTTTTTTCACTTATTGTAATGCAAAAGGAGGCTCATATAGAATTATCAGATAGTAGAGGCTCTATCAGCCCGTGTCTGTAAATGGCAATGTGCACAGAGGGATTTCCTTTTAATTTGATCAGCATTAGCTATATGCCATGAGCTACAAATTTTTTTTTATGTTAAATGACTAACATTCTGTGGTTGTTTTCTAACTGCGGTTTACTTAACTAACATTCCTCAAGTCTTCGTGTCAGACAAAATAGAATGAATGATCTTGCCATTAAAATAATGTTGATATAAACACATTTGTTCCTCTTGCTCCACTGACATTTTGTGATACATTCTTTTATTCTTGTCCTCAAATAATTACAACTTGATTTATAGTTTTCTTTTGTTAGGAAAATGTTATCTTTTTTACAACGTTTATTTATTTTTGGGACAGAGAGAGACAGAGCATGAACGGGGGATGGGCAGAGAGAGAGGGAGACACAGAATCAGAAACAGGCTCCAGGCTCTGAGCCATCAGCCCAGAGCCCGACGCGGGGCTCGAACTCACAGACCGCGAGATTGTGACCTGGCTGAAGTCGGACGCTTAACCGACTGCGCCACCCAGGCGCCCCAAATGTTATCTTTTATAAAAGAATTTCTTTTATTCATCAAATATTTATTGAGTAAATATTTGGATGAAATATTTATGGGAATGACACAAGCTGAATTAAAAACAAACATTTGCCCTTAAGGAGATGACTGTATAGCAGCACACACACACACACACACACACACACACACACACACACACACAAATGCACACAAATGCTATGACCCAAGTTTGAATTTGATTAATACCATAACAGATTCTCAAAGTAAAGAGTTCCATCACTGGGGACATTTTAAAAGTGGCATATAGTTACGAAGTTAATACACATACCCATCATATATAAATTCCAAGCAATTTTTGGTCTCAGGTCATGATCTCATGGTTCGTGAGTTCAAGCCCCACATCGTCTCTGTGCTGACAGCTCAGAGCCTGGAGCCTGCTTCGGATTCTGTGTCTCCTTTTCTCTGTACCTTCCCCGCTTATGCTCTCTCTCAAAGAATAAATAAACAGAAAAGAGAAAGAAAGAAAGAAAGAAAGAAAGAAAGAAAGAAAGAAAGAAAGAAAGAAAGAAAGAAAGAAAAATTTCAAGCAATTTTTTTTACCATAGTTCCCAATAATGTCCATATATTATATTTTCTTCTTTTCCAGACAATTCCATTTAAGTAGTCACCTGCCCAAAAGGCTGTGAGTACCAGAGATCAAATGATGGAGGAGGATGGCAGAGCTATTTCTTATGACAGAGCCTGTCCTCAGCAAGTGTGTCCAGAAGAACATGCACATAGAATTGATTCTTTTTATTTGAATGACATTCCTTGGGGCACAAACTATGGACTCCTTGTAATGTTCAACCGTAAGTGTTTTAGCTCACTGGACACAATGAGAGGTTGCTTTTCTCCCCAAACTTTTAACAAATTTTAATAGAATGATCAGAAGTTAAAAAAACTCTAAACAAAGACTTTCAATAGGAGATTTATAGACTTGCATGACAACTCTCTCTCTCTCTGTAGATAATGGAAAAAAAATCTGTAGATATTCAGCATATATTTCACAGAATAGACACTCATGTTTTCCTTAAACATTGTAGAAAATTGCCATGATTTTATTTACATTGTGAAGTTAAGTGTTACCCCAAATTTCATGCCATTATTTCTGGGAGTCTCCTATAGATTAATATTGTTCAAAACCTCTCAACAATTAATTTTCCTCCCAAACTAAATACCATAGTTCTGAAAGGGTTATGCAATTGACAAGTGGTAAGAGTGATAAAATTTAAGAACACATTCTTGGAATGACCCAATTTGGTTCTGTAGAATGGCCTAGAAGGTGGAGTGAAATGAAAATCTATATTGAAACATTACAGTCTAGCCTCGACTAAGGAAGATGACCAGATGTAAGGCAGGAAGATGGAAGAAAAGAGCTGAGAAAACCAAATATTAATACCAACAGCCTTAGATGCTGCATTTCACAGGTTTTAAACAAGAAAAATACTGAAATAATTCTCACTGAACAAAATAAATATGCTTCCAAAGGGTTTTTAATATGATATGGGATAATAAAGTTGAGAGCTTCCCCATCTCACTCTACTCTTTAATTCCCATACTCTTGTTAACAAATAGTTGACTCCATTAAAAGCTGTGTAATAGAGAAGACACAAGACATGACCATTCCGCTGGCAAAGGGGAAGTGCACAGGCATAAGCAAGTGAAGGTACATCCTAAGTGCACTTATCTAAGAAAAAAGATTAATATTTGCAGTGAGCATAACTTTAAATGATCTAAATGTCAATAGGAGCCCAAAGATTAGGTAGAGATGGAAAGAGATTGGAGATGGAAAGAGATGGAAGCAGAGATTATAGAAATTTGAAAAAGATGAAAGGGAGCTGGCAGAAAAAAAAAATAGATATATATATACATATACATATGACAAAGGTGGGGACGAAGATGGTGGAGTAGAAAGATTCTGAACTCACCTTCCAAGGATACACCAAAATCTACAATTGCATATACAACAACTATCTTTGCGAACAAACTGAAGACTAGCAGAACAGGTATTATACAACAAAGGATATAATGAAAAGTGACATCAAGATGGGAGCATGCACATGGTCTAATCTGGATTTATACCTTCGTGGTGGCAAATTCACGAACAGGTGGGGTATCACAACTGAAGAGTCCCTTCCTGAGGAACATAGGGTGTGAGCCCCCTATTGGGCATTCCTATCCTGGGGACCTACACGGAAAGATGAGCACCCATACCATTTGGATTTCAAAACCGGTGAAACTTATGCCAGGAGAGCCATAAGGCAAGAGGCACTGAGTCTCTGTTCTTATGGGGCACGTGCACAAATGCGCTCCATGTCTCAGCATAAAGGCAGCCATTTGCAAAGCACCTGGGTTACACATGGAAGAGATCTGTTGACCAATTCTAGGGTATGTCAAGGGCAGGATTCCGTTGCAACGTTCTCCAGGGATGCAGGTGCTGGCAGGCACCATTTTATGTTCACTTAGTTCCCCCATAGCTGCCCTGGAACTAGCAGATACCGTTGCTGGCCCTCTCCACCTACTGTGGTAGAAACACGTGCCCAGCGCCGGTGTTTCTTTGTGAATTCCACATTACCAACCTACCTGGCCTGACCTAGAACCTCTTCTAAGCACCCATATGCTCCCCCATGTTCAGTGGGAGTCCTTGGCCAACACCAGTGCCCCAACCAATGGTTCCCACACCAGATGCCAGCCCCTTATACTGGAGTGCCAGCAACAGTTAACAGCCAGGTCTCACAGTCAGCCACGCTGAGGGCAACTCCCTATACCAAGCATCCATAGTGGTTGTGGCCTGGCTTTTACATATAACTATCCTTGGGGGCAGCTCCACATACCAGTGAGTCTATGCCACTTGTGATCCAGCCACAACAGGAGGGTATAGATAGCCTACCCAGGGATACCCCTGGGGAACCTAGGTGAGGAGGCGTTACTGGAACCCACAGGACACTTTCTGTTTAAAGCCACTCCTTCAAGAAAGGGAGATGTAACTGACCTATTACATAATTTGCAAAATGAAGAGATAAGGGAATATGTTTCAATCAAATGAACAAGAGAAATTCTCAGAGAAATAACTGAAAAAATGGAGCTAAGCAATCCACCAAAGAAAGAGTTCAAAGTAATGGCCATAAAGGTGCTCACAAAACTCAGAAGAATGGAGACGTGCAAGAACTTCAAAGAGATATAAAAGATATATAATTAAAAAAATAACTACTCAGACCTGAAGAACGCATTAACTAAAGTAAAAAATGGGCTAAAAGGAAGCGATAGATAGCAGAGTACACACAGCAGGACAAATCAGTGATCTGGAAGACTGTAGAGAAAGTCACTCGGCCAAAACAGCAAGAAGAAAAAAAAATAAATTGAGGATCATTTAAGGGACCTCTGAGACAAGATCAAGCATACTAACATTTGCATTATATGGGTCCCAGAAGGCAAAGACAGACAGAAAGGGATAGAAAATAGCAAAACTTTTCTAACTTGGTGAGGAAAGCAGACAACCAAGTCTAGAGACAGAGAATCTCAAGTAGGGAAAACCTAGAGAGACCCACACGAGGAAACATTATAACCACAGTGTCAATATTTAAAGATAAAGAGTGAATCTTCTTAAAAAATAAATTAAAAAAACCCCTCCAGTATAATTAACATATGGTGTTAAATTAGTTTCAGGTGTATAATATAGTGACTTGACAATTCTGTATATTACTCAGCGCTCATCAAGGTAAGTGTTCTCTTAATTTCCTTCACTTATTTGACCCATCCCCCCACCAATCTCCCCTCTGGTAATGATCTGTTTGTTCTTTGTAGATGAGAGCCCATATTTTTGTTTGTCTCCTTTTCACTTTGTTCACTTGTTTTGTTACTTAAATTCCACACATGAGTGAAGTCAGATGGTATTTGTCTTTCTCTGACTTATTTCACTTAGGATTACATTCTCTAGATCCATCCATGTTGTTGCAAATGACAAGACTTCATTCTTTTTTGTGGTTGAATGATATTCCCTATATCATATGACATAGTGTATATATATATAGTTTCCATAATTTGGCTATTGTTAACAATGTGGGCGAATATATCCTTGCATTAGTGTTTTCCTATTCTTTGGGTAAAGAGCAAATAGTGAAATTACAGGATTGTATGGTAGTTCTATTTTTATTTTTTTGAGGAAGCTTCATACTGTTTTCCAGTGGCTGTACCAGTTTGCATTCCCAACCACAGTACATAAGGTTTTTTTTTTTGTTTTTTTTGTTTGGTTTTGTTTTGTTTTGCCTACATCCTCATCAACACTTATTTCTTGTGTTTTTGATTTTAGCCATTCTGACATGTGTGGGATGATACAGCTCATTATGGATTTGATTTGCATTTCCTTGATGATGAATGGTGTTGAGAATCTTTCCACATATCTCCTGGCAATCTGGATGTCTTCTGTGGAGAAATGTATGTTCATATCTTGTGCCCATCTTAATAGGATTATTTGTTTTGGGGGCATTGAGTTGTAGAAGTTCTCTACGTATTTTGGAAACTAACCCTTTATCAGATATGTCATTTGTAAATATCTTCTCACATTCAGTAGGTTGTCTGTTAGTTTTGTTGATAGTTTCCTTTGCTGTGCAGCAGTGGTTTTTTTTTGTTGTTGTTTTGTTTTTTTGTTTTTATTTTGATGTTGTCCAAATTGTTTCTGGTTTTGTTTCCCTTGCTTCAGGAGACATATCTAGAAAAATGTTATGGCCGATGTCAGAGAAATGTTACTGCCTGTGTTCTTTTCTAGGATTTTTATGATTTCAGGTATCACATTTAGTTATTTAATCCATTTTGAATTTATTTTTGTGTATGATGTAAGAAAGTGGTCTAGTTTAATTTTTTGTGTGTGTAGCTCTCCAGTTTTCCCAGCATCATTTGTTGAAGACATTTTTTCCCACTGTATATTCTTGCCTTCTTTGTTGAAGATTAATTGAGCATATAAGTGTGGGTTTTTTTCTGGAATTTATATTTTGTTCCATTGATCTATGTGTCCACTTCTGTGTCAGTACCATACTGTTCTTATTATTACAGCATTGTATTATAACTTGGACTCTGGAATTGCAATACCTCCAGTTTTCTTTTTCTTCTTCAAGATTTCTTTGTCTATTTGAGGTCTTTTGTGGTTTCATACAAACATTAGGATTGCTTATTCTAGTTCTGTGAAAAATGCTGTTGGTGTTTTGATAGGGATTTCATAAAATGTATAGGTTGCTTTGGGTAAGAGGGATATTTTAACATCATTTGGTCTTTCAACTCATGAGTGTGAAATCTTTCCATTGATATCATCTTCTATTTCTTTCATCAATGTTTTATAGTTTTCAGAGTACAGGTCTTACACCTCTTTGGTTAAATTTATTTTTAGGAAGTTTATTATTTTTGGTACAATTATAAATGGGTTTGCTTTCTTAATTTTTTTCTGCTACTTTTTTATTAGTGTACAGAAAGACAACAGATTTCTCTATATTGATTTTGTATCCTGTAACATTATTGAGTTCATATAATAGTTCTAAAAGTTTTTTGGTGGAATCTTTGGGGTTTAGTATATATAGTATCATATCATCTTCAAAGAGTGGCGGTTTTAAGTCTTCCTTACCAATTTGGATGCCTTTTGGTTTTGTTGTCTGATTGCTATGTTTAGAACTTTCAATACTATGTTGAATAAAAGTGGTGAGAGTGAATATCTTTGTCTTCTTCCTGACCTTAGGGAAAAAACTCTCAATTTTTCCCCCATTGAGAACTATGTTATAGCTGTGAGTTCTTCATATGTGGCCTTTATTCAGTTGAGGTATGTTCCCTCTAAACCTGTTTTCTTGTGCGCCTGGGTGGCTCAGTCGGTTGAGCGTCCGACTTTGGCTCAGGTCATGATCTCATCATTGGTGAGTTCAAGCCCCACGTTGGGCTCTGTGCTGACACCTCAGAGCGTGGAGCCGGCTTCAGATTCTCTGTCTCCCTCTCTCTGTCTCTGCTCCTCCCCTGCTCATATTCTGTCTCTCTCTCTCTCTCAAAAAAAAATAAATAAAAATAAACCTACTTTGTTGAGTTTTTTTTTCTTATTGTGAATGCATATGGTACTTTGTCAAATACTTTTTTTTCTGACAATATTGAATTGATCACATAGTTTTGCTTCTATATTACATCAAAAAGAGAGGATAAAATTTCAAAAACTCAAAATCTCACAAGAATGTGATTATTCAATAGCTAGTAAAAACTTAACTGTAAAAGAGCAATGATAATTAGCTTATTTTTGATAAGAGATATGGAATATGGTTGATTTTAAAGAGGAACAACATAAACAAATTGTGGTTTCTGAAGAAGATAGGGACTAAAGAGGACATGATGGTTTGGGCATATTGGAATGAAAATGTGTTTCTCAATTAAAAAAATTAAATTATAGTTGGTTAATAACTACAGAGTTCTCAAGAGAAAAGCACTCAGGAACTGTATACAAGGCTAAACTTACTTCAGTTTTAAGGCAACAAACAATTCTTAGTTATGCTAGAACTTCAGGAATAGCACATATTTGAGGTCCTTAGCAAAATACAGCAAATATTCAGTCAAAAAATTATAGAAAGCAGGGATGGAGAAACAAGACATGGACTTTTGCATCTCTTTTAAAAATCAGCATACTTACTAAACTATTTCAAAATGTTTATAAATTATAAATGCTATAAACCTTATCTTATAAAAATAATTCAATTAAACAATGGGAGATAAGGAATGGGAGTTGTCAGGAACTCTCAACATGGTAGCTTCCTCATGGTTTACAGAGTCGAGTCAATAAAGTGTTAGGAATTTCTTTTTTTTTAATTTTTTTTAATGTTTTCATTTATTTTTGAAACAGAGAGCAAGCAGGGGAGGGGCAGAGAGAGGGGGACACAGAATCTGAAGCAGGCTCCAGGTTCTGAGCTGTCAGCACAGAGCCCGACGCAAGGCTCGAACTCACAGACCATGAGATCATGACCTGAGCTGAAGTCGGACGCTTAACTGACTGAGCCACGCAGGTACCCCAAGTGTTATGAATTATTAAATTATTATAAATTATCAAATTATTAAAATATCTTTACCCTTAAAATTATTCATAACATTTTTTAAGTTCAGTATCATTTTCCAAGCCTATACAATTTATAAAAATATTATCTGAGTTTCAGTAATTTCTTTCATTTCTGTTTCAAAACTTAAATTTAATACCTAAGAAATTAAAATAGCATTGAAAGATTTTCAATCTATCCATTGAAGTTGGAGCTAAACTATCTGTTTTAAAACTAATTTATTTAAATTCAAGCCTGTTAGTTAACATACAGCATAATATTGGGTTTCAGGAGTAGAACCCAGTCATTCATCACTTACATATAACACCCAGGGCTCATCCCAAAAAATGCCCTCCTTAATGTCCATCACCTTTTTACCCATTCCCCACCTACCTTCCTTCCAGCAATTCTCAGTGTGTCCTCTGTATTTAAGAGTCTCTTATGGTTTGCCTCTCTTAAAACAGTTAAGTAAGATTCCAGCTGAAAATAACAGAAAACCTGACTTCTGATATTATAAACATATGTTTATTTCTCTATCATAATAAAGTTGGGAGGTAGGAAGCTGCTGGACCCATGGCTAAATGATGTCATCGCCAATGTCTATGCACATATTTTCTCACTATGCTTGTGACAACAACATGTTTGTGTATACCAAGCAAGAAGGGGAAAAATGAACAAGGGGGGGTGTCATCAGATGTGTACTTGCATTTCATAGGCCACCCCTGACTCGAGAGTCTGCACAGGTGACTCATAGATTTCCCAATATAATTTACAGTAGGTACAAATAAAACATATTGAGTGATTTGAATTATGTTTCTATTATATGTTTCTTTTTCATTTATTCATAGATGAATTTTGGAAGTCAAGTGCAATAGATTTTTACCGTGGATAATATACAGGGGATTTTTTTTTAATTTTAAAATTTAAAAATGAGAAACAGGTATTACCGAAGGCACATTTCTGTCTACCCATATAGCTAAAATCAATGAAAACATTTATTAAATATATAATATCATTTTACATAAAGTCACATAGTTTAACACAAGTCATAAGACAAGACATATGAAATATTAAATGTATAGTGACAAGGACAGATATACCATATTGTCATGTAATAATTTTTTAAAAAATACTTGAGAAATTGTTTTTTTTAATTTCAGATACCATGTTCAAAATCATTTCCCCTGAGAATTTGTAGAAATTTCCGTAGCAGCATTCTTAGCCTCTAAGAAGAAATGACACAACATCAGTTTTGAGGCTCCAGCAATATCATCCATTACACTTCCATTTTGCAAACTTTTCTCAGCATGTCCCTCTACAACACCTCTTGCTAGTCATATATTGTCTTGGCTGAGTGGCATTTATAATATTGTCACAACAAGAAATTGTTTTTGATGGTCATTTTTCAATCACGCTCTTACACTCAGTATTGCTGCCCGTGTTGTGTGGCTCAAACAATTACTGACTGACCATTTGCAGGTGGCAGGTCAAACACTGTCACATTCCATAGTATAGCAAATCCTCCTTTAGTTATTATAGCAGCATTGTTTTAGAGAAGAAAAGGCTTTTTCTTTAAAGCATGGCTACTCTTCCTTCCATTTTTGACTTTTGAGTAAATTATGTCTACTATGATTAAATCTGTTGAGAAATTCTATTGGATTTTGCAGCCATATATATATTAAAAAAATAATGCAAGGGGGTGAAGGAAAGAGAAGACAAAAGAAACAAACCACAGAGTCTCTTAATGATAGAGAACAGAGTTGATGGAGAGAGGTGAAGGGGAGATGGGCATTAAGGAGGGCACTTGTGATGAGCACTAGGTGTTATATTCTCCTGAATATAATTGAATTTTCCTGAAACCAATACTACACTGTGTGTTAACTTCTATTTAAATTAAAAAAATAACCAAATGAAATTGGCACAATCACAGTTTTTGAATATTAAATAAGTGTATTTGCTTAAATTATTAAAATATAACTTGAATATTTGAGATGATTGGGAACATAGAGAGCTGGAGATCAATGAGTGAATAGAATACAGAGACAAGGAACACAGTAAAAATGGGCAAACAATTGAAAATATGAGCAAATTTAAGAAATCCCGATGCTCTAAAATTCTTAATTGAAATAGCAAAAGGAAATGGAAGGGAAAATAAATAATAGAATAAAATTCCTGAAAGTTAAAGACACTATTTCCAGATAGAAATCCCCACCTCCTGGGAGCAGAAGATCCATGTAAAAAGATTCACAACTATTATACACACCACACACACACACTTTAAAGGAAATATACTCACAGGAAAAGAGAAATTTATTAAAAATTTACAAGTGTCAAGTTACTCCCAGAATGAAGAGTTTTACATAAGAATTAGATGGTTTTGCTTTTTTTGTTTCTCCTAATCAAAAGACAAGGGTGGTAATTTTTAAAGATCAAAGGAAATTATCATGTACCTAGGGTTCCATACCTTGCCATACTACCAAGTAAATAAGAGGATAAAATTAGCCAATAGCGATCGTAAATAAATTTAGAAATGTTATAACCAGTAGGTCAGAACCAGTAATATTACTTAAGGACATGCTTCTGATATTTGAAAGTTCTATTTTCACCCTCCTATGATCCGTACCTTTGGTGTCACTTTTTTTCTTGGCATATGTTATAAATCCCATAAAACATTATTTTTGTTGGGGCGCCTGGGTGGCGCAGTCGGTTAAGCGTCCGACTTCAGCCAGGTCACGATCTCGCGGTCCGTGAGTTCGAGCCCTGCGTCGGGCTCTGGGCTGATGGCTCAGAGCCTGGAGCCTGTTTCTGATTCTGTGTCTCCCTCTCTCTCTGCCCCTCCCCTGTTCATGCTCTGTCTCTCTCTGTCCCAAAAATAAATAAACGTTGAAAAAAAAATTAACAAAACAAAAAAAAACACGTTATTTTTGTTGTTTTAAGTGGTCAATGTTCTTTTACATGTATCCATGTATTGTTCTTAGTGCTTTTCATTCTTGCCTGATCATATTTTCTGTGTCTTCGCATATCCCATATATCTTAAGATTTCTGTGCAGGTTATTATGAATAAAAAATAAAATAAAATAAGAAACCAGACAATGGTTTCTTTTTACAAGAAAGAGTCCTTCTTTTCTTGTGACAGCCAGATTGTAGGTGTTTGTTAATATCATCAAATTCAATTAAGGGTTGAGCTAGGTTGCCATTTCAGAATAAACAACCTCTTGTTCATCAGTGTGCCAGGAGTGCAGTCTTCTGTGTGTCGAGTGAGAATCTGGTAGCTCTCTCTCTACCGTCTTAGTCCCACAAATCCTTGGGGAAATCAGCTCTCCTCTTGAGATGTCTTTATTAACTTATCGCATTCCATATTTTTCAATAGCTGGCAAATGTTTTGAGGGGAAACTGGCCAAATTTTTGAGACCAGCTCTTACGCTCCATTAGAACTTTGACTCATAGGTATAATGAGTATGTGATTTATTTTAAATTGCTTACAGCAATTAATACTCAAATGCTTCTAGCATTTAACTCAGAGCCCTAGCCTCCAGTGTAGCTCAGAATTCAGAACTCACAATATTCCAAGAGTAAACAGCTTTTTGTTTGGCTTCTTTAGTTTCCATACCATCACTCATGAACTCAACTTCATTCAACTACCAAAGTCTCTGCTGGTTTCTATTCCGTTATAGAATCTCCCCGGATCCGGCCAAATGCCTAGACTCACTGTAAAATAAGGATCTGGATCCAAAAAAGAAATGGCTTTTACTCATAATAGAAAAGTTTATTCCTCTTTGGAATTTTAATTTACCATATTCTTCCTATTTCTATAATTATTCTGTGCCTTTTAAAAATAGGATCTTTCTAAATGTTGTAGAAGGAGCAAGGATCTACAGTGATCTACTGTCTTACCCAGAAGCAGAAGTCTTCTTTTCAGTATGTGTTAATAATTATACTCCAGTTTATTTTAATGAAAAATATTTTTATTTATTCAGGAGCTTTATTTTTTTAATATAATTTATTGTCAGATTGGCTTACATGCAACACCCACTGCTCATCCCAACAAATGCCCTCCTCAATGCCCATCAATCATTTTCCCTCTCCCCACCCCCCCCCCCATCTACCCTCAGTTTTTTCTCAGTTCAGGAGCTTTATTTTTTGTAATTCTGTCTTGTCCTTTTGTATTATTATGGTCAAAATAATTACTCTGTAAATGAGATGATGATGATGTTTATCATTTCTTAGTGATAGGTAAAGTTTACTTCCCATAGTGACAGTTTGATACTTTAAATGAGCATGCATCATTTCTTTCAAAAACATTTAAATCCAAATATTTTTACTGCCAATGCTAAAAGTCAACAGCACTTGGAGCTTTTATAAAAACTCTTTGAAAATCATAGGACTAATCTAAATACAAACCAAATTCTATGATACTTTGATAAGATATATTAAATTGCCTAATTTTTTAATTATTAAAAAATACTTATTCTTGATAGGGAGGGTGGTGGGGGACACAGAGCGAGGGAGACACAGAATCTGAAGCAGGCTCCAGGCTCTGAGTTGTCAGCCCAGAGCCCAACGTGGGGCTTGAATTCACATACTGTGAGATCATGACCAGAGCTGAAGTCAGACACTTAAGTGACTGATGCACCCAGTTGCCTCTACCTAAAATTTAATAGTTCATGTAATATAAATATTAAACATGGGATGGCTAATGAGATATAATGACTAGTTAATCTCTTTGTTAAACTGTGTCAACAAGTTCCCATCTTTTAAGATTTCCAATTAAATTCCTGATTCAGGTATCTGTAATTCTAAGACTGCTCAAAAGAATATAGGGATTAATAATTTGTCTTCCACCATATGAAGAGGGTGACCAGATGTTTTAAGTTTTTAGGACTCAGAAGGTTTCTAGGAAGAGGGATTTTCAGTTTTAAAGGCAGGAAATCCCTGGCAAAGCAGGATGAGTTTGTTACCTTACCAATGACAAAGCAATGCAGATCTCTAATAATAAGTAATACATAGAAAATATATTTATGATATTTAGGATTTACATAAAATTTATAAAATAATTATGACTTAATAGTATTAATAAACATGAATACAAAACACTCAAGAGAGCAAAAGTATACAATTATTACATAATTATAATCACAGGAGTCAGAACTGTATTGTAAACTCAACGTTGAATTTAAAATCAAAAGATCTGCGTTTAATTTCCAATTTTACCATTTACTATTTGAACTCTGACAAACCCACTAATCTCTCTGAACAACACACTAATATTCTGTAAAAAAGGGATAATTGTATTTATCTTTTTTTTACCTTATTAGATTATTTTAAAGATCAAGTAATGTAGTGTATGATAGAAAACAAAACCAGTGTAGTGCTACACTGATGTTATTTATACACCGATATATTCAAAATTGTAGACAATTATCCAACATTCCTTGGTCACTAATTCATGCCATTATGAAAGCATATCTCTTCTACAGTAGCTGAGTTTAATAAGCTAGCTACATCCCAATCCTTATTTCTTCCACAGTAGCTAAAATTTACTAAGCTCATCAAGCAAAAATTTTCTTTTCATTAAGATTAAACTTCCAGCACAGGATTTTATGTACTTTTTGTGGCCACAAGGGTCAAATGGACAAAGCTTTATTTCAAATATTGAAATAATATGTGACATATATCATTAAACATTTGAAAACAACTTTTGTCAATTCTTTCCTTGTGGCCATAAGTTGAAAGTATTTTAAATTTCCAGATATATCAATTGCTCGCTCATAATAATGTAAGCTCATATGAATTTCACACTATAATGTGACACAGAGGAATAAATTTTGTTAGGCATTTAAAAGAGAATATGAGAATTCTTGATAGAGTAGAAGATGCCTGGGTTGACTTCCAGATAAAGTGGAAACTCAACAGATACATCAAGACAACAGGGTTTTGCAAGTCAAAATTACAGCAACCACGAAGGCAGGACAGTAGGGAAAGGACACTGAGAATTCAGGGAATTAGGTGTTTAATTAAACTAAGTACAAAGTAAATCTAGCGGTAGAGCAGGACGAAAGGTAAGATAATTAAAATAGGCTGGATTATGTAAAATACTCTAAGCTAGAGAAATTGTCATCATTTGTAACCTCAATGGCCAAAATATCTATATTTTACTACATATAAGGTAGGTAGTGCTAGATGCCAATCCAAAAGATGTTTTCCTGTTTATCCTTAAACAAAGAACATTAATTACTTTTTGATTCCCAAAGCATCTAGCTAAAAGTCTATTTTCAAACTCCTACCTCAAAACTAGAGGTGGTTAATGAAATAACCCTAATTCTGCTGTATAACGTGCCTATAATGATTCCCTACAATCAAAATAGCTTTTTTTCTCCTGTATCTTTCTTTCTTTCTTCTTTTTTTTCTGTTTGACTATTATGAAGGCATAACTCTGGAAAATAATGGTCATCTTGTGACCATGAGATGATACACAAGGGTACAGATGTACCCACAAGGGTACAGTATACAAGTGTATATACTGTGAACAGCAGAGCTGAAAGATGAAAAGAACCTGAAGTCTGATGATGTCATTGAACCATTGGGCAAGCCCCACAACAGCCTAATTCTGGACTTATTACCTGAAATCAACAAATATTTGCTCCTTAAACTACAATAGTTAACACAATTAAGTACCCATGGATGTAAGTCTTGAAATATATTTTATAATCAATAGAAAGGCACTGAAGTACTTTAAGCTGAGGATTAATATAATCCATTTATGTCTTAGAAAGGTCACTCCTGCTACGCCAAATGCCCATAGTAACTATTTACACTGTAGAAATCGCAGACATGATACATCATCCTATGTTTAAGAAAACACACAGTTTTTAAAATAAATGTAAGCAAGATAAGAATAATGCCAGATATCCTAGCTATTGACCAAATTCTAAGAATTATAACATATTCAATAAATATACAGTCAGATCATGTGCATTTAAGATTTGTTGCTCCTGAGTAGGTTATGCTTGACTGGAATAATTCTATCTGCCATTTCAAATCCATGACAACGTGTTCACGTTTCCATCTTCTCCCCTCATAAGTAAATATGAAGAGAATGTGTTAAATATGGATACAGACATAAAATATCTTTTGATTGGTGTCTTCTTGAGAGGCTAAAATGAAGTGATATGAAATCTTTTATAAATGTTATCTCATTGACGTAGTTGGAAAAATACTTTAAAATATTAGTTCTTACTGGGTCACCTGGGTAGCTCAGTCGGTTAAGTGTCCGACTCTTGGTTTTGGCTCACGTCATGACCTCATGGTTCACGAGTTCTAGCCCAGCGTCATGTTCTGCACTGGCAGAGCGGAGCCTGCTTGGGCTTCTCTCTCTCCCTCTCTCTCTGCCCCTCCCCTGCTCCTGCTCTGTCTCTGTCAAAATAAATTTTAGGGGCGCCTGGGTGGCTCAGTCAGTTAAGCATCCGACTTCAGCTCAAGTCATGATCTCGCAGTCCATGAGTTTGAGCCCCACGTCAGGCTCTGTGCTGACAGCTCAGAGCCTGGAGCCTGTTTCAGATTCTGTGTCTCCCTCTCTCTCTGGCCCTCTCCAGTTCATGCTGTCTCTTCCTGTCTCAAAAATAAATAAATGTTAAAAAAATTATATAAAAAAATACAAATTAAAAAACTTTAAGAAAAATAAAAAAAAAATAGTTCTTACTTCCTAGAGTTATACCAGTACAACCTTTGTGTTATACACATAAAAACAAGCAAACAGTAAAAAAAAAAAAAAAAAAAAAAAAAAAAAAGTCATTAAGCAAGCTATTGAACAAACCTGGATTTCAGCATGGCTCATTACTGTATGGTCAGTAACAGTATCGGCTCTGGATTCACAGAGCTGCACATGGGACTTGTATTCTACCATCCACTAGATAGGTAATGTAGAAAAAGTCTCCTTATTATACCTAAGAATGGATTTCTCTCATCTTAAGTGGGGATTATAATACATACTTATGGGAGTATTTTGAGAATTCAGTGAGATAATATTTGTAGTGTGTAGCTCAGTTCTTAGCACATAGTAATCCTTCAATGGTTGTTGCCACTAATAGTATGATTATTACCGTTATCATTACAGTCCTCATCATTATTATTGCCTTCCATTATGAGCGAAAACAACTAATTTGAATGGAAATGGCTTTTTATATAGATTTTCTTTACAGTGTGCTTTACATCTTGTCCATTCTTAATTGTCCATGAGAGAATTTGGTTATAATGATCTATTTTAGCCTGGTGTTAATTCTGGGACAACTTATTAATATCTGGGCCCTCTGCCTTCTTGCACCACATATTTAGGAAACACAAAATAATTTTAATAGTAAACTGTGCCTAAAGAATGGAGGTAATACAATGCAGAAACATAAGGTACTTTGAAACCATCATCACTTGCATTTTGAGTGACTCTAATTTTTTTCCCAGTATTTATAATCAAGGTAATACTATACTGAAAGGATGTATATTTTACAGGTTTCCTTTTAACACTAACAGATTATCAGTGACTTTAAGTTTTACTATAGGCCATTTAATTCACTAGAATCAATGTTTCCTAAAATGAAGTTTAGACCACTACTTGTAGGCAATACCTAAAATTCATGAAAACGTTGTTATCTCTACAATGTCTATTTTTATTTTAGCATATGACAAATTCAACTTTGAGAAATACATTTGACCCTATGTCGTCAGGGGCCTGAACTGTGCGGGTCCACTGGTAGTCCAGTGTTTTCTCATTTCCTTATGATTTTCTTAATAACGTTCTTTTCTGGGGCACCTGGGTGGCGCAGTTGGTTAAGCGTCCGACTTCAGCCAGGTCACGATCTTGTGGTCTGTGAGTTCGAGCCCTGCGTCGGGCTCTGGGCTGATGGCTCAGAGCCTGGAGCCTGTTTCTGATTCTGTGTCTCCCTCTCTCTCTGCCCTTCCCCCGTTCATGCTCTGTCTCTCTCTGTCCCAAAAATAAATAAACGTCGAAAAAAAAAATTTAAAAAAAAATAACGTTCTTTTCTCTACCTTACTTTATTGAAAGAATGCAGTATAATAATACATATTCAAAATATGTGTTAGTTAACTGTTTATGTTATTGGTAAGGCTTCCAGTCAATATTAGTCTTTTAGTAGTTAAGTTTTGGGGGGAGTCAAAATTACCTACCCACAGCTTTTCAACTGTGCACGGGAGATGGTGTCCCCAACCCCAGCATTGTTCAAGAGTCAACTGTATGTTCTTCTGAAAATACAAAGTATACCCGCTAATTTCTTTAAATATTTGTTGAGAGTATTTGTAATATTTAACTGAAAATGCTGTTTTTGCAAGAGATTTTTAAGTAAGCTTTTATATGAAATTGAAAAGTCTAACAAAATATGTGTATTATACAATTGACAGAAGATTGAGAAGGTCTGTTCTAGAAATATGTTTGTACAAATGGGAGCTTTGTGGACAATGGAGACTACATACATGCTAATAATATTTAAGAAAGTCTCATGGGTACATTTTAAACACTATCAAAATGTACCTTGACAACATATGTTGATTTTGTTGTTGTTCTGTGTTGTGCAGATTAAAAAAAAAATATGTAGAAACGAGAAGTTTCTCCCTTAGAAATAGGACAGTATACTTAGGTGTTTCATGTTGTGACAGAATAAGCTTGTTTATCTCTAATTGTTTTAAAAAGGGACACACACCAACACCAGGAATTCTAAGTTAATAGTGTAGAGTTGAGCAGGAGAGAAGAAAATTAAGATCTTCAAGACAATTTGCAGAAAGCAGCTAGAGATAGAATTGCTGTAGACACAATAATTTTTCAATCCTTTCAGATAACAACTTGCACTGGTTCTAAAATGCTGTATAACTTTCATCTTGTCTGACAACTTAGACTAACAGAGGGCTTCAGCAAGAAAGATTGAAGGTTATATTCAGAGTGCATAAGAAAGTGTACCAGGATCACATAGAGATGGGAATAGAAACTTCATATGGTTGCCATACTGGCCACCCAGTCTTGAAGCCATGCTTCCTGTGGAACAGTTAAGACGTTAACTTCAGTGATGTAAAGGTAGTCAAGTTGTATCAGTATTTGTAAAGATGATGATAATGACCATACATTGATAGTAATCATGAATTGTGCCCACATTTTAAAATTTAGATAGTTCTAGAAGATGATTGTGTATCTATTGGAAGTAAGAACGTGATGACATGTTCACCCACAGTAGGAGTATTTTCATGTTTTAAGCAACAAGCTTGAAATGAAATGCAAATTATTTCCTTGTTTTATTGCATTTTACAGATATTTTGTTTTGTTTTTTTAAGTAACATGAAAGCTACTGGCAACCCTGTTTTGAGCATATCTGTCAGGAACAATTTTACAATGGCATTTGCTCACTTCATGTCTCTGTATCACATTTTGGTAATTCTTGCAATATTTTAAACATTTTCATTTTATATTTGTTACTGTAATCTGTGAATATTAATATTTAAAATTGCTATTGTAATTATTATGGGGTTCCACAAACTGTGACCACATAGGGTGGCAAACTTAATTGATAAATGTTACGTGTGTTCTGAGTGCCCCACTGACGAGCCATTCTTCCATCTCTCTCCCTCTCCTTGGGCGTCCCTGTTCTCTGAGACACAACAAGTTTGAAATCAGGTCAGCTAATAACCCCGCAATGGCCTCTAAGTGGCCAAGTGAAAGGAAGGGTCATACATCTCTCACTTTAAATTAAAAGCTAGAAATGATTAAGCTTAGTGAGGAAGGCATGTTGAAAGTCAAAATAGGCTGGAAACTAAGTATCTTATCCCAAACAGTTCATCCAGTTGTGAATGCAGAGAAAAAGTTATTGAAGGAAATTAAAAGTGCTATTCCAGTGAACACACAATTGATAAGAAAGCCAAACAGTTTTATTGCTGATGTGGACAGAGTTTGAATGGTCTGGATGGATGATTAAACCAGCCACAACGTCTTCTTAAACCAAAACTCAATCCAGAGCAAGGCCCTAATTCCCTTCAATTCTATGAAAGCTTACTGGTGAGGACGCTGCAGAAAAGTCTAAAGCTAGCAAAACTTGGTTCATGAGGTTTTTAAAAAAGCCATCTCTACAACATAAAAGGGCCAGGTAAAGCACCAAGTTCTGATACGGAAGCTGCAAGTTATCCAGAAGATCTAGCTAAGATAATTCATGAAGACGGCTACACTAAACACCAGGTGTTCAATGCAGACAAAACAGTCTTATATTGGAAGAAAATGGCATTTAGGACTTTCATAGCCAGAGAGGAAAAATCAGTGCTTGACTTCAACAAATGGTAGAATGACCCTTATTAGGAGCTTGTAATGCAGCTGTTGATTTGAGGTTGTACCCAGTGTTCACTTGCCATTTCTAAAATCCTAGGACCCTTAGGAATTATGCTAAATCTATGTTGCTTGTGCTCTATAACACTGTACACACATCTACAACACTGTAGATTCAACATTCAAACTATGAATGTTTATTGACAATACATCTGGTCACCCAAGCTTTGTGATGAAGATGTACATGGGATTAATGTTGTTTTCATGCCTGCTAACACAACATCCATTTTGCCCATGGATCAAGGGGTCATTTCAACGTTCAAGTCTTATTATTTAAGAAATACCTTTCTTAGAGCCAAAGCTTCCATAAACAGTGAATCCTCTGAAGGATCTAGGCAGAATCAATAGAAAATCTTCTGAAAGGGTTCACCATTCTAGATGCCAGTAAAAACATCCAAGATTTATAGGAAGAGGTCAAAATATCAACATAAAGAGGAGTTGGGAAAAGGTGATTCCAAACCTCACGGATGACTTTGAGGGGTTCAAGGCTCCAGTGGAGGAAGTAACTGCAGGTGTGGTGGAAATAGAAAGAGAACTAGAATTAGAAGTGTAGCCTGAAGATAAGACTGCCTTGCTGCGATTCCATGATAAAACGAACAGATGAGGAGTTGCTTCTTGTGGCTGAGCAAAGAAACAGATTTCCTGAGACAGAATCTATTTCTGGTGAAGCTGCTGTGAAGATTGCTGAAATGACAGCAAAGAACTTATATTACATACATTTAATTGATAAGGCAGTGGCGGAGTTTGAGAGGATTGGCTCCAATTTTGAAATAAGTTCTAGAGTGGGCAAAATGCTACCCAACAGCACCTCATGCTACAGAGATATCGTTTGGGAAAGGAAAAGTCAATTAACGCAGCAAGCCAAAGGGTTGCCTTATTTTCAGAAATCGCCACAGGCACCTAAACCTTCAGAAAACATCACCCTGGCCAGTCAGTAGCCATCAACCCTGAGACCAGACCCTGTATCACCAAAAAGGTGATGTTGCTGAAAGCCCAGTTGAGGTTTTGGCATTTGTTTAGCAATAAAGTTTGGGTTTTTTTAATTTCAGATATGTACTTTTTTTTAAAACATAATGGTATTGGATGCTTAATAGACTACAGTATAGTGTAAACATAACTTTTATTTGCACCAGAAAACCAAAACATTTATTTGACTCACTTTATTTTGATGTATTTTTTTATTGCAGTGGTCTAGAACTGAACCCACAATATCTCTAACGTATGCCTCCGTACAGAGAGATTTTTGTTGTGTTTTAATGTGCTTCTGGCCTCACTTTTATTCCTAGAATGTAAATTTCATGATGGCTGAAGATTTTGCTTGTCTTCTTACATGGAGACAAACATGCAATAGGACAGTGTCTCACACAGAATAAGTATCTGATAAATATGTACAGCAAAACTAAACATGTTAATGTGTAGCTCTTTGGATAACAGACAGTTCTGCTGACCCAGGAGCCCTGCAAGGAGCCAAGTGGTGGGCTAGGAGTGGATATTCTACTCAATACTAGCAAGTACTGTACATACAAGGGATATGGAGCTCACTCTGTTGCTATGTTTCTGACAGTTTCCCGGACACGTTCTTTGAATCTGCATCTAGCAACGGGAATTTTCATTTTTTAGAAAAATAACAGTATATGCCATAGTTCAAAGCATAGGCATAAAGGTGCTCAACAGCTCTCTCTCTCTCTCTCTCTCTCTCTACCTCTCTACCCATCTCCTAAGATGCCCAAATATTACTAAAAGTAATGATACAACCAATCCTTGAATTAGGTTCTCAGAAAAACAGAATCTGTGTACTGTGTATATATAGAGAAAGAGATTTGTGATAAGGAGTTGGATTACATAATTGTGAAGGCTGGTAAGTCCCACATATGCAGTGTGGGCTGACAGGCTGGAGAACCAGGAGAGCTAATTGTGCAGATGCAGTCTGAAAGCAGTCTGCTGCAGAATTTTCATTTGCTCTGAAAGGCAGATATTTTATCTCCACACAGGCCTTCAATTGATTGGATGGAACCTACTCACATGATGGAGGGCAATCTGCTTTACCCCAATTTCACTAAATCTTAATCTCACCCAAAAATACCCTCCCAGTGGACACAAATTCTGATTGTATCGAAATTTAAATTAGGAGAAGCTATTCACAGGAACACTGACATTTTTGCAGTGTATGAAAAATGAAGGACATTGTGAGAAATTTCCTCTGTTAATGGATTCACAGATATTCTGAAGTAAGATTTTGATTTCCTCAAAAGCAGTCATAACAATTTGAGTAACAGGAAATAATTCATGTGTATACACAAGATAAGTATGACCTAAAAATTATATATCTTCCATTCCAAGTGTTAATCTTGAATTATTGTTAAAATACACAAGCCATTCAACCTGATTATATGTCCGGTGTTATATAGATTATAGGAATTCAAATGTAATAATGTATTTACTTATATCACACACACACACACACACACACACACACACACACACACGCAGTTTAAAAGTTGAGTTGCAGTATCCAGTCCAGCACAGTTAGAACTCCAAGAAAAATAATATTAAGCATGGAAGCTTATAGGAATCTAAGGAAGGTTGCTGTTGATGAAGAACAAAAATCACAGCGTGCACTATAAATTTGGAAGGGTAGGTTTCTGAGGAGAGCAACAGATGCTGTTTCTTTCAAATTATTTTAAGACGGGATACACATTTTTTAAAAAAGTGTTAACGTTGTAGCACTACTCAAACAAAGAATATTATAAACCTCAAAGGTCTGCTACTGCTGTCAGTTTATTTCCCAAAGGCACAAAATAGATTTGTTTAATTTTTCCTACAATATTTTCTTGTGATTTGACCAGTCAATTGTTAAGATTCCCTTGAAAATGATACTTTAATACTTCATATGAGAAATTGATAGCTCTTGTCAAATGTCTACTAGAACTTAGGAAAATAATGCCTTCTTGATCTTTTCTCAGATGAGATCAAAGTCCGTTAAAGACCTTACAAGATGTGTTCGAGGTAGAGAAAGTCAAGGGCAGAGTATGTCAGCAACAAAAACAGGGAAAAAATATGTAGTTTTTCACGACCAGGACCATGTTCTAACACAAGCAAACACAAGCCTACCTCTGATTTCAAATTGAAGTTAGTGCTTTATAGACTCCTCCCTTGATTCCTTCCTTCTTTCTCTTCTCTCATTGTCTCTTTCTCATCACAGCTTCTTGTCAAGTTTCATACTCAAAACCATCGTCAGCTTGCCACCATTATCATGGTAATTTAAAAATGTCTTAGATATCCTCTTTTTAAGCATTATATTCTTTATGAATTAGTAATAATAAAACCTCACAATATAGTTTTATATATACTGTATGGACATAGATTTATAATTCAGGTTATAAATATGATAGTATATTCAGAAAATACTGTACTGTTTTGTCGTGTAAAACTGGGAATGCCTTGGGGCATCTGGGTGGCTCAGTTGGTTAAGCATCCAATTTCAGCTCAAGTCATGATCTCATGGTTCATGGGTTCGAGCCCCCGTATCAGGCTCTGTGCTGACAGCTCAGAGCCTGAAGCCACCTTTGGATTCTGTGTCTTCCTCTCTTTCTGCCCCTCCCTGCTCACAGTCTATCTCCCTCTCTCATTCTCTCTCTCTCTCTCTCTTGCTCTCCCTCCCTCTCTCTGTCCCCCTCTCTCTCTCTCTCTCAAAAATAATAAACATTAAAAGTATCTTTCAAGACAAACTAGGAATACCTCATGATAAATAAT
Organism: Prionailurus viverrinus; assembly: GCF_022837055.1. NCBI lineage: Eukaryota > Metazoa > Chordata > Mammalia > Carnivora > Felidae > Prionailurus > Prionailurus viverrinus. Next base: position 181,525,826 of record NC_062564.1, read on the forward strand.
CCAAATAATAATAGTGATAGTTTTAAGTATTTTATTTTGTACTATAGCAATATAATAAATGTTTTGTGTGTGTGTGTGTATACATATATATATATATACACATATATATATATACATATATATATATATATATATATATATATGTATATATATATATTTAATTCCAGTATAGTTAACATACAATGTTATATTGGCTTTAGGTGTACAATATAGTGATTCAATTATTCTGTACATTAATCAGTGCTCATCATGATAAGTGTGTGCCTAATCCCCTTTCACTATTAAACCAATCCCCTCACCCACCTCTCCTCTGTTAACCATAGGTTTGTTCTATACAATTAAGATTCTGTTTTTGGTTTGTGTCTTATTTTTTCACTTTGCTTGTTTCTTAAATTTCATCTATTAGTGAAATCATATGGTATTTTTTTTCTCTGACGGACTTATTTTGCTTAACATTATACTCTCTAGATCCAACCATGTTGCAAATGGCAAGATTTCATTTTTATGGCTGAGTAATATTCCACATACATATATGTGTGTGTGTGTGCGTGTGTGTGTGTGTATACACATACATATACATACCACCTCTTTATCCATTCATCTGTTGATGGACCCCTGGGCTGCTTCCATGATTTGGTTACTGTAAATAGTACTGAATACATTTAGGGGTATATATATTTTTTTGAATTAGTGTTTTAATATTCTTTGGGTAAATATCCAGAAGTGGAATTACTGGAGCATATGGTCATTATACTGTAAATTTTTTGAAGAACCTCCATGCTGTTTTCCACAGTGGCTATACCAGTTTGTCTTCCCACTGACGATGCGAAGAGTCCCTTTTTCTCCACAACCCCACAACCCTGTTGTTTCTTGTATTTTTGATTTTGGCCATTCTGACATGTGAGAAGTGGTAGTCCATTGTGGTTTTAATTGGTTTTTCCCTGATGAGGAGTGATGTTGAGCAGCTTTTCATGTGTCTGTTGGCCATCTGGATGTCTTCTTTGGAGAAATGTCTTTTCATGTCTTCTCATTTTTAATTAAATTATTTGTCCCTTTTTTGATGTTGAGTTGCATAAGTTCTATATGTATTTTGGATACAAACCCCTTATCAAAAGTGTCATTTGCAAATTTCACTCACATTCTGTAGGCTTTTAGTTTTGTTGATTGCTTTCTTTGCAGAAGTTTTTTTTTTTTTTTTTTTTTTTTTGATGTAGACCCAAAAGTTTATTTTGCATTTGTTTCCCTTGCCTCAGGAGAAATATTTAGAAAATATAATGGCTGATGGCAAATTCCTTCCTGTGTTCTCCTCTAGGATTTTTATGGCTTCAGGTCTCACATTGAGGTTCTTAATCCATTTTTAATTTATTTCTGTGTATGGGATAAGAATGTTGACCTCACAGAATGAATTTGGAAGCTTTTCTTCTATTTTTTTGCGGGGGAGGGGATAGTTTGAGTAGAAGAAGTACTGAGGCACTTGGGTAACTCAGGTGGTTAAATATTTGACTATTGATTTTGGCTCAGGTCATGATCTCACAGTTTGTAAGTTTGAGCCCAGCATTGGGCTCTGCACTGGCAGGGTGAAATCTTCTTGAGATTCCCTCTCTGTCCCGTTCTCTCTCTATACTCCTCCCAGCCTCTTTCTTTTTCTCTCAAAAAAATATTTTATATACATATAAAAGAATTATATATATATATAATATATTACAAATTTATATATATATATATATATATATATATATATATATATAAAAGAAAAATATTAACTGTTCTTTCAATGTTTGGCAAAATTCACCTATAAAGCTGACTCGTCTTGGACTTTTGTTTGTTGGAAGTTTTTTAATTACATATTTTAATTTCATTGCTGGTAATTAGTCTGTTCAAATTTTCTATTTTTTTCTGCTTCATTTTTGGGAAATTATAGGCTTCTAGGAATTTATCCATTTCTTCTATATTGTCCAATTCTTGACATATAATCTCTTATAATATTCTCATAATCATTTGGATTTCTGTGGTGTTGTTTTTTCTCTTCTTTCATTTCTGATTTTATTTGCATCTTTCTCTCTCTCTCTTCACTCGCTCTCTCTCAATGAGTCTAAATAAAGGTACTTTTTTTTTAACCTTTTAAAACAAGCTCCTGGTTTTATTAATCTATTCTATTGTTTTGTTGTTGTTGTTGTCATTCTAAGTTTCTATTTTAGGTATTTCTGTTCTAAATTTTATTATTTCCTTCCTTCTGCTGGTTTGGGGTTTCACTTGTTTTTCTTTTTCTAGATCCTTGAGGTTTATGTTTACATTGATTATTCTTGCTTCTTGAGGTAGACCTGAATTGCTATAAACTTCTCTCTTATAAGTTTTGCTGCATCCCAAATATTTGGGGCCATCCTATTTTTATTTTCATTGGTCTCTGTGTATGTTTTTATTTTGTCTTTGACCTCTTGGTTGGCCCATTCATTGTTTAGTACCATGTTGTTTAACATCATGTATTTATGTTCATTACAGATTCTTTTCTTGTGGTTGATTTCCAGTTTCGTGTGTTCTGGTCAGAAAAGATGCCTTCTATGACTTTGGTCATTTTGAATTTGTTGAGACTTGTTAGTGACCTAATATGTGATCTATTCTGGAGAATATTTCATGTATCATTAAAAATAATGTGTATTCTGCTGTTTTAGGATGAAATGTCCTAAATATATCTGTTAGATCCATCCGGTCCAAAATGTCATTTAAAGGAACTGTTTCCTTGTTGATTTTCTGTTTGGATGATTTATCCATTGATGGGAGTTGGGTGTTAAAGTCCCCTACTATTATTGTAGGACCATCAATCACTTCCTTTATGTTTGTTACTAGCTGCTTTATTTATTTGGGCGCTACTGTGTTGAGTGCATAAATTGTCATATCTTCTTATAGTCTTTCCTTTATGATTACAGAGCTTCCTTCTTTGTTTATTGTTACAGTCTTTGTTTTAAGTCTATATTGTCCAATATAAGTATCACTACTCCCACTTTCTTTTCACCTCCATTTATGCGATAAATTCTTTTTCATCCCTTCACGTTCAATATGCCTGTGTCTTTAGGTCTGAAATGAGTCTCTAATAGTCAACAAGTGGATGCACCTTGCTTTTCCATCCATTCCATCACCCTAAGTCTTTTGATTGGAACATTTAGTCCATTTACATTCAAAGTAATGATTGATAGGTATCAATTATTGCCATTTTGTTACTTGTGTAATGGTTGACTTTGAAGTTCTCTTTGTTCCTTTTCTCTCTTGCTCTCTTCTCCCATGGTTTGCTGGAATTCTTTGGTGATATATTTGAATTCCCTTTTCTTTAGTTTTTGCATCTGTTACTAGTTTTTGATTTGCAGTTACCGTTATGTTTATGTATAACATCTTAGGTATAAGTAGGCTCTATTAAGTGAATATTCACTTAAGGTTGAACCCATTCTTTACTTTTCTCTCCATAGTTTAGATATATGGTGTCAAACTTCACATCCTCTTGTGTAAAATTTGACTGATTATTATAGATATATTTAATTTTATATCTCTTGTCGTTCCTACTCTTATTACTCCTACTTATGGTCTTTTCTTTCCACTCAAAGAGTCCCCTTTAACATTTCTTGTAGGGCTGGTGTAGTGGTCATGATTTCCATGTTTGTCTAGGAAACTCCACATCTCTCCTTCTATTTTGAATCATAGCCTTGGTGGATAGAGTATTCTTAGCTGCAGTTCACTACCCTACCCCAGCATTTTGGATACATCATGCCACTCCCTCCTGGCCTGCAAAGTTTCTGCTGAAACAATCAGCTGATAGCCTTGTGGGGATTTCTCTTTTGTAAATGTTTTTTGATTGCTTTTTTCAAAACTTTCTGCCACAAATTTTTTTTTGCCATTTAATTACAATGTGTCTAAGTGTCGACCTCCTTGGGTTGCTTTTGTTGGGGGCTTTCTGCACCTCCTAGGCCTGAAGTTTAGTTTCCCTCCCCAGAATTCAGAATTTATCAGCTCCTATTTCTTCAAATAAATTTTCTGTCACTGTTCTCTTTCTTTTCTTTCTGGAATCCCTTTAATGTAAATGTTATTGTGCTTGATAGCATCACTGAATACCCTAAATCTATTTTCTTTTTCTTTTTTATTATTTTTCTCTCTCCTGTTCAGCTTTCCATTACTCCATCCTCCAGTTTGCTGATCCATTCTTCTTCCTCTAGTCTACTTTTATTCTAACTAGTCTATTTTTCATTTCAGCTACTGTGTTTTTCATCTCTGATTGGCTCTTTTCATGTTTTCTTTCTGGTATGGGTGTCACTGATTTCCTCCACTCTTCTTCAGTCTAGTATCTTTATGACTATTACTTTAAATACTCTATCATGCATATTGCTTTATTTTGTTTAGCTCTCTTGTGATTTTTTCCTCTTCTTTCATTCGGGGAATATTGATCTGTGTCTTCATTTTCTCTAACTCTCTGTGTCTGTTTCTATGTGTTAGGAAAGTCACCGATACACCCTGCTTTTGATAAGAGTGGCTCTATGAGGAATTGGCCCTCTGGTGCTCTGTGGCAGACTGTCCCCTATTCACCAGAACCTGGTGCTTCAGGGGTGTCTCCAGTGTATGTTACATGAATCCTACGGTAGTGGCTGCACTGCTTTTGCCTTCAGTCTATTCATTTGCGATGGTTCCTTTTGCCTGCTGTGGGCAGGGTTTGGTTCCTGTGTTGTTAGGGTGCGGTCTGAGGCTGCCATGGGCTTCCACTGAGTCAGATCAAGAGTTTGCCAGAGATGCAGCAGCACCAACCTGCAGGATGCTTTCCCTGTGGTGTCCCGTGAGAAGCTTCCGGTGGTCGGCTGCCCCTGCATTCAGGCCAGATGCCTGCCCCCTAGCCCACCACTGGGGCTGCAGTTGGACTGGTGTGCATAGATATTTCCCCCTCTTCCTAGGACAGGAGTCACTTTGTAGTGGTGCTGGCCCCTATTGGGAATGCATGCATACTGCCTGGCTTGTGGCACTATTTTGGATAGGGTACAGCCAAAGGCATACTTGGGAGGGGTGGGGGTCAAGTCTGCAGTAGAGCACTGGGGTGGGGTGAATGGTGTTCGCAAGGTTTGCATAGGTCTGCTGTAAGAGGGGACCTGGAGGTCCTTTAGAAAACTGCCACAGGGTTGGAGGGGATAGATCCCAGGAGAATATAGGGGTGGAACCCACATGCCAGCTAGGCCCATTCTGGTCCAGTGGTAGAGGGAACAGACAGCTGCCCCAAACCCCGGCCAAGGCTGGTCAGGTTGGAGGGTGCAGATCCACACATGTATGCCATGGTGGGGGATGCTGTTAGTAAGATAGATGGAGAGTATTGCACTATGCTGGTTCCCACAGGTGTCCCTGAGTCTAGGTGGGGGTGCAGTTGGGGCGGGGGGATTGCTTCTGTCCACAACTTTGCTCCTGGAGATGTCTCCAAAGGATTCCTGCCACTCCAGGACCGACTCTGAGATTAGTGAACAAATCTCCCTCCCGTATACCCCAGGCAGTGTTCAAACTGCTGCTTTTCCAGTGGTATCTACGTGGGGCTGTTTGTTGTGCCGTTTCCTTAAGGGTGGGGACTCTGTTTTCTCTTGCTCTCTTTCATTCCCAGAGCTGAGCCTGCTGATTTTTTAAAGAAGTTCCAGGCATTAAATCCTACTGATTTTAAGTACTAACTAAATTTTGGTTCCGTTGGTTTTCAAAGCCAAATGTTATGGGGATCTGTCATCCCCATGTGTGTTCCCTGGGCCCAGGGTGCCTGGTGTGGTGGTCTTGTTTTTTGTTTGTTTCTTTATTTGTTTTCCCTCTCTGCACCTGCTGTGTCCCTGCCTCCTTGGAATATTCCTGTGCCTTCCTCTCTACATTTCGTTCTGGAGCGTCTGTTCTGCCTGTCTTTGGGTCCTTGTGGGGCTATTTATGCTGATGTAGGTGTTAACTAGCTGTATCTGTGGGATGATATGTACTTAGGATCCTCCTGCTCTGTCATTCTCCTGTTTGAACTACAGTATCTTGCATGTTATATCTCCTATGATTTTTGTTTTATCTTCACAAAAATTCAGTGTATTAAGTTTTACATGTGACCCTATTTTATATAAATATGTAATTGGTTGTTTTATTAAGTAAGCTGAGAGACGTTAAGTGCTTAGACTACCTCAGACATAGTAAGCTTTCAATATTAGCTATTCTTAAGTGAAAGCTTCATATTTAGAGACATGCAGAGTCATAAAAAGATACACATATTTTTTTAATGGCTGAAATCAAGTTTTTAGATTCTTGAGTGTCGCCAAAGGACAACTAGTAATATAAATAATCTCTAGTAAATATTTTCCAATGACCAATGTTGATTTCTATTGCATTTGATAGCTCAGATATATAATTACTGTGGCACATAGAATGAATGAAGAAAATACAATCCAGAATTGACATTACCTTTTTAAAATTCTGCTTCTGGGGAAAACTTCAGTAGAAGTTTTAGAGAGGATTCTATAGCTCAACTAAACAATTAATACAGAACAGAGATCATTTGTGAAGGACAGTCAATCTATTGTAACTAATCCTGAACTTAGTGGAGAGCAAACCCAGTAAATATTGTGTGTCATGTGATGTAAAAAAAAAAAACAATTAGACAAAATTCACATCACACATAGTAGCTATCGTAAAGTTATAATTCAATGATGTTTAATGTATTCACAATGTTGTGTGAACACTAGATCTCTCTAGTTTTAAAACTTTTTAATTACCCCATAAAAAAACCACCCTATATCATTAATTATATTACCCATGATCATTAACTAATTATATTCCCCCATTCCCCACTCCGCCCACCTCTAGTAACCTGTAATCTGCTTTCTGTATATTAATTAGCCTAGTGTGAATATATTATGTAACAGGAATTATGCATACAAATTGTGACCTTTTATGTTAGGCTTCTTTCCTTAAAATAGTATTTCAAGGCTCACTCAAGTTGTAGCACTTATCAGTAATTTGTTCTTTTTTATGGCTAAATTACATCCCATTGTATGTATATTACCATACTTCATGCACTTACCTCATTGACAGATAGTTGGCTTAACTCCATTTTTTAGCTCCTATGAATAAAGCTACTACACACACTGTAAACAAGTTTCTGTGTAGATATACATTTTTTGTTTTTGTTTTCTTTTTAAGGTTTATACCTAGGAGCATAATTGCTGAACGTTCTGTTTAACTGTTTTCCACAGTGGCTGCACTGTTTTACATTCTCTACCACAATGGATGGGGATTCCTTATTCGTCAAAATCACCGCAATAGTTATTAACTTCCACTTTCTTAATTAAAGTCATACTAGTTGCAAGCAGTGGTACCTCACTGTGGTTTGACTCGCACTTCCTTAATGACTAAGGATTGTGAACATCTTTTTCTTAGCTTTTTAAATGTTTATTTATTTTTGACAGAGACATGGCACGGGTGGGGGAGGGTCAGAGAGAGGGAGACACAGAATCGGAAACAGGCTCCAGGCTCTGAGCTGTCAGCAGAGCCCGATGTGGGGCTCCAACTCACAAGCTGTGAGATCATGACCTGAGCTGAAGTCGGAAGCTCAGCAGACTGAGCCACCCAGGTGCCCCTCTGAACATCTTTTTCAATGTGCCTGCTGGCCATTTGTATATCTTCTTTGGTGAAATGTTTGTTTTATTTCTTTGCTCATTTTTAAAATTGTGTTTGTCCTTTTGTTGAGAAAATAAGAGCTCTTGATAGATTCTGGATATTACACATTTATCTGGATTTTAAACTTTTTATATGATTTGGAAATATTTTCTCCATATCTGTAGGTTTTCTTTTCACATTCTTAATTGTGTATTTTGATGCATGAAAGGTTTTTGAGTTTTGAAGTACAATGTATCTCTTGCGTCTGTGTTTGTGGGTAGGCTTTTGCTTTTGGTGTTCACTCTCAAAATCTATTGCCAAATCCGAGGTCATGGAGATTTATCTTTTTCTGATATTTTTATGGTTTAAATTTCTATATTTCGGTTATTGATCCATGTTGAGTTAATTTTTGTATATAAAGTGAAGTAGGTGCCCAAACTCATTCTTTTGCATGTGAAAATGCAGTTGTCAACCATTTGCTGAAGAAACTATTTTTTCTGCATGCATGTCTTCAGCTTTCTTGTTGCGAATCAATTGACTAAAGATATTTGGATGGATTTCTGAACTCTCAAACATATTCCGTTGGTCTTGATGACTGTCCATATATCAGTGCCACACTGTTTTGAACACTGCAGCTTTGGAGTAAATTTTGAAAAAAAGAAGTTTGAGTCTTCCTACTTTGTTCCCTTTTTTCAAAAATTTTCTGACTGTTTGGAACCTCCTGTATTTCCATATAAATCTGCTTTCCATTTCTATTTTTAAAAAATCCATTGGAAGTTTGATAGAGAATACAATGAAGCTGTAGGTGGCTTTGGAAAATACTGACATCTTCATAATATTACATCTGCCAATTTATGAATGTAAAATATCTTTCCATTTATTTATGTCTTTTAAAATTTATTTCAACAACAATTTAGTCTTCAGGGTAGCACTCTCTTACTTCCTTGGTTAAATGTTTTCATGGATATTGTATTCTTTTGGATGTTAAACTAAATGGAATTGCTTTCCTAATTTCCCTTTTGGGTTGTTTACTGTTGTATAGAAAAGCCCACTGTTTGTGTGTGTGTGATCTGGAACCCTGAAATTTTGCTAAGTTGTCTCTAGTAGATTTGTATGTGTGTGTGTTTGTGTATACATATATACATACATTTGTATTGTGTTACAATTAGAGATAGTGTTCCCTTCATTTCTAACTTACGTGACTTTTATTTATTTTCCTTGTCTCACTGATCTGGTTAGTACTAACATAACAATGTTAAATAGTCAGTAAGGGGTGCCTGGGTGGCTCAGTCGGTTGAGCGTCCGAATTCAGCTCAGGTCATGATCTCACTGTCCGTGAGTTCAAGCCCCACGTGGGGCTCTGTGCTGACAGCTCAGAACCTGGAGCCTGTTTCCGATTCTGTGTCTCCCTCTCTCTTTGCCCCTCCCCCACTCATGCTCTGTCTCTGTCTCTCTCTCTGCCAAAAATAAACGTTAAAAAAAATAAATACATAAAATAACAGTCAGTAAAATGAGTATTCTTGTCCTGCTCCTAAACTGAGGGGAAAATATTTCAAATTTTCACCCTTGAGTATGAAAAATTAGACTTCTCATGGGTGCTTTTTATTATAATAAGGATATTCCCATCGGTTCTTAATTTGCTGAATGTTTTATTCGTAAAAAAAGGGGTTGAATTTTGTGAAATTCTTTTTATCAATTGATCATGTGTTGTATTCTTTTCATTTCAGTGATGTATAATATTTTATTACTTTTCAATTTTTAACCACTATTTTATTATTTCAATAAATCTTAGGCCTGTGTAATCCTTTAAACTTGTTGATTCAGTTTGCTGGTACATTTCTTGACAATATTCCTTAGAGGTATTGATCTGTTATTTTCTTTTTTTTTGAAATTTTTATATCTGGCTTTGGAGTAATAATTTAGTCTCAAAGAATGTGTTCACTCGTCTTCATTTTTTTATAAAGGTTTAACTGGGATTGGTGTTTATTATATAAATATTTGGGAGAGTCACCACTGAAGGCATTTGGTCCTGGACATTTCTCTGTTGGGTGGTTTTGATTACATAGCCAGCACTTCCTTTAGGTGTGTTGAGAGTTCTGTTTCTTCCTGAGTCAGTTTTGGTAATTTGTGTGTTTTTAGGAATGTTTCCGTTTCATCTGAATTATCTAAATCCCACAATTGAACACACAATTGTTCACAGTAATGTGTTATAATTCTTTCAGTGTAAGAGAGGACCTAAGCTGGTGGCATCGTAGGAGGACGCTCGGCTTATCTCGTCCTTTGAAAACATCTAAATAACTATCAAATCATTCTAAATACCCCAGAAATCAACAACTGTTGATAGAGCAAACGCTGCAACTGTTATGGAACCAGGCTGGATCTCCGGCAGAGAAACCAAGCGGCACTCAGAGATCTTGGGGGATTGGAGTTTTGTTTCACATGGGCAGGCTCAGAAGACACAATCCCTCCAAAGGTCTGAGCCCCAAGCGCAAGCAGGAGGGGTAATTTATAGTGTTGTCTCTTCCGAATTCATGGCAATTTCTCGCCAGGCAAGCAGAACAGGAAGAACCCAGAAGAGGAGTCTCTAAACTAGGAACTAGAGCTTGTGTTAGTCCCATCGGCCATCTTATGGTGCCTAGCTTTACTTATTTTCCCAACCTTCCCCCCTTTGATGCCTTTTTAAAAATCTTTTTTCCTAGGCATCACCCTCTAGGTCTAGGGATTGGTACCCTCAGAGGGCTAAGATGCGTGTTGCAGTTTGGCGAGCAACGGTGTTTTCCATGAAGCATACCAGGGTGTTTAGGATACAGGGGCCGATGGTCACAAGTAAAATTATGGAAAGGAGGGGTCCTGCCAGGTCAGGAAGCCAGGATGTCCAGTTTGTGGGGTCTCATCCTTTCCATTGACTGATAATTTCCCGTTGTCTATGTTGGATTGTTTCCTTTAGGTCCTTAACTTCAGTTGTGACTATTCTGGACTGCTTTACAAAACAGCAACATTCCTCCCCCAGAAAGATACAAATGTCTCCTTTTTCTGAAGTGAGGAAGTCAAGGGTTCGCCTGTTTTGAAGGGACACTGCTGCCAGGGATTTTTTTTGGTTTGGTAAGTTTACTAGGGAGTCTGCCACCTGTTGCAATTCCTGTTCCTATCAGGATGGGAAGCAAGACTGCCCATTTAGCTCAAGGCTTGGGGTGAAAGGCTGTTAGGAACTGATCTTCAGTGTATACAGAGATCTTGGGGGTTAGGAAGACTGAGTAGCACATGTGAGTCCAGTTGGCCTCCAAGAATTGGTAGGCCGAATTGGAGCACAGATAGAAAACCCCAGGAAGTGAACATAAGGTTGTATTCTTATTTAAGGTTATATTTTCCCTCATAGGGAGGTGCCGTCTATAACTTCAGGGACTGTGCAAGTTAGATTATCAGCATTCATTAGACAGACCCCAGTGGCCAAGGGTTCAATTAAGATGGTGACCTTGGCTGTGAGATTTTCAGGAGCTTCCCAGCCCAAAGGGATGGGAGTGGCTAAGTAATCCCTCTGGCAGAGAGGTAAGCACATCCAACAGGTTTGGGTGTGATTATCCATTTCATGGAGGACTGGTAGGGTAGTGTTGGCCCAATGCCAGAGCAGGGAATTGGTAAGCATTTGGTTAAAAGCTGAAAGATTTAAACCCTGGTAGGGTGCTGGGGTGGTTGCCTTTATGGATTGTATTAGCTTGACCTTGGTTTCCTTTATGACCTTTTGGAGGATGCTATCTTGTACCCCTCCCCTGTCTGACATCCCTAGTTGGGGAAGGTATGTATAGCAGGCTCATTTTCCTTTCTGGAGGCTCTGTTTGTTACATGGGTGCCTGCTAGTTTGGGTTATTTCTATAGCCCAAAACTTATGTGATTGAGCATCTGGCGATTGGCAAAGAGTGGGTGTCTTTCCCTTATAACAACCTTTGTGGAGAAGGTGAGGGAGCTGAATGCTCTTGTGTCCCCGTTACCATGGGATACTGTCCTACTGTCTGATACAATCCTGGGGGCAAGGTGGGTATATGACAATTGTGAGGGTGAGAGAGGTTAACATAAAATACAGGCCATACTTAATAGTCCTCCCATCCAGAGGAGGTATGGTGAGGCCCAGCATGCATCTTTTGTCCCATATCCAATTTGTTGGGGCAGCCTCTATCAGTCCAACAGTAAGAAGCAGGATCAGAGTTATGACACCGGTAAGGGGCAAGGGTTGGCAGAGTTGCATCCGAGCCCTTGGGCTTGGTCCACACGTTTCATTCCTTAAGCTTCTGCCTTGAGCAGGCCAGCCACCTTCCGGGGTGTGGCTAGAGCAGGGCTGAAGATCTCGGGTGCCGGCATCTTTTTGAGGGTCAATTTAAGCGGGTTGACTGGGTCTGAATCACTTTGCCAGGTTGAGGGCTCTTTGGAGTTGGCCTTCTTCACTCTGGAGTGATGGACCCATGGAGTGATTCCTGAAACACTGAGGGCTGTAGGTAGGAGTTGTTAGAATAACGGTATGAGGCCCAGTCCACCTCAGCTTAAGAGGTTCCCTTTTCCAGTCTTTGACCCATATAGAGTCTCCTGACAAAAAGGGATGGATGGGGGTCCCTATGGAAATTGGGACCCTCTCTATGGTGTATCTTTGTAACTTATTTAGGACTCTCCCGAAGGTTTGAAGCTGTTCTCTTCCTTATCTCCAATCTGGTGCAGGTCTCCTGGGAGTTTTCCTATGTATGGGGGAGGCTGTCCATATTCTAACTCGAGCGGGAAGAATCCCAGTGCCCCAGGCATGCAGCGGGCATGCAAGAGGGCCAATGGCAGTAAACCTTGCCATGAGAGATTAGTTTCCTGGTAGAACTTAGCCAGGGTTTCTTTGTGTGTGCGATTCATCCATTCTACCTTTCCCGAGCTCTGTGGTCAGTGTGCAGTTTCCAGGTAATGTTCAGAGTTTGTATAACGTCCGCCACAAATGCAGGTCCATTGTCACTGTGTATGGTTAAGGGCAGACGAACTGAGGCACGGTTTCCCATAGAAGAGCTTTGGCCACCTCATGACTCCTTTCCGTCCTGGTCGGGAAGGCTTTGACCCATCCTGAATATGTGCAGATTATTACACGGAGGTGCCTGAATCCTTTGCTTGGTTGTATATCTGTGAAGTCCACCTCCAAGTCTTTGAAAGGGGGGGCCCCCATCCTTTGCATGCCAGGTGGGGGCCGTGGGGCAGACTGGGCGCTGTTCTTGGTACATGCTCCACATTGTTCACTGACTGTCCAGCATAATGCCAGCAGCTGGCTGATATGGTAACTCTTTTTGAGGAGGGCCTCCAGTGCAGTTTTTCCCAGGTGCATGAGCTGGTGATAGTCTTTGACCAGTTGTTTTCCCATTGATGAGGGGACAAAGATGTGTCCATTTGGTGTGACCCACCATCCTTCTTTGTTTAGAGTGCACCCTTCTGTTGAGGCCCAATGTCTTTCCTCTCTTGTGTAAAGGGGCAGGAAGGGCCTCCCTTGGGGGCACGAGGGTCGTGGTATAGGTGGGAGCCTCTCCTGGGTCATCACAGGTGGCAGCTCTGACTGCTTTGTCAGCCAAGCAATTTCCTCAAGTTATGGGGTCATTTCCCTTCTGCTGTCCCTTATCGGGCAGGACAGTTACTTTGTCTGGCAGCCATATGGCCTCGAGGAGTTTTAGTATTTCTTCCTTGTTTTTGATAGTCTTTCCTGCAGCAGTAAGGGGCCTCTTTCTTTATAGATGGCCCCATGTACATGCACGGTAGCAAAGGTATACCAAAAGTCAGTATAAATTTGACTCATTTGCCCTTGCTGTGGATGAGGGCTCGGGTTAGGGCATATAGTTCAGCTTGTTGTGCTGACCATCCTTCTGTAATGCCTTGGCTTCTAAAACTTTGGTAGTTGTGGTTACCACACACCCTGCTTTTCGGCTGCCGTCTTGTAAGTTGCTGCACCGGTCGCTGAACAGGGTGATCTCCGGGTTTTTTATAGCCTGGTCTCGGAGGCCTGGGGGCCTGGCACAGCTTTAATCTGTTACTTCAGAAAAGTCATGGTCACGTTCCCCTTCTTCCGTGGGGAGGAAAGTGGCTGGATTTAGTGTCCTTACTGTTTGGAGAGCAACGCTTGGGTTTTCACAGAAAAGCCTTTGATGTTGTGTCAGCCGAGAGCCGGTGAGGAAATGATATCCCTGTGTGTTCATGAAGGACATGAACATGTGTGGCACCTTGACATTAAGTTTTTGTCCTAGGGTAAGTTTGTCTGCCTCCTTGATGAGTAGGACTGTGGCCACAAGTGCCCCAAGACACACTGGCCACACTGCAGCCACAGAATCAAGTTTTTTAGACACATAGGCTACTGGCCATTGCCAGGGCTCTATGGTCTGAGTGAGGATTCTGAGGGCTATTTTATCTTTTTTGTGTACAAAGAGGGTGAAGGGTTTTTCTATGTCAGGTAAGCCCAGAGCTGGGCCTCACCCCAGAGCCGACTTTATTTCTGTGAAAGTGGCCCTTGCTTCCTCAGTCCAGGGCGGGGGCTCCCAGTCTGCCTCCCCCACCAAACAGATCATAAAGAGGTCTTGCTATGGCTGAGAATCCAGGAATCCAAATGCAACAGAACCCTGCAGCCCCTCAGAATTTACAAAAACCTCATTTTGTTTGGGGCTGTGGCAGTGTAATAACCTTTTTTCTTTCCGGTCCTAATCTTTTTTTCCTTGTGTGAGGAGGAAGCCCAGATATTGGACCTGCTATTGGCAAATCTGTGCCTTTTTCCAAGAGACCCAATACCCCAAGTCAGACAGGAGTTGTAGGAGGGCTTCTGTGCCTCTTGTACAATTCTTGTGGGTGTCGCTGGCATGGGAGAGGTTGTCCACATACTGGAGAAGGATACACCCTGTGTTTTCTCTTGGAAAGTCAGCGAGGTCCTCAGCCTGCACTTCCCCAAAGAGAGAAGGTGAATTCTTGAATCTTTGGGGGAGTCATGTCCAGGTCACCCTAACCCTGGCTCCGTATAATGGGTTCAGTCCATTCAAAAGCAAACAGTGGTTGACTTTGAGGAACTAGGTGGAGGCACAAGAAGGCATCCTTCAGGTCTAGGCATGTGACCCATCTGGCCAACCTTGGAATTTAGGTCAGGATGGTGTACTGGTTTGGAAACACTGGCTGTAGGGTAATAGTTACCTTGATAATGGCCCTCAAATCCTGAACAGCCGGTGTCCTCCTGCTGGCTTCTTGACTGGCAAGAGTGGGGTATTCCAAGCCGATTGGGATTCAATCAGGACACCTGTTTCTCTGAGGTCAGGTTCTCCTGGATGCCCATTCTAGCCTAGAGTGAAAGGGGATACTGCCTCTGTCTTTGGGGTTGTGCTCCAGGGATCAGATCAACAATGGTGGGGGCCTGATTCTGGGCTAGTCCAGGTGGGTTATCTTCAGGCAATATGGAGGGGAAGGAAAGCCTGAACTCTGATGGATTACAGGGTTGGGTTTGGGCACAGAATAGTCTCCATCCCTTTTCCCTTGGTGTGGTGATTGCCAAGACCAGGGCTTCCCCCTGCCTTGGGTTTAATTGGAGGCTAGTATGTCCAGTGGGTTCAAAAGTTATTTGGGCCCTAAGTTTGGAGAGTAGATCTCAGCCCAGGAGGGGAATTGGACAGTCAGGAAAGTAGAGGAACTCGTGCTGGATTTTGTGACCCCCAAGTTCAAATTGTCAGGCTTGGCAGAAGGTTTGTTGTATCGCCAGTAGCCCAGTAGCCCCAAGGATGGTCGCTATCTTTTGGCTGAAAGAGGCTACTGGGGAAGTGACAACCAAATGTTCAGCTCCGGTGTCAACCATAAAAGTCATTGTCTGGCCCCCCACTTTCATTTTGACTGTGGGCTCATGGGGGTCAAGAGAGAAAGAGTCCAGTCCCCTTCAGTCTGATTAGATCTCAGCCAGACCAATAAGGTCCCCTTCCCCAGGTTCCTCCTTATATCGGCTGGTTTTTGGGGGCCCCTTCCAATTTGGGCACTCGTTCTTCCAGTGACCCTTTTCCTTGCAGTAGGCACATTGGTTCTTTGCTAAGGGGGCTCTGGGCCTTCCCCCCTTTGGTGGTTGAAGCTTCCCTATCTCTGCATTGTCCAATTCTTTCAATGTTGCTGTGAAAAGGGTGACCCTCTTCTTTAGTCTTTTTTTCAGATTCCCTCTCAACTGTGACTTCCCTGTTCATGAAAACTTTATTGGTGACCTCTATCAACTGAGAGATATTCACCCCAGCAAAGCCCTCTAGTTTCTGGAGTTTTCTCCTGATGTCTAGGACAGCATGGGCCACAAAGGAGGTATTTACCATCTGTTGACTTTCTAATGCCTCGAGGTCAAATGGAGTGTAGACCCGGTATGCCTCACATAGTATTTCATAGTAGTCTCTGGGAGACTCCCCAGGTTGCTGAGTGATGATATTTTAGTCCTGTTCATGAGCTTTTTGGCTCCAGCTGAATTCCCTGAAGGAAAGCTTCTTGGTGCCATCAGATGTAACCCTGTTCTTCTTCTGTGGTGAAGTCCTATGTCGGGTTTCCTTCAGATGCAGCAGCTTGAACCCAGGCAACAGGGTCATTGATCCCTGGTGTCACGTGGTCTTCTGGGTACCGTCCTGCCTCCCTCATTATCTTCCTTTTTTCTGTATTAAACAGGGGCTGGAAATCTTCCCAGGTCAGTCAGTGCATCTTGAAGAGAGACTCTATCAAGTTGGCCATTGCTTGTCACTTTTTAGAGTATGATAGAGTGTTGTGTTTCCAATTAAGGAGGTTTGTTTTAGAGAAGGGCTGATAACACATCATGGAATGGCTGGGATGGACAGTTCCATACTCATTCTGTCTTTCAGTTTCTCTCATTTCCCTTACTGGCATTTGAAGTGCACCAGGTCCAGGTCTGGGGCACCATCTGGCTATTGGTCCTGGTGAGAGAGGATTCTCAGGGTCTGGGGGTGGAGGAGAGAAAGCCAGTGGAAGAGTTTCAGGTCCCTGAGTGGTGGTGGGGGGATGGGCCTCTGTGGGGTCATAAGGTGGAGGAAAGATGGGGTCCTTCTCTGGGTCTTCTGCAAATACCAGGGAAGTAGTAAGCTGCTTCTTCGGTTCTCTGGATGAGGCAGCTAAAATCTTTGTCTGTCTTTGCATGTTATGGATGAATCACACCCAAGGTGGGGAATTTGATACAATTTCAAGCCAGGAATCGATATCTGGAAATCGGTCAGAGTGACCTGGGTTTCCAGTGACTACTGGCCAAACCTGCCAGACCACCTAGATATCTAATGTTCATTCTGAGGGCCATCCTACATTGAACATGGGCCATTCTAGTTCACAAAGGCTCCATAACTTTCCGGGTGTCATTTTCATCCCATAGTCACCAGAGAATCCCTTTTTGAAGTTCTTAAGCATGACCTTGAGTATCGTGGGCTTACTCTGTTTTGACCCCGTTACTAATTTTTCCCATGTCCAGTGTTCCAAAGACAAAGGGGAGTATCCCCTCAGATGAGAGGACCAATCAGATGCTTCACTGGTTGCATTCCTGGCGGGGGGGCTTTAGGTGAGGCTTGGCCATAGCAGACTTAGCTTTATGACTTGCAATCGGTGTGTATTCTGATGCTGCCCTGGACTGTATGCCTTTCACCATGACACAGGAGAGCCCACTTAGACTATGTAGACTTTTAGGGACCTTAAGGGTGCCCATCCATGGAGCCACAGATTCGAACTTGACAGGAGAGCCAGGCGAGGCCATACACTCACACACACAAACATGGTGGAGGTTATCACATTCCTCTCACCAAATCCTAACTGTGAGACCTCTGAGACTCTGGGGAGTGATCAGGTCCCCCTTCCACTCTTGTGATAGGGCCTGACTAGATTTGGGCCCCAGTCTTACCGCTTCCAATGGTGGGGCTCAGGTCTGCACCTACCATGTCTCTTCAAGTCCTGCAGGAATGACAGAGTGGAGCCAGACTGAGGCAATCAGGTTTGGAAGCTGACAAACAACGTGGCAGAGATGCCTCTTCCTCAGCAATTCCTGTTCCCTCTCTGCCCTGCTGTTTTTCCAAACCGGTGGCAACTAGGGGCCAGCGCAGTTGGGTTTCCTGGTCAGGGACCCAAATATGTTACGGAACCAGGCTAGATCGCTGGTGGAGAAACCAAGTGGAACTCGGAGATCATTGTGAATCAGAGTTTTATTTCACACTGGCGGGTTCAGAGGAGACAATGTCTCCAAAGGTCTGAGTCCTGAGCCCAAGCAGGAGGGGTAATTTATAGTATCTCTTCCACGTTTGTGGCAATTTTGCACATGCAGTCAGCTGAACAGGAAGAACCTGGAAGAGGAGCCTGTAAGTTAGGGACCAGAGCTTTTGGTAATCCTGTTGGCCATCTTATGGTGGATAACCTCACTTTTATTTTCCAACACAAATAAAGGGACAGAAAAAGCCACATTGAAGAAGTTGGGAAGGGCAGAGATGCGGTTTGGGAGAGAAAGACACCATGAGTGCTGCAGAGGAGAAGGAGCCATAGTCACAGAGAAAGACCAGAAAGAGAGAAGCACATAGGGGAATGCACAAGAACACTTCCCCAAAGCCACTGCCTGGGAAAATGAGAGGGGCTCATTTTCATGAGTTCTTGCAACCAATAGGTCTTCAAGAATGGAGTTTTAAAAGTCTGTGGGTGTAGCTGGGATAGAGACCTAAAGGCACTACCTGCTCCTGGAGAGAAGGCAGGCAAACAACCTGAGGGCAGACTGCCTGGAAATAGACAACTGAAAAACTCCTGGTACACACAGTGGGAAGACTGTTTGCTTTTCTTGAAGTGCATCCCTGAGAGGCAACATTCACAGCGACATCTCTCTGGGAACGAAGGAGCCGGCTGGCACCATTTTCCTCCCTCACCCATCAGCATAAATGCAGAGAAACCTTCAGAAAGTAGCTCAGTCCCTACACTGACTGCCAAACACGCTTATGCCAAGTCCCACTACTGCCTTTCTCAGTCAAGTTTGCCTCAGTATCAGCACAGTGGGTCCCTTCTCCAGGAGATCAGCAGAGACCCCTGCCCTCACCACGTCTCCCAACCAGAGAGTTCTGCAGGGCTTCGTTCCTAGTGGAAGTATTATCAGGTCTCATTTAATAAGCATACCAGAGCACACCTCCTTAAAACTCGCCACATTCTGGCCAAGGACCAGAAACTGCCCACTGGAGGCAAGGTGAGCCTCTGCAGACAACCAACCGGAAGAATAGAGCAGCCAAAGCACAACAGCAGACTATATGCAGAACACACAAGAGACACTCCCTAAAGCACTAGGCCCTGGACATTCTATGACCTCTTCTTCATAAAACCATTATTCTCAGAAGCAGGAAACAATGGACTTTTCTAACACAGGGAAGAAGATACTTAGACAAAATGCTAAGAGA
Organism: Prionailurus viverrinus; assembly: GCF_022837055.1. Lineage (NCBI taxonomy): Eukaryota > Metazoa > Chordata > Mammalia > Carnivora > Felidae > Prionailurus > Prionailurus viverrinus. The sequence continues at coordinate 181,544,863 of NC_062564.1, forward strand.
GCAGTGTTCATCCCAAATGAAATGACAAGATAAGGTCAACTCCAGAGATCTACATGGCACAGATATAAATAACATGTCTGATGGAGAATTAAAGCAACAATAATAAGGATATTCACTGGGCTTGAGAAAAAAAGGAAGACTTCAGAGAGGCCCTTACTGCAGAGTTAAGAGAGTTAAAAAATATAAGTCAGAAATGAAAAATGCAGTAACTGAGATTTGAAATAGACTTGATGTAATGAACACAAAATGCGAAGAAGCAGAGGAGTGAATAAGTGATATTGAAGATAAAATAATGGAAAATAATGAAGCTGTACAAAAGAAGGAAATAATTATGGAACATGAGAATAGACATTGGGAACTCTGTGACTCTATCAAACATAATATTCATATTATAGGAGTCCCAGAAGGAGAGAGAAAAAGGGGACAGAACATTTATTTGAGGGAATAATAGCTGAAAACTTCCATAATCTGAGGAAGGAACAGACGTCAAGATCCAAGAGGCACAGAAAACTCCCATCAAAATCAATAAAAGCCGGCCAACACCAAGACATACCATAATTAAATTTGCAAATTATAGTGATAAAGAAAAAAAATCTTAGCAGCAAGACAGAACATATTTCTAACTTACAAGGGAAGACCCATAAGGCTAGCTACAGATCTCTCAACAGAAACTTGGCAAGCAAGAAGGGAGTGAAATGATATATTCAAAGTGAAGAATGGTAAAAATCTGCAGCCAAGAATACTCTAACCAGCAAGGCTATCATTCAGAATAGAAGGAGACATAGAGTTTGCCAGACAAAGAAAAACTAATGGAGTTTGTGACCACTAAACCATCCTTGCAAGAAATATTAAAGAGTTTGCCTCGGGTGGAAAGGAAAGACCAAAAGTGAAAAAGAAAAGAGAGAGAAAGAGAAAAATCACAGGAAACAATGACAAAACAAGTGATAAAATGGCACTAAATACGCATCTATCAATAATTACTCTGAATGTAAATGGACTAAATGCTCCTATCAGAAAAAATAAGGTGTAAAAACAGATAAAAACAAATAGATCCATTTCTATGCTGCCTATGAGAGACTCATTTTAGATCTAAAGACACCTGCAGATTGAAAGAAAGGGGGTGGAGAAACATATATCATGCAAATGGACATCAAAAAAAAGTTGGAGTAGATATTCTTATGTTGGAAAAAATAGATGTAAACAAATACTGTAGGAAAAGACAAAGAAGGACACTATATCATAATAAAGGGGACTATCCAACAAGAAAATTTAACAATTTTAAATATTTATACCTCCAACATGAGAGCATCAAAATATATAAAACTATTAATAACAAGCATAAAGGAATTCATTGATGATAATATAAAAATAGTGGAGGACTTTAACACCCCACTTATAACAAAGGACAGACGGTCTAAGCAGAAAATCAAGAAGGAATCAAGCTTTGAATGACACCTAAAGCAAATGGACTTAACATATCTATTCAGAATGTTCCATCCCAAAGCATCAGAATACACATTCTTTTCAAATGCACGTGGGAAATTACCCAGAATAGATCACATGCTAGGTCACAAATCAGCCCTCAACAAATACAAAACAATTGAGACTACGGTGCATATTTTCTAACCAAACCCTATAAAATATGTAGTCAACAACAAGAAAAAATTGGAAAGACCACAAATACATGGAGACTAAACAACATGTTCATAAACAATGAATGAGTCAACCAGGAAATCAAAGAAGAAATTAAAAAAAAAATACGTGAAACAAACTGGAAACACAATGGTCCAAAATGGGATGAGAAAAGGTGATTTTAAAAGGGAAATATACAGCAATAGAGGCCTGCCACAAGAAGAAAGAAAAATACCAAACAACCAATCCTTACACCTAAAGGAGCTAGAAAAAAAATGAAGCCTAAATGCAGAATATGGGAAATAATAAATATTAGAGCAGGAAAAAAATGATGTAAAACTAAACAACAACAATACAATATATCAACAAAATCAGGAGCTCTTTGAAAAAGTTAATAACATTGATAAACTCCTAGCCAGATTTATCAAAAGAAAACAGAAAGGACCCAAATAAATAAATAAGAGAGAAGAAATGAGAGAAGAGAAAGAACAACCAATACCATAAAAATACAATTATAAGAGAATGTTATAAAAAACTAATTGCTAACAACTTGGACAATCTGGAAGAAATGGATAAATTTCTAGAAACATAAACTATCAGAACTGAAATAGGTAGAAACAGAAAACTTCAACAGAAGAAGGAAAGAAATTGAAACAATAGTAAAAAATCTCTGAACAAACAAAAGTCCAGAGGTGGATGGCTTTCCAAAGAAAGTCTACCAAAATTTTTTAATGTTTATTTATTTTTGAGAGAGAGCCAGTGAGTGAGCAGTGAGGGGCAGAGAGAGAGAGGGAGAGAGAGAGAGAATCCCAAGCAGGCTCTGCACTAACAGTGCAGAGCCTGATGCAGGGCTTGATCTCACGAACAGTGAGATCATGACCTGAGCCAAAATCAAGAGTCTGATGCTTAACAGATTGAGCATGCAGGTGCCCCTCTACCAAACATTTCAAGAATGAATAATGCTTATTCTTCTCACACTATTCTAAATAATAGAAATTGAAGGAAAACTTTCAAACTCATCTTATGAGGCTAGCACTGCCCTGACTCCAAAAACAGACTCCACTGAAAAAGAGAGCTACAGACCAGTAACCATGATGAACATGGATGCAAATATTCTCAACAAAATACTAGCCAATTGAGTCCAACAGTACATGAAAAGATTGTTCACCACAGTCAAGTGGGATTTATACCTGGGCTGCAAGTCTGATTCAATATTTACAAATCAACAACGTGACATACCAATTCATAAAATAAAGGATAAGAACTAGATGATACTCTCAATAGGTGTAGGAAAAGAATTCGAGAGGATACAACATCAATTCTTGATAAAAATTCTCAACAAAGTAGAGATAGATAGAACACACCTCAGTGTCATTAAGACCATGTATGAAAGACCCACAGCTAATATCATCCTCAATGTGGAAAAACTGAGAACTTTTCCTCAATGGTAAGGAACAAAACAGGAATGTCCATTCTCACTACTGTTATTTAACATAATACTGAAAGTGTTAGCCTCAGCAATCAGACAACAAAAAGGAATAAGAGGCATCCAAATCAGCAAGGAAGAAGTCAGACATTCACTATTTGCAGATAACGTGATACTATATACAGCAAACCCAAAGACTCTACCAAAAGTTCGAGTTCTAGTTTTGCTAGAACTAAAACAGAAATTCATTAAAGTTGCAGGATACAAAATCAATGTACAGAAATCTGTTGCATTTCTATACACCAATAATGAAAAAGCAGAAAGAGAAAATAAGGAATCAATCCCTTTTACAATTGCACGAAAAACAATAAGATACCTAGAAATAAGCCAAGCTAAAGAGCTAAAAGATTTTTACTCCAGAGAGTATAAAACACTGATGAAGGAAATTGAAGATGACCCAAAGAAATGGAAAAGCATTCCATGCTCCATTCCATGGATTTGAAGAATGTTATTTAACAATAACAAATATTGTTAAAATGTCTTTATTACCCAAAGCAATCCACAGATTTAATACAATCCTTATTAAAACAGGACCAGCATTTTTCACAGAGCTAGAACAAACCATCCTAAAATTTGTATGGAACCACAAAAATCCCCAAATAGTCAAAGCAATCTTGAAAAAGAGAACCAAATCTGAAGGCATTACAATTCTGTACTTCCAAGTATATTACAAAGCTGTAGTGATAAAGACAGTAATGTCACAAACATGGACGTATAGATTAATACAACAGAATAGAAAACTCAGAAATGAACCCACAACCATATGGTCAATTAATCTTAGACAAGGCAGGAAAGACTATCCAATGGAAGAAAGTCTCTTCAACAAATGGTTCTGGGAAAACTGGCCAACGACATGCAGAAGAATGAAACTGGACCACTTTCTTATACCATACAAGAAAGAAATTCAAAATGGATAAATATGTAAATGCAAAACTTAAAACCATCAAAATCCTAGAGGAGAACACATGCAGTAACGTCTTTGATACCGGCCATAGCAACTATTTTCTAGATATGTCCCCTGAGGCAAGGGGGACATAAAGTTAAAAATAAAGTTAAAAATATAATGACCCTACAATCCAGAAATTGCACTACTATGTATTTACCTAAAGGATACAGAAATACTAATTTGAAGGGATGCATGCACCCCGATGTTTACAGCAGCATTATGAATAACAGTGAAATTATGAAAAAAGCTCAAATATCCATCGACGAATGAATGATTGGATAAAGAAGTGGGTGTGTTTGGGGGTGTGGGGGTGTGTATGATTTCTTTCCATAGCTTTGTGTTGCAAGACTCAAATATCAGCACTTTAACTATATTACTACATTGTCTTCTGTCCTCCATATTTTATAAGAAAATAGCTGCTAATCTCATTGTGTATTTCTTTTATATAATGAGTTGCTTCTTGCTGCTTTCAAGATTCTCTCTTTGATTTTTGACAGTTTGTTTATAATGTGTCTTGGTGTGCTATCTCTTTGAGTTATTCTGTTTAGGAATTATTTGAGCTAACTGGACGTGCATATTCATATATTTCATATTTATGGAGTTCTCATTCATTATTTCTTCAGATATTCTCTCCGGCCCTTTCCCTCTTTTTCTTCTTTGTGGGATTCCCATAATGCCCACAGTGATACACTTAACAGTATCCCATAGGTTCCTTAAACTTTATGCATTATTCTTTATTCTTTGTGCACCTCAATCTGTTAATTTCAGTTGTCCTACATTTAAGTTCTCTTCTGTCTGTTCAAGTATATTTTTAACCCCTTAAGTAACATTTTTATTTAAGATATTGTAGTTTTTAGATACATAATTTTATTTGGTGTCTTTTTATATTATAGATTTATTTACTGACATTCCATAGCAATCCATTTATTGTTTTCCTAATTTCCTTTACTTCTTTATGATTTTCTCCAGATTGTTGAGCACATTTAAACTGTTAAAGTCTTGGTGTAGTAAGTTCAATGTCTAGGCTTCTTCACAGGTGGTTCCTATCAAGTTCTTTTTATCAGTGACTAAGCCATAATTTCAGGTGTGTGTGTGTGTGTGTGTGTGTGTGTGTTTGATATGTTTTGTAATTATTTGTTGAAAACTGGATATTTCAAATATTGTATTAATCATCTCATCCCTCCATCCAGGATTGCTGTTATTTCTGCTGTTAAGACTGCAGTCGTCTACTTATTCAGTGATCTTTCCCAAACAATTTTTGCAAAGATTATCTTCCCTCTTGTGTGTGATCACTGCAGTCTCTGTTCCATTGTCTCCTCAGTCCGCATTTTAATCCCCTTAGATGCCTGTATCCAATTTATAATATATACATATATATACATATCTGTGTGTATATATATATATATATATATATATATGTGTGTGTGTGTGTGTGTATGTGTGTATGAAGAACTTTAAAGAGATACACTTTTAAACTCCCTTGCATCAATGAGCCCTTCAGCCCATGTGGGTTAAACCAATGGCCTCTGTATAGCTCTTCAATGGCAGCAGTAAGAATGTGAAAGTCAATGGCAAAAGTCAATGGCAGCAGTAAGAAGGTGAAAGCCAAATTTTAGGAGGAGAAGATCCCTATTTCCCCACGCTGACAACAGTAAGTCACACTCAGGGTGTGGTCTGATGTATCCATAGGAATAGGGAATAGTAGCTGCAAAAGGAAATTCAAACTTCAGCAGACTATGAATCTTTCTCCATCAAGAATCTCCCTGAAAGCAAAACTAGACTTTAGAATTCTAAAATAGTTGCTTTAGACAGTTCCTGCTAGTTCCATAGTTGTCTCAGTGGAGGGGCCAAAAGTTAAAGCTTCCGACTTTGCCATATTCTGTGATGTACAGGCGTCATTTAATGTTCATATTAAATTACTCCCTTTTAGAGATAATTTGGGAAATATTTTTAATATAAAAATAGCACTTTTTGGTATTAATTCATTTCTAAATTAAAATCAGTAGTCTTGAACATTGGAATGGAAACTTCGAGTAAGTGCCATCTCAGTTACATGATCCAGAAAAAAAATGTGTTTTTCTATCTTTAGATATTTTTAGGCAACCAATTTACTAGAGTAAATATGATTTTATTAAAGGTAATATTATTGGGCTGTGAAGAAGGAAGCTAGGGCAGCATGGAGCAGAAGGAGTTAGAATCAATTTCATTTGCTGTACCAGATAAAGGTATTAATCAAAATACACTTGAGGTTTCAAAATATCTGGGTGGTATTTAAAGTAAGATTTAGCATTCCGGGAAATCATGGATTCGCATTCTTTTTATATTTAATAATGTAAAATTTAATAGAAATTTCTTGCTTGATAGGATAAAAGAATATAGTTAATACGGGACCCTCTTACATCATGCTTAGACATGCATTCATTTCTCCTGACAAGAAATCTATAATTAATGTCCTCACTTCTATAATAGAATGCTCATATGTTTCTCTCAACTAAGTTACAAAAGCCTCATAAATTTTCTTTTATAATCTTTGTTTCGTTTGAGATACCGTGATTTTACTATTTGCTATTGCAGGAAGAACTGACTCAAATATTTTGTAAATATTTGTGGGTTTTTTTTGTTTGTTTTTATGAAATTTATTGACAAATTGGTTTCCATACAACACCCAGTGCTCATCCCAAAAGGTGCCCTTCTCAATACCCATCACCCACCCTCTCCTCCCTCCCACCCCCCATCAACCCTCAGTTTGTTCTCAGTTTTTAACAGTCTCTTATGCTTTGGCTCTCTCCCATTCTAACCTCTTTTTGTTTTTTCCTTCCCCTCCCCCATGGGTTCCTGTTAAGTTTCTCAGGATCCACATAACAGTGAAACCATATGGTATCTGTCTTTCTCTGTATGGCTTATTTCACTTAGCATCACACTCTCCAGTTCCATCCACGTTGCTACAAAAGGCCATATTTCGTTTTTTCTCATTGCCACTTAATATTCCATTGTGTATATAAACCACAATTTCTTTATCCATTCATCAGTTGATGGACATTTAGGCTCTTTCCATAATTTGGCTATTGTTGAGAGTGCTGCTATGAACATTGGGGTGCAAGTGCCCCTATGCATCAGTGCTCCTGTATCCCTTGGATAAATTCCTAGCAGTGCTATTGCTGGGTCATAGGGTAGGTCTATTTTTAATTTTCTGAGGAACCTCCACACTGCTTTCCAGAGTGGCTGCACCAATTTGCATTCCCACCAACAGTGCAAGAGGGTTCCCGTTTCTCCACATCCTCTCTAGCATCTATAGTCTCCTGATTGTTCATTTTGGCCACTCTGACTGGCGTGAGGTGATACCTGAGTGTGGTTTTGATTTGTATTTCCCTGATTAGGAGCGACGCTGAACATCTTTTCATGTGCCTGTTGGCCATCCGGATGTCTTCTTTAGAGAAGTGTCTATTCATGTTTTCTGCCCATTTCTTCACTGGGTTATTTGTTTTTCGGGTGTGGAGTTTGGTGAGCTCTTTATAGATTTTGGATACTAGCCCTTTGTCCGATATGTCATTTGCGAATATCTTTTCCCATTCCATTGGTTGCCTTTTAGTTTTTTTGGTTGTTTCCTTTGCTGTGCAGAAGCTTTTTATCTTCATAAGGTCCCAGTAATTCACTTTTGCTTTTAATTCCCTTGCCTTTGGGGATGTGTTGAGTAAGAGATTGCTACGGCTGAGGTCAGAGAGGTCTTTTCCTGCTTTCTCCTCTAAGGTTTTGATGGTTTCCTGTCTCACATTTAGGTCCTTTATCCATTTTGAGTTTATTTTTGTGAATGGTGTGAGAAAGTGGTCTAGTTTCAACCTTCTGCATGTTGCTGTCCAGTTCTCCCAGCACCATTTGTTAAAGAGGCTGTCTTTTTTCCATTGGATGTTCTTTCCTGCTTTGTCAAAGATGAGTTGGCCATACGTTTGTGGGTCTAGTTCTGGGGTTTCTATTCTATTCCATTGGTCTATGTGTCTGTTTTGGTGCCAAAACCATGCTGTCTTGATGATGACAGCTTTGTAGTAGAGGCTAAAGTCTGGGATTGTGATGCCTCCTGCTTTGGTCTTCTTCTTCAAAATTCCTTTGGCTATTCGGGGCCTTTTGTGGTTCCATATGAATTTTAGGATTGCTTGTTCTAGTTTCGAGAAGAATGCTGGTGCAATTTTGATTGGGATTGCATTGAATGTGTAGATAGCTTTGGGTAGTATTGACATTTTGACAATATTTATTTTTCCAATCCATGAGCAGGGAATGTCTTTCCATTTCTTTAAATCTTCTTCAATTTCCTTCATAAGCTTTCTATAGTTTTCAGCATACAGATCCTTTACATCTTTGGTTAGATTTATTCCTAGGTATTTTATGCTTCTTGGTGCAATTGTGAATGGGATCAGTTTCTTTATTTGTCTTTCGGTTGTTAGTGTATAAGAATGCAACTGATTTCTGTACATTGATTTTGTATCCTGCAACTTTGCGGAATTCATGTATCAGTTCTAGCAGACTTTTGGTGGAGTCTATCGGATTTTCTATGTATAATATCATGTCATCTGCAAAAAGCGAAAGCTTGACTTCATCTTTCCCAATTTTGATGCCTTTGATTTCCTTTTGTTGTCTGATTGCTGATGCTAGCACTTCCAGCACTATGTTAAACAGCAGCGGTGAGAGTGGGCATCCTTGTCGTGTTCCTGATCTCAGGGAAAAAGCTCTCAGTTTTCCCCCGTTGAGGATGATGTTAGCTGTGGGCTTTTCATATATGGCTTTTATGATCTTTAAGTATGTTCCTTCTATCCCGACTTTCTCAAGGGTTTTTATTAAGAAAGGGTGCTGGATTTTGTCAAAGGCCTTTTCTGCATCGATTGACAGGATCACATGGTTCTTCTCTTTTTTTTTTGTTAATGTGATGTATCACGTTGATTGATTTGCGAATGTTGAACCAGCCCTGCATCCCAGGAATGAATCCCACTTGATCATGGTGAATAATTCTTTTTATATGCCATTGAATTCGATTTGCTAGTATCTTATTGAGAATTTTTGCATCCATATTCATCAGGGATATTGGCCTATAGTTCTCTTTTTTTACTGGGTCTCTGTCTGGTTTAGGAATCAAAGTCATACTGGCTTCATAGAATGAGTCTGGAAGTTTTCCTTCCCTTTCTATTTCTTGGAATAGCTTGAGAAGGATAGGTATTATCTCTGCTTTACACATCTGGTAGAACTCCCCTGGGAAGCCATCTGGTCCTGGACTCTTATTTGTTGGGAGATTTTTGATAACCGATTCAATTTCTTCGCTGGTTATGGGTCTGTTCAAGCTTTCTATTTCCTCCTGATTGAGTTTTGGAAGAGTGTGGGTGTTCAGGAATTTGTCCATTTCTTCCAGGTTGTCCAATTTGTTGGCATATAATTTTTCATAGTATTCCCTGATAATTGTTTGTATCTCTGAGGGATTGGTTGTAATAATTCCATTTTCATTCATGATTTTATCTATTTGGGTCATCTCCCTTTTCTTTTTGAGAAGCCTGGCTAGAGGTTTGTCAATTTTGTTTATTTTTTCAAAAAACCAACTCTTGGTTTCGTTGATCTGCTCTACAGTTTTTTTAGATTCTATATTGTTTATTTCTGCTCTGATCTTTATTATTTCTCTTCTTCTGCTGGGTTTAGGCTGCCTTTGCTGTTCTGCTTCTAGTTCCTTTAGGTGTGCTGTTAGATTTTGTATTTGGGATTTTTCTTGTTTCTTGAGATAGGCCTGGATTGCAATGTATCTTCCTCTCAGGACTGCCATTGCTGCGTCCCAAAGCGTTTGGATTGTTGTATTTTCATTTTCGTTTGTTTCCATGTATTTTTTAATTTCTTCTCTAATTGCCTGGTTGACCCACTCATTCATTAGTAGGGTGTTCTTTAACCTCCATGCTTTTGGAGGTTTTCCAGACTTTTTTCTGTGGGTGATTTCAAGCTTCAGAGCATTGTGGTCTGAAAGTAAGCATGGTATAATTTCAATTCTTGTAAACTTATGAAGGGCTGTTTTGTGACCCAGTATATGATCTATCTTGGAGAATGTTCCATGTGCACTCGAGAAGAAAGTATATTCTGTTGCTTTGGGATGCAGAGTTCTAAATATATCTGTCAAGTCCATCTGATCCAATGTCTCATTCAGGGCCCTTGTTTCTTTATTGACCGTGTGTCTAGATGATCTCTCCATTTCTGTAAGTGAGGTGTTAAAGTCCCCTGCAATTACCACATTCTTATCAATAAGGTTGCTTATGTTTATGAGTAATTGTTTTATATATTTGGGGGCTCCGGTATTCGGCGCATAGAGATTTATAATTGTTAGCTCTTCCTGATGGATAGACCCTGTAACTATTATATAATGTCCTTCTTCATCTCTTGTTACAGCCTTTAATTTAAAGTCTAGTTTGTCTGATATAAGTATGGCTACTCCAGCTTTCTTTTGGCTTCCAGTCGCATGATAAATAGTTCTCCATCCCCTCACTCTCAATCTAAAGGTGTCCTCAGGTCTAAAATGAGTCTCTTGTAGACAGCAAATAGATGGGTCTTGTTTTTTTATCCATTCTGATACCCTATGTCTTTTGGTTGGCACATTTAATCCATTTACATTCAGTGTTATTATAGAAAGATACGGGTTTAGAGTCATTGTGATGTCTGTAAGTTTTATGCTTGTAGTGATGCCTCTGGGACTTTGTCTCACAGGGTCCCCCTTAGGATCTCTTGTAGGGCTGGTTTAGTGGTGACAAATTCCTTCAGTTTTTGTTTGTTTGGGAAGACCCTTATCTCTCCTTCTATTCTAAATGACAGACTTGCTGGATAAAGGATTCTTGGCTGCATATTTTTTCTGTCTAGCACCCTGAAAATCTCATGCCAATTCTTTCTGGCCTGCCAAGTTTCAAAAGAGAGATCAGTCACGAGTCTTATAGGTCTCCCTTTACATGTGAGAGCACGTTTACCCCTTGCTGCTTTCAGAATTTTCTCTTTATCCTTGTATTTTGCCAGTTTCACTATGATATGTCATGCAGAAGATCGATTCAAGTTACGTCTGAAGGGAGTTCTCTGTGCCTCTTGGATTTCAATGCCTTTTTCCTTCCCCAGTTCAGGGAAGTTCTCAGCTATTATTTCTTCAAGGACCCCTTCAGCACGTTTCCCTCTCTCTTCCTCCTCTGGGATACCAATTATGCGTATATTATTTCTTTTTAGTGTATCACTTAGTTCTCTAATTTTCCCCTCATACTCCTGGATTTTTTTATCTCTCTTTTTCTCAGCTTCCTCTTTTTCCATAACTTTATCTTCTAGTTCACCTATTCTCTCCTCTGCCTCTTCAGGCCGAGCTGTGGTGGTTTCCATTTTGTTATGCATTTCGTTTAAAGCATTTTTCAGCTCCTCGTGACTGTTCCTTAGTCCCTTGATCTCTGTAGCAAGAGATTCTCTGCTGTCCTGTATACTGTTTTCAAGCCCAGCGAATAATTTTATGACTATTATTCTAAATTCACTTTCTGTTATATTATTTACATCCTTTTTGATCAGCTCATTAGCTGTTGTTATTTCCTGGAGATTCTTCTGAGGGGAATTCTTCCGCTTGGTCATTTTGGATAGTCCCTGGCGTGGTGAGGACCTGCAGGGCACTTCCCCTGTGCTGTGGTGTATACCTGGAGTTGGTGGGCGGGGCCGCAGTCAGACCTGATGTCTGCCGCCAGCCCACTGCTGGGGCCACAGTCAGACTGGTGTGTGCCTTCTCTTCCCCTCTCCTAGGGGCGGGATTCACTGTGGGGTGGTGTGGCTCCTCTGGGCTACTTGCACCCTGCCAGGCTTGTGATGCTGGGGATCTGGCGTATTAGCTGGGGTGGGTAGGCAAGGTGCACAGGGGCAGGAGGGGCAGGCTTAGATCGCTTCTCCTTAGGTGATCCACTTCAGGAGGGGCCCTGTGGCAGCGGGAGGGAGTCAGATCCGCTGCTGGAGGTTTGGCTCCGCAGAAGCGCAGAGTTGGGTGTTTGCGCGGAGCGAGCAAGTTCCCTGGCAGGAACCGGTTCCCTTTGGGATTTTGGCTAGGGGATGGGCGGGGGAGATGGCGCTGGCGAGCGCCTTTGTTCCCCGCCAAACTGAGCTCTGTCGTCAGGGGGCTCAGCAGCTCTCCCTCCCTTTGTCCTCCAGCCTTCCCGCTTTCCGAGCAGAGCTGTTAACTTATGACCTCCCAGACGCTAAGTCACGCTTGCTGTCGGAACACAGTCCGCCCGGCCCCTCCGCTTTTGCAAGCCAGACTCGGGGGCTCTGCTTGGCCGGCGAGCCGCCCCTCCGCCCCGGCTCTCTCCCGCCAGTCCGTGGAGCGCGCACCGCCTCGCCGGCCTTCCTACCCTCTTTCGTGGGCCTCTCGTCTGCGTTTGGCTCCGGCGACTCTGTTCTGCTAATCCTCTGGCGGTTTTCTGGGTTATTTAGGCAGGTGTAGCTGGAATCTAAGTGATCAGCAGGACGTGCGGTGAGCCCAGCGTCCTCCTAAGCCGCCATCTTGCCTTTCCAATATTTGTGGTTTTATGTTGATGCTGTTCCTTTTAGTATCGCACATGTATGTGTTCACACACACAGCATTATATATACTCTGAATACCTTCTGACTAAGGTCGACATTTGCTATTTCACATGCAGAAGAAAAACGGGAGACTGAATACGGTTCGGTTAGAGCGAGATGAGTGAAGAACTTACTGCAGAGGCAAAAGTTAAGGATACATTACTAAAACTCACTAATCAAGATAAATAGTTCATGTGTACTTTAAAATCAAAAGTAATGAAACATAAATCACGATGGATAAAATATCAAAATTTCAAATTCAGGCACGATCAGGAACTATAACATGATAAACTCTATTTGAACCTGAGGCAACTATGACATCCAGTGATAGAAATTCAGGTAAATATTTTAATGCACTGAGTATTTTTTTCTTGCTTTCTTAAATTTTGTGCCCGAGGCAAGTACCTCACTCTTCTGTTAGTCTAACTGGATCTAAATCCCTAGTCTTGTGACAAACTTTGGATGTTTAGGCCCTGAAGTAGCAAAATTAATCTTTTGTTTCCTCAGTCAGGATTTTACATGCAAAATATTTACTTTCTAGCAACTAAAGTTGTGAATGTTTCAATTTAGGTTCTGAAGAAGAATACATTAGTAATACCAGCAGGAAGCTTATTAGGAATAACTGGACCAGGACGCTAGTAACACTTACCTGAGATCATGACTACATATAAAAGGACAAAGTGGTGTCCCATGTGAGGCGAACTTTAAATGCCATCCAGAAGCAGGCAGTAAAAAGAATCTGAGAGAAGTAGGCCAGAGGATGTAAAAATTGAAGGAAGCACCAGAACCTGCAATATTTATTGTCCCACCTTCTCCTGTGTGCTTGATCTCTGTATCTCTCTCTGTCTCAGAATACCAAGAGATGACATGTTCAGTAATGTTCAAAAAATATGATAACACACATCTATTAACCATGAAAATAGGCATATTATTTGAGAGATCAAACAGGTAAACATTCTGAGAGAAATGTGTATTAATTAATCTACCCATCCTCCCATGTCTTCCATAAATATGATTTGGCATTTGCATAAGCCATATTGTGTAGGTGTGAAAAGTCAAAGAACAGGTGAAAAGAAGCTAAAATATAACAATGCAACAATTGCACTACATATAAATGATACAAGCATACCTCATTTATCATGCTTCCTTTTATTGTGCTTCACAGATACTTTGTTATTATGTTTTTCTTTCCTTTATTTATTTTTACAAATCAAAGGTTAGTGGCAACCCTGAATGAAGCAGGTGTATTGGCTCCATTTCTCTAATAGCATTTGGTCACTTTGTGTCTTTGTGTAATGCTTTGGTAATTTCTCAAACTTTTAAATTTTCATTATCATATTTTTACAGCAATCTGTGATGAGTGATCTTTGGTGTTATTACTGTAATTGTTTGGGGGAGCCATGAATTAAGCCCATACAAGATGGAAAACGCAAAAAGTGTATGCATTCTGACTGCCTTCACGATGCCTGTTCCCCTGTCTCTCTCCCTCTCCTTGGGTCTTCCTATTCCCTGAGACACAACAATATTGAGATTAGGCCAGTTAATAACCAACCCTGCATTGTCCTCTACATGATCAACTGAAAGGGAGAATCACACATCGCTCACCTTACATCAAAAACTTGAAATAGGGGCGCCTGGGTGGCTCAGTCGGTTAAGCGTCCGACTTCAGCTCAGGTCACGATCTCACAGTCCGTGAGTTCAAGCCCCGCGTCGGGCTCTGGGCTGATGGCTCAGAGCCTGGAGCCTGCTTCCGATTCTGTCTCCCTCTCTCTCTGCCCCTCCCCCGTTCATGCTCTGTCTCTCTGTCTCAAAAATAAATAAACGTTAAAAAAATTAAAAAAAACAAACAAACAACTAGAAATGACTTGGGGCGCCTGGGTGGCCCAGCTAAGTGTCTGACTTCGGCTCAGGTCATGATCTCACGGTTGGTGGGTTTGAGCCCCGCATCGGGCTCTGTGCTGACAGCTCGGACCCTGGAGCCTGCTTCGGATTCTGTGTCTCCCTCTCTCTCTGTTCCTCCCCTGCTCTCACTCTGTCTCTCTCTTACTCTCTCAAAAAAACAAACAAACAAACAAACAAAAAACAAAAAACAAAAACTAGAAATGATTAGCTTAGTGAGGAAGGCATGTCCAAAACTGAGATTTGTATAAGAGACCTAGTTTTTGGCTTAATAGCCAAGTTGTGAAAGCAAGGGAAAAGATTTTGAGGGAAATTAAAAGTGTTACTATGAGAACACATGAATGATAAGAAGGCAGAACAGTTTTATTGCTGATAAGGAGAAAGTTTGAGTGGTCTGGGTCGATGATTAAACCAGCCAAAAAAATCCCCTTACGCCAAAACTCAATCCAGAGGAAGGCCCTAACGTCCTTCAATTATATGAAAGTTGAAAGGTGAGGTTGCTAATAGCCAAAGTATGGAAAGAGCCCAAATGTCCATCGTTGGATGAATGAATAAAGAAGATGTGGTGTATATATATACACAATGGAGAATTACTCGGCAATCAACAAGAATGAAATCTTACCATTTGCAACATTGTGGATGGAACTAGAGGGTACTGTGCTAAGGGAAATTAGTCGGAGAAAGACAAATGTCATATGACTTCACTCATATGAGGACTTTAAGACACAGAAGCAAAAATAATATAAAAATGGGGCGGGGGGGACAAAACAGAAGAGACTCATAAATATGGAGAAGAAACTGAGGGTTACTCGAGGGCAGACGGGCTAAATGGGTAAGGGGCACTAAGGAATCTATTCCCGAAATCATTGTTGCACTACATGCTAACTTGGATGTAAATTAAAAAAAAAAAATAATGAATTAAAAAAAAAAAAGGTGCGGTTGCTGCAGAATATGTCTGAAGCCAGTTGAAGTTTGTTAATGAGGTTTAAGGAAAGAAGACATCTCCACAACATAAGCGGCCAGATTAACGTAGAGGCTGCAGCAAGTTTTTCAGAAGATGCGGCTGAGATAATTCGTGAAGGTGGCTACACTAAACAACATATTTTAAATGTAGATGATACAGCATCATATTGGAAGAAGATGCTACTTAGGACTTTCATAGCTAGAGAGAAGTCGTTGCCTGGCTTCAACAAAGGACAGGATGAATCTATTGTTAGAAGCTAATGCAGTTGGTGACTTCAAGTTGAACCCAATGTTTATTTACCATTCAGGAAAAAAAAAAAAGAAAACAAAAAACAAAAAACCTAGCCCCCTTAGAGAATTAGGTTAAATCTACTCTGCTGTGCTCTATAAATGGAAAATCAAAGCCCACGTGACAGCACATTATTTATAACATGGTTTACTGAATATTTTAAGCCCAATGTTGAGATTTACAACTCAGAAAAAAGATTTCTTTCACAAGATGACTCTTCATTGTCAAGGTACCTGTTCACTCAAGAGCTCTGATGGAGATGTACAATGAGATTAATGTTGTTTTCATGCCTGCAACACAACATCCAAAAGATTAAGGAGTCATTTTTGACTTTCAAATTACTATTTAAGAGAGACATTTCTTAAGGCTATAGAGTGATTTTTCTGATTGATCTGGACACAGTCAATTGATAACCTCTGGAAAGGACTCACCATTCTATATGCCTTTAAAAATATTTGAAATTTATGGGAAGAGGTCAAAGTACCAACATTAAGAGGAGTTTGGAGAACGTTTCCGGCCTCCAAGGATGACTTTGATGGGTTCAAGACTTCAGTGGTAGGAACTAGAATGAGAAGGGGAGGCTGAAGATACAACTGAATTGCTGCAATTTCATGGTTAACTTGAATACACGAAGGTTGCTTCTTACAAAGAAGCAAAGAAAGTAATTTTTTTTGAGATGGCATCTATTCCTGCTGAAGTTGCTGTGAAGATTGTTAAAATGACAGCAAAGGGCTTGTAATATTACATAAACTTAGTTGATAAAGCACTGGCAGGGTTTAAGAGAATTGACTCCAATTTGGAAACGATTCCCATAGTGTGTAAACTGTTATCATACAGCACCAAAGGCTGTAGGGAAATCATTAAAAAATAAAAAGGGAAAATCAATTGGTATGGCAAACTTCACTTTCAGAAATTATTTCCAGAGCTTCTTTTCAGAAGTTACTCTAGAAACCCCACCTTCAGCAACCGCTACCCTGATAAGTCAGCAGCCATCAACACTGAGGCAGGACCCTTCACCAGCAAAAATATTATGACTTGCTAAAAGCTCAAATGATGTTAGATTTTTTTTTAGTAATTATGTGTTTTTAAATTAAGGTATGTACATTATATTTTTAGACATATTGCTACTCCCCATGTAATATATTACAGTATAGTATAAATATAAATTTTATATGCACTGGGTAACCAAAATATTAACTTGAATGACTTTATTGCTGCATTCCGTTTTTTGTAGAGGTCTGGAACCAAATCTACAATACCCAAGTCATCAGATACCATACTGAAATATAGAACTAACCTAAGTTACTTTGGAAAGTAGTATTTTGGTTGGATACCAAAGGCTAGGTACAAAACAAAGTCTACAAAAATACTGTAGTTACTAAATTTCTCACAGGGCTTTATCTTAACAATTCTGAAACTCCCTGTGGTGTAGCTAATGCTTTATAAGTGAGTAAGTACATTGTAAATAATGAGAGTCAGTTTATTCACTTTTTTTTAGAAGTCACCCTGCAGTGGTTGGTTGAAAATCAACATATATGAATTCATGGTACATACAAATATTAGCTATAAATCTATCCTTTCATCCATCCAAATACAGATATGAATATATTTTCCAAGTTGTATCCATTTAGAAGACCTATAAGCAATAACACAGTAAGCAAATTATGTTTCTAAATACCAGATACTGGTTTATAAATATCTTCTCCAATAAAAGGAACAAGGCGTTATTGAAGACAATTTGATTCCAAGGCTGCAGCACAGAAAATCGAAGATGAACCTGGAGCGTTGTGTGGTGCTAGAAAGGTAAGAAGTGCTCAAAAAGTGCTGGGCACATGCCAAAAGATTATAGGAGCCACACTATAGTAGCTCCTAAAGGCTAAACTAGAACACTCCAAAGAATAAATATAATTTTAGATGAGAAACCATACAAAATCAAATATCCATGTGTGCTTAATGACATAAACTGATAACTGAACACATAAATAAAGGAGGGAGGAGGGATGGCTCATCTTTATAGAATAACTACAATGCATAAACATTGAAGGGATAGAGATAAGTAGGATAAACAGGAAAAACTTGGGCACAGGATCCACCAAAACATACTAAAATTAGACAAAATGTTGAAAAGGAGCAGGATATTTGCATAGCTTCAATGCAGTTTATCTTAAGATATTTCATAATTAAGAGGAATGGGAGTAGGTACAACAGAGAAAGCCATCAGACATCACCTTAATCAGGTGATTAAAGTTAACACCATCAGAAAAAACGCATGTTGACATCACATATCCCTTTTTATTACATACTGGGGAAACAGCGTCACTTTTGCGGTATCCTTGCAATAAAATGTGTAACTTCAACTTAATGATTAGATATGTCAGACAACCTAAAATTGAGAGACATTTTATAAAATAATTGGGCAGTATCCTTCAAAACATGAAGGACAAGCAAAGAGTGTTACATAAGAGGGAGATTAGGAAACATATTTTAAATCCAATGTAGGGCCTGGATTGGAAACAGATGAAAAGGTCATTAGTGGAAAATCTTCTGAAATTAAAACAAAAAACCTGTATTTAAGTAAGTTATATTACTTTTATGAATTCCTTTGTGTTGACAAATGTTAACATTTTACGTAGCTATATTACATTAGGAGAAGCTGGGTGAATGATACTTGTAATGGCTATGCTAATTTTGAAGTGTATTTGTAAGTTCAAATTATTTTAAAAATAAAATAATTATTTTATAATTATTTTTATTTTATTTATTATAATTATTTTATAATTATAATAAATAAATTAGGCAGTTTGTGTTTGGCCTCCCTTTAACTGAGGCGCTTGTGTCTTTTAAGATCTACATGATACTTTGCACCCCATCCTTCCCTGCACATACACATATTTAAACTATACACATCTGGAGTCTTATACCTCCAGTGCTGAGTTGAATGGACTTAGGAAGGCTGCTTGAGCTACCCCATCATAGATTTCTGGATATTCACAGTGGGCCCAATCTTGCCCATATTCCACTGTACCTGGATGGACACTAATCTCCTGAGTTGCTTGAGTCAAGGCTAACACTTTGTATCAAGTCTCTCAGTGAGAAAATATTTGCCCGGTTACTACTTTTGACCAGTATCCCCCATTTTTTCCTGACTCATTGGTAGAGAAAACCTGCTGTTATATCTTTGTTCTCCAATGTCAACTAATCATTAATTGGAAATTGCAAAAGACCATCGGACTAGTATTCTCAAATCTTACTGTCGAATGGTAGGATTATATCTTTATTATCCAGCTAGGAATTTTTGAGTTAAGTATTTGTCATTTCCCCATGGGTCCCAACATTTCATTTTTATTTTTGAAAATTACATATTTGCTAAATATATAAAGAAAATATTAACAGATATAAAGGGAGAAATAACAATAAAATAATGGGGGGTACTTTAATACCCCATTTACATTAATGGATAGAACATCCAAACAGAATATTAGTGAGGAAATCTCAGCCCTATGTGATGCATTAGACCAGATGAACTTAACTGTTACATACAGAACATTTTATCCAAATGCAACAGGGTACATACTCTTCTTAAGTGCATATGGGACATTCTCCAGGATAGATCATATGTTAGGCCACAAAACAAATGTTAATACATTTAAGAAGATTGAAATAATATGAAGCATCTCTTCAAACCACACTGCTATGACACTAGAAATCACATGAATAAAACTGGAAAATCACTGGGTGGCTCAGTCAGTTAAATGACTCTTGATTTCAGCTCAGGTCATTATCCCATGGTTCATGAGTCTAAGCCCCATGTCAGGCTCCATGCTGACAGTCTGGAGTCTGCTTGGGATTCTCTCTCTCCCCCTCTCTCTCTGTCATCCCCTGCTCATGTGATCTCTTTCAAAAATAAATGAACTTAAAAAACAAAAAAACTGGAAAATCACAAATATCTAGAGGTTAAACAATACACTACTGAACAGCCAGTGAACCCAAGACGAAATCAAAATAAAAAATATAAAAATGCCTTGAAATAAATAAAAATGCAAAGATAAGATAGCAAAATTTATGGGATTTAGCTTTACCTGAGGGAAGGGCATAGTAATAAATGCCTACACCAAGAAACAAGAAAAGTCTTAAACAATTTAACGTTATACCTCAAGAACTAGAAAAAGAAGCCCAAGGTTAAAGAAGAAAGGAAATAACAAAGAGCAGAAATAAATGAAGTAGAGACCAAAAGGAAAATAGAAAAAGATTAATGAAAGAGCTGGTTCTTTGAAAAAATAACCAAAATTGACCAATCTTTTTAGCTAGACATCAAGAAAACAAAATGAGAGGGGGCTGAAATAAAATCAAACATAAAAGAGGAGATACTACAACTGATACCACAGAAATACAAAGGATCATAAGAGACTACTATGAACAATTACCTAACGAACTGGACAACCTTCAAGAAATGGATAAATACCTAGAAAAACAACCTACCAGTGCAGAATCATGAAGAAGCAGAAAATCTGAAGGTATATGGGAAGATGGCAGAGTAGGAGGAACCTGATCTTACCTTGTCCCACAGACACACTGAGATAAAAGGTACATCAATATAAGGAACTCTGAAAACAACCTGAAGACTAGGAGAACAGATCTTCCATATTTAATTACAGAGAAGAATCCACATCCAAAAGGATGGGGGTGGGGCAGAAATATGGCCTGCAGTCAAACTCCCCTGAAACTAACCACAAATGGGAGGGATTCCACAAGCATGGAGAAGCAGAGGATAAGCCCCACCCTAGGCACTGGGGACCTGCACTGGGAAGATGAATCACCATAACATCTGGTCTTGAAAAGCAATGGGATTACCTATGGGAGCTTTTGAAAATGAGTGGGGCCTCACCCAGAGTACTTTAAAAATCACTGAGCTTAATTCCAGAGAGCTGGAGGGCAACAGGAAACTGAGTTCTTGCCCTTATAGAGACAGCAAAATCAATAATTTGGCCTGAGACATAGCACAGAAGCAGCTGTTCGAAAAGTGCCTGTGGTATATGTGAAGGATATTTATGTACTAATCTTAAAACATGTGCTAAGGGGGCAGGGATTTTCAAGAGACTTCTCCAAGAACAAAAAAAGTGCTAGCAGGTGCCATGTCTCTTACTTTCTCCAGCCAAGATTGGCTCTCCGGATGGTGGGAACCAGCACTAATGGTCTTCACCTATTCTGTTGATATTGAATGTGTTCCCCTACAGCCCTACCCCCATTCAACCTGCACACCTCAGCAGGTGTTCTCCAAACCTGCTTCTTCCTTGCCACACCCTGAAAGGAGCCCCAGCAGAGAATGTCACCACTCCAAAGTGTCTCCTTTCTTGGGGAGAGGGGAGATAACCCTACACACCAGTGCATCTGCAATTCCAGTAGCTGAGCCTCTGTTGGCCATGCAGAGAGCAAGCTCCACCATTTGGTGTACCTATAGCTGTGTCTGACTGCCAGCCCTGCCCACCTGCAAGCTTGTGGCACCTCAAGCCTTTCAACAGCACAGAGACCAAACTCTGCACAGTGCACACACAGCAGGCAAATCAGGTCATTGGCAGCTGGTTGGGCTGGAAACAAACATGGCTCAGCCACAATAGTAGGGCACATGCAACCCACACAGGAGTCACTCCTAGAGCATCTGGGTTGCTGACTAGGGGGATGGCATCACAATATTGCTTCTAAACAAAGCCCTTACTTTGAAGACCAGGAGACATAGCTGACCTCCATCATTCATAGAAACAGAGTTACACAAAATAAGACAGAGGAATATGTCCCCAATAAAAGGAAAGGACAAAATTATAGCAAGAGAGCTAAGTCAAAATGAGATAAACAATATGCCTGGTAAAGAATTCAAAGTAATGGTCAGATACTGGACTTAAGAGTGGATAAATTCAGGGGTGCCTGGGTGGCTCAGTTGGTTAAGCATCTGACTTCAACTCAGGTCATGATCTCGTGTTTTGTGGGTTTGAGCCCCATATCGGCTCTTTGCTGACAGCTTTGAGCCTGGAACCTGCTTCATATTCTGGGTCTCCCTCTCTCCCTTCCTCTCCCCCTGTCATGTTCTGTCTCTCTCTCCCTCAAAAATAAACATTAAAAAAAAAAAGAGTGGATAAACTCAGTGAGAGCTTCAACAAAGAAATAGAAAATATAAAAAAGAACCAGAGATGAAGAATGGAAGAATAACTGAAATCAAAAGAATACACTAGAAAGAATCAATAGATTAGGGGATGCAGAACAGATCAGTGTCCTGGAAAAGAGCAGAAGAAACAGCCAAGCTGAAGAGAAAAAAAAAAAATTAACAGGACTCAGTGACATCATTAGGCATTTACATTCTAGGGATTCCAGAAGGGGAAGAGAGAGAGTATGGGGCAGAATGTTTATTTAAAGCAATAATATTTTAACATTTCCCTAATATGGGGAAGGAAACAGATATTCCAATCCAGAAAGCACAGAATTCTCCTAATAATATTAACCCAAGGAAATCCACACCAAGACACATAATCATCAAAGTGGGAAAAAGTAGTGATAAAGAGGAAATTTTAAAGGCAACAAGAGAAAACAGTTTCATAAAAGGAAACCCCCATAAGGCTATCAGCTGACTTTTCAGCAGAAATTTTACAGGCCAGATGGGAGTGTCATGATATATTCAATGTGCTGAAAGGAGAAAACAAAAAACAAAAAAACAACAAAAAAAGAACTGCAACCCAAAATACTGTACACATCAATGTTATCATTTAGAATACAAGAAGAGAGAGTTTCCCAGATATGTGTCTGGGTGGCTCAGTCAGTGTCTGACCCTTGATTTCTGTTCAGGTCATTATCTCAGCATTCATGAGGTTGGGATCCACCCTGACAGCATAGAGCCTGCTTGGGATTCACTCTCCCCTCTCCCCCTCTTTCTCCTTCTCTCTCCCACAATAAATAAATAAGCTTTAAAAAAGTTTTTCAGATAAACATAAGTTTAATGAGTTCATCACAAATAAACCAGTCTTACAAAAACTGTTACAGGGAATTCTTTGAGTGAAAAGAAAAGGCCATAACTGGAGGAAAATAATAAAAGAAAAAAAAATTCACAGGTAAAAACAAACATGTGCTAAAGGTAATAGTTTAATCATTTATAAAGCCAGTGAGAGGGTCAAAACACAAAAATAGTAAAAATCAATTATAGCTACAATAGTCAATGGATAGATAAAATAAACGCAAAATATGATAGACATAAAATGTGAAGGAGGAAGTGAAAATTTAGTACCTTTAGAATGTGTTTGAATGCAAGTAACCATTAACTCAATATAGACTGCTAAACACGTGCGATGTCATATATTAACTTAATGGTAACCACAATCAAAAACCTATAACAAAAAACAAAATAAAGATAAAGGAATCCAAGCACTATGCTAAGAGTAGCCATTAAACCTCAAGGGAAAACAAGAATATGGAAGGAATGGAGAGGAACAGAAAAAAAAACACAATGAGACAACACATTTTAAAATGGAGATGGGGTGCCTAGATGGCTTAGTCGGTTAGGCGTGTGGCTCTTGGTTTCAGCTCAGGTCATGATATCATGGTTTCTGGGTTTGAGCCCTGCAACCCTCTCACGGCACAGAGCCTGCTTGAGATTCTCTCTCTACCTCTCTGTCTCTCCCCCACCCTCTCTCAAAAATAAAATAAATAAAATAAAATAAAATAAAATAAAATAAAATAGATAAATACATACCTAATAATTATTTAAATGTAAATAAATAAATGTTTCAATCCAAAGAGTTAGGTTCATGTATAAAACAACAAGACCCATCTATATGCTGCCTACAAAATACTCACTTCAGACCTTAAAGACATGTACAGACTGAAAGTGAAGTGCTGGAAAGTCGAAGCAAATAGTAGCCAAAAAAAACTGTGAAATAAATACTTGTATCAAAAAAAAAAAAGACTTAAAACAAAGGCAAGAGACAAAGAAAGGCACTACATAATGGTAAAGGAATCACCCCAACAAGAAGATATAACAATTGTAAATTTTTATGAATTCAACATAGGAACACCTAAATACATAAAGCAGATATTAACAGACATAAAAGACAAAAATTTACAGTAACACAATGATAGTAGGGGACTTTAACACCTCACTTACATCAATTGATAGATCATCAAGACAGAAAAGCAATAAGGAACAAGAGGCTTTGAAGGATACAGCAGACCAGATGGATTTAATAGATGTATATACAACATTTTATCCAAAAACAGATTATACATCCTTGTCAAGTGCACGTATTCTTCAGGATAGATCATATATTACACCACACAATAAGGCTCCATATCATATCAAGCATCTTTTCTTATCACAATGGTAGAAAACAAGAAATCAATTACACAAAAAACTCTGTAAAGAACACAAATACATGGGACTGACAAACATACTACTAATGATTAATGTGCCAACCAATAAATAAAAGAGGAAATCAAAACATACATGGAGACATGAAAATAAAAACACTCTGGTCCAAAATTTATGACACAGAGCAAAAGGAGTTTTAAGTTGGAAGTTTAGCAATACAGACCTACCTCCAGAAACAAGAAAAATCTCAAATGAGCAATCTAACATTGCACCTACAAGAGCAAAAAAGAGAAAAAGGCTAAATCTAGTAAGAAGAAGAGGGAAAAAAAAGATGAGAGAGAAAACAATAAGAGAAACAATGAAAAGAAAGAAAGAAAAGATCAATGATACCAGGCACTGATTCTTTGAAGATATAACCAAAATTGATAATCTTTTGGCCAGACTCATCACGGGAAAAAAAAGAAAAATGTACTCAAATTCAGAAATGAAAAAGAACATAGAAATACAAAAGACAATAACATATTACTAAAAAAATTATACACCAATAAATTACATAACCTAGAAGAAATGAATAAATGCCTAGAACATAGAATCTTTCAAAACTCAATCAGGAATAAATAGAAAATTTGAATATATCAATTACTAATAACTGAATTTGACAGGTAATTAAAAACTCCCGCAAAATAGGCACACCTGGGTGGGTCAGTTGGTTGAGTGTCTGAGTCTTGATTTCAGCTCAGGTCATGATCTCAGGGTCGTGAAATGGAGCCCCATTGAAGTCTCTGTGCTGAATGTGTAGCATGCTTAAGATTCTCTCTGTCTCTCCCTCTGTCCCCTCACCCTTACTTGCATACTATCTCTCTAAAGGAAAAAAAAAAAAAAACCAACCTCCCCCCAGCTGAGGACCAAATGGCTCTGCAGATGAATCCTACTAAACATTTAAAAGAATTAAACCTATTTTCTTCAAACTATTTCCAAAGATAGAAGAGGAAGGGAAACTTTCATATCCATTATACACGGCCAGTATTACACTGACACCAAAACCAGGTAAAGAACACTCTAAGCCAATGTCTCTAATGAACATGGATGCAAAAATATTTAACAAAATATTAGCAAACTATATTTAATAACACATTACAGAAAAATTGGAAAATTCACTATGATCAATTAGGATTTATTTCAGGGATGCAAGGGTGAGTTCAATGATTTGCAAATCAACCAATGCAATATGAACATCTCAACAGATTCAGAATAACAACTGACAAAGTACCGCATCCATTTGTGATAAAAACTTTCAACAAAATAAGTCTTGACAGAACATACCTTGGTATAAGAAGGGCATATACGAAAAATCCACAACTAAAAACACAATGGTGAAAAACTAAAAGCTTTTCCTCTAAGATCAGGAGCAAGAGAAAGCTCTCCACTCTCACCTGTATGATTCAATATAGTATTAGAATCAGACAAGAAAAGAAAAAGCACCCAGACTGGTACGGAAGAAATAAAATTGTTATTTTTTGCAGATGCCATGAAACTGTACACAGAAATCCTGTAAGTCTCCAGAAAAAAAATCAGAATTGATAAAAAAGTAATTTGTTTGGCACAAAATTAATATACAGAAATCTGTTGCATTTGTATATAGTAGGAGAAAGATAAGAAAGCAATGCCATTTAAAACTGCAACAAAAAGAATAAAATACCTAGTAATAAACTTAGCCAAGGAAGTTAAAAACATGTACACTGGAAAATATAAAACACTGATGACAGAAGTTGAAGGCAATGTAGCAAATGGAAAGCTATTCTGTGGTCATGATTTGAAATAATCAATATTGTTGAAACGCCCATAGTTCCAAGTCAATCCACAAATTCAATGTAATTCCTATCAAAATACCAGCAGCACTCTTCACAAAACTAGAACACATAATACTACAATTTGTGAGGAAGCACAAAAAGCCCTGAACAGCCAAGATAATCTTGAGAAAGAACAAAACTGGAGGTACCACAATCCCAGATTTCAAGATACGCTATAAGGTTATAGTAATCAAAACAGTTGGGTGCTGGCACAAAAAAATAGACACATAGATCAATGGAACACAATACAGAAATCGACCCATCCTTATATGGTCAATTAATCCATGACAAAGAAGACAAAATTACACAATGAAGAAAACATAGCCTCTTCAATAATTGGCACTGGGAACACTGGACAGCTACATGCAAAACAATAAAACCGGACCACTTTCTCATACTACATCCAAAAATAAATTCCAATGGATGAAACACCAAAAGTGAGGCATGAAACTATACAACTCCTAGAAGAAAACATAGACCGTAATGTCTCGGACATCAGCCTTAGCGACATTTTGCTAGGTATGTTTCCTCAGGCAAGGGAAACAAAAACAAAAATAAACTACTGGGAGTACACCAGAAGAAACAAACATAAACAAAAACAAAAACGAAACAAAAAAAACCCAACTTTTGCACAGTGAAGGAAACCTTCAACAAAATAAAAAGGCGACCTCCTGGATAAAACAAATTGTTTTACAAATGGTATATCCAATAACGCGTTAATATCTAAGGTACAGGGGTGCCTGAGTGGCTCAGTAGGTTAAGCATCCAACTCGGTTTTGGCTCAGGTCGTGATCCCATGGTTTGTGAATTTCAGCCCCACATCAGGCTGTACACTGACAGTGCAGGACCTGCTTGGGATTCTCTCTCACTCTATGCCCCCTTTCTCACTCTCTCTTTCTCAAAATAAGTAAATAAACTTTAAAAATTATTTAAAAATTATCTAAAATATAGAAATAACTAATACAACCTAATATTGAAAAAATCTAATTAAGGGGCGCCTGGGTGGCGCAGTCGGTTAAGCCTCCGACTTCAGCCAGGTCACGATCTCGCGGTCCGTGAGTTCGAGCCCCGCGTCAGGCTCTGGGCTGATGGCTCAGAGCCTGGAGCCTGTTTCCGATTCTGTGTCTCCCTCTCTCTCTGCCCCTCCCCCGTTCATGCTCTGTCTCTCTCTGTCCCAAAAATAAATAAACGTTGAAAAAAAAATTTAAAAAAAAAAAAAAAAAAAAAGAAAAAATCTAATTAAAAGTAGTTAGAGGACCTGAATAGACATTTTTTTCCAAAGAAAACATAAAAATAGCCAACAGACACACACAAAAAATTGCACATCAGTAATCATCAGGGAAATGCAAATCAAAACCATAATGAGATATGATCTTACACCTGTCAGAATGGCTAGAATCAAGGACAAGGACAAAAGGACAAGAAATAATTGTTGGTTAGGATTTAGAGAAAAGGAACTCGCCTGCACTACTAGTGAGAATGTAAACTTGTGCAGCCACTGTGGTAAACAGCATGGAGTTTCCTCAAAACTTCTTCAAAAATAGAAATATCACATGAGCTAGTAATTCCACTACTGGGCATTTACCCAAAGAAAATGAAAATGCTAATTGGAAAAGATATATGCACCCTTATGTTTATTGCAGCATTATTTACCATAGCCAAGATATGCAAGCAACATGAATGTCTGACAAAAGTAAATAAAGAAGATATATATAATGGAATATTAGCCATAACAAGAATGAGATCTTGCCATTTGCAAACTACATGGATG
Organism: Prionailurus viverrinus; assembly: GCF_022837055.1. NCBI lineage: Eukaryota > Metazoa > Chordata > Mammalia > Carnivora > Felidae > Prionailurus > Prionailurus viverrinus. Next base: position 181,572,629 of record NC_062564.1, read on the forward strand.
GACCTAGAGAGTGTTGTGTTAAGTAAAACAAGTCACAGAAAAACAAATACTCTATGATTTCTCTTATATGTGAAATCTGAAAAACAAAGAAAGAAGCAAGCAAAAAGAGACTGTTCAATACAGAAAACAAACAGGTAGCTGCAGAGTGATGGTAGGGGGGTGAAATACATAAACAGAATTAAGAATTACACGCTTCCATCTATGGCATAAATAAGCCAAGGTGATAAAATGTACAGCATAGGGAATATAGTCAATGATATAATAATTGTGTGGTGACAGATGGCCACTAAACCATTGTGGTGAGCATTAAGTAATGTATAGAATTGTTGAATCAGTATATTATACACCTGAAACTGATATAACACTGTATGCAAGTAATACTTCAATAAAACATAAAAGAAATAGTAAATATAATTCGACCAATTGCTAGCGAGGAAACTGAATCAGTAATCAAAACCCTCGCAACAAACCAAAGTCCAGGACCAAATGGCTTCATTGGTGAATTCTACCAAATGTTTAAAGAAGAATTAATACCAATCCTTCTCAAATTCTTTAAAAAAATAAATAAATAAATAAAAGAGTAGGGAACTCTTCCACATTCATTTTACAAACCCAGCAGTAACCTAACAGCAAAAGCAGACAAGGATGCCTTTAGAAAGGAAAATGGCAGGCCAATATTCAGATGACCTTAGGTGCAGAAATCTTCAACAAAATAGTAGTAAATGGAATTCAACAATGCATGAAAAAGATCATACATTATGATCAAGGGGGATTTACCTCAGGAATGTAAGGATGGGTCAACACCTGCAAATCAGTCAACATGATACACTGTATTAAAATAAAGGATATAAATCATATGATCACTTTAATAGATACAGAAAAACATTTGACAATATTCAACATCTATTGTTGATAAAAACTCTCAACAAAGTGGCTACAGAGGAAATGTACCTCAACATAATAAAGGCCATATATGAAAAGCCCACAACAAAAACCACATCAGTGGTGAAAAACTGAAAGCTTTTCCTGTGAGATCAGGAACAAGAAAAGGATCCTCGTCCTTGCTATTCTTATTCAACTTCTTATTCAACACAGTATTGGAAGTCTTTGCAACAGCAATTAGGAAAGGAATGGGAATAAAATGCATACAAATTGGAAAAGAAGAGGTAAGACGGTCACTATTTGCAGGTGACATTATAGTATATATAGAAAACCCTAAGTATTCCATCAAAAAACTGTTAAAAGTAACAAACAGGGGCACTTGGGTGGCTCAGTCAGGTAAGCATATGACTCTTGACATCAGCTCAGATCATGATCTCATGGTTTGTGGGGTCAAGTATTGGGCTCCATGTTGAAAACATGGGGTCTGCTTGGGATTCTCCCTCTCTCTCTGTCCCTCCCACAATCATGCATGCGCTCGCTCTCTCTCTCTCTCTCTCAAAATAAATAAATAAATTTTTAAAAAGTCACAAATTCAGTAATGTTGTAGGAAAGAAAATCAATACACAATATGTTGCATTTTATACACTAATAACAAAATATCTGAAAAGAAAATAAACAATCCCATTTACATTGCATCAAAAAAAAAAACCCTAGAAATAAATTTAACCAAAGAGTGAAAGACCTGTATAGTGAAATCTATAAAACATTGAGAAATTGGAAGATACAGATAAATGGAACAATAGTCTGTGTTTATAGATTAGAATAATTAATATGGTTAAAATGTCCCATTACCCAATCTACACATTCATTGCAATCCCTGTCAAATCCCAATGCATTTTCCACAGAAATAGAACAAACAATCCTAAAATGTGTATGGAACCACAAAAGACCCTTAATATCCAAAGCAATCATGAGATAGAACAAAGCTGGGGGCATCATGCTCCCTAATTTTGAACTAAATTATAAATATATGGTAATTAATATAGTATGGCATTGACACAAAAACATATAGACAAATGGAACATATTTGAAGCCCAGAAATAAACCCATTCATAATCAGTCAATTAATTTACAAAAACAGAGCCAAAAATATACAATGTGAAAAAGACAATCTCTTCAATAAATGGTATTGGAAAAACTGGACAGCCACAGGCAAAGAATGAAACTGGACCACTATCTTACACAATAAACAAAAATTAACTTGAAATGGGTTAAAGATTTGAACATACAATCTGAAAACATAAAACTCCTAGAAGAAAACATAGACAGTAAGCTCCCTGACATGTCTTGGGGATTATTTCTTGAATTTGACACAAAAAGTAAAACCAACAGAAGCAAAAACAAATAAGGGGCACTACATCAAAATGGTAATGTTCTGTAGAGCAAAACAAACAAACAAACAAACCTAAACATCAGTAAAATGGATAGCTAACCTACCGAATAGGGTGAAAATACTTGCAAATTATGTATATGATAAGGGTTTAATATCCAAAATATATAAAGAATCCATACAACTCAGTAACAAAAATTTTTTTTGATTAAAAAGTGGCTAGAAGATTTGAATAGATGATTTTAAAAAGAAATATACAAATGACCAATGGGTACATGAAAAGATGCTCAGCATTATCAATCATGTAAGAAATACAAATCAAAATGACAATATATCACTTCACACCTATTAGGATGGCTTTATAAGAAAAAGACAAGAAATAATGTGTTTGAAAAGTTGTTGATAGAAAGGAACTCTTGTGCACTGTCGGTGGGAAGGTAAATTGGTACAGCTACTATGGAAAATAGTATGGCAGTTCTTCAAAAAATGAAAGATATAACTACACCTATGATCTAGCTATTCAACTTCTGGATATTTATCCCAGGAAAGGAAAAAAAATCATTTGAAAAGATATATGCACCCCTATGTTCATTGCACCATTATTTACAAAAACCAAGGTATGGAAACAATCTGTGTCCATTGACAGATGAATGGATAAAGACCGATATGTCTCACATACGCAAACATACACACACGAATATTATTCAACCCATAAAAAAAAAAAGAATGAATCTTGCTTTGGGGTAACATGGATGGACCTTGAAGGTATTTTGCTATGTAAACTAAGTCAGATAGACAAAGACGATACTATACAATTTACGTTATAGGTGAAATCAAAAAACAAGAACAAAAAACAAGCAAGCTCATAAATACAAAGTGCAGATTGGTGGTTGCTAGAGGCAGGTGGGGTGGGGGGGGAGAATGTAGAAGAAATGGGTGATAGAAGTTAAAAGGTAAAAAATATAAATAATATTTAAAAAAAGAAAAATAAAATTTGTTATCAGCTAAATATATACATGTATAAGGTAATATACATATTTCTCATTTGAAGAATTGTTCAGAACAAAGAAGATAAGTATAAGATCCTCATAAGACCCACACTTAAGCTTTCAAATTGTATTCATTCTTGACTACAAGTTACTCAGCTAGAAGAACTGTTATGATTTAAACAGATTAAGATTTACCCAACTATGGTTAACTGCAACCTTAATAGACTACTTAGATTACTGACGATTTGGCTAATGGGTTTCAAAACAAGTTCAAATTTATGTAATTGATTCTTGGATTAATTAATGGTTGACTTAATAAAATCTCTTGGCTGTATCAAAACCTTTAGTGCAAAAGAAATATTACAAGCATTGATATATTACTTTTGTGAATTACTGAATGGATCCTTAAATCATAATTCCTGTATCTGAAAATCATATAACAAAGCTCCTGGAAGGTCTAATTGGCAACTGGTTTATGATTAGCAACTGTAATTAAAATCTTTATTGAGTTCTTACAATGTATTAGAACCTAAGTTCAAGTCTTGATATACATTATTTTTAATCTTTACAACAGATTTGGAGATATGGCCCAAAGACAGGTCTGTACTTCAAATTACCCTAATTTAAAAAAAAAATGTTTATTTATTTATTTTGAGAGAGAGGGAGAGTGCGTGTGTGTGTGTGTGTGTGTGTGTGTGTGTGTACGTGTGCGCGAGAGAATGGGGTGGGGGGGAAGGAAGGAGAGAGAATTCCAAGCAGGCTGAGCTGTCAGCACAGAACCCGACCAAGCCTCAGTCCCACAAACTGTGAAATCATTACCTGAGCCGAAATCAAGAGTCTGACACTGAACCGACTGAACCACCAAGCATCTCCAAATTATCCCGATATTTTCTGTTACGCGTTAAGTCCTGAGTAAAGTGGAAAAATAAAGATGCATGGGAGTGGAGGTTAATGTATATCAATTTTCCTCTATGAGGTCACTTCAAATGTAGAGCTATTAACAACCACTTCTTAGGCAAGAAACCTATTTACAGAAATGGCCAGAGTAGGAATTAATGACAACACAATTCACATACAATTGTCCTTAACCAACATTTCTCACCAATTACCATATACACAGTGTGTCTCAGGCAGGACTCTAAAACTGTCAGTTGAAAGAGATGACTTTTTTTTCTTTCTTTTTTTTTTTTTTTTAGCAGCTTTGTATAGGAGCTTCTCATAAAGGAATAGGTAGTCCCTTGACTTATTTTATTATGTCTATCAATCTATCATCTATCATCTACCTTGATCAGGAAAACTAAGAATCAAGTTGCCTCTGAAAACATGTTCATTTGAACAAAATTGTTACTCGATATCATCTTGTACTTTTTTCCCTTGTTCTTTCATCAGAAATGGATCTTGTGTTACATAGTCTGTACACCTAAAGTTGACACATCAGAAGTGAATCAGCTGCTTCCATATTGGTACAGCAAAAATATAGCAAAACTAAAAACTAACATATTTGTTGTACTTAGCAGTTGTTGCCTAGAATAAGGCTCCTTCTGTATATAAAAATATGTAAGGCTACTTCTATATATAAAAATATTTTAAAACCCTGATCTCATTCTTTATTTCCTAAGGCCACATAAACATGGATGTTGCCTTAATGAAAATTCATTTTATACCTCTTTTAACAAATTCGAGGGAAATAAAATTCTCTACTCTAACTTTCCAAATGGAAAGCAAATAGTATTCTATTATTGGAGGATGCAGAAGAAAGGTTCCCTACTTATCTCTGGGCATTATGAATGTTTTAATTTCTTTATGTTCAACTACATATTGTATTAACTTTTTTAAGTTGTATTGTCAACAAATACATCCCCCTAAATGACCAAATACACACAATTTTATTTTGAACTGAGCTAGGTAGTAGCGGAGTGTGCGGACATTTATATACTAAGATTATTCAAATACACATAAAAGACTATAGTTCATTTTTTTTCAAAATACCAAAGATTATTTAAGGGTTGGAAAATGTGCTATTTTTGCATTGATTACATAAATCTGCTGGGTTTATTGTTTACCTCATGGGAAATTCTGTTTCTGCTTTATCAATCATGATGGTCACATCAAACATCTTATTTTTTTATTTAATTTTAGATACAGTCTTCTGGATTTGTTTTATATTATTGTACAGTTTATGTATCACACAAAAGGAGCCCAAATAAAAGGGTTTCTGGGAGCTGAAAGAGTTTCTAGCTAAGTTTGGTGGTCTCATGTGGGGACAGTTCTTCCAAAGCATGTACAGTACTATTTCTAATTCACACAAAGTTGTTTGTGAAATCAACCTTTTTAAAATAGTAACTTATCCTTCTGTACTTTAATTTTGATTTTTCAAAATGTGCTCCCTTCTCAGTCTTCATTATTTCAGCAAATGAGGACACCTTATACCTAGTCATTCAGACCAAAACTGGAATAATGTCTAATTCCACACTCTGTATTGCCCCTCATCCTGTCAACAAATATTATTGGTTCTGCATTTAAAAATTCTTAAATTTGACCTTGTTTACCCCAATGCTGTGTCCCTAGTTCATGCCACCATCCTTTCTGCCTAGAAGGTTCCAACAACTTTCTGATAGCTTCTTTCAAACAACTCTTCTTGTTTCAGTTCTTGACCTGACCCAGTTTTTCCACCACAGAGGAGACAGAGAAAGGGGCAGAGTACGAATACATAACCAAGTAGATTATTGTTTGAATTCCTGGACCGAGCAATGTCAGAAGCCACCTCAACCTCCAAACTTCCTGATTGTATAAAACCAATAAATCTCCAATTTAACTACTTTGGGGCATGTTGCTTATTTAACTACTCTGGGGCATGTTTAAATGGATGCCTTGGTCATTTGCAACTGAAATATGTAAGATGTAATATGTGTAATGGAAGGAAGAACAATGAATTAAGAGTAAAAACATTTGGGAACTAGTTCAGGCTCTGATATTCATTATTCATGTGATCATTGGCAAGTCACTTATTCATTCTGTTTGTGAATTTCCTTATCTCATGGGAGAAAGATATCTTACCTTTACACTGCACAGTTTGTGTGTGTGTGTGTGTGTGTGTGTGTGTGTGTGTGTGTGGACTCAAATGCAATAAAATTGGTTGAAATGTGACGTTGGTCTCCATCAGACCCCAAAGCCTATTTGCTTTCCACTTTTCTGTAGACTGTGTATAATACTAACCTTTGTACAAGGCAAGTAATTGAGTCTCTCTAGTATCATATCTATACTCCTATATACAAAAACATCCTTGGCTTAAACACTCTGTCTTTCTGCCTTCCAGTATTCAAAAGTACCATACTGTGTAGACAATCTTCATATAAATAAAATCAGCCTGAATCATGAACCCAAAGCAAACTGTTTCCTATTTCTTTGAAAGTTCCCCTGTTTTCAAGTGTAGAAAGTTGCAGGAAAAGCTAGAGTCATCAGTTATAATTCTCAGTAAACATTTGTTTGCCCTGCCAATGTATTTATGTGTTTGGGCCTTCCATGATCATGCCGCATTCAGCCTACTAAGTTGTTGAGTGTGCAGTCATGCAGAGCAGAGAAGGTCAGGGACCTCTCAGAGCATGAAAAAATTAATGAAACTAATGAATTCCACACCAGTTAGACTGCACATATTTTACATTAAATCAATTGTATTATTTCGTTAGTTCAGTCACACAGCTGGTCAATTTATTGCATTAATCAGTTATATCTGATGGCCCGAATTGACTAGGGTGCTTAGGCAAATGGCCAAACTGATTGCCCAGTGCACACAATGTGTAAAGAACTATTTTTTCCTCATCTACCAGGTATTCACAAATATACCTGAAATTATAAAACTTTTTCTTTTCATGAGGAAATCGTGTATATCCTAACCAATGGAAAAGGTCATAACATCACCCTTATAATGCACATCACTACGTGCTTTTCCGTGAACTTGAGAGAACGGATTTCTAGTATTGGATGGATTTGGATCATTTAACAAATCAATTTGTCAATTTTATAAATGAAATCTGAACTCTAAAGCTTCGCTCATATGCTTCTTTTCACATATGCAATAAACTCAAGGAAAAATACAGGCATTTTGGGTAGAATAATAAATTCCAAAATATTGTTGCCACTGCTATCTTCTCCTAACATCTAAGCAATCTTAGTCCTAAAGGTATTAAGAAAGTGAAGCCACAGTCTCAATAAAAGCAAATATCCTAAGGATAATTTGCTATCACAAACAGCCTATCTGTAAACAGCCAATGTCCTCATTTTGTGCTTCCTTAAATTCACCTTGAAAATTATGACCAAAATATTTTCATTTGTTAAGGGAGAAAATCAACAAACACATACAACTTTCTATATAAGTTTTAAGGCTTAAGAAGATATGTACAGGCATTTCTCTCAGCACTATAACAAGATGTATGTGAGGTAAGCAAGCGTGGTGGAGAGAAAGCACCTTTCATAATATTTATTGATAGTTTGTAGAATTATATCATTGAAAAATCTGTAGCATTATACTAATTAAATCATGGGTTCTCCTTTGGGAAATGTCTTATATCTTCCTGTATTTCTCTGCATATTTAATTAGTAGTCTTGAACATAATATTTTCCTTCTGTAGTCTAATAATCCATTTAAAATATTCTCTTTAAAGGGGCGCTTGGGTGGTTCAGTCGGTTGGACGTCTGACTTCAGCTGAGGTCATGATCTCACAGCTCATGAGTTCGAGCCCCGCGATGGGCTCTGTGCTGACAGCTCAGAGCCTGGAGCTTGCTTCAGATTCTGTGTTTCTCTCTCTCTACCCCTCCTCTGCTCATGCTCTGTCTCTCTCTGTCTCAAAAATAAATAAACATTGGGGCGCCTGGGTGGCGCAGTCGGTTAAGCGTCCGACTTCAGCCAGGTCACGATCTCGCGGTCTGTAAGTTCGAGCCCCGCGTCAGGCTCTGGGCTGATGGCTCAGAGCCTGGAGCCTGTTTCCGATTCTGTGTCTCCCTCTCTCTCTGTCCCTCCCCCGTTCATGCTCTGTCTCTCTCTGTCCCAAAAATAAATAAACGTTGGGGGAAAAAAAAGATCTTAAAAAAAATAAATAAACATTAAAAAAAATTAAAAATAAGAAAAATAAATAAAATGCTCTCTTTAAATATCCCTTCCTGGAATAGATACCCAGAAGAGAGGCCTAGTATGTTAGACCCAAAAGAAACTGTACAGATCTGTAGGTCACCTCTGATTTTTAACTGTAGTGTAACTGAAGTCCCAGAGGGATATAATGAAGTGCTTTTCACTAGTTAATGGTTACAGAACTTTAAGAACTCAAATTTTCTCTGCCCCTGTCAAGTGTCCTTTCCATTAAATTAAATTATTTTAAGAAATGCCATTTAACACAATTTTGGGGGGTATGACTCAGTTAAATATTCTTAGCTCAAGGGAAGATCAGGTTTATACTTTAATGTTTTAGTCTCTGAGCTAGGAGGAGACAAGTAATTAAATTGAGGAAAAAGACTAAAAGAATATATAATTTCTTTTCTTTCATAAGCTCTTCCTGTTGTTACCAGGTCTAGATAGATAAGGCTTAATCCCTTCTGTGTATGTGAGTGGATAATGTGCTGACACATTTTTGTCACTAACTGATAATAAACGGAAGGTTATCCCTTTGTTGACAAAATAGTTTTTGGACTCAACTATTAGTCATGAAAATCAATTCAGTAAATGTATACCACATTGGCGGGAGGTAGAGTAAGAAAGTATCTGTGGATCAAGGGAAAAAAAGGAACTGTAAGTATGAAATTAGAGTCATTTTCACGTTTGACGGAAAGTTATATTTATCTATGCATGTAAACATTTGGAGACACCTATGGGTTATAATTGTATACATTTTGTGTTGAATAGGATTTCATACTCTGGAAGTTTGAACTTGATTCATACTTTCCCAAACTCCAATAGAATTACTTCCACACAGAAAACTGAACATTTCTTGATTTCTCTAACAGTCAGAATCACACTAAATATCATGAGCAGAATAGGATTGAATCCAAAGAAGTATTAGGAGGGCAGGCTCTGAGTTTCACCTCAAACATTACACATTTAACTGATCGACCAAAGGGGTGATGATGTCTGACACAATCAGAAAAGTGGAAAATCAGGAGGCCACCAATGAACCACTGAGTTTGATATATAGGCTTGATGAATCAAAAGTAGCTGCAACCTCAAAACTATATTTAAATACCAGTGAAGCTGGAAATTGGATTCTGAAACAAAGTTACAAAACAAAATCACATTCTCATAACTTGGTTGCTATACAAAGCAATAACAACAGACCTACCAAAATTGGCATAAAGACGGCTTCCTATCAATTTTAGCTTTCAAAATGCTCTTACAAATGCATCTAATCGATAGAACCTAATTTGCATCCAGCACATGCAAGGAAATCCATTGGGGGGAGAAAAGCTTTAACTCTCTGCTCTTGTAGTAGAGAAAAGCAGCCTAGAAAGTGGTAGGAATGGATCCTGATAATTAGGCATATACAACACGGTTTACTATAAAGTACTCTAGGGTCTCTGTAGCCCTGAAGTCCAGTTCTGATTCGTTTAAGTCACTGGCAGCCCATTTAGCTGTTTACATTCTTCAAAAACCAGATCTACTCCCTATATACAACCAGCCACTGTCCCAATAGAAGTGGACATTATCAGAGCTACACACGATTTTAAGTGTTCCTGCATTCTACTTTCAAATTCTGTCAGTCCGTCCGTCCATCCATCCATCCATCCATCCAAATAACTCTATATGTGCCCAAGATTTCCCATATCTCAGGGTGCTGAAGTTTGGGAAAATGAATGAAAATATCTGGCTTTCCCATGTCATGGAGTTGTTTTGAATTAAAACTTAATGTCTTTAAGTTTGCAGGTAAAGGTATGTTTGAACTTTTAAGGAAAAGTTTTAAATTATGGAATTCTATATGTAAATTTTTCCTGCCCAAAACCTGATTTTAGATTTTTACATTAGTTTGCTAGGAGTACCATAACAAAATACCAGAAGCTGGGTGGCTTAAACAATGGAATTGTATTTTCACACAATTCTGGAGGCTGAAAGTCTAAGATCAAGGTGCCAAGAGGCACTGGTATCTCCTGAGGCCCCTCTCTTTGACTTGAAGATGGCTACTTTCTCATTGTGTCCTTACCTAGACTTTCCTCTGCCACACATAACTGAGATGCCTCTTATTAGTAGGACACTACAGATATTTGATTGAGGTTCCACTCTTATGATCTCATTTAACTTTAATTACCTCTTTAAAGGCCCTTCTTTCAAATACAGTTACATTGGAGGTTAGGGCTTCAAATGTGAATTCTGGAGGGCGGGGGCATGATTCAGTTTATATAAAATTTTATGGAATATTTGTGAATAAAGTAAAAATATAAATAATTAGAGATGCTGTATTTCACATTAAAACACTTTAATTCTGAAATGAAACTCACTAAATGAATGATTTACTATGACACATGATTGCATTGGATATATATTACAAGATAAGCTGCAACTATAATATTATGTTAACTTCCAAAAAACTTTTTGATTATTTTTACAACCATAATATTTCGAATACAGTATTAACCCAAATTAATTTTTTATTTGAATTTAAGTAACCAAACATTAAAAAAATTTTTTTTAATGTTTTTATTTATTTTTGAAGGAGAGAGAGAGAGAGAGAGACAGAACATGAGTGGGGGAGGAGCAGAGAGAGAGGGAGACACAGAATCAAAGCAGGCTCCAGGCTCTAAGCTGTCAGCACAGAGCCCTTTGCAGGGCTCGAGCCCACAAACTGTGAGATCATTACCTGAGCCGAAGCCGGATGCTCAACCGACTGAGTCACCCAGGCGTCCCAGTCACCAAACATTTCTAACAACTCAGATAAAAATAATTATAAATTAAAAATTTTTTTATTTCTACTATTCCAGTTTTTAGTCCACTCACAACCTAATTGAAAATGATTTCAATATATTAATAAGAATCTTAGATGAAATCTACTTTTTGTAACTACTGATCTAAGGCAAATATTTCCTATTGCATTACTAGTTAGATAACATTCCAAATCAAATATTTACTTCGATAGCCCTTTACTCATACTTGTTTTGTATTGTTTTCTTCAGGTATAATTTTTCCTCTGCCATACATATAACATTATTTAGCCAAGGATAAATATTTAATCATATCACAAAAATGCATTCTTGTCCCAATTTCCTTATCTAAAAATTAGTTGTAGAAATATTAGAAAATAAGTTGGTTTAAAATATGCCATCGGTCTGTTGTTATGCCCACTTCCTAACAAAGTGTTCTATTCAATAGTGGTTATATATAATCAATTATAAGAAAAAAATGGGAAAAATACAAACATGGAGATTAAACAACATGCTACTAAGCAAACGATTGTCCAAGAAAGAAATCAAAGAGGAAAAAGAATGGCATGGAGACTAAAGGAAAATAAAAACACAACAGCCTCAAATATTTGGGATGCAGCAAGAGTAGTCTAAGGGAAAAATTTACAGCAATACAAGTTTACTTCGAGAAACAAGAAAAATCTTAAATAGTCCAATTTACACATATAGAACTTGGAAAAGAAGCAAAGTTCAAAGTTACAGATGGATGAAAATAATGATAAAAGCATAAATAAATGAAATAGAGACTAAAAAAAACAATAGAAAAGTTCAATAAAATATGAACTGGTTCTTTGAAAAGAGAAACAAAACTGATAAACCTTTAGCATGATTGAGAAAAAAAAGGAGGATCCAAATAAAATCAGAAGTTAAAGAGGAAAAGTCCCAACCAACATCACAAAAATACAAAGGATTTTTAAAGGCTACTACAAAAAATTATATGCCAACATTAGACAACCTAGAAGAAACGAATAAATTTGTAGAAACATATAACTTTCCAAAATTGAATCAAGAAGAAATAGAAAATCTGAACAGACCAATTACTAATAACAAATGTGACTCAATAATCAAAATCTCCTAACAAACAAAAGTCTATGACCAGACAAATTCACAAGTGAATTCTACCAAACATTTAAAGAACTCTTAACATCTATTCTCCTGAAACTATTTCAAAGAATAGAATAAGGAGAGCTTCCCAATACACTCTACAAGTATGTTGATTATGCTGATACCAAAAAAAAAAAAAAAAAAAAAAGACACTACAAAAAAAGAAAACTGCAAGCCACTAGCCCTAATGTACATAGGTACAAAAATCCTCAACGAAATTTTAGCAAATCATATTTAATAATACATTAAAAGGAGTATTCACCATGATCGAATGGGATTTATTCCAGGGATGCAAAATGGTTCAACAACCACAAGTCAATCAACGTGGTTTACTACATTTACAAAATGATATTAAAAATCATGATCATCTCGATAGATTCAGAAAAAGCATTTGAAAAATTCAACATCCATCAGTAATAAACACCATCAACAAAGTGGGTCTAAAGGGAACATGTCTCAACATAATAAAGGCCATATATGATAAATCCACAACTAAGATTATTCTCAATGGCGGAAAATTGAGAACTTTTCTTCTAACATTAGGGACAAGACAAGAATGCCTGTTTTCACCACTTTGACTCCACATGTACTGGAAGTCCTAGACACAGAAATAAGACAAGAAGGAAACAATAAAAGGCATCCAAATTAGTACAGAAGAAGCAAAACTGTCATTATTCGAAGATAACATGGTACTAAAGAAAACTCTAAGGACTCCACCAGAAAAACTGTTAGAATAAATTAATTAAAGTTTCACAATACAAAATTAATATGTAGAAGTATGTTGGGTTTTCATACACCAACCCTGAAGTAGTAGAAAGAGAAATTAAGAAAACAATCCCATTTAGTGAATCGCATGAAATGAAAAAAAAAAATCTAGGAATAAAATTAACCAAGGAGACAAAAGACCTGTATCCTGAAAACTGTAAGATATTGATGAAAGAACCTAAAGATGACAAATTAAAAATATTACATGCTCAAGGATGGGAATTATTGTTAAAATACTCTTTTGGATATTGTTCTTTTATTTATTTTTTTTTTTTTATATTTATTTATTTTTGAGAGAGAGGGAGAGACAGAGCGTGAGCAGGGGAGGGGCACAGAGAGAGGTAGACACAGAATCTGAAGCAGGCTCCAGGCTTTGAGCTGTCAGCACAGAGCTCCATGCGGGGCTCAAACTCACAAACCATGAGATCATGACCGAGCCGAAGTCAGCTGCTCAGCCGACTGAGCCACCCAGGCGCCCCATCATTGGATATTATTAAAATGTCCATGATACCCAAAGCAAACTACAGATTCAATAAAATCCTGTTAAAATTCCAGTGGCAGTTTTAACATAACTAGAATGAATACCAATAAAGTTAGTATAGAACCAAAAAATCTTTGCATAGCTAAAGTTAAGAAGGTATAAAGCTGGAGGTATCACAGTCCCATGCTTCAAGATATTTTGCAACACTATAATCATCAAAACAGTATAAGACTGGCACAAGAACAGACACCTAGATCAGTGGAAATAAATAGCCCAGAAATAAACCCATGCTGATATGATTAATCTATACAAAGGGAGCAAGAATATATAATGGATAAAAGATAGTGTCTTCACTAAATTGTGCTGAAACACTGGACAGCTACATGCAAAAGAATGTAACCAAGCAACTCTCTTATACCTTACAAAAAAATAAACTCAAAATGAAATAAAAAACTAAATGTGAGACCTAAAACCATAAAATTCCTAAAAGAAAACATAGGCAGCAATCTCTTAGACATCAGTCTTAATAACATTTTTCTAGAAAGGTATTTAAGGGAAGGAAAATGAAATAAAAAATAAACTATTGGGACTACACTAAAATAAAGACTTTTGCATAGTAACAAAAGGTAACCTACTAAGTGGGAGAAGATATTTACAAAATAATCTGATAAGAATTTAATGTCCAAAATATATAAGGACTTGCACAACTCAAATGAATGTCCAAAATATATGAAAAATTTATACAACTTAACACACACATACACACACACCAATGTGATGTAAAAAATGGTAGAAGAGTTGAGTAGACAATTTTCCAAGGTGGACATTCAGATGGCCAATACACACATTAAAAATGTACTTAACATCATTAATCATCACATTAATCATCAAAATCAAACCCAGAACATCATATCAACTCACACCAGAGTAGCTGTTTATCAGAAAGACAGAAAAAAAAAGTGCTGGCACTGATGTGGGGAAAGGGAAGCTTTATGTACTATTGGTGGGAATGTAAATTGGTGTAAACCCTGTAGAAAACAGTATGGAAGTTTCTCAAAACAATAAAAATCAAAGTGCCATGTGATCCAGTACAATTCCACTACTGGGTAGTTACTTGAAGAAAACCAAAACACTAATTGAAAAAGATATATGCACCCTTATGCTTATTAAACATTATATACAAAGCCAAGATATGGAAGAAACCTAAGTGTGCATCAATATATGAATGGATAAAGAAGATGTGATATACAATGGAATTTTACTCAGCCATAAGAAAGAATGAGATCATTGAGATCTTGCCTTTTGTGATTATGAATGGGCCTAGAAACAATTACGCTAGATGAAATGATTCAGGGAGAAAAAGACATATACTATATGATTTCAGTTATATATAGAACTTAGAAAATAAGACAAATGAACAACCAAACAAAAAAGTCAGAAATGTATCTAGAAATACAGAGAACAAACTGGTGGTTGCCACAGAGGAGTAGGGTGGGGAGATAGACAAAATCAGTAAAGGGGATTGGGAAGTATAGGATTCTAGTTATGGAATGAGCAAGTCATGGAGATGAAAAGTACATCATAGGGAATATAGTTAATAGTATTTTCATAAAGTTATATGGTGACATATGGTAGTTACATTTGTGGTGGGCATAGCATAACTTAGAGTTGTTGAATTACTATGTTGTACACCTGATACTAATGTAACATTGTCAACTGTACTTCATTTTTTTCTTAATGTAAGCTGTATATGTCTCTGCCTTGTTACAGACTTTGTTTAGGCATTGGGAACTAGTAAGTAACATACAGGCTGCTAATTTAAACTAATAACATAATTATTCAAAATTATCCAGGTTACATCTTTTTCATATTAGTAAAAAATATTTTGAATCGCCACATGGCATATAAGGATGTGATACTTGTTCATTGTGTCTGAATTCACTTGGGTTCTGACCTGTGGGAAATAAGCTTAGGAATCCCCTGGGCTTACATCAATGGGTTAACAAGGCATAAAGAAGTACAAAGCCATAGGATGCTTATACCGGAGTTTGGGTAAACAAGATTAGGCAAATAAGGATAGAGAAAGGGGGCTTAGGCCCAAAGAATAGAGAGGGTGGGGCAAAGGCCCCAGTTTAGAGAGGGAGGGGCAAAGGGCCCAATATAGAACATAGGTATATGAAATAAACAAGATTAGGTATTCAGGGCAGAAGCACCCCCAATTTAGTACTATAGCAGAAAGCTGCTTTACAGGAAAGAAGGACCAAGATAGGTAAAATTGGGCTATAGTCCCCAGCACTGCAGGTGAAGCAGCCCAGAGCTGAGATGATTAACAAAAGAAAAGGTGCCTTGTTAACTCTGAGGTCACATGTCCTGTCTCATCCCCTAGGCTAGCTAAGATAAACAGAGGTGGTGCCTCACATCCCCTGTATACGACCTTCCACCCCTCTGCCTGGTGTCAGGATTTTGCTTTGTATTAACCCAAGCCCCTAACCCCAAATATCCTCAAGACCCTCTTTCCCTCGTGTCCACAATTTAACGTTCACAGATTCATTGTCTCTTTGTGTATGTCCATTGCCATGTTTGTAAGCCTTCTGGTCCTAATAAAAACAGGACAAGGACCCTTATTCGGGTCTCTTGTCTTTTCCAGGACATTGGCCATCTCTCGCTTTTCATCCTGCATCCTACTGTTTTGCTAGACAAGAGAGAACTTTAGACTCAGAGTCTAAAATGTTAGCGCTACCATTTTTTCAGAGAGAAGCACATTTTCAGACATGTGCAGTGACTACGTTATAAGAGAAGAAAAACAATTACTTTGGGAAGTATTGATTCTGAAATCAGCTAAATGTATCCCTAGTGACCTTCATTGTTCTTGATACTTTCCTTGCGGTTCATCTGACTGCAAATTGTGCTTCAAACAATAAAATGATAAAAAATTAAGAGTAGGTCAGATACCTTCAGCTTCTGTTATAAATAGTTGAAAAACAAGTTCAAACAAAGATAAAATAGGGTAACAGAGAGACTAATTCCAATATATTAATTTGGAGAACTTAATAAAAAGTTTGGATATTGAAGATTTTTATAAGATTTTTCTGTCAGAAGGTTGGTTAAAGTTTTAAATAAAGCTTTTCCTGTAACAATTGATATTTGTGCAAAACTTTGATATTTGTGCACAGTCATGTCAAATTATGTTTTAAAACGGCTTGTCATTGTAGGATGTATAATAGTATAACTAAATAATCCAGCCTAACATGGTCTGAGGCCCATTTTGGAAAATGATTACTTAAGAGGAATAAAGCATTTTCATTTGAAGCCTCGCCTACTTCTACATGATTTTAAATCATTGTTTCGAGAGAAATAAGCCGAATGGACACTTATAATAAAAAGACAGAGAGAATTTCCTAGGGAGACAATTTCACTAAAAAGCGGGTTCCACTGAAGGGATGTTTTCTGACACATTTCCCAATTAACAACTGATCCTGGGAGGTAAAAGTCAACTTTCTAAGCTTTGGTTCTCAATAGGCTTTTTCACCCTGAATCTCATTCATCACCATTTTGACAGTATTGCTTCATGAACCAATTTCTTGAAAGCTGATTGAGGAAAAGTTGGAAAAAGAGGCAATGAGCTTCTCAGTGCAAGCAGTATTCAAGCAGAGATCTAATTAGTAGGATATTTTGACTACAAGACCATAGAGACTTCTAGTTGTGAGATTTTTTTTTATACTTCTCATAGGATGTATTAATTTTGCTATTTACTTGCACACATGACATTA
This sequence comes from Prionailurus viverrinus, assembly GCF_022837055.1. NCBI lineage: Eukaryota > Metazoa > Chordata > Mammalia > Carnivora > Felidae > Prionailurus > Prionailurus viverrinus. The sequence continues at coordinate 181,589,945 of NC_062564.1, forward strand.
ATTTTCCCTTTATAAATCTTGAACATAATTTTAAACTGTACATAATGCATATCCAATTGTTCTCATTTTGTATAAAGGTATATTGTTAACAGGTTTTGAATATTTTTGAAATTCCAATGTTATTAATATTTCAAAGAATATCAATGATTCTGTAAGTCAAATCAAAATAGGAGTTGAAATGTACAATGACTGTTAATTTGGTAGAAAATATGCACACTTGCAAAATAACAGAGGAAAAATCAACAAAATTCTATGGCAGATCTTAGTCATTTTTAACCATTTGTTTTGTTTTCCCTAAAAACTTGCTACTTTTTTTAAAGTTTGTTTATTTATTTTGAGAGAGAGAGAGAGTATGTGCACAAGCAGGGGAGTGGCAGAGAGAGAGAGAAAAAGAGAGAGAGAGAGAGAGAGAGAGAGAGAGAGAGAGAGAGATAGAGAGAATTCCAAGCATGCTCTGTCAGCACAGAGCCCATGATGCGGCTTGATCTCACGAACCAGGAGATCACGACCTGAGCTAAAATCAAGAGTTGAACACTTAACCAACTGAGCCACCCAGGTGCCCTGAATCTCAATACCTTAAATTAAACACCCACACCCATCAGAAATACCAAAGGTTGATGACAAATTGGATGAAGTAATTGGCAATACACATAATTATAAATCTAGAATGACAGATTAATGAGGAATAATGAAAATTAAATACATATATGAGATGGTGATAAAAAGGTGGATTTTGAATAAATGAATATAGTATCTAATTGGAATAAAAATTAAAAGCTTTATTTGAACAACCTGAACTTACAAAAGTACTTAGCATTTATAGCTGTGAATATCAAAAAATTGATAAAATAGTGTTTATCTTGAATACGACTCCATAAATGCTCACCCCTACCCAATTTAACTGTCTATATTAGAAAAAGAACAAAAATGTTAATTCTTAATCAGTAAAAAAAAGAATCAAAAATTTTAAAAACATTAAATAGCAGAGCAGGCATTTACTTTCCAAAATTTAAATAAGTTATTGAAATATCTTTTATTAAGTTTCAATGTGCTTCAGTATCTCTTTTATTAAATTTTAATTACCCATAAGTGAGACATGTAATGCTTAAATTCATAAAATATATTTCCTGTTAATATGAAATATGGTAGCTGGTGGAGGAAATAAATGTTAAAACCTATTCTAAAAGATTAAGCTTGTCCCAAAACAATGAATACACAAACAAGTTCTAGAGAGAAAAATGTCATTATGTAATATAAACATCTAGAGAGTGATATATATATATATGTGCGCATATATATATATATACACACACATATATATATACACATATATATATATATACATATATACATACACACACATATATATACACATATATATATACATATATACATACACACACACACACACACAGAGAAGAGAGAGAGAGAGAGAGAGAGAGAGAGAGAGAGAGAAAATGAATACCAAATCCAAATATCGGTAGTCCTCAGAGAAGAAACTTAAAAACTAATGGAAGATAACATATTCTTAGAGATATAATTCAATACAATTTTTAAAAAATAAAAGAAGGTTTGAAATTACGTTTTGAAGGAAACCACAGGATGACCATGAAAACACTCTTAAAGGGTCCTCAGATACACTTCTAATCTAGGAAAACTTTTGAGAGCATTTCTTATCCAGTTTTTTATTTATCTTTCTCTTCTATAGAAGAGCATACTTAGGGTTTATCTGTATACACAAACATTACTTTGAGGGACTGTCAGTTTATATCTGTGTGGTGTGCTTATAATTAAGGAGATTTGATTTAGAGTGAGATTGCCTGGATTCAAATGCTAACTTTACCAACTACCACTTATTTACCTGAGGCAATATATCACTTTTCATGCCTTAATTTTCTCATCTTAAATCACAGAAAATGATATTTATGTAATCCTCTGGCATATGTAGTATGTGTTTGTTAAATTAATAAAAATCAATACAAGTAAAATATGTACTGTGGTTATAAAAAATGAGATAGATATGGAACAGCTTTGAATATTAGACTGGACAAAATTAAACTGGAAATACTCTTCCTATTAAGAATGATAGGTAAAACCATTTGGTTAAAAAAACTCCATCTGAACTAAAGATTTTTCTGAAAACAAATGGAAAAATAATGTTAGTTTTGATTTAGAATGTCTTATTTCTTCACTTATTACTAGCAGGATCTTTAAATAGTAACTTGGATTTGTTGACTCTGTATTCTTATCTGGAAAATGTCAAAAATAAGATTAAATTAAAATCTTAACTTTGGCATATATCTTAAGAATGAAAAACATATCACCTAATTTTGGCATAATTATACATAACTTTAAATTAAATATTAATTTTGGAAGTACAGGATTCAAAGTATTTTAATCATAACCATGTAATTCTTTAAAGCAAGCTATCCATCACTTAAAATGATGTAGAATTAGAGGCCTTCCAGAATAAGAAGAGAAAGATAGGAGCAGAAATCTTATTGGAAGAAATAATGAAAGAAAAATTTCCTAAGTTGGGGAAGGAGATGGACATCCAGATCCAGGAAAATGATAGACTTCCAAATACGATGAACCCAAAAAGATGCAAACCAAGAGATACTCTAATTAAAATACCAAAAGTTAAAGTCAAGGATCTCTCCTGAACAGTATATTCAAAGGGATGGGGGAAAAAAAAAAAAAAAAAAAAAAAAAAAAACCTTTCCATAAAGAATACTCCACCTAGCAAGTTTATAATTCACAATTGAGAAATTAAAAATTTTTCAGTTAAACAAAAGATAAAGGAATCCATCATAACTAAACTGATCTTACATGAAATTTTAAAAATGTCTCTAGCAGAAAGGAAATAATACTAATTAGTAACAAGAACACATGTGAAAGAATAAATCTCACTGGTAAATTAAATATACAGCAAAGATAGTGGACTAATTACTTATAAAACTAGTATAAAAGTTAAAAGACAAAAGTAGTAAAAATAACTATGATTAAAATTAAAGGATACACAAGATAAAAAGATGTAAAATGTGGCATTAAAAACATAAAACATGTGAGGGAAAGTAAAAATTGTTCAGCTGTAAAATGAGATCAAACTTAATTTGCCATCAACATAGAACACATTGTTACAGATATAAGTTGTTACATGTATGCCCCATTGCAACTACCAAGCAAACAGCTATAATAAGGATACAAAAGATAAAAAGAAAGGAATATCAACATACAACCAAAAAAAGTCATCAAGCCACAAAAGAAGAGAGCAAGACAAAAAAGGAATAGAGAAAAACTACAAAAATAGTCAGGAAACATTTATTTTTAATGGCAATAAGCACACACCTTTCATTAATTACTTTAAATGTAAATGGAGTAAATTCTTCAATCAAAAGAGAGTGGTAGAATGGACTTAAAAATATATAAAACAACAAACAACCAAACCCATCTATTTGCTGCTAACAAGAGACAGATTTTAGATGTAAGGACAGACAGACTGCAACTAAAGAAGTGGAAAATGATGTTCCGTGTAAATCAAAACCAAAAGAAAGATAGACTAGCTAGAGTTAGACAAAATACTTTTTAAAACAAAGATGATAAGTGAAAAATAGAGGTATTACATAATGATAAAATAATCCAAGAAGAGAATATAACATTTGTAAGTTTTGTGTGCCCAGCATAGGAATACCTAAATATGCGAAGCAAATATTAGCAGACCTCAGAGGAGAAGTGGCAATACAATAGTTTAGGGCATTTGATACCCTGCTTACATCGATTGAGAGATCATCCAGACAGAAAATTAATAAAGAAACACTGGCATTAAATGACATGTTAGAACAAATCGACTTAACAGATATTTATAGAACATTCCACCCAATGCAAAAGAATACTTATTGTCAAGTGCATATGATTTTCCAAGATAGATTGTTATATGTTAGGCCACAAAAGAAGTTTTGTAAATTTAAGAGGAATGAAATCATATCAAGTATCTTTTTCCACCACAATGGTATGAAACTAGCAATGAATTATATGAATAAAACTAAAAAATGTACAAACATGTGGAAATTAAACAACCTGGTAATAAACAACCAATGGGTCAAAGAAGAAATAAAAAAAAATATCTTGAGACAAATCAAAATTTAAAAATGTAATGTATCAAAAGTTATGGATGCAGCATTAGCAGCTCTAAGATGCAAGATCATAATGACAAATGCCTTCCTCAAGAAACAAGGCTCAACCAAATTTTACACTTCAAGAAATTAGACAAAGAACAAATGACACCCAAAGTTATAGAAGGAACTAAATAACAAATATTAGAATAAGTGAAATAAAGGATAGAAAGACAAAATATCCAAGATCAATTAAATGAAGATAAATGATAAATGAAATAGACAAAATTTTAGCTAGACTCACCGAGAGACAGAGAGAGAGACAGAGACAGAGACAGAGACAGAGAGAGAGAGAGAGAGAGAGAAATTCAAATAGCAACAACAAAAAAATGAATGAAATGTTACAACTGATACCACAGGGCTGGGGGGCAGGAACCTAATACCATAGAAATACACAGGATCAGAAGAGATAGATGACTGTGAACAACTGTATACCAGAAAACTGAACAACCTAGAAAAATAAGTTCGTGGAATCATACAACCTACCAAGACCAAGCCATGAGGAAACAGAAAGTGTGGACAGATCAACTACTAGCAAGGATATTGCATCAGTAATCAAATAATCACAAGCCTCCCAAAAAATAAAAGTCCAAGACCAGACCGCTTCACTGGTAAATTCTACCAAACGTTCAAAGAATTAACACCAATCCTTCTCAAAGTCTTCCTAAAGAAGAAGAAAGGGGAATATTTGCAAACACATCGTACAAGTCCAGCATCACCCCGATACCAAAACCTGACAAGAATGCTACAAACAAAAAAGAAGAAAAAAGGAAAACTACAGGTGAATATTCCTGATAAACACAGACCCCAAATTCCTCAACAGCTAAGGGAATTCAAAAAATACATTAAGGTGTGCCAGGGTGGCCCAGTCAGTTAAGTGTCCAACTTCGGCTTAGGTCATGATCTCACAACTTGTGAGTTCAAGCCCTGTGTCTGGCTCTGTGCCGACAGCTCAGAGCCTAGAGCCTGCTTCGGATTCTGTGTCTCCCTCTTTCTCTTCTCCTCCCCTGCTTGCACTCCCTCTCTCTCTCTCAAAATTAATAAACATTATAATTTTTAAAATTAATAAATAAAATACATTAAAGAGATCATATACCATGATCAAGTAGGATTTGTTCCAGGAATGCAAGGCTGTCTCAACATCTGTTGAACATGATAGACTACACTAACAAAATGAAGGCTAAAAATCATATGGTCATCTCAATAGATGCAGAAAAAAAACCTGACAAAATTAAACACTGATAATAAAAATTCTCAAAAGAAGAGAAGTCACCATATATGACAAGCCCACAGCTAACATTATATTAATCAGTGAAAAGATAAAAGGTTTTCCTCTCTAATCAGGAACAAGACAAAGATGTTAACTCCCACCACTTTTATTAAGCACAGTATTGGAAGGAAGGAGGGAGGGATGGAAGAAAAAAAAAGAAAGAGAAAGGGAGGAAGGGAGGGAGGATGGGAGGAAGGAAGAACAGCTACATGCAAAAGAATAAAACAGGACCCCTTTCTTATACCATGCACAAAAATAAACTCAAAATGGATTAAAGACCTAAATGTAAGACTTGAAACCCTAAAAATCCTAAAAGAGAGCATATGCAGTAATTTCTCTGTCATGGCCTGTAACAATATTTTTTCTAGACAGGTCTCCTGAGGCAAGGAAAATAAAAGCAAAAATCAACTATTGGGACTGTATCAAAATAAAAGATTCTGCACAGCAAACAATCAACAAAACGCAACCTCAAGCTATTGAATGAGAGAGGATGTTTGCAAATAACGTATCTGAATAAAGGGCTTGTATCCAAAATATATAAAACATATACAGCTCAACACCCCAAAAAAGAAATAATGCAATTAAAAAATGGGCAGAAGACATGTACAGTCATTTCTCCAAGGAAGACATACAGATGTACAACAGAAACATCAAAAGCTACCCACAGAACTCATCATCAGGGAAATAAAAATCAGAAGCACAGTGAGATTACCTCACACCTGTCAGAATGGCCAAAATTAAAAACACTAGAAATACTAGTGTTGGCAAGGATGTGAAAAAATACTCTTTCACTGTTGGTGGGAATGCAAACTGTTGTAGCCTCTCTGGAAAACAGTATGGAAATTCCTCAAAAAGTTAAAAAAAAATAACTACCCTATTATCCAGGAATTGCACTAGTAGGTATTTACCCAAGAATACAAAAATACTAACCCAAAGGGATCCGTGCTTTTCTATATTTATAGAAGCATTATTTATAATAGCCAAGTTACAGAAGCAGCCCAAGTATTCACTGATAGATGAATGGATAAAGAGGATTCCATTTCTTATATTCTAGTGTGTGTGTGTGTGTGTGTGTGTGTGTGTGTGTGTACATATATACATATATATATATATATATACACACATATACACACACACACAAGAATATAAGAAATGGAATCTTGCCATTTACAAAAACATAGATAGAGCTAGAGAGTATAACGTTAAGTGAAATAAGTCAATCAGAGAAAGACAAATACCATATGATTTCACTTATATATATATATATATATATATATATATATATGTGGAATTTAAGAAACAAAACAAATGAGCAAAGGAAGAGAGGGGGAGGGGGGAGAGAGAGAGAGAGAGAAACGAAGAAACAGACTCTTAACTATGGAGAACATATTGGTGGTTACCAGAGGGGAGATAGGTTGAGGGGATGGGTGAAATAGGTGATGGGGATTAAAGAGTACAGTTATCATGATGAGCACTGAGTAATGTACAGAACTCTTGAATTGCTATATTCTACACCTGAATCTAATGTAACACTGTATGTTAAATATACTGGAATTAAAAGTTCAAAGTGAAAGAAAGAAAGAAAGAAAGAAAGAAAGAAAGAAAGAAAGAACGAACGAACACCCAACTTGGAAAGGAAGAAGTAAAACTGTCATTATTTGCAGATGACATGATATTATGTATAGAAAATTCTAAAGACTACACCGAAAATCATTAGAAATGATAGATTCAGTAGAGTTTCAAGATACAAAATCAACACACAAAAATATGTTGTGCTTCTTTACATCAACAATAAACTATCAAAAAGATAAGTAAACAATCACATTTACAATAGCATCAAAAAAATACCTAGGAATAAATATGACCAAGGAAGTGAAAGATATGTATATTCATAATTATAATACATTAATGAAAAAAATTGAAGAAGGCACAAATAAATGGAAAGAATTTCTGTGTTAATGGATTAGAAGAATTAATATTAAAATTCCATACTACACAAAGCAATCTACAGATTCAGTGTACTCCCTATACAAATTGCAATGATGTTTCTCAGAGAAATACTAAAGACAGTCCTAAAATCTGGATGGAACAACAAGAAACATTGAGAAAAAGAAAAAGAACAAAGTTGAAGGCATTATGCTCCCTGATTTCAAAATAAATTACAAAGCTATATTAACTAAAATGGTATGTCACTGGCATTAAAGCAGACACAGAGATAAATTGAATATAATAGACTGTGCAGAAAAAAATGCAGCTATGGTTAATTCATTTATGATAAGCCAATAATATACAATGGGTAAAGTATGATCTCTTTTCAATAAATAGTGTTGGGAAAATTGGACAGCCACATTCAAGGGAATAAAACCGGATCACCATCTTACACCTTAACAAAAATTAACTCAAAATGGATTGCAGACTTAAATATAAGACCTGACACCAGAAAGCTCCTTAGAGAAAACATAGGTGGTCAGCTCTTTGACACAGGTCTTGAAAATAACTTCTTCTTCTTTTTTAATCTGACACCAGAAGCGAAACCAAAAAAATGCAAAAACAAACACATGGAACTATATCAAACTAAAAAGCTTCTGCACAGCAAAGAAAACATTCAACAAAATGTAAAGACAACCCACTGAATGGGAGAAAATATTTGCAAATTTTATATCTTATAAAGACTTTATATCCAAAATATATTGAAAACTCAGAATAGCAAAAAAAAAAAAAACCTCAATAAAAAATGGCTAGAAGATCTGAATAGACATTTTTCCAAAGAGGAGATACACCTGGCAAATAGATACATGAAAAGTTGCTTCATATCATAAATCACCAAGAAACTGCACATCAGAAACACAATGAGATATTATCTCACACATGTTAGAATGACTATTACCAAAGAGACAAGAAATAACAAGTGTTGGTGAGGATGAGGAGAAAAGGGAACCCTTGTGTATTGACGATGAGAATGTAATTTGGTGCAGCCACTCTGAAAAAAAAAATATGGAGGTTCTTCACAAAATTAAAACTAGAAATACCACATGATCTAGCAATTCCACTTCTTGGTATTTATTCAATGAAAATAAAAACACTAATTCAAAAAAGTATATGCATCCTCATGTTCATTGCAGTATTATTTACAATCGCAAGATATTGACACAATGTAAATGTACATTGATAAATGAATGGATAAAGAAATTGTATTATTTTATATACTCATAGATTTAGACAAATATTCACAACAGAATATTATTCAGCCATAAAAAACGAAATCTTGCAATTTGTGAAAACATGAACAGATCTTCAGGGCATCATTATGTTAAGTGAAATAAGTCAGGCAGAAGAAGGCAGATACAGTATGATCTTTGTTATATATAGAATCTAAAAACAAAAACAGGGACACCTGGGTGGCTCAGTTGGTTAAGCATCAGACTCTTGATTTCAGCTCAGGTCATGATCTCATGGGGAGTTCAAGCCCTGAATTGGGCTCTGTGCTGACCATGTGGAGCCTACTTGGGTTTCTCTCTCTCTTCCTCTCTCTCTCTCTCCCTCTCTCTCCCTATCTCCCTCCCTCCCTCCCTCTCCTTTCTGTCTCTCCCACCCTCCCTCTCTCTCTGTCTCTCTGTATCTCTCTCTAACTAAATTAAAAAAAAATTAAAAAGAGAAAAGCTAGCTCATAGACACAGAGAACAATTTGGTGGTTCCAAAGGTAGAGGGTGAGGAGGGAGAAATGGGTGAGCTTTTTTTTTTTTTGGTTTGAATAAAAATATAAAATGATGCAGAAATAAATATAATGCCAACCTAAAGAGCAGTTTCTATTTTATTCTCTATGTTAAGTTGGGTCAGGATAATTTGAGGTTATTTTTTGACTATGTGTGCATTAAGAAAATTATCGGTTAAATCCATTACCATTTTTTAAAAGACCACAAAGTAGAAAAGTATCATAAACATTTTAGAAAGCTTTGAATAGATAATTCAGCTAATTTCCACTGCAACTTACTTTCATTTTAACCTTATCAATCACAAACTAACCTATAAACCTTAAACTGAGCTGCTTGTATTAAGTTCACTAAGCCTACCCTAAAGAATGAGAAATCTGCAGTAAGTCTTGTAATTGAAATTGCATTATTTTGTAAGTCATCCATTTGTCAATAACACGTTGATGAATAACTGCTGTACACGTTTATCTATTTTTCTGTGGAAACAGATTTCAGTTGGCTATAGATTTAATAAAATAATTAAAAGCATATCTTTATGGATCATGCATTTTTTTTAAATATTATAACAAATACACTAAGTCATAATTACTCAATACTTCCATGTAATAAATCCTCTTGATAGGCACTGTAGAAACTATAGATGAATAGGGCATATACAAACTTTGGCTTCACAAATGTATTGCCTATTATTAGTAACTAAATTGTGGCCCCACAAAATTCATATGTTAATACCTTAACCACAGTAAGAATGTGACTGTATTTGGAGATAATGGAGAAAGGGTCTTTCAAAAGGTAATTGTGTCAATGAAGTCATAAGGTGAGCCTTAATCCAATATAATGGTGCCCTTAAAAAAGAAAAAAAAAAACAACAGGTAATTAGGACACAGACATGTAAGGAGGGAAAGCTATGCAATAGGGACATCTGCAAACCAAGGAAAGAGGCCTCAGAAGCAACCAGCCCTTGCAAAATCTTGATTTCAGACAGCTATCCTCCAGAACTCTGAAAAAATACTTTTCTCTTATTTAAGTCATCCAGTTAGTGGCACTTTTTTTCTGGCAGCCTTAGTGTCTCAGTCCATTTGTGTTGCTATAACAAAAATATTATAGACTAAGTGGCTGATAAGCAATAAAATTTATTTTTCAAATTTCTAGAGTCTGAGAAGGCCAAGATCAAGGGACCTTGCATGGTAGGAAGCTAGGAGTTGTCTGTTACCACTTTAGTAAGGGCGTTAATCCCCTATAGTGAGTGCTTCACCTTCATGACCTAATTATCTCCCAAGAGTCTCACCTCTAAATACATTCGGGATTAGATTTCAACATACACATATTGAAGGGCCATAAATATTCAGTCTCTAGCACCTGCAAATTAAGACACCTACTTGAGGGGCTACAATTTCATGTGGGGGTCATCTCCTTCTCCTCTAATGATCTCTAATTTTCTTTTTATCCTTCTTTTCTATTCTTACTTTTTTGATTTAACTAAATGAGACATTACCTCCTTACTCATGTTTCATTATTATTGTATTTCTCCCCCTTTTGAATTTGTATATACATACTGACTGCAGTTGAAATAGATATTGAAAGTAATTTTCTCAGTAATTCCTTCACTTAATCTTTTGAATGACATGAATTCTGTTGATAGTATTATTCTTTGCTTTTGTTGTTATCGAGTAGAACTAGATATCTCTTCATTTACCAATTTCTTCACCAGTTTTTAACAAATAGGTATCTCATTTATCCCTTCAGTTAAGTGTAATGTCTGGCTTGCATGATTACTTAGCTAGCATGCATGACAGAATTTGAAGGTTTAGTTGTATTAGTACCTTTTATGTTAGTAAATTACTAATAGTAACACACTATATGGAGGCTTATATTATTATTTCTACCAAAATAATAACAACAAACTTTCCTTCCAAATAGTTAAACAAATGACATTATGTAAGGCTTTCTATTAGTACAGAGCTTTAATGATAAAAAGCCTAACTATATTTGGATGTAATTTAATGCCACTCACAAAGTCTAAATTTGTGTTTCTAGCAATGATTAAACAACTGCTGCCAGCTAGTTCTACAATTAAAACTAACAACAGAACAGTAAATAAACAAGGAAACCGAATTGAATAAAACAACTATTTTCAGAATTCGGACAACTAGCTGTATAGAACTATGATTCCTTCTAAAATGAAACAAATAATGTGAGCCCCACAATTGTCCCAGCTTTTGTCTACGTGAATTTACCACATCCTAGCACATGGAGAGGAATTAATGGATAACATGACCTCTATGAATTAAGTAAAGGTGAACCTAAGATTGGGAAGTTCAGATGGCTCATATTTGTGGAGTATAGCCCTGAAGATAAGAGATCAATTAAAAAAAAAAAAAAAAGAAAATGCTTTAGAAAACTGAGTCCTGGGGGTCCTGGGTGGCTCAGTCAGTTAAGTGTCTGACTTTGGCTCTGGTCATGATCTTGTAGTTCCTGACTTTGAGCTCCAGATCAGGTTCTGCACTGACGGCGAGGGTCCTGCTTGGGATTATCTCTCTCTCCCTTTCTCTCTCTCTGCTTCTCCCCCACGTGCACTCTCTGTCTCAAAATAAATAGACAAACTGAAAAAAAAAAAAAGAAAGAAAAATCTGTAGGAGTCCTTTTCAGTCTTTATTAAAACCAAGATGTACATGTATGCGGTGTGACCCCACAGGCTCAGAAAAGGACAGTTACCAGCAAAGTTAACAAATACTGGGGAGCTGACCCAAGATTGAGAAACATTTCGTTTCTGACCTACAAGAATGGTAAGTTTTTAAGAGTCCACCAAATGCATTCGGTAGATATACAAATCAAGCCACATTTTGGGAGTCATGGTTAACTATCCCTAGTGCCTAAATTAAAAGCTATTTTAGACCCACAAAAACACAGTTTAAAAGATCAACCTCATCTGCCAGGAAACTGACCACTTGCTATAAAAACCAAACCAAACCAAGAAATCTCAAGATTCTTCAAACAAAAACCCAGATATTCAATGTAAAATGTTGACAATGTCTAGAATCCAAGCAAATATTGGTAAACATGCCAAAGGAACAAAAAGATATGACTTAAAACCCAGAGAAAAGTCAGTTAACTGAAAGATCTAGAACTGAAAAAGATACATAGATAAGGTTTTTAAACTGTCAATTATAAAGATATTTAAGTTATTTTGTGAATATAAATAAAAGAGAGATGGAAACTGTGTTAAAAACCAGATGTAACTTCCAGAGAAAAATACAGTATCTGCAATAAAAAAAAAAAAATCTACTTGCGTTCAAGAAAAGATTAGACACTTGGTTGAAAATTTCAGTGAATTTGAGAACATAGTAGTAGAAACTGTCCAAACTCAAAAAAGAGGAAAAATTGTTGAAAAAAATAAAGTTTAAGAGACATATTGGGAAAATATTGATTTGTCTGCTATTCAAATAATTTTAGAATTGCAAGGGAATTGGAAAGAGAAAAAATATTTGAAGAAACAATGACCAACTTCTTTCTAAATTTTATGATAACTACACAAAACACATCATATTAATCAAGTAGCTAAAACAACAATGATGAAAGAAAGCGTGTAGCCATGGGGGAAAAAATAAAACTTTATATAGAAGGAAACAAAAGTAAAAATCATGGTGAACTCATCACCGCCAAAAAATGCATTGTTGAAGACAACAGAATGACATATTTAAAGTGCTGGGGGAGTAAATGCCAATGAGAATGCTGTATCTACACAAAATACACTTCAGTAATGATGAAAAGAGAGGCGCCTGGGTGGCTCAGTTGGTTAAGCATCCGACACTGGTTTCAGGTCATGTCATGATCTCATGGTTCAGTTCATGGGATCAATCCCCACATTGGGCTCTGTGCTGACAGTCCAGAGCCTCCTTGGGATTCTTTCCCCCCACCACCACCCCCCCCTCAAAATAAACTTTAAAAAATGAATAAAAGAATACAAGAAGACAGAAATTTCAAAATACCACACTGCAAGGGTTGCTTAAAGATGCATTTCATGCTGAGGGCAAGTGATTTCAGATGGAAATTTTGATCTATAAAAAGGAATGGAGAGTACTAGGACTGGTATATTTATGGATTAAACATTATTTTCTTCATGTAAAAATTTTAAATTATATTTGATTGCTTAATAAAAAAGTGGCAAATTGTATTGTAGGCTAATGTTGACGTATACAAATAAGATCATTGGCGATAGCACATGGTGTGTTGGGTTGGCCTGTAGCTGATGTATTCAACTAAGAGTGTGCAGATTATGACCTGCTGGAGAAGGAGGACGCAAGGCCACCCACACAGGGTTGTCAGGTACCTCCCCCAGCATCCAAACTACTGCTCAGGGTCGTTTTCATAAAAAGCACAGCTTCAATACAAAAAGTCACAAGATTACCTACAGATCCCAGAAGTGGGGGAGGTGTAATGAGAAGGTTAAGGACAGTCCTCTCTGTCCTGGTTTATGACAGAACAGGAGGACATAGAGAGCAGGGTAGCAAGCACCTGTTGCATGGGCTCAACTCTAAGTGGTTATTTCCTTTTATTTATTTTTTATAAAATTTATTTATTTATTTATTTATTTATTTATTTATTTATTTGTTTGTTTGTTTGTTTAGAGCACAAGAGCAGGGGAGAAGCAAAGAGAGAAAGAGAGAGAATCTCAGTCTTAGCACTGTGCAGAGTCTGACATGGGCTTGAAGTCATGAACTGAGACATCGTGACCTGAACCGAAATCAAGAGTCTGATGTGCAACCAATCGAGCCACCCAGGCGTCCTTCTAAGTGGTTATTTTAAAAGGTGTCCTGGGAAAAGCAAATTGGGAAGCATTGTAAAGTGTACACGCAGCAACTCAAAATAGCTATTTTTCCATTACAATGGGGGATGGAAATATTCTGTTATGAGGTTCTTATGTTATATATGAAGTGATATAACATTAAACACTTTTCTTCAAGTACTTTATTTTACCCTTGAAATACCATAAAACTCATTATTCATTCAACCCTTCCTGCATCCCTCCCCACCCCATGGGAAAATTTTCGACCTGAGATTCCTTTCACCTGATTTCAGTGTTTTCAAACTGTTCCTCATTCAATTATGAGGTTAATGGGGGGCCAATAAAGCCTTTCTTTTTATTTGGACAAGGGGCATATTTTAATAGGCATGCTTTGTAAAGATTTATTTGGTTGTCATGCTCACAATACATTTGAACAGTTATCTCCTTCAATATCTATGTCTGCTCTCATCAAAGAAAAAAAAAAGACAAAAGAACACAAAAAGCCCACTTCTATGTTCTACCAGAGACTTCTGTGGCCTTATATTTTATCTCTCTTTCTTGTAGATATTTTTGTTTTTTTCTTATCATCATTCAGTAAGTAAGTTCCTTGAAGGTTAGGCATTTCATTGTACCCATCTTTGGGAATCCAAACACAGAGGAAAAATAGGTCAAAATAAATTCAAGAAATATTTTCAGATTTCACTTTTGCTTCTCTTTGCGAAACACAAAAGCAAAATGTATACACAACACACCGACACTCACACACACACACACACACACACACACACACACACACAGAAACACACACACACACAAATGTGTGTCCATTCTTATTAAAGTAGTCTTGGTAGATCAAGTAAATCAAACAGCATTTAAACAGGAACAGTATTTAGGTCTGACTTGCCTTAATTGGATATTTATATTGATAAAGTTGAATGTCTAATGGGTTTATTTTTCAGGTTGAAAGGATAAATTTAATGACTCAATCTCAAGAGAGGATTTTTATTTAATACAAGTAAAAAGAAGGAAAACCATGTTTATTTTATTAGAAAGAGCATCATTTAATTTAATCTGCTTAATGATATCCAAGAATAGTTGGTGAGTTGATATCTTACGTATTATCATAATACAAAGGAATATCAACACAGATTTTTAAAAGAAAGGAAAAGCCTCCACATGAGTACTTAAGTATCTGTAATAATGGAGACTAATCTGTATATTTATAAGGTGAGTAGGAGTTTTTCCTTCCTGTAGTAAAATTTTCCAGGTACTTATTTCATTTGACTAATAAATTCTATTTCCTATTTATGTCACACTTCTATGCCCTGTAAAGTGCTTTCTATTGTCAGAAACATTTATTAGACCCTTACTGTGTATAGGAAATCTATGTCATTGGTTGCATTTCTCTTTCCAAGTGGATATCTTGACTTCATCATGATCCGCCTTGAAATGCAAAACTAGTGAAATTAAAGCAGACACACATTTAAAAACCACAAAGTGGATATGATAAAGCCTCTTATATAAGCCATTTTGGATACAGTATTAACTATATTCAGTTATTAATTCATATTTACTCTTAATCACATCTTTAAATACCATATTATAACTTATATGAGCTACTTTTCATCTTTCAGTGGTCACGTTTTCCTGGTAAGCCTTCTTATAACTACAGTGTATTCATAGCAATTTATTCACATATTTTAGAACTTAACATACTACATTAGAGCTTATAGTATAAAGTGGATTTATTCTTAATTATCACTTTTATTTATCCTTCCACCCTGCAAGCATTTATTGTATAAATATTATATCAAGTAGTCTGCTGGAAAGTTCTTGAAGAAAGAAAAACATTTAAACATTTCTGTCTCTCTAAAACATGTAAAGAGTTGTAATAATATTTTTGAATAAATGGCTGGAGAGATGGATGGGCGAATTAATAAAATTCCACTCCCTACTCTATTTCTGCATGGAGATGGAGTTTTTAAAAATTCACTAATAAGAAGAAACTTTTCTTTGTTTATTTAACAAAATATTGTAAGCTCAAACTTATTAAGGAGAAATGACAAGACAACTGAAAATTAAGCTATAAAACCATTAATCTTAACTCTTTTTTTTACTTCCCCCAAAATTTAGTAGTGGACTTTCCTGGAATTGTCTTACTGTCATGGAGGTATTCATAATTATATTATTTAATTTGTAATAAGTACTATAAACTAGTTGATTTGTGTTTATCCTCATGTTTCCCAATTTCTACACATTTTACAGGCAACTTATCTTGGTGATGATGAAATTGTCCATGTCTTTATTACATTTGGTAAACCAGAAATCAAAACAAAAAATGGTAGAATCCAAAATCAAAAAGGAGAAAAACGTGAGTTACAAGGAAACAATTGTTTACATTAAGAAATGTGTTAGGCAAAATTGCTGACAAGTATTTTTTTTAAAAACATAATTCTGACATTCATGAAAGAAAAACCTGTCTCAAAATATCAGTTGTGTGCACTTGTCAGGAAAGGGATGAAACAAAACAAATTAAACACTTAAAAGTGCCAAAATAGTTAACTGAAATACTACTTTGACTTAAAAAAATTATACACAAGCACCTAGTAAAGTCTCTAAAGTCTTCATTAACTTCACCCATGCCTTATGTTGGTGTTAATTATAACTGTGTATTCAATCTTTCTTGAATAATAACTCATCCTTGCCCACTGGCTTCAATTATTACACTTTTTTAGTAAATAATTTCCAAAATATTTCCTTTTCTAATAGATCTGTGCTAGGCCATAAGGCAATTAATATTCACCTTCCTATTGACTTTCTAGTTTGGCCCGATTCTTCACATCCAATAGTTTTTCATGTGTTAGTTATCTCCTATAGTTTTCCCATGATATTTTCTATATTGATAAATAGCCTTACCATACACACACCCACATTAGAAACCTGTGATTTACTAAATCTCCGTTACTTAATTACTTAATTTACCCTAATTAATACGTGTGGAAATGGATACCAGAAAAGATGCAATGATTTTGCAGACAGGCATTAGAAATACAGTCAGAAATTTAATCCATCAGTTCTATATTCCAGCCCAACTCTCCTTTCAGTAACCAATGGTGGAAATATATTCGATTTCTTCCCTCCTGGCTCTCAGAAATTTTGCTAAAGAGTTTGGGAACATGGCAGATGCACACAGCGTGTATTTCCTAGAAACACAACTACATTACCTCACTTACTTACTTAGTTGTGCCCCCCTTAGCCCAGTGTAATGAGTCAAGTTTAGTAGAGCCAACAAGATGATTCCCTTCTCCATCTCAGCAGTGTTAAAATGGGAACGTATACTAGTTTTGCTTATGGGTTGAATTCTGATGGGAGGTTTAAGGGAAAGAAATACTTGCATTTAAAAAGAATAGTCTGCATTGTAGAAGACTAAGGAAAAAGCAAGCATTATATTGAAACTTGAGTGAAAAATTATGTATATAAGTGTACATATGTTTTAATTAGGTAACTAGAGGAAATATTTATGAGAAGAGCGCCCCTATAGTAAGTTAACCTGCTTCTTAGAGCAAAGCACACGAAAATGGGATAGTGGACAAAGAGAAACTGAGGCAATAATAAACATGATAAATCCAGTCTAGATCTTTAAACAGATCAACTTCAAAAGTGTTTCTGACGGAAGATAGCAATATCCTGGTACTATTTGCATCTTTTATTTTATTTTATTTTTTTAATTTTTTTAATTTTTTTTTCAACGTTTATTTATTTTTGGGACAGAGAGAGACAGAGCATGAACGGGGGAGGGGCAGAGAGAGAGGGAGACACAGAATCGGAAACTGGCTCCAGGCTCTGAGCCATCAGCCCAGACCCTGATGTGGGGCTCGAACTCCCGGACCGCGAGATCGTGACCTGGCTGAAGTCGGACGCTTAACCGACTGCGCCACCCAGGCGCCCCCTATTTGCATCTTTTAAAGCTGACGGCAATGGAACCTAGTGTTTTTAGGTGATATGAACAAGGTCACACAGTTAGTAAGTTACAAAGATGAAACTTGAAACTGAATCTCCATTCCACCATGCCAGTGTTCTTTACATTTAACAACAACAACAACAACAACAAACAAAAAACAAAACAATGATTCAGACTGAATAGGATGAGAGGTAAGAGAGAGAAAGCAAACAACAGCTCTCTTAGTAAGTTATTTGGTAAAGTTATGCCAAATTTAGGGCCTTGATTACAATACTAGGAGTAGGAATAGAATCTGAAGAATGGCTTTTTTTAGACATGCTAATGATAAGGCAAGAGTTAAGAATGTAAATACATGGGAATCATCCAGCTGAAAGGGTCCAAAATCTAAAAGAAGGTGTTATAGTCAAGAAAAGTCACTTGATGAGGGCAAGGATAATGGTATTGAATTAAATCTTAATGATTTTTATCATAAATGTAATAGACACTCATTGAAAAAAATGTATTTTAAGATGGAAAAAAATTATAACCTCCATTTTAGTCCCATTTGCCCATCTACAATCAGACGTGTCAAGAATAGTGTCTGGTAAATACTTGATCTCCCATAAACGTTGCATAAAGGAATTGCATTACTTCTGGTATTATTATCACAGTGATTCAGTGGTAGAACAAGGATTTAAGTACCTGCCCTCGCAGAGGACATTTACTTGGTAAATATACGACAGTGAAAAAATCCAGGGAGTCAGAAGTAGTGATTCTCTAAGGCATCGTGTATTTTGTATATGAAGAATTTTTCATGTGGATAACTTATATATTACACACGTCTAAATTCCCAGGTAAAGATGATTCAGTCAGTCTAAAACAAAGTGCAATTAGAGTCAAATTTACAGGAAGTATTTAAAACACGGTTTTGATTTCTTAACCAGTTTTGGATTACCCTTACACTTAGTGTTTAATTATCAGATGTGGTCACCCGAGCTTTTACTCAGGAATCTGAGAATGAAAAAGTGAGAGATAAAAGGCTAGTCAGAAAAACATTCAAAAGCTGTCTGCTTCTTGCAGAAACTTCTTGCTTTCTTGCAGAAACTCTTCCCACTGACCTTTCATCATAGGGATTTGGCCTTTCTTGTACTGCTGAGGTGGCCTGACTCTGCCGATGGTTCTACTCAGATGCCATGTTTTTCAAAATATTCTCAGAGACTATTTTTACTGTAGCTCAGTTTATAGTAACTTCAGATAGTGTGGCTAGAAATTCGCTAGCAGAACAGCACAAATGCTCTGCAACTAGATGCAATGAGACCTTGAATTCAGCATTTATTTAAGCTCTTCACAAACATTAGCGTCTGTAATGAATCCTCCCAATTCCTCCTCCTTAAGTCATATTTCATTGTCCTTGATTTACAAACATAGACCTAAAATATCAGGGAAATGCATAGCGCAAGTTGTCAGACAAATCTTTTTTAAACACTACCTTAGGCATATTATTCTCCTCCTGAGGAGCATCATATTTTCTCCCACGTTATTTCTAAATCCTTCTATTTCTGCCCCCAAAAATCTAGCCTCTAGCCACCCAATCTTTAGTTCTTAAGTCTTAATAATACTCAGCACGTCTCTTTTTTTTTTTTTTAGATTTTTTTAATGTGTATTTATTTCTGAGAGAGAGACAAAGAGACAGAGAGAAAGACAGAGGCACAGAGTATGAGCGGGGGAGAGGCAGAGAGTGAGGGAGACACAGAATCCACAGCTATCTTGAGACTCTGAGCTGTCAGCACAGAGCCCAAAGTGGGGCTTGAACCCACGACCCACAAGATCATGACCGAAGCTGAAGTCAGATGCCCAACCGAGCCATCCAGGCACCCTGACATATCTCTCATCTGAGAAGTCAGACCTCTTGATTGCTCCCTGAACACAATAGTATTTCTTCCCTTTATTAGGGTAATTATTAGAAGTGCAATCTTTGGGGCGCCTGGGTGGCGCAGTCGGTTAAGCGTCCGACTTCAGCCCGGTCACGATCTCGCGGTCCGGGAGTTCGAGCCCCGCGTCGGGCTCTGGGCTGATGGCTCAGAGCCTGGAGCCTGTTTCAGATTCTGTGTCTCCCTCTCTCTCTGCCCCTCCCCCATTCATGCTCTGTCTCTCTCTGTCCCAAAAATAAATAAACGTTGAAAAAAAAAATTAAAAAAAAAAAAGAAGTGCAATCTTTATCATACATTCATATTCTGGTATGAACCTCCTCCAGTCTATCTACTATGCTGTTGTACGGTGAATTTCCTATATAAGAGATTTTGATCACATTCCCCTCTTGATATCTTTCGTATTTTGGTTGAGTATGCTTAGTAAGTAGGGAGGTGTCTTTTTCAACTTGGCTCAGTATATTGATTATTGATTATACTGTCATAATTTTCTAGGTGTTTCACAAATACCTTGTTTTGTTCTCACAACAATCCCATGAGGAACGCATCACTGTTACTGTTTTATGAAAGAGGACAAGTTTGCTTTGTGTCTGATACAAGAATCAGAT
The DNA here is from genome assembly GCF_022837055.1 of Prionailurus viverrinus. Taxonomy (NCBI): domain Eukaryota; kingdom Metazoa; phylum Chordata; class Mammalia; order Carnivora; family Felidae; genus Prionailurus; species Prionailurus viverrinus. The sequence goes on from NC_062564.1 coordinate 181,610,359, forward strand.
TTTCTGACAACACAGAATATCAGGTATTGCACTTTTAATTTGCTGAATAGATGATCGAGAAACTTTCAAATGAGTAATATGTCTTCTTTCCTCTGGGAGAGTCCTTAGCTTGTTTATACAACTAAGTTAGTGTATGGGTATACTGTTGGCCCAATTACTTAAACTTCATTATTTAGGGATAGACAAAGATAATTGGACCAATTCTGTTGAAAATAACTGCCCTTGAAGCTCAAAATACCAAACTTTCTTCATGACAGATGTATTAGTTTTCTAAGACTTCCCTTATAAAGTACCACAGACTGGGTAACTTATACAACATAAATATGTTTCTCAGAATACTGGGGGCTAGAGTCCCAGATCAATGTGTCTGTAGAGTTCGTTTCTTCTCAGGCCTCTCTTGTTGGCTTGTAAATGGCTGTCTCCTCCTTGTGTCTTCACATGGTTTTTCCTCTGTACATGTCTGTGTCCTAATCATCTCTCTTACAAGGACACCATTCAGATTGGATTAGAGCTTGTCCTAATGACCTCACTTTAATTTAATAATCCCTTTAAAGACTGGATCTCCAAATATTGTCACATTCCGAGGTATGGCGCTTCAGGGTTTCAACATAGGAATTTGAGGTGACACAAATTGGTCTATACCAACAAATAATGTAGTAGCTAAATATAGACGCCACTATATTCCAAGGAGTAAATTATACAATTCCAAGGAGAGAACTTGGTTAAATATTCACTTCAAAGGAGTTTCTAATATAACCATTCTATGAAGTGGAAATATGCCAGTGAAGATAAATTCGGAGAGAAAACTGACATAGGAAGAGTTAAATTTGTGCCAGAATATATTTTTTCAGTTTTCTACAGAAACACAGTCCCATCTGGCAGAAGACCAAATAAGAAGGAGAAAACTTAGGATGTTATTTTGCTTTTGTTCATTTATCCATCTGTCTACATGAACCCTATGACATTGTTTTCCAAATGGAAGCCTACTAATGCCAGAAACATGGTACTTGGCCTGAAATTATCAATGCTTAGCCAGTTTCAGTTTAAGAGAAGATAATATTACTGAAAAATTTCATTTCTTAAATATGACTACACTTGCCAAAAACTAAAATTTTCAATAACATTACTCAGTATATGCTTTTTAGCCCTTTGAATCTATATTTTATTGTGCTTCATATAAATACAGGTATATTTTTTCTTTGGTTCATTCATACATTTTCAGAGTTATTTAAGCTATTTTAAAATACTACTTTAAAAAAAGGTTTAATGTTTATTTATTTTTGAAGGAGAGAGAGACAGAATGTGAGTGGGGGGGGGGGCAGAGAGAGAGGGAAACACAGAATCTGAAGCAGGCTCCAGGCTCTGAGCTGTCAGCACAGAGCCCAATGCGGGGCTCAGACTCACAAATTGCGAGATCATGACCTGAGCGGAAGTCAGACGCTTAAATGACTGAGCCACCCAGGTGCCCCTTAAAATATTACTTTTAATACTGGTTTTTGGCAGAAAAAACACTAAAGATTTTTTTTAGCCACATCCCACTTTTGTTATAGATTCTAATAAAGTAATTTAAAAAGTAACAAATATAATTTGCTCAACAAAAATTACTCATGTTGCTTGACTTTTTTGAGTAATATATCAATTAAAATGTCATGCTCTTACTATATTTATTGTATTAGTATATGGGCAAATGACATTTTAATTGGCTTTCTTTGTATCTTTTCAAATACCACAGAGCATAATGTTTACCAGTAGTATGGTTGCATGATTTGTTGAAGCAACAATGTCTAGTAGTAAATTATTATATCTTTCTATTGTCTATCTGCCTTCTATTAACTATCTATAGATATGGACTTTTTCCCCAAAATAAATATAATACATATTTCTCATTACCTTTGTTATTTATGTATCTATATTTTTCCTTCCTCATCTATGTAAGAAATGTTTGAAAATATCTATAACATTTAGCAACTTTATGAAGTATTAATTATGCTACCATCCATAAAGTAGACCAAACAATTATTACTTATGTCTATCCATATGCATATAGTTTTATAAAGTTGAAGTCATTCTGTATGTATCCATTTTCCCACTTAATTAGTATTGTTCCCATGTCCTAAAATACCATTGGGCTGAAGACCACTGGTATAATGTGACCAGAACCTAATGTGCATCATTTTCCCTCTCTTTCAATCTCAAGTTTATCAACAGATTAGAGCCCCCAAACTCTCTAAAACCATAAAAAAATATTTGAGCCTAGAATGATGTCGGGGTTGGGATGCCTATCACCTGGGCAGCTGAAAATCTTCATATAACTTTGGACTCCCCAAAACTTAACTACTAATAACCTAAACCTTACCAGTAACAACAAGCCAGTTAGCACACATTTTTGTATGTTATTTGTACTATATACTACACTTTTATAATAAAGTAAGCTAGAGAAAAAAACATGTTGCTAAGAAAACTGTAAGAGAAAATACATTTACAGGAGTGTATTTACTGAAAAAAAAAAGCTTCATAAGTAAATAAGAACAGTTCAAACCACTGTTGTTCAAGGGACAATGATACGTGTAAAATTGTGTGTAACTTCCTGATAAAGTTGAAAGCTTCATATAAATTTGGCAATGATTTATAATAATATGATTTATTCAATATTATGGTATATTTTTACAATAAATATTACGTCCTTTTGTATTTTGTAATTAAATGTCCTTTTTAAATTGTGTTTCACTTAGGTAACTTAGAATTAATTAAAAAAATTAAGAAATACTTATAAAGATATTCCATGCAAATGGAAACAAAATGAAAGCTGGGGTAGCAATACTTAGATCAGACAAAATAGACTTTAAAACAAACACTGTGATAAGAGACAAACAAGGCATTATATAATAACAAAGGGATCAATCCAAGAAGAAGATGTAACACTTGTAAGTACGCACCAAAATAAGAACATCTAAATATATGAAGCAAATGTTAACAGAAACAAAGGGAGAAATTTACAGTAATGCAAAAATGCAAACCATAGTAGTAATGCAAAAACCACAGGGGAGCTTAACATTCCACTAACATGGATGGATAGATCATCCAGAATGAAAATCAATAAGGAAACATTGGCCTTGAACAATACATTAGAGCAAACAGACTTAAAAGATACATACAAACAATCCATCCCAGAGCAGATGAATATGTATTCTTAAGTGCCATGGAACATTCTAAAGAATAGATCATATGTTAGGCCACAAAGTCTTAAAAGATTGGAAAAAAAGATTGGAATCATATCAAGAATCTTTTCTGACCACAAATGTATAAAACTAGAAATCAATTACAAGAAGAAAACTGAAAAAAAAAAAAACTACAAACACATGAAGTCTAACAAGCTACTAAATCATTGAGTCAACAAAGAAATCAAAAGGAAATTTTAAAAAATACCTTGAGACAAATAAAAAGGAAAACACAGCACTCCAAAATCTCTGGGATGCAGGAAAAGCATTTCTAAGAAGGGAATTTATGGCCATACAGGCCTACATCAAGAAATTAAAAAAAAAATTCAAATAAACAATCTAGCTTTACATCTAAAGAAGCTAGAAAAAGAAGAACAAACAAAGCCCAAAGCAAGGATGGTTCATATCCACAAATCGGTCAACATGATATACCACATTAAAAATGAAGGATGTGGGGCACCTGGGTGGCGCAGTCAGTTAAGCGTCTGACTTCAGCCAGGTCACAATCTCACGGTCTGTGAGTTCGAGCCCCGAGTCAGGCTCTGGGCTGATGGCTCAGAGCCTGGAGCCTGCTTCGATTCTGTGTCTCCCTCTCTCTCTGCCCCTCCCCCGTTCATGCTCTGTCTCTCTCTGTCCCAAAAATAAATAAATGTTGAAAAAAAAATAAAAAAATAAAATAAAAATGAAGGATGAAAACCTTGCAATCATCTCAATATACACATAAAAGGCATTTGACAAAATTTAACATCTGTTCCTAATCAAAAGTCTCAATAAAGTGAGTACAGAGGGAACACGCCTCAATATAATAAAGACCATATTTGATAAACACACAGTTAACATCGTAATCAATGGTGAAAACTTGAAAGCTCCTCTTCTAAGAATATGAACAAGACAGCATATCTCAGGCATCCTAGCTGCAGATTAGGCAAGAAAAAGAAATGAAAAGCATCTGAATTAGAGAGGAAGAAATAAAATTGTCATATTTGCCGATGACATGATACTATATTTAAAACACTCTAAAGCCTCCACTCAAAACTATTAGATAAATGGAATCAGTAAAATCCCAGGTTACAAAATCAATATACAGAAATCTCTGGCTTCTACACACAAATAACAAACTATCAGAGAAATTAAGAAAATAGTTCCACTTACAATTGTACCAAAACGAATAAGGTACATAGAAATAAATGTAAGTGAGATAAAAGACTAGTATTCCAAAAACTTTAAGACACTGATGAAACAAATTGAAGACAAAACAAATAAGTTGATGTTCTCATGGACTGGTTTAATTAATATTGTGAAAATCTCTATAGTACCCAACACAATCTATAGATTCAATGTAATCTATATCAAAACTTCAATGGCATTTTTCATTTGAACTAAAAGTTGTATGGAACCAAAAAGACCCCAAATAGCCAAAGCAATCTTAGGAAGAAAGCACAAAACTGAAAGCAACCTGCTCCTGGCCTTCAAATATACTGCAAAGCTATAGTCATCAAAACAATATGACACTGGCACAAAAACAAACACATAGATCAACAGAACAGGATAGAGAGCCCATAAATAAAGCCACCCTTATATGGTCAATTGAGCTACAACAGAAGAGGGAAGAATATACAATGGGGAAAAAATAGTCTCTTCGTTAAATGGTGCTGAGAACACTGGATAGCTACATGCAAAAGCATGAAACTGAACCACTCACTGTCTCATCCCATACACAAAAACAAACTCAAAATGAATTAAATGTGAGACCTGAAACCATAAAACTCCTAGAAGAAAACATAAGCTGTAATTTCTTAAACATTGGCCATAGCAACATCTTTTCTAGATATGTCTCCTCGGGCAAGGGCAACAAAAATAAACAAATGGGACTACATCAAACTTAAAAGCATTTGCATAGCAAAGGACACCATCAACAAAATAAAAAGGCAACATGCTGAATGGGAGAAGATATTTGGAAATGACAGATTCAATAATGGGTTAAAATCCAAAATATATCTAAAAGCTTATAAAATACAATATAAAAAATCCCATTAAAATTGGGCAGAGGAGGGGTGCCTGGGTGTCTCCCTCGGTTAAGCATCTGTCTTCAGTTCAGGTCATGATCTCTTGATCATGTGTTCAAGCCCCACATGGGGGTCTCTGCTGTCCTCACAGAGCCCACTTCAGATCCTTTGTCCCTCCCCCCTGCAGACTCCCCCCTTTCTAAAATACACACAGAAAAGTGGGCAGAGGACTTGAGTAGACATTTTTCCAAAAAAGATATAAAGATGGCCTCCAGGCACATAAAAAGATGCCTAACATCACTAACCAACAGAGAAATGCATATTAAAACAACAATGAGTTATCACCTCACACATATCAAAACAGCTATTATGAAAAAGACAAGGAATAACAAGTTGGCAAGGATGTGGAAAGAAGGGTGCACTGTTGGTAGAAATGTAAATTGGTGCAGATACTCTGGGTGGCAGTATGAAAGTCTTTCAAAAAATAAAAAAAAAGAAGTATAAAATTCATCATTTTACTTTTATGTATTTATCCAATAAAGACAGAAACACTAATTTTAAAAACCATGTATACACCTATATTTATGATAGTATTATTTAAAATAGCTAAGATAGGGCAACAATATGTGCCCGTTGATAGATGCATATCTAAGGAAGTTGTGTTATAACACACACACACACACACACACACACACACACACACACACACTGGAATAGTCATATTAAAGAAATAAATCTTGCCATCTGCAACAACATGGATAGAGTTAGAGGGTTTTGTACTAAGTGAAATAAGTCAATGGAGAAAAGCAAATACCACAAAATTTCACTTATATGTAGAATCTAATAAAACAAATGAACAAGTACAACAACATAGAAACAGACCCATAGATACAGAGAACAGATTGATGGTTACCAGAGCAGAGCAGGAGGGGAGTGGATAAAAATATGTGAAGGGGATTAAGAGGTTCAATCTTTCAGATAGAGAATAAATAAAACTTGTGAATATAGAGTATACAGAATATAGTCAATAATATTTAACAATTTTATATGATATCAGACAGTAACTAGACTTATTGTGGTGATTTTTAATAATGTATATAAATATTATATTACTATGTTGTGCCCCTGAAACAAATACAATATTGTAGGTCAATTGTTTGATTAAAAAATTCAGAAATGTTTGGATATTTTGATTCAGTTAATACTGAAACCATTTATTTTTCTTAGAAGAAATGATTTCTTTTTTATTGGTGGAGGAGTTATTTATGTACTTTTATTTTTAAATAATTTATTGTCATGTTAACTAACATACAGTGTATACAGTGTAGTCTTGGCTTCGGAAGTAGATTCCTGTGATTCATCGCTTACATACAACATCCAGTGCTCATCTCAAGTGCCCTCCTCAATACCCATCACCCATTTCCCTGCTCCCCCCGCAAGCCCCACCCGCATCAACCCTCAGTTTGTTCTCTGTATTTAAGGGTCTTTTATAGTTTGCCTTCCTCTCTGTTTGTAATTTATTTTTCCTTCCCTTCCCCTGTGGTCTTTTGTTAAGTTTCTCATATTCCACATGAGTGAAAACATAGGATATCTTTCTCTGACTTATTTCACTTAGCATAATAGCCTTCAGTTCCATCCACATTGTTGCAAGTGACAAGATTTCATTCTTTTCCATCACTGAGTGGTACTCCATTGTATATATATTCCACCTCTTCTTTATCCATTCATAAGTTGAAGGACATTTGGGTTCTTTCCATAACTTGGCTATTGCGGATAGCACTGCTATAAATTCTGGGGTACATGGGCCCTTACGAATCAGCACTCTTGTATCCTTTGGATAAATTCCTCATAGTGATATTGCTAGGTTCTAGGATAATTCTATTTTTAATTTTTTGAGGACCCCCACACTGTTTTCCAGAGTGGCTATATGAGTTTGCATTCCCACCAACAGTGCAAGAGAGTTCCCCTTTCTCCATATCCTCACCAACATCTGTTGTTTCCTGAGTTGTTCATTTTAGCTACTCTGACCAGTGTGAGGTGGTATCTCAATGTGGTTTTGATTTATATCTCCCTGACAATGAACGATGTTGAGCATCTTTTCATATGTCCATTAGCCATCTGGATATCTTCTTTGTAAAAGTGTCTATTCATGTCCTCTGCCTATTTCTTCACTGGATTGTTTTTTTGGGTGTGGAGTTTGATAAGTTCTTTATAGATTTTAAATACTAACCAATTATCCAATATGTCATTTGCAAATACTTTCTCCCATTCCATTGGTTGCCTTTTCATTCTGTTGATTGTCTCCTTTGCTGTGCAAAAGCTTTCTATCTGGATCAGGTCCCAATAGTTCATTTTTGCTTTTATTTCCGTTGCCTTCTTTATAAGAATTTTTCATCTGAGAGCACCCAAAACATGGTATGTTCCTCTATTTTATTGAAATGTTTTTTAATCCTAAACTTGAATTTCTACTTTTCTGGCATTTAGTCCAATATCTTTTCAATATTAATTCAGTAAAATTATGTATTTTGTTGTTGTTCCCTAAATGTTTTAAAATTATATTTTCTTATGAATTATTTCTAGAATGTAATTAATACATCAATCCATATGTATTTATTTCATTGTGCCTTTTACTTGACACTTACTTTGGACATTTTTAGGTTCCTCACTAAGCATCACCTTTTCTCTCTCTTGCTCAAGGCCCTGAGTGTTTGTTTCATATATTGGTCATCCATCCACTAGATGGCGTATACCCATGAACCCGCACAGGAGTCTGTACACACACACTCTCTCTCTCTCTCTCTCTCTCTCTCTCTCTTCATGTGTTTTGAGGAATCATCACTCTGACTACAGCTCCTAGAATGGCCCCTTATTGGCACAGCAAAAATTTCATTCTCCTTAAATTGGTTCTTAAATGTACAACAAAAAAAAATAGTGAATTCTAATACAGTGAAACCTTGGTTTGTGAGCATAATTCATTACAGAAACATGCTTATAACCCAAAGCACTTGTATATCAAAGTGAATTTCCCCATAAGCAATAGTGGAAACTCAGGTGATTCATTCCACAACCTGAAAATATTCATATAAAAATGATTATAATACTGTAATATAATACAAAATCATAAAGAAACACAAAATAAAAAGAAAAATAAACAAATCAACCAGCACTTTCCTTTGAAATCTTTAGTGGCTGGTGTGAGGGAGACAAGAGTGAGGAGGGTTATTTTTTAGGATGACTTTCGCTATCACTAATGGATGTTGACTACAGTACAGTATTAATAAACTCTTGTCACATATTGTATTTAATGTAACTGTCAACAAGGCAGCAGAGGAAAGGGTCTATATCTGCAGGTGGCCTGACCTAGAATAAAGCAAAGCCTTCCTAAGGTTATTCTGGTATGGAAAAGCAAAGGACTGTCCATAGGTGCTTTGAAGTGACAAAAAAAATAATAGTGTCAGTTGTGAGCACCTTTCAATATATACACAATATACACACACTGTATATTGTGTGTTCAATATACATACTATATATATATATATACACATACACACAATATATATATATATACACACACATGTATATATATTCAATATATTCATATATATGCCAATAGTATTGTTTCCCCTCATTTCAAATAGTTATGTCTCAAATATTTGAATAAACAATTACATCCTAAATAGAGAGATGGCAGAGATATGTTCTTATTGTTCTGCTTAAATTTTTAAGACACATCTTTAAAGACTGATCATGAAGTTTAATAATGATTATTAGTATAAAGCAAATGTTTGCTGTATAATAGTAAAGTGGTTCTATACAGTAGCTTTTAAAGGTTGTATCATTTGATTTTTTTAGAAATGGATGTGGGATTTTATTTAATTCATCTGGGTAGCAGTTGAGATTACATACATATGTGTACATGTATATTTTTGTAATTGATGTATATGCAATACAAATAGGTTCCAATACATTTATCCATCTTCATAGTTCTGGAATAAAAACAAAACAAATATGATTATGGCAAAGAACGTTCTTATAATTGCTATTTATTTGATGTAGCAGTTTTGCATTTATATTATTGAGATTGAATAATTTATATTTCTAGCTATCAGTGTCATTTTTGTTTTTAAAATGCATTTATTTGTAATATATTACACAAACTAAAAAATATAATACATGCATGCTAAGAATATAGTTATGCATGCTGATTTCAAAATAACCATCCAGTTAAAAACTACTAGGAAATTACTAATGATGGGGAATGTGTACATGTGCATATCTCCTATCATATGTTGTTCTCCTCAACTTGCAAAGAAAATTATTTCCTTGAATGTTGTGCTTATCATTCTTTTATAATTTGTATTTAATTGTATCTTTTATTTCTTTGACAGATAATATCATTGTATACATATTTAATTTTGCTGAGGACAGAATTTTATAAAAATAATGTTGCACGGCATGAAACATTCTGTAGCATTTTTTTATGAAAAATGTTTCTAAGCTTGATTCAATGCACATATCCATTTACTTTCACCATGCAATTTATTCTAAAAATGTTATATTTTCTTTTTAATATGTAAATAATTAACTCAAATAGAATTGAGATTTATGTATGGTGTGTGATAAGGAGGATCCATTTTTTGTTTGTTTGTTTACAACCAATTGTTCCCACATCACTTGAAAAATCTCTTCTTTTTCCAATTACTTATCTATCATACCACTCCATCACATAAGGGGTTTCCATTCCTCTTTGGTCCCTTTTGTACACAACCCTATTTCTAGTCTCTATATTCTATTTGGTTAGTCAATTTGCCTACTTCTGTGCCAATTTTTTACTGGTTCAATTATTTTAAGTATATAAAAAGGTCTGATGTATGATATTGGTCTCAGGTGTATCTTATAGTGATAATAAAATTTAATTTACACAAATGGGTGATACATGAAATATATGAATATGGTTTTAAGTTTACAGTAAGGGAAGAAGTTAGAATGATAAATATTATATGATCTAAAAAATACTAGTACCTAACATTATATTCTTTAATTATATATGAATGTCAATTTGCCTGAGATAGTGAATTATTTAGATGAGGGATTCTAATGCTGCTCTTGTTTAAAACATCAGCAATTTTCAGCATCTGCCACAAAACAGACATTTACATATTTTTAAATGAGATGAATGTAGGAAGTCCCCAGCTGTACAATCAACCAATGATAATTCTACTTAGCCTGGGCCACAGGGTTTTCCAGTATTCTCTCCTTTAGTTAAACTTCTAAAAGGAAGATAGAAAAAGGTGACTGAGGTTCTTTCCAATGTTCTATAAACAGATATGGATAAAAGGATTCCTACCAAAGTTACAGATAATACTGAGAGCATTCTGAATGACAAAGGTTCCTAATTCTTTTCTTTCCCTTTAAAATGAATTTTGAGCAACTGCTTCTTTAACACTTCTGAAGAAAATTTAGCTTAGATATTTTTATGTAATGCCTTTGAATTGTGAACAAAAAAACATAATTTGCATCAGGGCTTAGTAAGAATCATATTAGAATATTAGTGTGCTTCATTTCATCACCATCTGGGGTAGTCACTGATCAGCTGGATTGACTTGATTCACATGCAAAACTGTGCATAGTTCTTTTTATTTTCTGTATTGTGCATATCACCCCTAGAAATTTTAAAGTTATAAAAGCTATGTTCAAGTGATTTCAGATGAAACAAAGTAGTTTGGGCACTCCAACTTTAATCAAAGTCTCAAATCTAGAAAAACTTGCATGTGCAAAATTACAAGTGATAATTTATCAAATAAAGAAATTTTGAAGTCCTCAATAACAGCCATATATACCTACACTTTTGTCTGTTATGTAGCTTTAATTTTTTTTTGAGCTAAGGGCTTCACTGAAAACACAAATCTATTTATATAAACATAGCCTTCCTAAAAGAAGGAAAAGCATTTGTCCATTTAACATGTCTAAACATTAGTCCTGGATTCCCACCACAGAGCCTAATGGGTGGGACATATAGACATACAATAAAAATATGATTATAATTCTTGTCTTCAAAGAGAGGAAAGGTTGGTTGTATTCAGATTTATTACTTGTTAACAATAGGAGAAATACTTGGGAATATTTGGTTGATAATGAGCAATAATTTCCATCAGTATATCAATGGAAATTAAGAGGCTTTCCAGGGGAAATGAAAAATGGAAATTTTCTGCTAAGTGATTTGCCCCAGGTTCTTAAAAGTAATAGAGTTCCAGTCTAAGGCAGTGTTAGAGGAACCTGAACTCACCTTCTCCATGGATATAACAAATCTACCCCTATTTATAGAATAATTTTTCCTGAAGAAGAACTGAGGCTTACTAAACAGCTGCTGCACAACAAAGGATAGGCTATATAGAGAACAGCAGGAGGGACACAGACATGGTCAAGGGAAACACCATTGCCTGACACGGCAAACTACAGAGTATGGGGATAGTACAGACAGACCATGAGTAGGTAGATCTGCCCTGGAGCACAGATAGAAAGCCATGGTTTAAACGGGCAAATAGAATATAAAGGCACCAGCATAAGAACCCTGACAAATGACAGAGGAGCTACTGGAACTCTGGCCAGGTCAGAGGGGCTGGTGAGCACCACAGTTTATACACACCCTTGATAGCTCAGCTAGGAGCAGGGTCTGGGCACCACAGCCAGCTTGCCACTTTAGTGAGCCCAGGCCCCTAGCTCCTGGCAGTCCCAGAAGCCCTAATACTACCCCGAATAAACGTCAGTTTAAAGGAGCAACTTTAATTACCATACCTTTTGTAAAATAAGGTTCAACAAAACCGGAATTCAATTTGTTAAAGAAAAGAAAAATCACCTCAAAAAAAAATCAGCAAATAGAATACAAAGGAACTAACCCTAGAACCTTGCCAATGGGAGAGGAGCTGCCAGAACACTGTCCAAATCGGAGGTTCTGGGAAGCACCACAGTTTACATTCACCCTCCACCTTGATAGCATGGACATGAGCAGTGTCTGGGTGTCAGCCTATGGCCTCAGTGAGCCGGGGGCCTCTAGCCTATACTAACCAAAGTCACCAAACAAGGTGGTACCCGTGTGGTACACACCAGGATACCCTGGTCAGTGCTCCTTATAGCTCCAGCCATTGCACCAAGGTGACACAGGTGAAAAGCACCTTGGAACGCTCTAGGCCCACACCATTTCGGCTCCAGATGGCTTACTAGGGCACTACTGGTGCAACCTCACATGGAGCCTCTCTCCATGGCTCATACACGCAAGACCATTCTTTCAAGTTTAGGAGAAGTAGCTATTCTGCATCATTCATAGAAACACACAGAAAGTCAAGCAAAAGGAGAAGAGAGAGAAATGTGCTCCAAATGAAAGAACAAGACAGGTGCCCAGAGAAAGAAAGAAATGAAATGGAGACAAGCAACGCACCTCATAAAAAGTTTAACATAATAATTGTAAAGATGCTTATCAGACTGGAGACCAACAGTGGAAGATCTCGGTAAGAACTGCAACAAAAAGAGAAAATATAAAAAAGAATTAGAGTTGAAGAATACAATAACTGAAATGAAAAATACACTAGAAGGAATCAAAGGTTTATTAATGGATGCAGAAAAATAGATCAACAGTTTGCAAGAAAATGATGGGAAGCTTTCAAGCTGAACAGCAAAAAAAAAAAAAAAAGTTAAGGGACATCTTAGATGACACAAAGCAAGTAAACATTCACATAAAAGGGGTTTCAGAAGAAGAAAAGAGAGAAGGGGCAGATTTTTTTTCAACAAATTTTTTGAAGAAATAATAGCCGAAAACTTTCCTAAACTGGAGATGGAACCACAGGAAGTTGAGAGAATTCCAAATAAGATGAACCCAATGAGGTCTACATTATGATACATAATAATTAAAATTTCAAAGATAAAAGATAAAGAGATAATTTTTTAAAATTTGTTAACGTTTACGTTTACTTAATTTTGAGAGACAGAGACAGAGAATGAGCAGGGGAGAGGCAGAGAGAGAAAGATACAGAATCCAAAGCAGCCTCTAGGCTCTGAGCTGTCAGCACAGAGCCAGACATGGGGTTTAAACCCACAAACCATGAGATCATGACCTGAGATGAGGTCGGATGCTTAACCGACTGAGCCACCCAGGTGCCCCTAAAAAGAGAATTTTTTTAAAGCAGCAAGAGAGAAACAAAAAGTTATTTACAATGGGAAACTCCATAAGGCTATCAGATTATTTTTCAGCAGAAACTGCATGACAGAACAGAGTGGCATGATATATTCTAAGTGAGGAAAGGAAAAAAATCAACCAAGAAAAATCTACCCAGCAAGATTATAATTCAGAATCAAGGGAGAGAAAACGAGATTCTTTTTTTTTTTTTTTTTTTTCCAACGTTTATTTATTTTTGGGACAGAGAGAGACAGAGCATGAACGGGGGAGGGGCAGAGAGAGAGGGAGACACAGAATCGGAAACTGGCTCCAGGCTCTGAGCCATCAGCCCAGAGCCTGACGCGGGGCTCGAACTCCCGGACCGGGAGATCGTGACCTGGCTGAAGTCGGATGCTTAACCGACTGCGCCACCCAGGCGCCCCAAAACGAGATTCTAAGACAAACAAGAGTTAATGAAATTCACCACCACTAAACTGACCTTATCAGTAATATTAAAGGGACTTTTGCAAGTGTGTGGGGGGAAGGCCTTAATTACAAATAAAAAAAAATGAATAACAAATATGGGAAATATGACAATATATACTTAAAACGTGGAGGGCATGTGAAAAAGCTGGAGTTGCAATACTTATATCAGACAAAATGGACTTGAAAACAAAGACTGTAATGAGACAAAGAAGTGCACTGAATAATGATAAAGTGATCCATCCAATAAGAGAATGTAACAATTATAAATATCTACACACCAAACATTGGATCATCTAACTACATAAAGCAACAATTAACAGACATAAGGGAGAAATCCACAGTAATGCAATAAGAGTAAGGGACTTTAACACTCTACTTAACTTTGATGAGTAGATTATCCAGGCCGAATATCAATAAGGAAAATGACTTTAAACAATACATTAAAACAGATGGACTTAACAGGTATTTACAGAACATTCCATCCAAAAACGTGAATACCCACTTTTTTTTCAAGTGCACATGGAACAACTTTCAGGATAGGTCACATATTAGGCCACAAATAATCTCAATAAGTTTAAGAAGATTGAAATCATGAACCTTTTTCAAACACAATGGTATGAAACTAGAAAACAGCCACAAGGAAAACAAAAACAAAAGCAAAATTTGAAAACACAAACCCCAAACAACATACTACTAAACAACTAATAGGTCAATGAAGAAATCAAAGAGAAAGTTTAAAAAATGATACATGGAGACATATAGAAATGAAACACAATGGGACAAAGTTTTCAGGACAGAATGTTCTAAGAGGAAAAAAAAAATTATACAAACACAGGCTTCAAGAAATAAGAAAAATCTCAGAAAAAAACTAACCTTACACCTAAACAAATTGGAAAAAGAGGAACAAAAACCAAAGCTATAAAAGGAAGGAAATAATAATGATCAGAGTAGAAATAAATAAAATAGAGACATAAAAGAAAACAATAAAACCAAGAGCTGTTTCTTTGAAAAGATAAACAATTTGATAAACATTTAGCCAGACTTATCAAGAATAAAAAGGGGACTCAAATATATAAAACCATAAATGGAATAGGAAACATAACAACCAACATCACAGAAATACAAAGAATTATGAAATACCACTATGAAAAATCGTATGCCAACAAATTGGACAACCTAGAAGAAATCAATAAATTCTTAGAAGCAAACAATATTTCAAAACTGAAGCAGGAAGAATTAAAATATCTGAACAGACCAAATGCTAGTAACAACATTGAAATGGTAATCAAATAAACTCCCAACAAACAAAAGTCCAGGACCAGGAAGCATTACAGTTGAATTCTACCAAACCATTTAAAGAAAAGTTGATAACTATTCTCCTCAAACCATTCCACAAAGTAGAAGAGGAAGGAGAGCAAATACATTCTACAAGGTCAGCATTACCATGATACTGAAACCAGACAAAGATGTACCAAAAAGCAAACAAAACAACCTCAAAACAACAAAAACAAACAAAACCCAAAAGTAAAGGCAAATATCCCCAATGAATATAGATACAAAAATCCTCAACAAAATACTAGCAAGCCACATTCAACGGCACATTAAAAGGATCATTTCCATGATCAATTAGGAATTATTCTAGGGATGCAAGAGCAGTTCAATATTTACAAATCAATTGATGTGATACACCATTTAATTAAGAATAAAAATCATGATCACCTCAACAGATGCAGAAAAAGCATTTGACAAAATTCAACATCTGCTTGTAACAAAAGCTCTCAACAACGTGGGTTTAGAGGAAACAATCTTCAACATAATGAAGGCCATATATATATATATATATATATATATATATATATACACATATATATATGACAAACCAACAACTAACATCTAAGTCAATGGTGAAAACCTGGGAGCTTTTCCTCTAAGATTAAGAACAAACAAGGATGTACACTATCACCATTTTCGTTCAATATAGTACTACAAGTCCTAGCCATAGCAATCAGACAAGAAGAAATTAAAGGCATCCAAATTGATAAGAGGTGAAACTGTCACCATTTGCAGATAAGGTGACACCATATGTATCGAAAATCCTAAAGATTTCACCAAAAAAAATAGAATAAATGAATTCAGTAAAGTTGGAAGATAGAAAATTAATTAATACCTTAAAATTGGTTGCATTTTTATATACTAATAACAAAGTAACAGGAAGGGAAATTAAGAAAGCATTTCATTTACAATTGCACCAAAGAGAATAAATTACTTAGGAATAAACATAACCAAGGAGGTGAAAAAATTTATAATCTGAAAACCAGGAAACACTGCTGAAACAATTGAAGACAACACTGAAAAATGAAAATATATTTTATGATCATGGATTGCAAGAATTAATATTGTTAAAATAGTTACACTACCCCCCAAAAAATAACCCTGCAGCTTCAATGCAATCCCTACCAAAATTCCAATGACATTTTTAACAGAACAAGTAATACTAAAATATGTATGGAGCCACAAAAGGCCCTGAATAGCCAAAGCAATCTTGAAAAAGAACAAAGTTGGAGGTATTACACACCCAGATTTGGAGATTTATTGTAAACCTATAGTAATCAAAACAGCAATAATGCTGTCACAAAAATAGACACATTGATCAATGGAACAGAACAGAGCCCAGAAATAATCCCATTCTTGTATAGATATTAATCTATGACAAAGGAAGTAAGAATATACAATGGTGAAAAGAGTCTCTTCGATATATGATGCTGGGAAAACTGGACAGCTACATGCAAAGGAATGACACTAGACCACTTTCTTACATCACACACAAAAATAAACCCCAAATGAATTAAAGACCTAAAACCATAAAACTCCAGGAAGAAAAAAGTAGACTGTAAACGTTTGGATATCAACCTTAGCAATATTTTTCTAGGTATGTCTTCTGAAGCAGGAGAAACAAAAACAAAAATAAACTATTGAGACTATACAAAAATAAAAAGATTTACACAAGGAAGGAAACCATCAACAAAATAAAAATGCAACCTACTGAATGGGAGACTATATTTGCAAATGATGTATCTTATAAGGTGTTAATATTCATAACATATAATCTTATGTAAGCAATCCAAAATATATGAATAACTTCTACAACTCAACATTTAAAAAAAATGCAAATAATCAAATAAAAAATGGGCATAGGACTTGAATAGATTTTTCCAAAGAAGACAAATACATGCCCAACAGACACATGAAAAGATGTTCAACATCACTCACCATCAAGGAAAAGCAAATCTAAACGACAGTGAGGTATCATCTTATACCTGTCAGATGACTAATATTAAAAAAAGCACAAGAAACAGTAAGTGTTGCTGAGGACATGGAGAAAAAGGAACCCTAACCACTGTTAGTGGTGATGTGACTTCCCACTATGGAAAACAGCATAGAGGTTGCTCAAAAAATTAAAAATTGAATTATCATAGGATCCAGTAATTCCACTACTGGATATTTACCAAAAGAAAATGAAAACACTACTTGAAAAATATATATGTACCCCTATGTTCATTGCAGCGTTATTTACAATAGCCAAGTTATGGAAGCATCCAAGTGTTCATCAATCGATGAATAAAGAAGCGGCATATGTATGTAATGGAATATTATTCAGCCCTAAAAAGAAATGAAATCTTACCATTCCTGACAACATGGATGAATCTAGAGGGTATTATGCCAGGTAAAACAACTTAGAGAAATAAATTGATCATACGATTTCACTTATATATGGATTCTAAATCAATAAAACAAATGAATAAACAAACCAACAAACAAAAAGCTGAAACAGACCCACAAAGAACAAACTATTGGTTGCCAGAGGGAAGAGGAGTGGTCGGTATAGTCTCCCAGCTATGGAACGAAAAAGCCATGGGGATAAACTGTACAACATAGGGAAGAGTGTCAATTATACCCTAATAGAGGTTCATGGTGACTGACAGAAGCTACTCTTGTGGTGATCACAGCCTATTGTCCAGACTTGTGGACAATAGTCTCCCAGCTATGGAACGAAAAAGCCATGGGGATAAACTGTACAACATAGGGAAGAGTGTCAATTATACCCTAATAGAGGTTCATGGTGACTGACAGAAGCTACTCTTGTGGTGATCACAGCCTATTGTCCAGACTTGTGACATCACTGGGTTGCACACCTTAAATTAATGTAACATTTTGTCTCAACTATACTTGGATAAAATAAAAAAAAAAACAATAATAAAGGCGATAGATGTTTAAGGTGGAAAAACAGAAAGCTTTTAGTGGAAAGCTTTCAATGCACAATCATGCACATGTCAGGTGACACTGCATGCGGGTCTGTGGGGACAGTGTCAGCTAAGTGACAAATGAATAAAACCAAAAGAGTGTGACTTTACAGTGGAGGTATATTCCAGGCAAGAAGAAAAACAAATACAAAGACTAAGGTTTAGTGGGTATGCATATTCCAGGAACAGCGGGAAGGTAGCATGAACTCAGTAGAGAAAGGAGCTCATGAGAATGTGGCTCAAGTCTGAGAGAAGGCAATGAGGAGAGGGAACCCCACAAGGCTTAAAAATTTTGCAAGAGTGCTTGTGAAACCTAGTCTCTATTCCAATCCTTTGTTCATGTTTTATTTAATATGTGAAATACTGTGAATAGATAAAAATTAAGTTGCATTTATCTTAAAAACAATCATACCAGACTATGTTAGTTTATTAATAAGATCCGTTTTGAGTCATGGATTCAGGTCTTCAAAGCAATTCCAGAAGAGGTCATTATAACTACTTAAGAGAGGAAAACAGTACATGAGGGAGTGAGCAGTGTGGTCTGAGGGTGTATCCCTGAAAGAAGTTTCAGAAAATGGACAGAACTAGCTGAAGCAGGGAAAGGCCATCAAAAATCCAACGTTGCTCGCTGAACAACTTGCCTCCTTGAAATTAATCCATGTATTTCTCCATAATTGTTCCACAATGGCTTTACTGAAAATTATCCCACTAGCTATTTTTGGTGAGTTGGCCATATGCTACCAACTGATGATCTAGACTCTGGAAATTTTTTGTGTGTATTTTGACTATTTCCAATGTTGGAAATGCTTCTTCACACATATACCATGAAGTGAGATTCATAATGTTTAAAATACCTTCTAGGCAATAAGTCTGCATCGGCTAACATGTCTCAGTATTTCCTTTACTTAACAAAACTGTTAACCTTCTTAACAGAATGATATAAAAATGAAAACAGTTATCTTATAAACATTCTTTGACTTATAAACTATAAACCCTAGGACTTAACTTGAAAGTGATTTATATTAAATAATTATCTAATTATATAAACTCCCATTAGTGTCTGATATGTAATTAACCAAATGCAAACATTATTATTGACATTAAAATTATCAATTAAGTGGAGCTAACCCGTGTCCCCAACCTATCATCTGATGTCTCTCAGTAAGAAATAGGCATATGTTGAAAATTGGCTACCACACCATAATTTTTTTCTCCCAATAGTAAAGTTCTTGGTTCCTTCTGGATTTTCAAATTATTTTGGGGGCAGTCATAAACTATCAACCATGGCAAACCTTTATTTTTTGACCCTGTGTATAGTTATAGTTTTCAACATAGTAAAATGTTTAACCTCAGTATATTATTTCCATGCTTAGGATTGTTATGAGTCGGAATGGGTACCAGATTTTTTGGTGTCCCAATATTTTTCAATAGGTATTGAAATATTTTTTTTTCTTACTGTGAAATAGTTAAATGTATATTATTTGGCCAGGAAAGTGACACATTTGAAGCAATGTTTTTGCTCTGTACATTACCATATTATGTTTTTGTGTGGAGAGGTAGCTTTTATGCAATTTTTAATTATCAGATTAAGATTTGGTAGCATTTTACTTTGACTTTAAAAAATATAAATGGTATATTAAGTGTGCTGTTGAAAATTAAAAGATCTCCAAATAGATTTAGTTTATACAACATAATAAATTAAATCTTAACTACATGTGAAATTCCATTACTATAGCTTTTATAAATGAAAGGTTAAATGTAAATTAAAGAGTTAGAAATGCATTATGCTATATTTCAATGAATGTGGTATACCACAGTTCCTATTTCTGAGCTCTCAGGGCTGTGGGTTTGTAACAGTTCATTGCACTGCCAATAATGAGTCTGCAGGGAGCTTTGTTACAAATGTCCCAATTCTTTCATTTGCTCTATTCCCAGTGCATGCTGGGATGCCTAACTGTGTGAAATCAAGCCATGGATTATCCATTTACTGCCACTTTATCCCAGGGGAAATAAACTTGAAAACAAATAGGCTGCACTCTCGTAATAAATTCAGAGCAAAATGTGTTTGTATTCTACTGAAAAAATGACAAGTCAAATTTATTTAGAATTCGAAAACTTTACTTTCCTTCCTAAAACATTGTAACTATTTATTGGCTGGATTGTCCAAATATGAAAACATCCATAGCATGCATATATATATATATATATATATATATATATATATATACACATATATATTTTCCCAGCAGTGAATTATAACAGAGAATTTGTAGGTATAGATTTCTTAGTATATACTCATCTTGTTATGGAAGGGTCAATCTTCTTGGACATCTTTTACATTAAACAGCAATTGTTAATATGTAATGAGTTGACTCAATTATAAGAAAGCCTCACTCCACATGAGCTTATCAACGTAAGAAATATTGAAACACCTGTTCCTGTGCAATTTCATTATCTGGCTGAATTACCACTGCTTTGGGTATTTAATGTGATGTTTATTTTCTTATGGTGAATATTGTTGCTATTACACATAACTTAAGATGGCTATCAGTATGTAATCTTTTAATTACATTATTAAACTAGAGTCATGGCCAGAAATATTAGTCATTTTGTTTCTAAGTATCATATTAAAATATTGTACATGCTTTATTTTTATTAGGAGTATAGACCTTGGAATATACATTTCTGCATTAAAGAAGTGACCATATCACCTGATATTATGGATTTAAACAACAGTTGACAGCTCAACTTTTCAAATAAAGTCCTCTAGAAATGTGAACTGACTTATTCAGAAACTTGAATTGATGTATTCTAAAGCAACTTTCTATGGCAGTTTCTTAAGAAAATATATCTTAATAAAGTGTTTGAATATAAAGGAAATTTGTTTATGACAAAAGTAGTCTTGGATTGCAGAATAAAGTGAGGTGAAAAAGTACTATGTCAATTCTTAATAAAGTCTCCTACTTCCTTAGAGTCTGGGAAAATCTTTCATGTCACAAAAACTTCAATTATTTAAAAATTATACTGTGATACCCACCTCATATAAAACTTAAAAAATAAATGAGGAAATAAGTACCTACGTTCAAAAAGTTAGTTAAAACGTAATACATTTTAACCCTATCTAATTTTTCCTGAATTAGAAATATTAATACACTGTGCAATGTTAAGCTGTATTTATTTTATCTCAAGTTAATCATTAGTCGTTAATTTTTGTGTGCTGCGAAACATGGCAATTGTTGCCTTGCAGTTGAGGCCAATGTTCCAAAGTGGGGGGGGGGGGGGGAGTGAGCTCATTAGAACGGCTCTTTCCTAAGAGGAGTCACCATAGGCCTTACCAAGAGAGAGCAGAAACATTATCTTCTTTCCTCTTGCCCACCTCCATTTTCTCCCTATTTCAAAAGGAGTAGAGAAGCTCAAGAAGAAACTTGAGTATAGAGACTTCAGACTGGAGAATGAATGTGTTTGTTGTTGTTTTGTACTCTTTACTCATACTAAGGGACTGTTTACAAGAATCACCTGCAGAAAGTGGTGATGTTTATAAGAATGACGACTGGTATCCTGTCACACTGCCTGATGGGACATTTGCTTAAGCAGAACAGTTATTGATCAGCCCTTAAACTTCATCTGCTCAGGGCATGGGAAGAGAACTTGAGTGAGCTGACAGGCTGAAGAAGGGTGAAGAGAAGAGCAGCCTGTTTATAATCAACAGAAGTTTAGGTCACATATTCTAATTGTTAATTCAACTCCCAGTAATGCCCTACTGTTTAAATCCATTAACCACTATTTTTGACACATCTACAGATCCTCAATGCTTTTCGCTTCTTGTTCTTCTGAGCAATTACCAACTCTTCTTTTCAAAGTCCCATTTTCAGGGATTTTTATTTTCCTTTTGAAAGACTGTTTTGACCCCGAAATACAAGGTCCTCTATCTCATATGTATATCAAATCTATTGTTTTAGAAAGAGAAGTACAATGAGGTGTGCGATGGATATTTAAAGGTGAGCCTGCAAAAACAATGTGTGAAAATTTAGTTGTGACAGAGCTCTGTTTTTGGTTAGTGGTCAGTCTCCACACTTCTTGCTGCATGAAGATCTTTTCAAAGACTTGTATCTTTTTCAAAATGTTGAATTGGTGTTAATGTGTATGGCTAAGAGTTCAATGTTAGTACTGGGTTTCTACAGTTTAATTTCCAGGCTAGTTTTACAGACATCTGAATACCACACTCAAAAGACCACATTGTCCTACGGACTTCAAATTGATCTGAGGCTAACTATAATATATCGCAATCCTGTAACTATCTCAAGTTCTATATACTTAATAATTGATCACTAACTCAGAAATTTCCCTCAGATAAGACAATAATGTCAATGAAGATTCTTATATGTAACCTTTTTCACATAAAATTAAAAATAGTATTATTAATGAATATTCTTACATGTATATCAGTAAATTAATTATCATAATTTTTATGTGATGTATTTAAGTGCAAATCTGGAATGGAGTGCAGTGAATACTGGTAACTCAAAAAAATATTCAATATTTTGTTTTCTGTTACCAATGGATATTAGCCTTTCCTCAATCAGCACTAATGATAAACCGAATGCAGAATAATTTTTAGACACTTTTGTATTTTCAGGTTGAGTTAATATGTTAAGTTACTTGTATATACCATGAAATTAATGAAGTTTCCTGGTCATAGAGTTTGCTAATCAGAAACACTGAATCACGACTGAAGACTATCTTGTGCTAAACATTTTTCTATTATTATCAGCCTTACTATTTTCCCAATTCTAGGCAAGATTTGAAACAATGTTCTGTATATAATATAGTATGAATTTCATCACCAAACACATATATTTCATTTTTTTATTTTTATACTAAGAAATCAAAATGTTTATAAAAAGTTACAATACAAACCTTTCTAAAATATTCTTTGAATGAACTCATCCTACCTTCGTCAGATACTGTATTCAAATCACGAAAAGAATTAGAAATAGAACACCTTGCAGAATCATTTGGAAAATATCACATATTTTTTATAAAAAACTTTCTGAGGTATGTTCTACAGCACTCTAGTGTGAGAGAAGACAGACACCACGCCCCTACACACACACACACACACACACACACACGTGCTTTTGTAGGTAAATTAGTGAAAATATAAATACATACTCTATCTTAGAGCTTTATAAACAACTTTATCCTACTAAAACTCTAAGAATTTTTTATTGAAAAATTTTGGGTGACTTGAAATTAAAAAAAGAAAAAGAGTCTTTTACTTTTGCATTAGACATACTGAAAGAAGTAGAGGTGTAGAACATACGTGTTTAGATTTTGCACACTGTCAAATGATCCATTATAACAGGTTTGCTCATGGGCATTGCTTCTGGAAATATTTATTCTTGCAATATTGTTTAAGAGAGATAAAATTCCGCTGTGTGCTTTTTACTTGAATTATTTGAAAATATGATTCTGAATATAGTTCCTGCTGAAATGTTATTTACTGAAAATAACATATATTTGTAATTTAGTTTTATGGTGCTTTCTAAAGTGCCTGCTGCACCGTGACAATGCCACCTGTGCTACTTATGAAGTCTGTCATATTTCAGGGCTTATAAGTTTGGTATAGAGGTTTGGAACTCAAAAGCAAAATTTTCATAATGGCAAAACCTTGACTTATAATGCCTCTGCCCGGGGGCAAATAGTGTTTATACATTGTTGTGTTAAGGACATATATACTTTGAAATTTAAGAAGGAGTTACCACTTTAAAGCAATATAGGTCATTCTTACCCCTATTCATCTCTACAAGATCTTATATGAGAAGTAGAACCTAGAGAAATATGTTGAAGAACAAAGTAAGTATGAGTGAGAGTAGGAAAAAAAATGCATCAAATTCTCTAAAATTATCTTTGACATTATTTCTGACTTTTTTCTGTTTTTTTTTTCTTTTTGTTTCCCTGAAAATATGCTTACACATGCAAAGATTTCCTTTATATAAATGAGAATTAAATAAAGTGTTTTTCATCTATTTTAAAAGCATTTATTTGAACTCAAAGAAGTAATTTTGAACAAAGAACATTGGTAATAAAAACTGCAGCTAGATGGATACTAACTGGCTGCTTCAAATGTGTAATTATCCAAGAGGCATTTTTTTTTTTACGTTTTATTTAAATAATATCTACACCCAGTGGGGACCTCATACAACTCTGAGATCAAGAGTAGCATGCTCTTTTGGGGCGCCTGGGTGGCTCAGTCGGTTAAACGTCCGACTTCGGCTCAGGTCATGATCTAGCGGCCCGTGAGTTCGAGCCCCGCGTCGGCCTCTGGGCTGATGGCTCAGAGCCTGGAGCCTGCTTCAGATTCTGTGTCTCCCTCTCTCTCTGCCCCTCCCCCGTTCATGCTCTGTCTCTCTGTCTCAAAAATAAATAAAACGTTAAAAAAAAATTAAAAAAAAAAAAGAGTAGCGTGTTCTTCTGATTGAGCCAGCTAGGTGTCCCTTATTTTGTTTCTGAATGCAATTTATCATGAAAATATGGGCCATTAAAAAAAAAAGAGGTACAATATGGATATTCTCACAGGGTTCAAAATCTTTGATTCAATGAATTGAAACAAATGCACATTTTTATTAAAACCAGTTAATTTTAAGAAATGGTCTAAAAAAAAAAAAAAAAAAAAAAAAAAAAAAAAAAAAAAAAAGAAATGGTCTATTATATTTTAGTGTATATCCCTCTGTACTCCCTATTAGTTTTATGTCTATTTACTTTATCATTTTTATATCATTTCTCTATGAATTTCCTAATTAAGTCATAAAATAACCAATTAAATCAGGTAAATCTTCTCAACTTACAAATGAATGTATTTTCTCTAAGTTAAAAAAGACACACGAGTAGCATTTCCTAACATGACACCTATTTCTAGCTGTCCTGTTTTATGAACATTGAGTAAAACTTTATTTGATATCCTATTGTGCATTTTATTATATGACTTCAAGTTCTCTCATTTTAATTATACAGATAAATGCTTATAAAAAACTGTAAAGACACGAGAATCATTTACTCGTAAAAAAAAATCCAAATTTTACACACACACACACACACACACACACACACACACACACACAGAGTAAAACCTTGGATTGTAAGTAGTTTTGCAAATGTTCGTCAAGATGAGCAAATATTTATAAGTTTTAACTTGATAGACAAGCAATGTCTTGTAATACAAGTAGCACATGATGCTGAATGTCGCATGATCACAACTGAGCCCATGGTTTCTCTCTCTCTCTCTCTCTCTCTCTCTCTCTCTCTCTCTCACTGTGAGATTGTAGGTGATTGTTTCCCATGCTTGGGTGCTCAATCTCAGGCCACAGTGTTTGTAATCAAAGAATTTTCAGAATGTTGGAAGTGTATTTTTTGTAACTTCATAGCACCTATGGACAGTTCCTTTGTACAAGAGGAAGCGTAGGAATGCTTTACTTCATTTGAGGTCAGGCTGCCTGCAGATATAGACTCTTTCCTCTGCTACCTTATTGCCAGTTACATTAAGTAGAGTATATGACATGAGTTTATCAGTACTTTAGTGTTGCCAGCATCCATGCGAGCACATACAATGGCCCCCATCCAGAACAAGTTTGAAAAGAAAGGCAGTAAGAGGATGATTACAGTGGAAGTTAAGAGGGAAATCATCGAGAAGCATGAACGAGGTATGTGAATGGCCGAAATTGCAGGATTTTATAAGAGGTCTATGTTTGCATCTCATCTGCAGAGGAGGAGGAGGAGAATGAGATTAGGAAGATGTGTAACATGTGGGAAACAGTGCAATATTTTGTAGAAAAGCATCACCCAAATAAGGCTGTAGCAGTGAGAGTGATGGATCTGTATAATGACAATGCAATGTCACATTTCAATGAAATCCTCAAAGGGAGGCAAAAGTGTCATTGGATAGGTTCCTAGTTAAAATTACACGAAAAGAGAAAGAATCCATTGAGCCCATAGATAGCAGTGATTCCGTTAGTGATAGTAAGAGTTGTCCTACACAATAACCCTCCTCTCTCTTGTCTCACTCACCTGCCATGAAAGTTTTCAAAGGTAAGTACAGGTTAATTTATTTTTCTTTATATTTTGTATTTTCTTTATCATTTTATATTACAGTATTGTAATCATTTTTATATTAATATTTTTGGGTTGTGGAATGAATCATCTGCGTTTCCATTATTTCTTATGGGGAAATTCACTTTGATATACAAGTGCTTTGGATGACAAGCATATTTCCAGAACGAATTATGCTCACAAACCAAGTTTTTACTGAATATGTATGTATATGTATTTTATCCTTTTTTTTTTTCACAGTATTTATGTTTTACAAAGTTGCTTTAAAAACTGAATGGTGAATATAGAGCCACTGTTACTAGGGGAAATATAGGGTTTGGCTCCTGAGAGCCAACATTTTTAACCACAACATTTTTAACAACCGCTCAAACATTAGCGTGTTTAACATGTGTGTGTGTGTGTGTGTGTGTGTGTGTGTGTGTGTGTTTAATGTTTATTTTTGGGAAAGAGTGAGAGAGAGCACGTGTATGTGAGCTGAAGAGGAAGACAGAGGATCCAAAGCGGGTTTCACACTAACAGCAGAGAGCCCATTGTGGGTCTTAAACTCACATACCACAAGATCATGACCTGAGCTGAAGTCAGATGCTTAACTGACTGAGCCGTCCAGGCTCCCCTTAATGTGTATTTCTGTTAAAGACATCTCACTTAATATATATTTCTTACAACTAATTAATTTATGCTAACTCATGTATGCTAATTAATTTAGTAAGAAAGGAAACCTGTAAGTATGGAATCAGTAAATAATGGGGATCAACTATATTTTTAAGATCTTTTTTTTGAAATAGGTACAATCAACATAAATCAGGGACCAACATCACATCCTAGAAGATATTGAAGGGGACTCTGATTCCTAGTTCCTGGGACTCAAATTTCCTTAAAATGGTCCGGAGCTTGCATAACATAGTAATGAAGGAAACAACGAAAATCAAAAAAAACCAAAAAACCAAAAAACCAAAAAACCAAAAAACCAAAAAACCAAAAAACCAAAAAACCAAAAAACCAAAAAAACAAAAAAACAAAAAAACAAAAACTAGTAGCACATGAGATATTAGTATTTTCTGGATTATGTAAAGAGCCGGAAACCAAGGCACACAAAAAAAAAGTCAAGCAAGATAGCTGTCATTTCTATAGATGCCCTTAACAGTGGTGAACACGTATAGAAATGAGAACAAAAGAGGATTTAAAACTCATACTCTTAAACAGGAAACAAGATTATTCAGTTAAGGACTAATTGTCCATTTGGGGCACCATAGGCTATGATTCTTATTTGATCATGTGTTTCCTAACTCTAAATCCTTCAGCTTACAGCAATAAGTTTATTAATAGCTGGAATTTGAACTTGGGGCAGGCTAGATATCAGAGTCCAATTTATAATGAGACTATTGTTATAAATTAAAAGGAGAGTATGCCAGTAGTTAAATAAGTTGAGAAATTGTCACAATGTGTCTTCAGTAATTATAAAGTAACAGAATGTCAGCAAGTTACTTTTAAAAATCCCCTGTTTTGTTGTTAGGAAGATAATTGGTCACTTAATATATAACAATGGAAAAATCACAATAAAGAGAATTTTTAAGAAAGAAACTTTAGAATGATTTTAAAAGCCAAAAGAAGTCTAATAAGAGCAATTCATTTCACAAAAAATGAATATACTTCACCTTTTTTTCCCCAATGGTAATATAATGTAACAAGGAAAACGATTATGAAATTTATATCACATACACATCATGAGAAAACAATTCCCATAAATACTGGAGAAGAACCCTTTAGTGTACCCATGAAAAGTTGTAAGTATGAAGCCTATAGTCCCATTATTTCTAGCTGCCTCCACTATTTCCTGTTTGGAATATTGTTACTCTTACTCCTTAACTCACTTATTCTGTAAATCAGGTGTTAATTATTTTTTAGATATATCCTGGCACTCTCATCTATCAAAATCAAAACTGGGTAGACACCCGTCATTTTATCAGTTATTTCCTGGTCACTAATCTCTGAAAGTTTACATGTTGTTGATTCTATCTCTATGTTGCCATAAACCGCTGACCACAATCTGTTATTTATTAATTTCTCATTTCACTTTTGTTGTGAAGTCATCATCATAGCCATATTTACTTGATCTCTACTCTGTATTTCCATACCAGATTTTACCTCCTTACTCTAGAACATGCCATTTTGTTTTGTATTTATTTGAGTACATGTTTTTCTCCCTCTCTAAAATATATATTATGGGGCATGAATTAAATCTCATCCTCCCCCTCCCAATTTAGAATGTTTGCAATGACACACAATGCATAGTGTTAAAATTTTGAAGACAGGCAATTCATAAAAATTAAGAACTTGCCTCCAGTTGTTCGTAAATTCTAAAAGTCTAGGGGATAAGAGGGTTTTAAAATAGACTATTCTATTCTTTTCTGATTTTTCTCTACTTTTTATAGTAATGTTTCATTTATTTTATCCATTGCTTCCTAAGAACCTCTACCTCTAAATAGAGGCCATAATGCAAATAGCTTGGTTCATCTTTCTTGATTGTTCAGTGGCTGTAAGGACTCAATCAAGTGGAGATAGGATAATCACACAATCAATCTGGGTAAGAAAAAGGAGTGTAGGGAACAACCACACAATGCTTCTTTCTTCAAGTCATGCAAAATAGCTTTGAAATAAATCTGGAATTTGCTAATTATGGCTAAATCTTCTTTTTAATTTAAGCTGTATGATTTAGCAGCCAGAGTTCATTTTCAAACCTAGAGCTAAAAAAGTTCCATTGTTATATATTTTAAAGAGACCTTTACAGGCTTAAAGTTAAAATCATGATTGATGCAGTTTTGGCAAGTTTTCACGTCTAATGCTTCCAGGAGTTAACTCCATTATAATAATTCTCATTAGAATAGTTATGAAAACTGAAATACATTCTCCACAGTTCACAAGGTGGTACATTTGCAATCCCTGTCAAAATATTATTTTTAAGTATTGTTGTGAATAATTAATTTAACTTTAACAAGGAATGTTCATGAAATATGCATTTATAAATAGCAGACCAGTTTCTATTATTTCCAACGCTGGCAATTCATAATGTAATTGAGTGAAGGTAAAATGATAGTGCCTAATCTCGTTTTCTCGCCAACGTCCCAAAGCCCTTTGTCTGTTCTGTTTTATACTCAGAACATGAAGTAAAATAAAAAGTTTCTCCTTGCAATTGCACAGAATAAAATGATGGGGAAAGAAAATAAGTAATTTTAAAGACTGATGTTTTCAGAATTCAGTGTGTATGCAATGAGCATCATTTAGGTACTGTCATTCAGACAGCCCTTCTTGCCTGTATCACTCAGGCATATAGGAGGTTGACCACGTTTAGACGTTTAAATCCTAACTCACCCTCCGTAGCACCTCAAGGTAGTGTCTATTCTGTATGCTGAGAAAAGGCTTTGTCACATACTTCTTTGTGATTGACACACATCTTTCCAGGACTCAATGCAACTAATAAATTCTCATCTGTACCTGTGAGCCACTGTTTAATCACGGGTTCTGTTTGCTACAGACCTTGCCTTTTGAGCTGGATTGTGCCTGCTCTTCAAAGTACTCACAATCTGGGGAACTCATTAATAAATTCTTTATTTAAAAACTGGTAAGGAATGAATACGTTTTTTTTAAAAAAGTACGGAAGGACTGAGGAGGGGCATATTACAACTGGGTGCCTCAGCAGTGTTGGAAAAAAGTTATTCAAGAGGAGACACCTGGTGCGCCTGGGTGGCTCAGTCGGTTAAACGACGGACTTCGGCTCAGGTCATGATCTCACGGTCCGTGAGTTCGAGCCCCGCGTCGGGCTCTGTGCTGACTGCTCAGAGCCTGGAGCCTGCTTCTGATTCTGTGTCTCCCTCTCTCTTTGACCCTCCCCCGTTCATGCTCTGTGTCTCTCTGTCTCAAAAATTAAAAAAAAAAAATTAAAAAAAGAAAAAAAGAGGAGACACCTGAAGAATGTATATGAATCTGCCAAAAGAGACAAAAAAAAAAAAAAAGCAGAAAAATGATTGCCACTTTTGTTGAAGGATGATGTGAAATGTACCAACACTATAAAGAAAATGTGGAGTCAGTTACTGATTTGGGGCCAGCACATTTCCATGTCTTTTTAGTAGCTGATCTGAGAAAGAGTATTTGACTAACACCGAACACAGTGTAAGGGCAATTCTCACACTCTCTTCAGGAAAGACTAGGTCAGAACAGATATCCTCAATATGCATTACATGAATATATATATATTTGAATATACATCTACATAATAAGCTAACATAAGGCAAGTTTTTAAAAATATATTGCAGTACTGAGAAAAAGCAAAGCAGTTCTAACTACCAAAAAGAAGTTTATAATGAAACACTTTATTACATAAAAGAGAAAAAGTATAAATGAGTGAGAAAAAAATCAAGATGGTAAAATTAAAATAGATTAGGATGAGAGAAGCATCAATTTTAAAATAACTAAATAGAAGCAGAAATAATCCTGGAGAATACTGACCTGTGATATGGAATATAAACATAAAGAGGTAATCCAGCATTAAGAAGAAAAGGACAAGCATATAAAATAAGGGAGAAGCATGCTGGTTTATAAAAAGAATTAAAATAAAAAATACTTAACGATGCAAAATGCATGGTAACTAAATTCAAAATAAACATTAGAAAGAGCAAAATACTAACTTATAGGATATTAATAAAGTAACAATGTTTAAATAAAAATAAAACATTTAAAAAACAAGTGCTAATTATTAAGTTTAAAATAGGTAAACTCCAGGGAAAGAAGAAGAACCGAACCCCAATCAATAAAAAAAAAATATATGAATATAAAAAGCGAATGCAATGATGTTAAATTAGATTTTAAAAAAGAGTCTTTGTAAAGACTAATTTAATGAAACAACATTTTGAACATCCTGATGGTATTTTTCTGATATATTAAAAATGAATGAATAAAACTTAATAGCCACAAGGGAAAGAAATGAAGATTTATCAGTATTTCTTCCACAGTCCTTAGGGTCAGATAATCTTAATAATTATTTTGTCCAACTCCTTAAGGAAACAAAAATTCTCTAAAATATGAACTATTTCAGGTTATTGAAAAACAAGGTAACACTATGGAATTTATTTCATAAAGTGAGTAAAAAATTGATACAAGATACATACAGGAAAACCTTTCCATGAGCATTCTTAATAAAGATAAAATATTTAATAAAGATATAAAATATTTAAATAAAAGTAAATTACCAAAATCAAAGAATCTTCTCCCTTGCTCAAATGTAAATTAATTACAAAAATACAAAAGTAAAAATAATAGTCCTAATTGATACCAAAAATGTCTTATAATATATTAAATATGTGGTTCTGATTTTTAAAATTAATATCAGAAAATTAGAAATTTGGGACAATCTTTATTATCAAAAGTACTAGTATATCAAATAGTTCAATATTTTACCTTTGTGGTAAAATATTAAGGCACTTCTCACAAGATAATAAAAAAGTCAAGCATAGTTGCCTATTATAATGATTATCTAGAAGTTCTAACTAGTGCAGATATATATAATAAGAGGAAGAATCCTCACTGATATAAAAAAGAAAATATACACTGATGACTATATTGTCATATGTATAGAAAATCTCAGAAATAACTTAGCACTTTTTAAAAATTTAATAACGTGACTGGATGGGAGATAATACTATATACTTTCCTGCTGCTTTATCTATGAGCAATTATAAGACATGGAGAGTTGCAATTTAAACTTTTAAAATAACATAGGACATAGAATGAACACTATAAAGTAGAGACTTTAAAAGAAAAAAAAAAGGGGGGGGGGATGCCTGGGTGGCAGGTAAGTGTCCAAATTTGGCTCAGGTCATGATCTCACTGTGAATGAGTCCCAGCCCCTACATCCAGTTCTGTGCTGACAGCTTGGATCCTTCCTCAGATTCTGTGCCTCTGTCTCTCTCTGTTCCTCTCCTACTCATGCTTTCTCTCTCTCTCTCAAAAATAAATAAATGTTAAAAAAAAATTATTAGGAGAAAAAAAAACTATCCCATTTCATGAAAATAATCCTGAATTGGGGAAAAAAAAAAAAAACTGGTATCAAATGCAATTTCTTTCCAAATTAATATCTCAGGTTTTTTTGGTTTGTTTTCATGGTTTGGATATTTGAATAGTTTCTTTCCCTTTTTCACTGACTCTTCCTTCTT
This sequence comes from Prionailurus viverrinus, assembly GCF_022837055.1. NCBI lineage: Eukaryota > Metazoa > Chordata > Mammalia > Carnivora > Felidae > Prionailurus > Prionailurus viverrinus. Next base: position 181,642,831 of record NC_062564.1, read on the forward strand.
CCTTTTAGCTTGGTAAAATTATTATGCAGTTCGACTATAGGCATTGGTAATTAGAATCCAAAGAAAATGTAAAACACTGACCAAAAAAAAAAAAAAAAAAAAAGGAAATTAATGTGTATTAGGCTTGCCTTTCTGGATTACAAAATAGATCAGACAGCTATAACTAATGTAACTAAAATATACTCATGAAAGAAAAAACACAAATTGTTGGAAAACCTAGAGTGGGACAAATAAATATTTAAGGAATAAATATTTAATTTGAAAATGGCATTTTGGATGTAATTAGCAGTGGGCCTTGTAATTTAAGTGTGTTCCCAGTGCTTATGTATTCTTGCACTACCCTCCCCTCACTGTCCCCCCCCCCCCCAGGTGGATTGTTTTGATGTAAATTCCAGCTTCACCACTTACTGTGTCAATCTAAGTACGTTACCATAATTTCCTAATCCACGGTATTTGTATCTTTAAAAACAGTGACTGAACCTACTTGCTAGTTAAGTGACTGACACTTCATAAGCTCTCATCAACTTGTACTAAATTAGTAGGAGTAGCGGCAGTAATAGTGAAATACAAGTAGGCACAGATGTAACAGAAGTTGCACTAATCATAAAAGTGACAGAAGAATTGCATTAGTTTTTGCCTTCATCATTTTCTTCCATATCACAATTAAGTCAACATCCACAGTGTCTGAAGGATTATGTTTAGACTCCAAGACTGAATGCTACTTTTTGTTGTTTTGTGGTTGTTTAAGCAACACATAGGAGTGAGGCAATACATTAAATAATCCAATAAATGCACATTATACACATAAAATGTTGATACGATAATCTCTCATATTCATGAGATAAGACAAGTGCAGTTATATTTTGATTTGCTCCAAGTGCTAATTTTTCTTGAGCCTTCTTTTTTTTTTTTTTTTTTGGACAATAATTGAGTGTGAATTCATAGTTATTTAAATAATACACCCAATATTTTATGTGTTACAGAGTACTATCAACTGAGCAATTTCTGTTGCTTTTCCTAAATTTTGAGGTAATTTAATATGGTGGTGAAACATGAGATGTTTGAGTTTGAGCAAGTTAATTTCCAAAACTCATTATTGGTAGTAGTAAAATGAGGAAAATAGTACTTACTTCCTATCATTGTTATGAAAATAAAGCAGATCACAAGATGATCATATAAGACACATGTAATAGTCTTTCCTGTTTTCTGTTGTAATCATTACTGTGGCAATTGTAGTAAGTTATATTGCCATTGTCAATGTAAACGTTAACATGCTTACCAATTAACTAGGATAAAGCCATGTACTTATATGTTCAATTGATTTTCAATTAAAAAAAAAGAGAAAGCAATCCAAGGGTGAAAAGAATATCTCCAAACAAATGATGCAGGGAAACCTGGATATTCATTTGGAAAGTAAATGAAAACTCATACTTCACATCAGAAACGAATAAAACAAATTGAGAACACCAAAGTCGTAAGGATGTAGAGCAACTGATCTCTGTTTTTGAGAAAGTCAAATGTTATAACCACTTTAAAATAAGTTCTAGCACTTTTTAACAGCATTAAACATTCACTTGCCCTTGCCTTAAGAATTCCACTTCTACATATATTCTCAAGAGAAATGAAAATATGCCCATGCAAGACCTAGTACGTGGAAAAATCTTAGAAACCTTACTCATAATAACCAACAACTGGAATCAGCCTAGGTTTCCCTTGGCAGAAAAAAAGGCAAAAACAAAACAAAACAAAAAAAACTCTATAGTTTATTCATATAACAAACTATTACTCATTCGTAAAACGGAACAAGCCACAGACAAACACAAGCTTAGATAAATGCTGAAATAAATGAAATGAAAATGAGTAAAGTCAGTCAAAAATAGTTACATAACTGTAAGTTTCCATTTATATGAATTCTCAAAATAGAAAAATGAATTGATGCTAGATAAAAAAAAAAAAAACAAAAAACAAAAAACAGAGACTGGTTGCGTTAGTTAGGATGCAGTAGAGCTTGATTGGAAATAAGTGTTAGAAAACTTTCTGGAGCCACACTAGTGTATATCTTGAGAAGGGTGTGAATTACATAGGTCAATGCACATGTTACAACTCAGCAGATGGTTGGGAGCTTGGGAAGATGGCACAGTAGGAGGACCCTAAACTCACCCCATCACACCTTTACAACTAGGTATCACTCATATCCCAGTAAATAAACAGACAGCTATCAGAAGGCTGTCAGATCAAACTCTACAAGGACAAGTAGAGAGGAAGCCACATTAGAGGTTAGGAAAGGCAGAAATGGCGGTAGGCAGCTGCCTGCAGCAGGGAGGAGCTGTAGGTGGGGAGAGTGGAAAGCACCCGGGAGCCACAATGGGGGAAACAAATCCCTGTAATGTCTGGCCTTGAAAACCAGGGGGGCTGCTGAATTAATTCCATGAGTTTGTATAACCGGCATGACTTGGAGCTTGGAGCTGTAAAAGTCAGCTGACAGCGATAGCTCTGCCACTTGTCCTTGAAGAGACTACAGCCCTGAGGAGGCAACACGGAAGAAAGAGTTTGCACCACGCCTGGGGCAAATGGGAGGGAGCTCAGATTACACTGCTTTTGGAGCCTGTTCTGGGACTTTTCAGGGAACAAAGGGAATGGCTAGAGCCATTTTTTTCTCTGCCCTCCAGCATAAACACAGAGCTGCCTATGGAAGGCAGAAATTCACAGACACTTGCTACTTAACTTGCTATCAGTGTTCGCTGCAGAGTTCTGTCTTATTCCTGCACTCCAAGCCAGTGCATCCAAGCCTGTAGCCCTTGGGCCTGGCATTCAGCGTAGATTGTGTTAACACCACTGCCCTTCTCTGGCCCTCCTGGGGTCATGCTCCAAAAACTCCCAACAGGGATACCTGGCTGGCTTAGTTGGTAGATCATGGGATATTTGATGTCTGGATTGTAAATTTGATCCCCACAATGGCTGTAGAGATTACTTAAAAATAAAATCTTAAAAAAATAAAAAAACCCAAAGTCCAGGACCAGATAGTTTTGCAGGTGAATTCTACCAAACATTTAAAGAAGAGTTCATATCTATTCTATTCAAACTATTCCAAAAAATAGAAATGGAAGAAAAACTTCCAAATTCATCCCATGAGGGCAGGATCACCCGGATACCAAAACCAGATAAAGACACCACACACAATACCTCTGGTGAACATAGATGCAAAAATTCTCAACAAGATAATAGCGAATGAAATTCAACATTAAAAAAACCATTTACAGTGATTAAATGTGATTTATTCCTTTGATGCAAAGGTGACTCACTATTTCCAAATCAATGTGATAAGTTACATCAATAAAAGGAAGGATTGGGGCGCCTGGGTGGCTCAGTCAGTTGAGCGTCCGACTTCGGCTCAGGTCATGATCTCATGGTCCGTGAGTTCGAGCCCCGCATCGGGCTCTGTGCTGACTGCTCAGAGCCTGGAGCCTGTTTCAGATTCTCTGTCTCCCTCTCTCTCTGACCCTCCCCTGTTCATGCTCTGTCTCTCTCTGTCTCAAAAATAAACGTTAAAAAAAATTAAAAGGAAGGATAAAAACTATATAACCATTTCAATAGATGCAGAAAAAGCATTCACAAAGTTAATATCCATTCATGATAAAAAACACTCAACAAAGTAAGTCTGGAGGGGAGAAACTTCAACCTAATAAAGACCATATATAAAAAACCCCACAGCTAACATCATCCTCAATGGGGAAAAACTGAGAACTTTTCCTCTAAGATCTGTCCATTCTCATCACTGTTGTTCAACATAGGACAGGAAGTCTTAGCCTCAGCAATCAGACAACAAAAAGAAATAAAGACATCCAAATTGGCAAGGAAGAAGTCAAATTTTCATTGTTTGTAGATGACATACTATATATAAAAAACTTGAAAGATTTTACCGAAAGCAATTAGAACTGATAAATGAATTCAGAAAAGTCATAGTATACAGAATTTGTGCAGAAATCTCTTGCTTTACTATATGCTAATAATGAAGCAACAGAAGACAAATTAAGAAATACTTCCATTTACAGGTGCATCCAAAATAAGATATTTAGGAATAAAGCTAACCAAAGATGTGAAAGATCTGCCCTCTGAAAAACTATAAACTGTTGATGAAAGAAATTGAAGACACCACAAAGAAATGGAAGGACATTCCATGCTCATGGATTAGAAGAACAAATACTGTTAAAAGGTCTATATTACCCAAAGCAATCTATACATTTAATGCAATTCCTATCAAAATACCACCAGCATTTTTCACAGAGCTAGAGAAAAACCAGCCTAAAGTTTAGATGAAAGTACAAAAAACTCTGAATAGCCCATGCAGTTTTGAAGAAGAAAAGTTGGATATATCACAATTCAAGACTTCAGGTTATATTACAAAGCTGTAGCAATCAAGTCAGTATGGTACTGACACAAAAATGAACACATAGGACAGAATAGAAAACCCAGAAATCAGCCCACAATTATATGGTTAATCTTTGATAAAGCAGGAAGAATATTCATTCAATGGGAAAAAAATAGCCGCTTCAACAAATGGTGTTGGAGAAACTGGTCGACTATATGCAAAAGAATGAAACTGGATCGCTTTATTTCACCATCCACGAAAATAAACCCCAAACAGACTTAAGACCTAAATGTGAGACCTGAAACCATAAAAATCCTAGAAGAGAGCACAGGCAGTAATGTCCCTGACATTGACCATAGCAACATGTTTCTAGATAGGTCTCCTGAGGCAAAGGAAATAAAAGCAAAAATAAAGTATTGGGACTACATCAAAATACAAAGCTTTTAAACAGCAATGGAAATAATCAACAAAACTAAAAGGCAACCTACTGAATGAGAGACTATATTTGCAAGTGACATACCCAATAAAGGGTTGGTATCCAAAATATATAAAGAAGTTATACAACAAATAATCCAATAAACAAATAATCCAATTAAAAGTGGGTAGAAGACTAGAGCAGACATTTCTCCGAGGATGACATATAAATGGCCAACAGACACTTAAGAAATGCTCAACATCACTCATCATTAGGGAAATGCAAATCAAAACCACAATGAGATACCACCTCACACTTGTCAGAATGGCTAAATCAGAAACAGAAGAAACAAGTGTTTGTGAGGATGGGATGTGGAACCCTCTTTCACCTTTGGTGGGAATGCAGACTGGTACAGCCACCGTGGAAAACAGTATAGAGATTCTTCAAAAAGTTAAAAATGAAACTACCCTACAATGCAGTAATTGCACTACTGGGTATTTACCCAAAAAAATACAAAAACACTAATACAAATACAGAAATACTGAATCACTATATCGTACATCTGAAAATACAACACTTTATATTAACTATATTGAAATTAAAATAAAATAAATACAATAAAATAGGCAGGTCATAAAATAATTTTTAAAAAAATTTTTAATGTTTATTTTTGACAGAGACAGAATGTGAGTGGGTTAGGGGCAGAGAGAGGGAGACGTAGAATCCGAAACAGGGTCCAGGCTCCGAGCTGTCAGCACAGAGCCTGACGTGAGGTTCGAACTCACGAGCTATGAGATCATGACCTGAGCAGAAGTCAGACACTCAACCGACTGAGCCACCCAGGCACCCCGGGTCCTAAAATAAATTTTAAGGAAAAAAAAAAAAAAGAGAGAGAGAGAAATTTATCTCCAGGATCAAAACAAAGCTAAGGAGTATGATAACAGTAACATTAATCATTGCCATGACAATAAAATATTAACATTAAATTAAATGAAAAGTAAATCAATTAAAAAGGAACTCAGCAAAGGTACCTATACATTTAAGCAAATTTCATATCAAAGGAAAAACTAAATACTTAACTCTAGTTAGTGATGTGTGTGAAGTTTTGAAGAGAACTGTTTTTTTTTGTCTATAATTTTAAATTTATCAATAATTTAAATGGGGGCACCTGGGTGGCTCAGTCCGTTAAGCATCTGACTTCAGCTTAAGTCATGATCTCATGGTTTGTAGGTTCAAGCCCCACGTCAAGCTCTGTGCTGACAGCACAGAGCCTGGATTCCACTTAGGATTCTGTGTCTCCCTCTCTCTTCCTATCCCCCACTTGCACTGTATCAAAGATAAATAAACATTAAGAAATTAAAAAAAATTAAATGGACTGAGGCATGGATGTAAAGATAACTAAATCGATAGGTGATAAAACCAGTAAATTCAACTATTAATGTTAGAACCTAGGTGTTGGGTATGGGTGTTCACTGCAAAGCTTTTTCAAATTTGCTGTATGTTTAAATATTTTCATAATAATGTACCAGAAAAGTTAAACATACATCTACACTGATACAGTGATTCTATTCCTACTTATTTACCTGAGATAAATGAAAACATGTGTTCACAAGGTGTGCTGTACAAGAATATTTATAGCAATTTTATTAACAGCCAAGAGCTGACAAAAGGTGAATGCATAAATAAATTGTGTGATTTTTACACACTGAAATGCCAATGAGCAGTAGAAAGGATCAAACTACTCATATACGCAGCAACATGGATGAATCTCAACATTATATTAGGTGAAAAAAAAATCTAGCATCAATTAGTATATATTAATGATTTCATTTATATAAAGTTTTAGAAATCAAAACTAAACCTCAGTGACAAATCAGTGCAGTAGTTGTATGGGGGATGAGAGATCTTTGCTTGGTGATGGAATCATTCTATACATTGAATGGAAGCTTCGGTTGTGTGGGTATACAGATTTATCAAAATTGATTTTACTGCACACTTACGATCTATGCATTTAATCATGTGTAAATTTTACCTAGAAAAAAAAAAAGAAGGACTAGTTATGTGTTTGTATAACTTGGGATTTAGAAGGTTTATACATACATGTGAAGACTGACATACATAGGAACAGTTTAAGATCATGATTCTCAAACTATAAGGTCCATATCAGCCATCTGGTAGTCTTGATATGCAGATATCAAGATATCAAGATATCAAGATAACCCAAATAAAAGAGCTAATAAGTCAAAATACTTTTCTTCAGATATTTAAGGCTATCTTATGTAAAAGTGGGTTATTTTTCCTCCCTTACATACATAGAATAGGATCAATGATAAACAATTTACAGGGAGGCAAATATGTAATCAATATAATACATAATTTCAAACAATTAGATATTCTTAACAATGCAACTTATTGTCTAAAAATAGGAGGCTCTTCATGACTAGAATTGATCAAGGGATTCTTATCAACTTTTCAGAATATATCAGAGGAACATGTGTGTGTGTGTGTGTGTGTGTGTGTGTGTGTGTGTGTGTGTGTGTGTTTAAATTTACAGCAAGATTGTATTAAATTGCTTCAAAATTTCTATCATATCTACGATTTCGATTCCGCAATGTTGAGGAAGATACAACTATTACAAAACAATGCTATAGCAAAGCTATAAGTTGTATGTGTTTTGAATTTGAGTTGAGTATAAATATGATGAGATGGGCTTGTTTAGTCAAGTAGGCAGACCCTTTAGAAAGTTCCATGTTATATTTTTATTTAATACTTAACTGCCAAAAATGCCTGTTTGAAATAACATTGCCAGTCTTCATTAAATATTTGGATGTCATACAATACGATTAGCTTTAATAAAAAAAAAAAAAACTAATTTTGACTTTAGTTGGTCATTATTTCTCTTCTTTGAATTTATGCAGAATGTTAAATGTATTAATATAATAAAACATTCACATACTGTGCTCAAGGTGCTAGCAGGAAAACTCACTCCCTTCTCTTTCCTGGAAAAAGACAAATTGTGCTACAACCAAAATAGCCTCATTTTGTTCCCCTTGTCATGCTGGAACTAGGAAGATGTCACTCAAAAGAGTTGAGTATTCAGAAGATGTGCAAAATCATACATTTGGAACATTAGGCCACATCATTAAACTACCCAAGTTACTTACCTGTGACTTCAATTGGTTTTATTCAGAGATTTCTAAATTTCAACTTTATATATGTATCCATATTAACCACTCAATTTCAAACCTTACCAAACACAGGTGAAAACAATTCTATATTTTACAGAGATTAATTTTGAAATTTTCAAGTCTATGATGATAAAATGGATTCAAGTATATAATCTTAATCTCTCGTGAGCTAGGAAGTAAAGAAATCTGTAATGCCTACTGAGCACATTTAATTTAAATACATGCCTTCCTGTAACAAATATGATAAACTATAAAAATTACATGGAAAACTGAAAGAATGTTCTAGTCAATCAGTTCAAAAAACCAACGGTTCTTTTCATTGTTATTCCTTAATATTGACAAAGCACTATGAATAGTTTTGGTCAGGATTCCAAGGAAAGAGAAGAGGATGATTCTCTTTTGTTGTTTAAAAAATGCTTGAGTTTTTTTTTTGTTGTTGTTGTTGTTATAATAATATTTGGTTATCACTTATGTATGGTTTTAAAATTGATACTTTCTAACCTGTTTGTCTGCTCTCCTAAGGACATTCAAAAGTATCCTAGTCTAGGCCACAGATGATGGAAGTCACTTTGGTTTAGAAACTTGGAACCAAAAAAAGGGAGCTAGAATTTAGGTGCTACACTAAATAATACTTTTTACTGAACTTAATTTTCATCCTGACTGCTTATATCTTAACAAAGAAATTGATAAAATTTACATCTCAAGGTCTTTAAAAGTACAAATAAAATCAATGTGAGCAAAAGATATCAAATGATATAAATTGTATGCCTTCACAAAGTAAAAAAAATTACATATATATATATATATATTATAGCTCCTTTGGGATTTCTTCCACAGTCAAATGTGAAAATTTGTAATAAAAATTGTTAAAGGTCTTGTCATGCTTCCTTCTGCATACGTTATGAAAACAAAACCAAACAAAATCAATAACACAAAATCTAGAGGCGCCTGGGTGGCTCATTCAGTTAAGTGTTCGACTTGTGCTCAGGTCATGATCTCACAGTTCATAGGTTCGAGTCCCATGTTAGGGGACAGCTCAGAACCCGGAGCCTGCTTCAGACTCTGTGTCTCCCTCTCTCTCCGCCCCTCCCTGACTTGCACTCTGTCTCTCAAAAATAAATAAACAATTTTTTATAAAAAAATAAAAATTTTTTTTAAATCAACACAAAATCCTTAACCTTTGCCCTCTATATTTGATGTCATGTTTCAGAGAGGTTAGAGAAAAATCAGACTAATGCCTCAGTGTTTTTTAATTTAATTTGTTTTAATGTTTATTTATTTCGGAGACAGACAGAACATGAGCAGGCAAGGGGCAGAGAAAGAGGGAGACACCAAATCTGAAATGGGCTCCAGGCTCTGAGCTGTCAGCACAGAACCCCATGCAGGGCTCGAACCCGTGAACCATGAGGTCATAACCTGAGCCAAAGTCAGACGCTCAACCAACTGAGCCACCCAGGAGCCCCTCAGTGTTTTTTTATATTAAAGAAAACAAGCTAAACTCAGTTATGTTTACTTAAAAGGAACATTTTGAAATCACTATGGTATTTATTCAAATACTTTGCTAGACCAAAAGGAAAATGAAATAAAATATATCTGTTATGTAAAAATTATATTTTATCCATGTCTATCAACATATTATAAAATCTTGAAAAAGACAAAAGTGAAAATAAATTTGATTTTATAACAAATTTGGTATTTAGTAATTCTAACTCTGTTGAAAATAGTTCCATTTAGAAAGAGTATAACTAAAATTAATTTGATATGACTTTTCAAGTGTAGGGTTTTATTAATAGATTAAGAGTAGACTAAATATCGATTTTAAATTTCCTCGGAGGAAACCACTTTACTTAAGCATGTATTACAATTAATTTATTACAAATTATGTATAGCTTCAAATCAAATTCCTCAAAAAGTCAAACACCTGTCTTTGATAATAGCTTTTTACTGTTGTATTTGTGCACCAATAATTTGGGTGCTTTTTTGTAAATGGTATTTGATAAATGATGTCCTATTGAAAGAAGACACATTTATTAAAAGTAGAGTATAGAAGTGAAGAAAACTCATGATTATTTGTCAGGCAATATATATTCTGAATAAGGCATGATAATTACTGGGAAAATTAGGCAAATATGACAAAAATATAACTTACTGGCTAAACAAATATAAAAGGAGTTCAAAGGATGCTGGGAAAATTCAAAGAACTGAAGAACAAACCAATTACATAATAGAAGTCAGGTTTTCAGGAACACAGGCTGAATAGGTAGTCATCATTGGCACGTCTGTCTACTTTTAATGACTCCTTCTTTATCAACATTCCTTATTCCCCTAGAATGCCATTCTCCTTCACTGAAGTCATGGTTATCACTTATCTGTGTTTAGCAAATCCAATTCAGAAATACTAGATGAGGTCTCTGCTTGGCATGGATTGAGGTGCATGCTGAAAGCTGTCCTTGCTGGTGAAATGAAAGACCGGGACAGATTCCACCTTTCAATATATTCTCATAGAGAGGAAGGGTATGCCAGTGCAGTTTCCATTCAGACAACACGTGGTAGCACATTATAGGGAAGCAGGAAGATGGCCAGGAGGAAATAAACGTGGCATTCTTAGATAACAAGATGGGGTTGGGGAAGACACAGTAACGATTTAAGCAATCCGTGTTAAGGAAAGTAAGTGCTAAAATAGACTTTTGTGCTCAAGAAGAAAACCTCAAATATAGTTGAGGCTGTATAGTTAAGAAATAGCAAGGAGAAAAAAATGAGAAACCATAAATAAGTACCCCATGTTGATAGAGATTATGAATGCCTCAAGAATTTAGAAGAGTAGAGAAAATAGCTTGTTCACAGCTAATGGTTTACACTTCACTAGGAGGATGGTATTCAAAATGAATCTTAAAAATGAATGCAATAATTTATGTTTGAAAGTAACTAGAATTCTCTGATGAAAAAAAACTATCAAGCCTACATCTTGAGTATAATATTTATTTATTGGGTTATTTAACCTCTGGGACCCCTTAACCTTATCACCACCACCACCTTCCTGGGAAGGTATGTAATATTTGCTTCTCATTATTATCTTTTTAAATCAAGAGATTTGTGTTTGTATGTGTGAAACCTAAGTAATAAGAGGCAAAAATGGAAAAAAACAAATAGAAATAAGAACAATATAGTGAATTAACAAAAATAACTCAAATGTCATATAAAAATAAAGTAACACAGTCTATACACATTGATTCAATCTTCATTGACACTGATAACCTTTAATTGTATCCCCTTTCATTTTATTTTTTAAAAAAAATTAATATTTATTTTTGAGAGAGAGAGAGAGAGAGAGAGAAAGAGAGACAGCATGATCAGAGAGAGAGGGAGACACAGAATCTGAGGCAGGCTCCAGGCCCTGAGCTGTCAGCACAGAGCCCAACGTGGGGCCCGAACCCACGAAGCGTGGGATCATGACCTGGGTTGAAGTCAGACACTCAAGGGACTGAGCTACCCAGGCACCCCAATCATTGTATTCTAATTAATAACCTTTAATCATAATTTCCAAACATTTTATCTTTCAACAACATTTTAAGAAAGAAGTTTCATGCACATAGTAAAAAAAATAAGTCAATACATTTTAGAAAAGTCAAGGCTAAAATTTAAATTTCGGGGGTGTATGGGTATTCTTGGTACTTTCTGCTCCATTTTGCTGTGAACCTACCACTTCTAAAAAAAAAATACGCTCGGGGCGCCTGGGTGGCTCAGTGGGTTAAGTGTCCGACTTCAGCTCAGGTCATGATCTCACCGTCTGTGAGTCCGAGCCCCGCATCAGGCTCTGTGCTGACAGTTCAGAGCCTGGAGCCTGCTTCGGATTCTGTGTCTCCCTCTCTCTCTGACCCTCTCCTGTTCATGCTCTGTCTCTCTCTGTCTCAAAAAATAAATAAACATTAAAAAAAATACCCTCATTTCCCCTGTCCCCAAACCTCTTTCTATTTCAGGGATAACTACAGGCAGGATATTATTTCTAACATTACCAAACAAAGTCTTCCTGTGGAGGGATGTATATGATTTTATAGACCTACATATCATGATTTTAAATAAGATTATAATATACATATTCTACACTTTTTGCATTTTCTTAATTAAATGCAGTCTTTTTTTGAAATTGGCACTTAGATTAGCTTCTATGCTTTTAGTAATTATATAGTATTATATTTTTCAAATTTACCATTTTATAATTTGTTTTTTCTATTTTATAAATATTTTATTTATACATTATAAATATCCTGTATGTCAACTGCTTCCAGGTTTGTTTTTTTTTATTATTATATACTTATGCAGGCATGACAAACATCTAGAATTAGAATTACTGAATACATTTTATTTTTTTAAATTTTAACGTTTATTTATTTTTGAGACAGAGAGAGACAGAGCATGAACAGGGGAGGGGCAGAGAGAGAGGGAGACACAGAATCTGAAACAGGCTCCAGGCTCTGAGCGGTCAGCACAGAGCCTGATGCGGGGCTTGAACTCACAGACCGTGAGATCATGACCTGAGCCGAAGTCGGATGCTTAACCGACCGAGCCACCCAGGCACCCCTACTGAATACATTTTAAATTTAGTTTGATTATGGCACATCTGGGTGGCTCAGTTGGTTGAGCATCCACTCATGATCTCAGCTCAGGTCTTGACCTCAGGGTCGCTAGTTCGAGCCCTGCATTGGGCTCCACACCCAGCATAGAGTCTATTTAATAATAATAATAAATTTCCTTTGATTAACAGGCTATATATACTAGTTGTTTCAATAATCCCTACTTTCACCATGAGTGAATGAATGTTCTCCTATCTCTGAGTTGGAAAGATTCTTTAGTGCAGTAAACCTGCAAAAATATATATCACTTTCGAGGAGGTTTGATTGAAATAAATGCAAATCCAAACAGGACATTGTGAAAACTGTAGTTTGTCTTAATTGCAGTTCTAGGATTTATTTTTATGTACATTCAGTAATTTCAGTTGGGAAAAAAAAAAAAGTAATGAGGACCCCAAAACAGCAACTTTTCCAATGGAAAGTATTGGATGAATTTTGAAAGGGCAAGTTAGGTCCTGGATTCCAGTATTAGCTTCATCACCAGTAAACCTTGTGACTTCAAGTGAATCATTCAAAAATCTCTGGTCCTCAATTTCATGATATGCATAGTAAAGATCACACTATATGTTGTTGACTGTCCCTTCTACAGCTGATTTCATATTAAAATTTTATGGAAATAGTAACCCAGCCCTTTGTTCATACAAATTTTGTCTAATGGGCAAAAATAATTTGCCTTTGTCATTACACAGTGATACACTAAAATTTCTCTCCTTGAGATTTCTGGCTTTCCAAATACAGAAATAAAGAAAAGGTAAAGGCATTTGATTAGTTCGAAGTACATTTTCTCTAGCATAGCAAAAATTCTGTAAGAAGAAAACTTCCAGTAAAAGCAATTGATTGTGAGAGGACACAAAGTTCTGTGAATATGTGAACTGAAAATTAGGAAAGCAATACAATATACAAAGTTTATGAATTAAAGAAACAGTATTTTAAAGTTAGTACTATTGGCTTTTACTAATGGTGTTTGGTGATGTTTTTTTAGCACTCAGGCTTAGCTGACATTGTTGTCATTTCTGGTTCTAAAAATCAGAAGTATTAATCTCAAAGTCAGGTAAACAACATCTCAGGCATCAAGCAAGTGTTCAGGCCACATGCTATTCAATCCTATTGAATTTTTAAAACCTCCTGAAATTTAAATTGGCATACTTGGACCAAGTTTGAATAGAACACTAGCAGGAGAGCTCCTTAGAGAGTAAGAAAGAAATCTTTGCATTGAAATTATGCCATAATTAACAATATTTAAAAATACTGTGGTTATTTGGATAACACGTTATTTACAACTATAGTCACAATATCAACTTCCTTAAAAAGTACAATGCAAAAGGATTTCTAAAACATTATCTATGTACAAGGCACAATGACTTTTTCTTTTTATCAACAGAAATAAAGCACAAACTCTATATTGATGCAGTCATAATCATTGAGATGTTACTTAATGTACTTGACCCTAGGATTCATATTTGAGATATTATTTCTGCTTATGTATTTTTCCTTTCAGAGTAAGTCGATAATATAATATACAATATACCCTTAAAACTCTGTCTAGATAAAAGAAAAAATCCTACTATATAAACTTTTGTTAGTTTGCTTCATACCCACTGGATACAAATAATTCATTTTATGCCAGGTAATGTCATTGTCACTTTTTTTTTTCCTATTACCACAATTATATTACTGAAACAACACAGAGCATTTTCTCGTTTTAAAATTTATCTTCAGGAAATTATATCTTAAGATGGACATGTCTGGCCTTAGTAATATAAAGCAGGAATAGAATGTTTTCAGAAAGTAATCACTGAATTCTACTCCTGAAACCAATATGGCACTCTATGTTACCTAATTAAAATTTAAAAAAAAAGAAAGCTTTCAGAAAGTTTGAACTTCCTGCATGCTATGTAAATAAATAATGAGCTTGGCTGTGTTAATACTTACAACTAATTATTCATTTTACCATTTTGAGTAGATTAATAGCTGTGCATCTTTATAATTAAAGTCACTAAAGTTGCAAAGTTTTATGTAACATATAGTGCCTGCGACTATACTGAAATTACACTAAAACACTAGATTAACTTGGTCATGGGATACAGGTCATTGGCAGAGAGAAAATCAAACTGAACTATTAAGCTTTTATTCACACTTAATCACATATTTACTTGATTATAAGGTGCATATATGTGGGGCATATATATTTCACAGTAATTATCATAAGTAGTTGAAAATATCAAAGTCTTGGAGTTATTTATAATTTTGCAAAATTAATATAGGAGCATCTATTATATACAAAAAAGAACAATAAATGATAAATTATATCAAGGAAAGTTACAGGATGAACCTTCATAACTTCAAATAAATGAATTAACTGAACATGAAAGACAGAAAGAGGAGAGACTTTAGAAGAATCAAGCAGGGTACAGGACAGTTGTTTAACAAAAAAATTTTTTTTTGATAGAGTAAAATGAGGGGCACCTGGGTGGCTCAGTCAGTAGAGCATTGGACTTTGGCTCAGGTCATGATCTGACCCTGCATTGGGCTCTGTGCTGACAGCTCAGAGCCTGGAGCCTGTCTTGGATTCCGTGTCTCTTCTTCCGTACCCCCCCCTCAAAATTAAACATTAAAAAAAAGGAAATGATATTTGTATAATACCTAATATAGAATCATGGGTAAGATTATGTTAATTTATGACAGTGAAAGAAATCTACAATTATGCTTAAATAAATCAGTAGAGAAAAATTACAAAAAATATATCAGAAGATTCTAATGCTTTCTCTCCCTATTGGGGGCATCATTTCTGGGGGAAGCAAGCAGATATAATGTAGGCAACCTTATGGAGAGTCCCATGTGGTGATGAACTGGAGTCTCTAGCCAACAACCATGTGAGTGAACTTGAATGTTCCTTCAGCCCCAGAGGAACTTTGAAGTGACTGAAGACCTGGCTGATAGCTTGATGGTAAGCTCTTGAGGGATTGGATTCCTGACCCACAGGCGCTGAGATGATAAATACTGCTTCAAGCAGCTATGCTTTGGGGTAATTTGTTACATAGCCATTGATAACTCCTATATTACCTAAATGTCCACCAATGTGAAAATATATATAAAGTCTGTTATATTTATACAATGATATATTACCCAGTAATAAAAAAGAATGAACCACTGCTACACAAAATACGTGCTTCCCACAGGTTCAGTGATGAACAAAAGAAGCCAAGCCAAAAAGAACACATATTATAGGATTCTTTTTATGTCGTGTTTAAACATATTAAACAAAAACAATACATATAGAGACAGAAGTCAAAATAATGGTTATGTTGTGGAGTACTGAATGGGAAGGAGCAGAGAGAATCCTTTAGTATCCTTCATAAATTAGCATCCTCGACCCACATTTACAGAGCTATAGATGTGTTATACCTTAATTTTTGAGATCTTTATATCCTATACATAAGTAAAAATTAAGATTTATAAGCTTTATTATCTGTACATTCTACATCAAAAGAATTAATTTTAAAAGAACACAGGAGGTAAGGTATGTTTGGAAAATACTACATTTGCATATGTTATTTGATGTTCTATTTGTCAAATCTGCAGTGGAATATATAGCCTTAGGAATCTAAAGGTTCTGAAATGATATCTGAGACAGTATTATAGTTTTATAATGGTTTTCTGTGTCAAGTCCACTGGGCTGAGGGATGATAGTTGGTAAGACATATTTCTGATTGTATCTCTGAGGGTGTTTCTGGGAGAGATTAGCATTTGAATTGGTAGACTGAGTGACAGTCTCCACCCCTCACCAATGTGGGTGGGAAACATTCAATCCATTGACGGCCTGAGTAGAACAAAACGGGGGTAGAAGAGTGAATTTATGGGTGCTTTATTTTGGTTATCCATCATCTCATTGCTTTTGTGCATGAGTGCTTTTCGTTCTTAGGCTTTTAGACTCAGAGTAGGACTTACACCATCGGCTTCCCTGGCTCTCAGGACTTTGGGTTTGAACTGGAACCACTTCCTCGGGTTTCCAGCTTTCAGATTGCAGGTTGTGGGACTTCTCTGCCTTTGTAATTGTGTGAGTCAATCTCTCACAATAAATTTCTTTCTATATGTTTATATAACTCCTATTGATATGGTTTCTTAGAATTTAGTATAAGCTTTTAGAGTCATAAATATATAGATGTACTTAGAACCATCACAGTAAATTTCTCATGTAGAACATATAGAGTGGTCATAGAATAGAGCATGGGTCATAGAACTCTGAGGAAAAACGACATATAAGGGCCAGGAAAGAAAAAACAAATTACCACAGAGCCAAGATGAACCAAAGGAAAATCAAGGGAAAACCAGGTCATGTTAACTAATGTCTCTTGGTTGTTTTTCATTGAGAAGGGAGAGGTCAACTGCATCATATATTTCAGGTTAAGTAAGGTTAAGTAAGGATTGAATGCCACTCGTTCAGATTATTAAAAAAAAGATATGTCTAACTATGAAGAAAGTAGTTTCCTAAAGGAAGGGTGAACTAAGGTCATCTCCATAAGATCTTGGGCAGAAGTGATTTGAAATTCATTATATACAATAGAAACAAATTTAAGTTTCTGGTTGTCATAAAATCTTTTCTCTAATTATATATTACAGTCCATCTGAACACACAAGAACCTGTCATACTTAGATCAGTAAAATAAAGTTGAATTCAAGCAAACAACCTGTTATTGTCAAAATGATGCCAAATACCACTTTAGACTGAATGTAATACTTTTCAACTAGTTATATTGGTGTCATATGTCTACAGCGTTAGTAAGTTTCTATCTCAGAAGGGCTCCGCAAACTTTAAATAATCCTGAAAATGTATTGTCAGCTCCTCCCCACTCCACGAGAACTAGTGTTTCATATTTCCAGGTGGAGTACGGGAAATCACAGTTAAATTCTACTTGCTATTACTCATGTATTTCTCACCTTTGACAAAATAACACACTGCTCTCATTCAAAAGGGGAAAGACTGTTTTGGAAAACAAAACAAAACATTCCTCATTTCATCGCTTTAGAGCATTGCTTCTATAGGTGTGAAGTTAGATTTATCATTTCTCGGAAAACATTGATCCTTTTATAGGTTCAAATAACTCAGGAAGTTATTTCACCCCAAACACTGGCTCCGACACTGGCTTATCCATCTGAGCGACAAATAGGATATATATAGGGAAAGGAGTGACAGAGGACATAGGATGTTATTGGTCACAACCAGTTGGAAAAGAATGTCTAACAAAAAAGTAAATTTCCTTGGAAATACTCTAGCTTAGCATCCAATTAAAAAACTGTGGGTTATGGGTTTGAGGGTAGCTATGAAGACTCTTATGCTAGTTAGCTTATATTAAGGTTTGAGGGCCTGGCTAGTGCTCTAAACCTTCTTCACTAGCTGGAACTCACGGGCCATGAGATCATGACCTGAGCTGAAGTTGGATGCTTAACCGACTGACCCACCCAGGTGCCCCATGAATATTTTGTTATAGTGGGAAAGAGATATTAAATCAACCAATTACAGAAGGCAATATAAATTTGAAACTCTAAGAAATATTTGGAAGATTCAACAAAGATTTTTCATCAATTTAGGACACCAGGGAAAGCTTTCATGAGAAAGATATATTTGTACTGAGGTATGACAAATTAAAGGACATTATCCAGAGGCACCTGAGTGGCTCAGTTGGTTAAGCATTGACTGGGGCTCAGGTCATGATGTCACGGTTCATGAGTTTGAGTCCCGAGCCAGGCTCTATGCTGACAGCTCAGAACCTGGAGCTGCTTCAGATTCTGTGTCTCCTCTTGCTGCCCCTCCCCTGCTCACGCTCTGTCTCTCTCAAAAATAAAAATAAAAACATTAATTAGTGACATTATGTAGGTGAAAGAAGAGGAATGTAGATAGAATCTAAAGATATCATGTGGCAAATCCCACATGAGTGGTGAATGAACGTGTGAATGTGAGACGAGAATAGGACATAGATGACTGGAGTTGTATGGCTCATGTTACTAGAAGAATGGTGATGAAATTTGTTGTAACATATTATCCTGGAAGGAGTAACCTATTGGTGTTGAAGGTCATGAAGTCCATGAATTTAGATTTTATTTGTTGGCTTTGATGGGTGTTTCAACATCAATGAGATGTCAAGGACTAATTGGATATATGAGTATATATTTCAGGGGAGGTATCTGAAATGGATATATAAACTTGAAAGTCACCTGCATAAAGGTAAAAACTGAGGACTTTAATGTAGATGAAGTTTACCATGGAAGGGATACAGAGTGTGATGAAAAAGGGATTATCACCCAGTGTTTGAGAAACTGAAACATTCAATAATGAAGCAAAGGAGGAGGAGCATGCAAATGAGATACCTACTGAGCAAGCAGAGAAAAATGTGGTCCTTTAGAAAAGCAGTAGTGTCAATGTTGTTAAAGAGTGTCTTAAGGAAATGATTGACGGGAATACTTTCAAATGCTTGATGCATGGCTGAATAGTAAAGTAAGAGAAAGATTGAAAAGTAATCTTTCAGCATAACAGTACAGAGGTTATAGGTGACTTTCCCAAACATGCTGCTGTGGAATGATTGGGACAGACCGAAGTCAGGGTAGGGTGGTGGCCATGAAAATGCATTTCACAGATCTGCTTTTGCAGAAGTACATTTGACTGGCAGTCCCAGTTGTTGCCCCTTTGGATGTACCACTGTGTTTATAATGAGGCCATGCTTGCTATGGGGATGCTCTCACCCAATAACTGAGCATATCAAGGTAACGAGAAAAGCCTATTACTGTGAGATGTGAGATGTGGGATTCCTCCAACAAATTTCATTCAAAGACAGCCCACTGGTCTGGTCTCCTCTTTCTTACATTCCTGGCCTGCCAGACTTGAAAAAATATCTTCGTACTATTTGTGCTGCTGTGTTCATATATATGTGGGAGATGAGGATAGTTAGGACAAGATGCCTTCTCCGATGCCTTCTGAAAAGCTGAGATGGTATTCAGAACAGCTGGAAGAGAAACTTTATTAACCATCCTCTTAACTCTTCTCTATCTTTGTGTGTTCTCTTTTAAGGATAGGCATTTGTCTTCAGGAGAGAACAAGACCCAAGAGCATGGGTAAGAGCTTCATTGGACCACTAGTTGATTATACAACTAATTATTGACCTAATTTTAGAATGTTGTATTTAGTAGAAAATGTCTTTACTATTATTTTTTCTTGGGTTGGTGTTGGAGATATTAATGTAAAGAGGAGGGTGTGAAGTGACTAGGTATAGGGTAATATGCCTACACAGCTTGAAATTAAAATTGAGTCATAAGCATCTTTAACCAAAGTGGTAGGTACTACCTTATCAGAAATAAATGACATCATCGCTGTTCCCAAGGCAGAGGAAACAGATCTAGGATGAATATTATCTAGAAGATACTATTTAATCTCAAAATAGTCACTCTGAATTCAGATGGAATCATAGGAGGTTAGCCTTTACAAAAACAAAATTGAATCAAGTAGACCAGAACATAAAGAGAACTTAGGAACACTTGCATGGCACAAGAGAATTAGATTAGCAATTTCTCAAAGCTGATGGTACAGATAAAATGTAGGATATTTCCAAAATTATAAGAATACATTTATATTTATATGAAAATGTAAAATTTGCTTATGTTCTATTTGGATACACAAATACTTATTGACAACGTGTGTTATACATCCTTAGTCTTTGATACTCTGCAGTCTTAAGTATATAGTGACAAAGAACAGAGATCTATCATTTCAGTGAAGATAGTTCAAAAACTGAAAGAAAATGGGAAAATTTACTTATTGTGAGAGAAATAAATCTGTCGTGAGAAAAGATGTCGATTAAGATAATCTTGACGAAAACATGTAGTATATAAGAACATGTGTAAAGGATTCAAATTCTGAAAATAGTCATAAAATCTAATGTGAGTAGGTTCTAAAAACATAATAAGTAGGCTTCCTCATTTCACTATATAACCATAGAGTTCATTTCTGTGAACTCTAGAAATACTAAAGTTATAATCAAGGATTGAGGCTGGAGCATATATACACTTAAAGGGTATACATTCAATGAGATTTAGTCTCCATGTTTTCTAAGACGACAGGACATTAAAAATCTTATTTTCTTTCAAATGTCAATCACATTGTATATCTAGTTTCATAAATACAAGAAACTTATGCTGTACTATATTGACAAAAGTTACATTCCAAGCCAGAGTACTATTTATGTTTTGTGTTCTTGTGTCCCCTGTTCAAAAAACTTGGTCAATTTTTCCTTTCCATATAGGAATCTCAAAATTCTCTAAATTTTGGAGAATATACTTCTCTTGTATACATATTTTTTCAGTCACATATTTCCCTGGACATTCCTATGAAGTCTATTCCATAGACTTACACTGTCCAAATATATTAGTAACTACCTATATACAGGTATTAAAAATTAAATTTAAATTCATTAAAATTAAATTAAAATTTCAGTTCCTCAGAAACACTAGCTTTCAGTGTTCAATAGC
Source organism: Prionailurus viverrinus (assembly GCF_022837055.1). NCBI lineage: Eukaryota > Metazoa > Chordata > Mammalia > Carnivora > Felidae > Prionailurus > Prionailurus viverrinus. Next base: position 181,663,948 of record NC_062564.1, read on the forward strand.
ACATGAATCTAGAGTCTTCCATGTTGTGTACTTTAGATATAGAGTACTTCCAAAATCACAGAAAATTATACTGGACAGGGCTGTTATAGACAGCAACAATCATTTATTTTTCAATCATTAGCTAATATTTTACTAAACCCTTGTGACATATCAGGTACTGTCTGTAGTTCCAGAGATATAGTAGTAAATATAATGGATACAGTGCCTGCTTTCATCAGGCTCACATTCTTGAAATTGAGACAGACATAAAATATTAATCAACAAAACCATATGATGCTGTATAAAATATTAGAGTCTATATTAGAGGAATTAGGAAAGACTGGTAGAAGAGAGTGGTGATAAGAAATAGTTTTCCTGGGGCGCCTGGGTGGCGCAGTCGGTTAGGCGTCCGACTTCAGCCAGGTCACGATCTCGTGGTCCGTGAGTTCGAGCCCCACGTCGGGCTCTGGGCTGATGGCTCAGAGCCTGGAGCCTGTTTCCGATTCTGTGACTCCCTCTCTCTCTGCCCCTCCCCCGTTCATGCTCTGTCTCTCTCTGTCCCAAAAATAAATAAACGTTGAAAAAAAAAATTTAAAAAAAAAAAAAAAAAAAAAAAAAAGAAATAGTTTTCCTGAAGAAATAATGTTTCCTGAAAAATGACCGTGAATTAACCAGGTAGAAAAAAGTTAGAGCCATACCACTGCAGAGAGTATCATGGCAGAAGAGGAGTCGACTTTGCGCATCAGAGTTTGCATGTGAAACTTGCATTAGTGCGAGTTTGCATTAGTGAAAGCTCTAATGCAGTACATGGACCACATCCTACAGGCTGAGGTGGGTGCTGGCCAGACCTGACTCAAAGACATTTAGATAAAGGCCTATTAAAGCGGCAAAATAATTGACTTGATTATTTAACTGCGAAGAGTAAGAAACTTCTTATAATAACTGACCTTTGTGCGCTAACATGTAACCGCCACCTCCCACCCCGGTGTGGCACATGCTAAAGAACAAGGCTGTGCTTTTATTTTCTTCTGCTTGATCAGCTCCATGGGCCACATAGATGGCTAAGGCTTTGCATTTCAGAGGTGCGTCTTGAGAAGTAAGAGGAGACCTGAAGAGGGGCGCCTGGGTGGCGCAGTTGGTTAAGCGTCGGACTTCAGCCAGGTCACGATCTCGCGGTCCGTGAGTTGGAGCCCCGCGTCAGGCTCTGGGCTGATGGCTCAGAGCCCGGAGCCTGTTTCCGATTCTGTGTCTCCCTCTCTCTCTGCCCCTCCCCCGTTCATGCTCTGTCTCTCTCTGTCCCAAAAATAAATAAACGTTGAAAAAAAAATTAAAAAAAAAAAAAGAGGAGACCTGAAGAGACAGATACATCCATTCTAGCATGCATCCCTGGTGTCGTGTGTATCTTTATTCTCTGTCAGGTTGGGTCAGTTAGGCTCAGGCAGGAAAAAAGAAGTCACACCAGTTATTTTAAGAGAGAGAATGTAACATAGAGAATTGATTGAACAGGTATTACACAGAGCTGTCCACTTATAGCTACTGCCGAAATCAAATATAATATTTGAAATAGAGCCATCAAGTGCCTTCTACACCAACTTATGAGGCCAGGACTTTCATGGGTGGGACTGCCGTGTCTCCATGTGCATGGGGCAATGGTTATTTAAAACATAAAGTGTTATCATGTTTAAATGAAGTTTCACTTGTTTGACCATCATCACTGCTAAGTAGTGCCAGGCCTAGAAGATAGCCAACTCATTTTCCAGGTGTTGAAGCTTTATAAATTGGCTTGTGATTTTAGCCAATTTGGTAGATTTCTGTTCTGATTGCTTTTCAATCAAAAAGCAATTTTGGCTTTTACTGACACCAACAGGAACAAGTAGACCTAAGTGGTTTATGATGGATCCAGGAGGACGTAGTTAAAAGTGCCATTTTCTGAGGTATGGAAGAGACACATGATGCTGGAGGTATAATAAACTTAGTTGCAACGAGTTGAGATAAAAAAACTAACAAGGGTTTTGTAGAAATTTTATGTGAGGATGCCTAGAAGGTTATTTGGGTTTATGGATAAGAATGGGGCTCAAGTGAAAATCTGTCCTGAATACACAGGTCAAGCTATTCGGGTGACTGAGATATCACAGAGGGAAAACGAAGAGTTTTCCCATGTGTAGGACACTATTTCTCAGGAACCCCCAAATTTAGACCAGGACAGGAAAATAGCTCATCTTGGAATGAAGTAATAGAAAGATAAGAAAGATCTAGAAATTTCTTATCTAGAAAGATAAGAAAACACCTGGAGAAAGTTGTGTATGGAAATCAAGATGTTTCAAGAATGCATGAAGAAAATGGCCCTCGATATCAAATGTCATATTGGTAAAATAGGTCCTGAGAAGAATCCACTAAGTTAACAAGGAGACTATTTTTTTTTCAATATCTTTTTAAAATTTTATTTTAGGGAAAAAGCATATCTCAAGCAGGCTCCACGCTCAGCATGGAGTCCGATGCAGAGCTCAATCCCACGACCCTGGAATCACAACCTGAGCTGAAATCAGAGTTGGATGTTCAACGCACTGAGCCACCCAGACACCCCAACAAGGAGACTATTGATACACTGAGCAGTGGAGGATGAAAGAAGATTTCACTGGTTTGAGCACCAATGTCAAATGAAGAAGTAAAGCCAATGAGATGAGCTCATCCTTTCTTACAACGGCTGTTTAAACTGTTGCAACAGTCTGAATGTTAATAGAAGAGAGAAAAGAGCTTGGCAGTGGGGGGAGAGCGCAGGTAGAGGGAGAGCTTCAGCAATTTGTACAACTTCCTATAGTAGAAATATTAAGCCTCAACTTACAGTATTTTTCCAAAGTGCACTCTTTGTACTAGGAACTATCTTGATCATAACAGTAAAGTCGGCCATTAACTCCTAAGTAAGTGGAATTCTTTATAAATTTTTGGAGATTTATTTTCTCTCATCATGCCGCATACTGTGTATTAATAACTGGTTTGTTTTAGAAGATGAAGACTTTGAACTTCAAAACGTAGGCAGCATTTAAAAACGGCTCCTGGAAGGGGAGTCTGGGTGGCCTGGTTGGGTAAGCATCGGACTCTTGATTTTGCTCAGATCTCACGGGTCTTATGCTCTTTTTTGTTCGCTTTCTCAAAATAAAGAAATAAACATTTAAAAATAAAAAATAAAAAGGTTTCTCAAAAAATGTCCTTTTCATGTTCTGGTGAAATGTGATCAAGTCAAATTTAGATATTATGACAATGTGTTGTAAGGTTTTTCTTAGAACGGCTTCAAATATCTGAAGAGTGAAGGGCCCTGACTGCTCTGACCCCTATCCCCACCCCAAACACACACTCACAGACACACGCACTCTATTTTAGGGCAGATGATGAGAGACTAATTCATGGTTAGTTTCTGTGAACATAATTTCCTCCTCATGCCCTCCGGTATAATTGTGTTTCTCCTTCTTTTATGAAAATGATTTAGAGTAATGACCTGGACTTCTAGTTTCAGGTTTCACATGTAAAGAGCTTAGAAGTTGTCACTCTGTCCTAACAACAAATAAAAAGCAGAACAGACTAAAAACCCAAAAACTCTTCTAGGACTCTTAAGAGAGGGGAAAACACAAGTGAAATTGCTGCTCTCAAGCTGAAGAGACCAACAGGTAAACAAAAATCATGAGGACTTACCAGAGCATGGACTTGCAAGCAGAAACTTTCAAGGGAGAGAGTTCTGGAAAAGCAGAACTGTAATTGATGAATTGCTAGAAGCTCAATTCTGACAAGTCTGAGAGTTAAAAATTCCAGGGGGACACAGTCACAGAGGGTTCCCACACTTCTGTGAGGGTTACCTTCAGGAGTTCAACCTCCAGACTGAGTCAAATTTCCTTGGGCTTCCGGTAGGAGAAGGGAAAAAGAAGCCATTTTGAAATATGCCACAGCGCTCTGCTCTTAATAAGGCCTGCCCTGGGAAACCAGAACTTACCCTTCTGTGTGGTAATTGTCAGAACCTAATCGACCTGGGGAAAGAGAAATACCCAACACCTGCCAGCTCTGGTCATTCTTCCCACCTAAGCAGGGGGTGGGTTGGGGGTGGGGGGGACCTGGAAAACACTTTTGAAATTTATAGTCCAGAAGCAGAGGCTCACTGAAAGACTTAGACCTAATCACAAGACTATAGAACACTTCAACTACCCCGACACCTCACTGCCGCTTTACTAAAGACCTATTTACAGCAATTCCTTGTACATCGTGTCCAGCTGTGACCCCCAACTACAGTTTTTCTTGTCTTATTGGAAACACTGGGTAGGGTATTTAATGATTCTGTCCTTGAAATACATGGAAAATAAAACCTGCTGATTTTCTCATGCATTCTTTTTTTTTTCTTTAATAAAATGTAAATTGTCTCTTTGGCCCAACCCTGTAAATAGCATGCTTACCTACTAACACTTTATCAATAGGGAACACATGGGCTTCCCTAATGACAGAAGAATTAGCACCTGACAGGCCAGTAGGCCTGCAAAGCAGGGTTTTGCAATGATTTTCTGGCGTGTTACCTCAACAAGATGGCAAATGAGGTGTGGGACACAGAACAAGTGTGTGAAAAGGACATAGTAAAACGTGAGGGACAAAGACCAGGTCTTTCCTTATAAGAAATCTTAAAAGGGTTATATAAGGATGTACGAATTCATGGGATGACAAATGTGACAACCCCTGCAGTAAGTAACAAGATAGATTACATTAAAATACCCAAATTATGTAAATTGCTTTGACTTTATATCTTTCAGAAGCCATAAATCAAAGCTTAATTGAATATAAATGAAAAACATTAAATGATGTCATATTTCCAAAGTAAAGTTTTCAAAGCAGAAGACTGTAAGAATTGCTTTTGTTTTCCAATTTCAGATAATTTTAAGAAGAGTCAGTGTAATATACGTGCTTCATTCAATCCAAATCAGAATTCATCAAGTCTGTATGATCAATGTGTTCCACCCAAAAGCAAAATAATAAAAATAAATCAAGCCATTATACATGAGAATTTTGGGTAATTTTTTTTAATTGCTGTGCAACATCAATTATATCTGGGGGCACAGAGGCTTTTAACCTAATTCTCAAACCTCTCAATGCCCTATACCTTTTTTTGATCTATGGACTCTAGGAAAATAAAATTATAAAAAAAGTTTTTTTTTCCCCTGAATATTACAGGGTTCCCCATGAACCCTCACTTGTGGTGGAGCCAAATGTATTTTATAAATACACAATTAAACTAAAAAAATAATTTTAAAAAGATCTTGTATTCACATGTAATATGAAATCATATTTATTACATTATCCCAATATTTTTTTCAAAAAATACTTTTTTGGTATTCTAATTGCCTTTAATAATTTTCAACACAATTTTTATTTTCTAATAAATGTATAATGATTTTAAACAAGAAAACAGGGAAATATCCAACCTCATTGTTGGGATTTGAATTCAACCATTTTGTCCCCTGCCAACAGCCACCTGCTCATGTTTTCTTGATTCTTGCATTTAGTGGCTATTGGCCGTGAGATGATCATTGCGATGGCCGCACTGAAACAGGGCAAGCAAATATAAGATACGGTTTCAGCACGACATCCCGATTTTTTGTAAATTAATTACAAAACAGAACAAGAATTATCATATTTATAAAAGGTAGCCCAAATATCAGCCAGTTTGGTGGTTTCAAGTCTTTTGTATACCACATTCACTTCATTCTTTAATATGTAAATAGTAAACATCAAATTTTCTTATTACATATGATGGGAAATCCAGGATCTCCCGATAACTTCAGAGTTGGTCAACAGGCTTAAATTCCTCTTTATGTCTAATGTGGTCAGTCCACTGAATCTTGAGATTGCCCAAAAGGTTTACTAAGTATGTCACTGCTTTCTTCACTCTCTGAAATAATACAATTTAAGAAGTCTTAGTTAATGAGAGTGACGTTCTCTCACAGCCTATAGCTCATCATGGGAACCACTTTCTAGTATTTCTAGTAGATTATGTTAGTTTGCATATGGATTTTTCTCATAAAAGTCAGGCTGTATGGAATTACGGCTTCAGGAGATCCAACATCTGTGAGCATGGGTACACTTTCTTTACCTTAGTCTCAGTTGACTTACCTGGAGATGGAGAGAATTCTGAGCGACAATTTGCAAGTTTTATTGCTGGCTTACTTTCTGTTCTGGTTGTTGGCACTTTGCTTCAGCCCCCACACCTGCTGTTTTATGAGTATTTCAGAATCGTAAAAGTTTCTGCCATTTTATCATGTCGAAAATGTTTCCGCTTGGTTTTTCTCCATAGCCCATCCTGGCCTCGACTTCAGGGTTGTTTTTACATCTATGAGGAAAATCATGATGTTGCCCTAGACTGAGGTTTGGCAAACTTTTCCGGTAAAGGGCCAAATGATAAGTATTTTAGACTTGGCTGCCTTAGGGTGTCTGTTGAAACTACTCACTGCTACTCACCTAGCTCGAAAGTGGCCATAGAAAATACAAACACAAATTGGCAGGCTGTGTTCCGATAAAACTTGACAAAATCAGGTGGAGTTGGCTCATGAGGCATGGTTTGGCTATCCAGGCTGTGATGAAACATGAGTGTATCAGGCAATACGGATGTCCCCACGCCATAGTTTGCTAAGCCTACCATTAAAGAAAGGCAGATTGATGTCTTAAAATACATTTATTATTAAGAAATATTTTATAAATGTAATTTTATGTTATATAAATGCCATATGCCATATACAGTAAAACCATAATAAAATGAGTAATTGAGAATCCAACATCTGAGTTATCCAGCAGAGCACGACCAGTACAAAGGTCCTTTTGTTGCCCTTTCAATTATATGACTTCCCTTTTCCAGGCTCCTTCACCACCCCTATTTGCTCCTCTCTGAAAATAATTTCTATTCATATACATTATTTTCTTGCTTTTCCTCATCAGTCAATCCTCCTTATCTGTGGTGTTTATATGGCATAAAATTGAGGTGAACAGTGAATTAGCAAATGCTGAACCATTGCTTTTAGGCAAAATATGGAGACACACACACATCTCATACAGATTATTACCCTTAATCATAAAAAACAGCTCACTCTGGTAGATTTTATTTTATTTTACAAAACAGGAAACTAGGTTCAGAAGTGTTAAGTGACTTGCCTGAGGCTGCCCTCTATCAGATGCCAGAGTTGGGGTTCCTGTCCAACTGGCCCCAGGGACAGAGTTTCTTGCACTACGAATCACTGTCATCTCCCTTTTCTGGCCATCTCTGTGAGAGCTGAAACAAGAAGACAGAGTCTCACCTTGGTCGACCTCACCTGGGAACATATGCCTCAGTGACTCAAATTTTCACTGTTTTGAGCATGTCTGCAAATGACCAGGAAAGTGATTTTGTGATTACAGATAAATTGTGGCCAGCAGGCAAATCACAAATACAGAATTATAAACCATGAATGTTGACTGTAGTTTTGTTAAAATGAATATGCATATATTTTAGTTTTGCATACTTTTGATCTTTATGTAATTGATAACATACCAAATGCTTTCTTGCTTATTCATTCATTCATTCATTCATTCATTATAATGTTATGGTCAGGCCACACATATATCTAAGATTGTTATGTCTGAATTGATTGACTGTGACTCATTCATTTATATTTTTGTAATTAATTCTGATGTATAGATATGTAATTTTTGTCCATTCTTCTCTTGGAGGGACATCTGGGCTATAATGAGCTTCTTGGTATTACAAACAAATCCGGGTTTGAATATTCCTGTTCATGGCTGTTAGTTAAAAAAAAAAAAAAAAAGATTCCATGGGATATATTATCTTTATTTTTATTTACTTGATCATAGTTTCTATCTCTTTACTCACTTTATAGAAGGATAATATTAATAGCTTTTCTAATCTTAATCCACATTAGCATATAGGGGATAAAACTAATTTAGTTACAATCTCTTAAATTTTAAAACCTAGTCTGATTATGTTTTCCAGTGTATTGTTTAAATGCTTTGTATCCATGAGCATAAGTGTGAGTTGGCATATAACATTTCTATTACATTTTTTTTTTTTTTTGGTCTGGTGTTAACAAAATGTCTCTTAAAATTAGATGGTGAGTGTTTTCAATTTTTCTATGCTTTGTAAAATTTGTGCATCTGTTCTTGGAAATTTGGTAAAATATTTCTATAAAACATATATTATGATATTTTATTTTTATTGTTATTTAAAATGATAAACTTATTCCCTAAATTTTCCCCTACAGTAATTTGGAATGTATTTTCTCTATTTCTAATTCTTTGGTGATTCCTTTTGAAAATTTACCATAATCCATTTAATTTCAAAAAGTAATCAATTGCTTTCTAGAACAATAAAAATATGTTGGAATTTTGGGGGGTCATAATCCCCATTATAGGCTTATATATTGTCATGATCCAACAATTACATGTTACTACTACTTTTTTAGCATATTTGTTCAGAATTTTATGTATCTGTTTAAATTGGTATTCGTGAACCAATTTTTCTTGTCTCCCTGTTTTAGATATCCTTTCCTTTTTTTTTTTTTGAAATTAATCATATATTCTTGAGTATATGTATGTGTGTATGTATGTCTGCCTGTGATATTGATAATATTCCTTTTAAGGAGTGTGGAGTCTGTTCATGCTAAATTTTGTCTTTCTAATTATCTTATCCTTGTTCTTGAAAGAGAGTGACAATTGATGACACATTTCTCCCAGCATTTATTCTTCCACTGATTTTGCCTTTCATTGTTGCTGTTGGAAAATTCACTATCAGTTGAATTGTAAGGTTTTTTTGTTTTGTTTTATAAATTACTTTTAATTATTACTACCTGCCATAGTATGTATTGCCTTTAATGAATCCTGTTTGGTATATGTTGTTTCTTGAATTTTAGGCTTCATATCTTTTACCAATTCTGGAAAATTCTCAGTCATTATTTCTTCAAATATTTTCTCTCCACCATTCTCACTTTTAGCTTTAATTGTGAGAGTATGCTTGTATTCCAAGTTGGCTACTGGAAAAGGACCTTATTCTGTAGACATCTTGGGTTAATAACAAATTAAAACCTTTTGTCTTAAGAGACATGTGGCTGTTTGCCTGAGGATTCATAAGCACTACTGAAGAGAAAATGGTGGTGTGCTAAAATAGTTTTCACCTTTATACATATATTTGATTCTTAATCAACTCTTATCTATCTCCCTTTCCTTTTACATTTTTGAAAATAGGAAAATAATTATTGTTGTGTTTGTTTCTACATACCACATACTGGCTGAATGCCCCAGGCAATGGTGCCATAAAAGGATTCAATGTTGGTCTCTGCTACTGGCATATTGAGCACCCAGTAGTAGCTATGGCCAGGAGGTCCTTGGTAGGTATAAGACTATATTGCTCAGCCCATGTATTGTCTCCATTCTTGCTACCATGGCCAATTTGTTCATGAACCCACTGGGCAATAACAGAGGTGGTTAGGAAAAGATGTTGCTGACTGATAGCCTCAGAATAATCCACAGAAGGATTATTAAAACACTCCTCTCCTGAAGTCACCCTTTTGGGAGCATTCATATGGGATGCAAGTATCTTCATGTTTTCTGCCCATTCTGAGGGGTCTTGCAGTCATGTTCCATTCAAGTCTCTGACCATCCAGCCAAACCTTTGTCCACAGCACAAGACTTGGTGGGGCTCCTGGGTGTCTCAGGTGGTTAAGCATCTGACTCTCGATTTTGGTTTAGGTCATGATCTCATGGTTTGTGGCATGGAGCCCCGCATCAGGGGCTCTGCGCTGACAGTGTGGAGCCTGCTTGGGAGTCTCTGTCTCCCTCTCTCCCTATCCCTGCCCTCCTCTCAGAAAACAAACAAACAAACAGAAGAATTGCTATATAATTACACATACGGCCATTTCTCTTTCCGAGTAAAGCGAATAACCAAGCGCACTGCTTGAATTTCTGGCCAATGGGAGAATTTTCCTTCACCACTGCCCTTCATGGATGTCCCAGGAAAGGTCTGTAGCACTATAGCTGCCCACTTTCTGGTGGTGCCGGTATATTATGCAGTACCATCGGTAAAACTAGGCCCAAGCCTTTTCTTCTGTCAGCCGATCATAGGGAATTCCCCATGGTACCACATGCACCAGCTGGGAGTGGAAAGCAGTGTAGCAAAAGGAAAGACCATGAGCATTTGCATCTAACTTATGTCTTCAGGTTCTACAAGGGCCCAATCATGTCCATGGTGCTTCTGTTTGGTGATAGAGTGTTGCTATGCGTGTCAAACATTATGGATTGTTGGGTTAGTTAACACCTGGCTCATGATGGACATCTCAGGTCACATGATATGTTGGCGGTCCATGGTTAGGTCTCTACTAAGGCACAGTAGTATGCCAAGAGCTGATTCTCAAAAGGAGAATACTTATCTGTGGAGGATGGCAGAGCTTTGCTCCAAAATGCTAAGTGCCTGCACAGTGATTTACCTGTAGGAGCCTGCCATAGTATCCCTACCTGCCCCTGAACTCTAAGCATCATTGGATCTGCTAGATCCTATGGCTCAAGTGGCAGAGCAACTTGCAATTCAGGTTGGATATAGTCCAGAGGCTTTTCTTCTTCTGGGTCCTGCTCAAAGCTGGCAGCTCTCTAAGTCCCTCAGTAAATGAGCCATACTAATATACTCAAATGAGGAACATGTTGTCTCCAAATTGCAAAGAGGTCCACTACGGATTGAGCTAGTTTTTTAGTTGTAAGCAGAGGCTAAATGTAGTGACTTTGCCTTTACCTAGAAGGGATATCTCAACATGCCTCATATTAACAGATACCTAAAAAATTTCACTGAGGCAGAAGACCTCCGAACTTCCATCACATTTATTTTTCATTCTCTGGCATGTACACTTCTTACCAATAACTCTAACGTAGTTTCTACTTCCTGCTCACTAGGTCCAGTCAGCATAATCTTATTAAAACAATGGAACTTTGTGACATCTTCTGAGAGGGAAAGGCAATCATGGTTCCTGAAAAATACATTATGACACAGGGTTGGAGTTCTTTTTAAAGATGTTTATTTATTTATTTTGAGAGAGAGAGAGAGAGACAGGGAGGGAGAGAGAGAGAGAGAAAACAGGGGGAGGGGCAGAGAGCGAGGGAGAGAGAATCCCAAGCTCCACGCTGTCAGTGCAGAGCCAGATGTGGGACCTGATCTCATGAACTATGAGTGATATCATGACCTAAGCCAAAATCAAGAGTTGGACACTTAACCAACTGAGCCACCCAGTTGCCCCAGGGATGGACTCTTAATATATCCTTGAAGTAAGATAGTGTGCTTATTCTTTCCAGCTAAAAGTATCATACAAAGTCATCCGGCTTCCTGCTTCTTTCAAGTTGGAGTATCTAATGTTAATATTTAATATTGATATTTTATATTGCTATATTGCTCCATTGCTAGATTATGCCATGGAAAATCAGTGTTCTTTACTATTGGAGATAGAGTCATTAGCATCTTAAATCTAATCAGATTAGAGAGCCAATTCCAGAAAACCCAAAACCAATTCAGAAAACTCAGTCTTAAAATTCTGTTCTTCTAGAACCATTCTCATTACCATAACTCTATTAGTCAGCCTTCTCCAGAGATATAGAATCTGTATGTGTGTGTGGGAAGGGAAGGGTTGTGTGTGTGTGTGTGTGTGTGTGTGTGTGTGTATGTCTATATCTATGTCTATGTCTGTCTATCTATATCTATATCTATATCTATATCTATATCTATATCATCTATGTCTATATCTATATATGTACATGTATACATAAAGAAGGTAAGGAATTGGCCCACGTGATTACGGAGGTGAAGAAGTTCCAATATCTGCAGCTGGAAAGCTGTAAACCCAGGAAAGCCAATGTTATAGCTCTATTCTGAGTGCAAAGTCCTCTGAGTCACATGCACTGATGGTATAATTTGCAGTCTGAAAGCCTGTAGGCTAGATTTTGCATGTGATTTTACAGCTGATTTTTCAGTTTAAATTCAAAAGCTGGGAAGGACATCTATCCCCAGTCAAGCAGCAAGGCCCAAGGAGTTCCTCTTATTCACCTCTTTTGTCCTATTCAGGTGTTTATTTGATTGAAAAGGGTCTCTCACATTGGGAAGGACATTAGTCTTTACTCTGCCTGCCAATTCAAGTGTTAATCTCATCTAGAAACACCCTCACAGATACACTTAGAATAAGTTTGACCAACAGTCTGGGTACCTCATAACCAGCTGATACAAACTTAATCATCAGAGACCTTTTTACAGGGTTTTGAAACGAGGTATACCGTGACTTACCTGTGTTAAAGAAAAAAAAAAAAAAAAACAGAACCCTAGTGATGTATTGAGGATGACTGAATTTCAAGGGTAGAAGTAGGAAGGTCTATTACAACTAAAAACTCCAGGGATGGAAGCTCTGGAGCTGCTGAGAAGTAATAAGAATCTTTATAAATTTCGGATGCAGAGCCAACAGAAGTAGGTATGGGTTGAAAAAATACTAAAGGAGACAAGGACAATGCCAAGGTTTTTATTTAAAAAAATGGAAGAGTAGAGTTGACATGATATGATTTGCTATAATAACTAGGTAAGCAGATTTGGGAGAGAAGAGAACAAGATTTGCATTGACACCTTAATATGAGATGTCTATTAGACATTCAACCTATTATTTATTGAGGCATTTGTTAATAATGAATTCAATTTTGACTCTTCCGAGAAGTTTGACAATTTTCATAGAAACTCAAAAAAAAAAAAGACATAAAATTGAGTCTATACATTTGTGGTTGACACTTATGATATATGTTCAGAGGGGCTCTACCCAGGCATTTACAAATCATGCTACATTTTTGAGAACCCAGTTTGACTTTACACAGCCTGGACTCTTAACCATTTTTACCCGTAGCTAGTGTTGGGAAGTGGGAAGATAAGAACATAGACCAAGGGCCTTTTAGTGGTATGTCAATCTCTCTATGACTTTGTCCCAAATTCCCTTTCTAAACTTCATTATTCATTGCCCTCAAGCATTTTCCTCCAATATTTCCGTTATTTCTGTTAGCTGAAGTCCTTTTCCTACCCCATATCTTTATTCATGCTTATCTTTTATTCTGAGAAGATCTGGTCTCCCATTTTCCAATTCTTAAAGTCATTTACCTGAAAAACTTAAAGCAACTACTTTCTCCTCCATGAAATTTTTCTAATGCCACAGTAACTTATTTTTCTCCTATATTTGCATCACAGTTTTAGAGATCAAATCAATATTTAAAGATGCTGCCATGTATTATAGTTTGCTATTATCTGCCTGTTTTTTTTCCTCCCTTAGATTGCACTGATACTATGAACATACAAACAATGTTACCATGAACATTACTTATTTTTATATTCCCCAATACCCGACACATAGTAGGTACTGAACATTATATAATTACTTTATTCAGTTGAACAAGTAGAGTACTTGAATGACAGTGAATAAAGCAATGAATATTGCAGGCTTTCAAAAATCATTGTTATGTTAGATAACATTTTAGCATACTTCAAAAATCACACTAACTTGTCTCCTATAAATGCTAGGTACTATGGAAAAAATTGTGAAATCCATGTTGAATATCAGTAATAATCTGCATGCTCATTTTCAACATCACGTATTTATTTCTCGATATCAGAGATTGGCATATTATTATTACATAGTATAGAGAACAACAACAAAAGCACATAGAATTGTGGCCATTAAATCATGCATTTATACATGTAATGTTTGTTTCCCAGGGTTTACATTTATGTGTAAAATGTATAAGCATTATTTAAAACCAATTAAAAGTTTATATTATAAAGCAGGAACAATTCATATGATTAGGCTATAAGGAGACAAAGAACAGGTTTTTAGCAATTTCTAATTTGCTCCATTTTTCCTGTGAAAATAACACCATATTTAGAATTGCTTGTGGCTTCCACAAATTTATAGTTTGACCAATACAGAGAATAATTGGATGTTTACCCCATTCCCTCTATTTGTATTGTTACAATTTATACAACTGCAGGAATCATCATTAAGGATTAAATGAATTATTCAAAGACACATTATAATTAAGTGTGCTTAAACAGAAAATATTTTAAAAATTGAATTATTTTCAAAACGTTGAAATAGCCTCCTTTTATGATTTCTTAGTGATAATAAAGAAAATACAATGGTAAGTCCTTTTCTAAGATAATTAGACAACCTAAACTATGCAGTCTTCAGCCAAGTATAAGGTGAAAATCATAAAGTTCATGCTATAAAGATGATGCGCATTAAACACGTTATTTTTCAAACTTCTCAGTCCTCAGGCAGAACCAACCTCTCTTATTTAGATGTTAATCTGGCATGGTTAAATTATTTCATGACCCACTGTAGAATTGGTAGGATAAGTGGAAAGTGGAGATAAGTTATGAAAGAGAAAAGTTTGACAATTAATTATAAGAGAAAAGCCAGGGGGCGCCTGGGTGGCTCAGTCGGTTAAGCGTCCAACTTTGGCTCAGGTCATGATCTCACGGTTCGTGCGTTCGAGCCCCGCGTCGGGCTCTGTGCTGACAGCTTGGAGCCTGGAGCCTGTTTCAGATTCTGTGTCTCCCTCTCTCTCTCTCTGCCCCTCCCCCACTTGCACTCTGTCTCTCTCTGTCCCAAAAATAAATAAACATTAAAAAAAAAAAGAGAGAGAGAGAGAAAAGCCAGGACCAGAACCCAGAACCTTCTCAGACACTTTCAATATCTTTTCTATAAATATAGAATCTGAGGATGTAAATTTTGATTGAGCAAATATGTATGGCATCATATTTAATATTGACAATGATTAGACGTGAGAAAACTGGTGTTTACAAAAGTTAAAATAATGGTTTATACTTTATAAACTAATAGTTCATATTAGTTTGCATTATTCACTGTGTGACCAAATTGAACTAAGAATATGCTCTGAAAAACACAAGTGTTTTTACCTTGAAAACCCCCAGAGGATCAGTTTGAGCTCCCACAATGTTGGAGTAGATTCCTAATGACTTTGACCTGGCCAACCATACTTGTAGATAGAGCAGAGACTCTGAATCCGGCTTCCTAACTCCTTTATGAAAAAAGGTAGCTACAATGCCTGGTTTGTAATAACTCGGATTTTCAAAGCTGTGAATAAATACTGTATTTATGAAAGAAAATGTGATTGGCTTTCCGATGAATAATCTGAGAAGGTAGAAATATATTCCTCCAGGAATAAACAAAGGCTATGTGATATTAATTGAGAAGGAACAACATGGATTACACCTGGGTCCTTAAATGAGTCAAAGTTGATGAAGGTACTGTTTATCTTTAAGAAAACATAATTTGTGAAAATAAAGACATTATAAAACATGAGAGAATTGCTATAATTCTGAAGTCCTCTCTGAGAAAAAAAATGTTGGTAGTGTCATGTCACTTAATATTCCTTATTAGAAAAAAATTTCAAAGAGAAATGATAATAAATGCAAATGTCATGAAATGAACGGTTATTTATTATTTATGAATCAACATAATAGCTAATGTCACTAAACTTGCATCAGAGCAAAGAAACCCCTCATGGAAACTTATATTCATGGTTGCTCTCACGCAAGATAGACTGCTTGCTTCTCTCTCTCTCTCTCTCTCTCTCTCTCATTCTTTCTCGTCCAATTTATCCATCCATCCACACTTCTATCCATGTTTTAATTTTTTTTATCAATCTCTCAACATGTATTGTGTTTTTCCAGCACCTGTTTGTCCTTGATTGAATTCTTGCACCTACCCCTGCTATTTTCTTTACTCTGCTGTGTTATGGGGTAGCTGGCACTATATTTCCTATGGATTCTAGCCAGTTGACTTCTAGCTAGGGATGGCGCGTGGTTCTATCTCCTCTGTGAATACAAATGTTCCCAGATAAACCCACCATGTATTCTATCTCTTCCAGTCTATCCTGGGTCTGGGTCCCTCCAAAAAAAACCCTCCTCCCTTCGTGCCTCCAGCCCGGAGGTCATAGTAGCTAATTGATATGGCTAATCTCTGGGACTGATCCACTCTCTGAATTTTGGGTTCTTAGTGTTTCTTGCACTTGAATAACCAATCCTCTGCATTATTCTTTTTATATATTCAGGTGGTTCCTGTTATCTGGTTAGACCCTGATTAAAACAGCAACCTAAGCATTTACCTCTTCACCTACCATGGTGTTTTGGATGCAGTGTGAAGAAAATAAGTAATGTTTGGGTATGTTTCCCATTTTCTCTGTGGAATAAAGGGGCTTTTGTTTCTCCCAGATGGGTTTCTTCCTCTCCCTACTCTATTGGAGATTTGTTTATTGCCAGATATGCTTTTATCGTGATAAAAACTGGACTAGTCATAAGAGCACTTTCAAAGAAAGAAGTGTGTGTGCGTATCTGTTTCATGTGCAGGAAATTAAAAAAAAAAGATGGATTTTAAGAAATATTACTATGTGCTACATTTATGTTGTTCAACAATATAAAATAAATAAATGAATTATTTTAAAAGTAATGTCTGCGGTGCTGTGTGTCTTTGAACATATGTATTACACGGAGTATCCTAGAGGAAGCAAGAGCTGTTGCCCTTAATGGGAGAAGTGATGGTTTGTTGCAACAACCTCTTTTTCATTTTCTTCCACCTGTTTTGCCTTTACTCTCTTAGTCTCCTATTTATTTTCTTTTTCTCAATTTTTTTTCCTAACAGAAGTGATTTCTTATTTAAAAGTTCTAAAACAGAAATTATGGTTAATTCTGAAAATGTATCTAATAATCACATTAATAGGTGACATTTCGTTTCTGCAGATTATATGACAGATACTGGTACACATCCCTCATAAATAGTACCTTATTGAATCCCCACCAGGATCTTGTGAGTTAAGCAACATTATTCTTGTCATTTCATAGCAGAAAGAACAGGTTTAGAGGTCAAATTAAAGCTAGAAGCTATGCATTCTGACTTCAGGTACTAAGCATTTAGCTATTATGCTAAACAGAAAATACAGGATTTCGTGAATGTCATGAAAATGTACATGAAAGTAAGTTTGTAAGGTTTTAAATTTCAGGTAAGAATAGTGCAACTTGAGAATGATGGACTTTGCTATTAACATAGCTAATAGCAAAAGTAAATAGTTCCTTATCTTCCTTATTTAATTGTAGAGAGAAATTTCATAGGTGAAATATATTTAGCATTTTCCAGGAGCAAACATTTAGAGAAAGAAATAGACGAAAACTGACTTCACAAAATTAAAATGAGCTACACAATTATAATTGATTATTTTCTGAGAGATTTATCCACAGAAACAACAACAAAAAGAATACGCTTGTTTGACTTGTTTAAGAAAGTACAAATGAGATCACAAAAATAGCTTTATTGTTTATTACCTCTTTTGTAGTCTAAACATTGATCAAGGTCTTATACACAAAATTTCAAATAGTTACTTCTTTCTTTAAAAATTTGTTTAGTCCTGTGATTTTTTTCCATATAATTTTTATTGATAAAAATGAAACTCATGAGCAAATTATTATTGGCCTGAAGAAGATGACGAATGAACACAAATCCTTGCCATCTTTGGGGGATTATGCTTCATGCTGAGTTAATGGTCTAATAATTCAGAGTGATATTTTCATAACCAAGTGGTTAAATGTCTGATTATCTAAGATACGATGTGTGCTCTGTGAAAAAAAAATCTACGAATCCATTATTGAAGTTAAAAAGTAGGATTTTATTCAGAGTTTTGTCTAGGTTTCCCTTTTCATGTCTGTCCTTGATACTTTCTTTCTGCTTAGGGTTTATTTTTCTCATAAGAGACATACTCCCTTCCTTTTACTTATCTGCGTCCATCCTTCTTTTTCTGAAAGAATCAATTCAATGTTCAATTGCGACCTCAGTCCTCATGAAAAAGCTGAGGCTCTTTTTGTAGTTGAGTCAATGGGCACTCATCTTCCTCACTTATTGTTATAATCAATACATGTTACTCCCACTTATCTAGAGATCAGTTAACCAACAATCAAAAACTAGAAAACAACATAAAAAAATTAGCTGCTGAAGTTTTCATCAGGTCACCTACCATATCAGGAATCTAGAAACCAGAGAAAATATCATATTATTCAAACACCATTCAAATGGTGTATTTTGGAATTCTTCCTGAATCCTTGTTCAAGTATTTGTCATGTACATTTGAGTTCATCTTCCGAATATTTCTTTTCAATTTTCCTTGGAACTTATCCATCACCCTTCTTATGGGTTGAATTGGTCCAAAGAGATATGTTTAAGTTGTTAACTCCATACCTGTGAATGTGACCTAATTTGGAAATAAGCTCTTTGCAGATGTAATCACGTTAAGATGAAGCCATCAGCTTGGGTCCTAATACCAAATGGCAAGTGTCCTTATATAAGAGCTATATCTGGACATATAATATACAGAGAGTGGAATGTCATGTGAAGACACACACACACAGAAAGAGATGGCCATGTAAAGATAAAGGCAGAGAATGGAATCATACTGCAACAAGATAAGGACGACTGAAAGTATAAGAAGTTGAAGGAGTAAAGGAAAGATCCTTCCCCATAGGTCTCAGAGTCAACATAACCCGACTATCACCTTGATTTTGGAATTCTAGCTCTGACAATAACTTTCTGTTGTTTTAAGTCACTCAGTTTTTGGTACTTCGTTATGGCAGCCTTAAGAAACTAACCAACCCTTGACTTCAATCATGCAATGTGACAATTTTATTAACATAACCTATTGAGTTTGACAACTCTCTTAGTCAGTTAGGCTACTATTACAAAAATGTCATAGACTGGGTGGCTTAAACATTTGCTTCTCACAGTTTTGGAGGCTGGGAAGTCCAAGATCAACACACTGGTATTTCTGATGTCTGGTGAGAGCCCTTTTCCTGGTTTTCAGGCAGCTATCTTTTCCTTGTGCCCTCACATTGCAGAGAGCAGAAAAAGAGAGAACAAACTCTTATGTAGAAGGACACTAATACCATTCATGAGGACTTTACTCTCACATCCTAATTATCTCCCAAAGGCTCTAACTCCTACCGATATCACACTGAAGTTTAGAACAAAATGCAACATATGAATTTTGGAGGGACATAAACATGCTGGCCCATGACCAAACTTTTAGCTTATTCGATGGATTTGTCTATGCCACTAGAGGTGCACTAGTTACAGGGCATACCAGTCCAAAAATTGGCATAGTCCTCATATCATGAATATGGATATAAAAGTTCATCTGCCGAAGCTCATGAATTTCATTCTTAGATTGACCTTTATGTCCTTATCATTACTCTACTCTATTTTTATATTCAACTTTAAGAAAATTAGTTCTTCTGATTCCCCTGCTCCATAGATGATTAGAAACAGCAAATTGAGTGGGAAGGAATGGATTCAAGAAATATAATCAGAATAGGAATTATTACAGAGCCATGAAGTGGTAAATTTGAAATCTGCTTTGGAATGTAAACTCTGTTACTAATAACCTTCAGGAGATTAGGAATTTGACTTAATTTTCCAAGGCTAACTTTCCTCATTTGTTACATGGAAAACCATAACACCGTTATTATTACAATTAATGATGTAACATCTGACAAGTATCTCAGTCAGACATACAGGAGGTATTATTGTCAACTCAGTTTTTCCCCCTTTGGTTTCATAGGATATACCAGTCTAACACCACTAACTGTAAAGAAAAGCCTGTTAATACATTTTCATTTAGTGCTATAACTGCTAAGCATGGATCCGAACTTGAATCTTCAATAAAATGATTAAAAACATTAACAATTAGCAAGAATGTATGTAATTCTTTTGAGAACTTGCATCATATTTCTAATGCTGCTATAGCAAATTGCCATGAATTTAGTGGCTTAGAGGGACACACATTTATTACTTTTAACTATTGGTAGGTCAGAGATCTGACACAGGTTTGTCCAGACTAATATCAAAATGTCAGAGGATCTCTGTTCATTCCTGGAAGATCTAGGGGAGAATTTTTCTTGCCTTTTCCAGCTTCTTGGAGGCAGTCTGCATGCCTCGGCTTATAGACCCTTCCATCTTCAAGATGAGCAACATAATAATTCCCTGACCTCCCAGAGTCCCATCCCTTTCTCTGACTATACCTAGGAATGATTCTCCACTTTTAAGAAATCATGTGATTAGACTGGGTTCTAGTGGTGATCCAGATAATCTATCTCAATATCCTTAACTTTAACAGTTTGAAAGTGATTTTTGTCATTTAAGGTAACAAATTTACGGTGCATGCATTAGGATGTGGACATCTTTAGAGTGGGGGGAGAAGAAAATGGGAACATTATTCTGCTTACCACAAAATTATTTAATTCCTACATGAATCTCTAAATTACCTTGAATTTTTATTAAATATAATGGTTATTTTTAAGAAATTTTAGCTATTGAATATTGTTTTTGGAATCTCTTCTGTGTTTGATAATTAGTAGACTCTCTGACATCCGTTTATATTCATGGGAGAACACTAGACACATCATATACCTAACCATTGCTGTTAGTGAAGCCCTCAAATATTATACTAATGTAGTAAATGTTAATTGCCTCTATAATTTAGACAATTTTTTAGAGTATCTATTCCCTGCTTTCCAGAATTGTTACATTTATTCACTTCTTGCGCTAATTCTAAATCCCTACTCCATAAATGGAAATTTGTGAAATGTATTACTACAAATGTCAAAGCCTCAAAATAGAAAGTAAAAATGAGGAATAAAAACAAAGTTGGTTAAATCAATATATTATTTCTTTCCAATTTTACTGTGTTTATTATTATTTTTAAAATAGGAACAGCATTGTCTATTCTCCTATATTCTCAGAGTTCTAAATAGATTAACCAAAAAGGATTAACTAAGGATTAACACAACGTTTATAAATTTTATGTGTTTGAACTGTAAGAGCTTTACAAACAAAAACAGGAACACTGGTATCTAGATATAGCTAATACAGTATTTTTTAATCAAAGAATTAGTGAATATTAAGAGCGAAACATAAACTGAGTCCTAGAACTATTAGATTACTTCAACATAGTCATAAAGCTAGATGCTAAACTAATTTAATTCTACTTTGGACATACTAAAAAACATAAGAGGAGAAATCATACACTGAGCCTAGTCTGACAGCAAAGCATAAGTATAGATTCATTTGCAATTTACACAACAAAAATTTATTTGCTCCCAGACATTGTACGAATTGCTGCAGAGCAGGGAATAAGGAAGATCTTCTGATGTCCTTGAGAGTTCACAAATGAACTAAAGCAAATCTGTCATATAATATGCTTTTATCCCTTCAGAGCCCTTCTACCATTTTACTGACATTCCATCATTCCCTTCCTCTAATCAACTTTGCTCTCCTTGAACAGTCATTCACCTAACTTGAGAGTTAACTCTAACTTTTATTATCAAGTGTATTCTTGGAATAATTCCACTGAAATTGGAAAATCTAGAAATTTAGATAAACTTAAAGAGCTCAGTGAAAATTTCAAAAATGTGCATTTCCCGCAAGATGGGAAAAGTTGGGTTAAAGAGGCCCATAACAAGCATATTTAAAAAGGCCCATTTTAAGTATACTCAATACTAATTAATTTTAGAACGTGACAGATTGAAACCTTGTTTATTAAAATATGTAATGGGCGCCTGAGTGGCTCAGTCAGTCAATTATCTAATCTTAGTTTTGGCTCAGGTCATGATCTCACGGTTGTGGGACTGAGCCCCATGTCTAGCTCCTCACTGACAGCATGGATCTTGCTTGGGATTCTCTCTCTGTACCCCTCCCTCATTCATGCTCTCTAAATAAATAAATAAATAACTTTTAATATATGCAATCAATTTACTATTATACAATGAAAATAATGAGTAAAAATAAATGTGCAATATTTATCCTAATTTTAATTTTCTGAATCCTTGTGTATTCTCTTCCAGAAATTAAGTTTCATTGAAATAAAGGAAAAGAAGGTAATGAGTTCTCTTGTAAGTGTTGACTTCACCAAATTGGGACAACTCCCACCATCACCACCACTGCTGCCAAAGGACTGACTATGGACGATTCACTTTGTAAAAGTGGAGAGTCGAGATTCAAATGTTTCATTTCTATTAACTGTTGTTCCCTACTGATTCATTTTGTGACTTAAACCAAAAATTGTTTACTGGGATGCCCGGGTGGCTCAGCCAGTTGGGCATCCAACTTTGGTTCAGGTCATGATCTCATGGTTCATGAGTTCAGGCCCTGCATTGAGCTCTGCGTTGACCACATGAAGCCTGCTTGGGATTCTGTCTCTTCCTCTCTGCTCCTTCCCCAGTCTCTCTCTAGTTCTCTCAAAATAAATAAATAAACTTAAAAAAATCATTTACTGATAATGTGTGTTTACATGCCATCGTTTTCCTGAGAAGCTAAACAGATTTAATTCCTTTCTACTTCTTTTTTTGGTATATTTAAAGAAAAAATAATTATAATGCCAACCATTGTCCCACAATGTTATAAATAAAATCTGTTCAAATATTTTGATAACTTATGATAAATATTGCTAAGTATAAAATGTTATTAATTAGCTACACATTGATCACAAGATGCCCATTATTGAAGAACAGCTTTAAAACTTCGAAACCTTCACTGCTGTTTTGAAAAGAAACAGCATTTGCTTAGAAATAAGGCATACATTTTGAAACTTCAAAACCTGAAATGTCACAGAGCGACAGTGCATTTATTTGAACCTTAAATGCAAGAAGAAAAAATATGTATCGCACTAACACTACTCAATACTTTCTGCTCACCACCTATTCTTTTTTTCTTTTTTTTTAACGCATTGAAATTATTCTTTGGGTAAAGTGTCCATTTAAATGATTGCTATGTTCTAAACATTTTTTTTTAATGTGATGGGTTGGCCATTCTTCATGCTGCCCAGGTGTTCTGGGCTAGTTCTGATGGTTTAAGTGACGTCAGCAGCAGGGAGAATGACCATAGGAAAGAAAATCACTAATCGCAGGAGACCACGAAGCCTAAAATCACTATTTCTTTGTCTTTTTCTTTTTGTTCAATTAAAGTACTTTTTACCATATTCAGAGTGCAACGACATGGGTTGCTTTCTTTCATTCAACAAATAGTTACTGAGATACTCCGTGAAACTTCCCTCCTTGGTCTACCTACAATCATCAGTTGGTTATAGCACATCTTAATATGCAACATGGCTCAATGAAAAGTCAACTTACATGTGAATTTGGTCATTGATTTTTTTTTTTTTTTGAATTTGTTAGACCCTCCAAGGCATATTAACAAAGAAATGTGTTTTCATCCACCAAGATTAAAATGGCTGCTTTCTTTTTAAGGAGATCATTTAGATCAGGCCCCAAATCAATGTTTCAGACTTTGATTCTAGATCTCATTTTGAAAGACAAAAAAGCAGAATACATGTCAAAGATGCAACTATTTTATTACTGAGAGATACGATGTCTAAAGAATATGCAGATATTGAGGGTCTCTTTCTTCTAACAGCCATCGTTATTACCACTATAGTTGGTAAAGTAACACTTGGTGGCTCTATAATGACATCTGGATGGAATGCTTCGCTTTCCAGTCACACAAATCTCATGATAATTAGGGCGCTCTTATTTTCTTTCATTTACAATTTGTACCTCCGTCTCTATTTTAATCTTTATTTCCTCCTCTCCTCTGATTACAGACTAAAGTGGAGGTGCTGGCTGTTTGGATTGGAAGGAAAATAGGATCCTTGAGCTAAAATTCAGTCCCTCTTCTAATAAACACTCCTGCATGTATTGTGACAGGGAGGAGGGATGTTAGGAGAAAGTTAAATATTTCTTTACCAAACAAGGTCAGGTGCCAGGCCTCTTTACTGGTTGATCTTCCTATTTCTCTTGCTAACACTGGCTGGTACTCAGTTTCCCTTCTGGGATAAGTATCCCAATGGCAGGTTTTATGGGTGCTTGTGTGGGTGATTCAGAGGGCATCAATAGGCACCCTCCCATTACAAATGTGGCTGATTTGTGACATTCGGTTCTGCTACCCTAATTCCCACACATTCCTAGTTATTGCTGATGGCCAATCATCTTTCCTGTGGTCTTTTACTGCCAGATCTCCCTGCCTGATTAAACATTCCCTTATGTAGGGTATGAGTCAAATGCTCAAGCTTGGATAACTATTTCACTCAGCATAATCAAGCCAAATAATGGGAACACAGGCATCTCTGTGCTGCCACTCTGTCAGCCCCAGGAAGTCTCCCTACTTCCATAAGTTTCTAATGGAATAGGGACATATCAGTGGGTCTGTGGACTAATGCTTATACAACATAGCAGCCAAATATCCGTTTTCAATTGTGGCAGGCCCAACTAATTCTTACATGTGATTCTCTGAAAGATTCCATTCTGTTGGCTTTTGACAGTAAAACAACCCCTAGACCACCTCTCTGTCTCCAGGAATACTGTACCCCTAAACAGCTTCCACATGATTTTTCTCATGCTCTTTTTAAATAAAAAGAAGCCACTTGGATTAACTGTTGATTCTACTCAATGATTTATATGAGCATGATTTTCTGGGATAGCAGGCCTCAAGACCATACTATTCTTGGAATTTCAAACTGACTCTGCAAATATCTATTGAACACCAACAACATGGGAGGAGCGTGCTGGTAAAACAGCACGGAAACAACACGAATAAGTTTCCCCTTATTGAGTGAAAACGCCTATGGAAAAAAAAAAACTAAAGCAGATAAGGATAAGTGTTTTGAGAATAGTGTGTATGGAAGGCTTTAATGGCAGTGGTACTCTTTAAAATGTAGCAATTAGTGAAAGCCATCCTGGGAAGAAGTTATGTGAGTAGAGATGAAGAAAGTGAAGGATCATGGGTGGAGGTGGGGGGCTGCAGGGGAAGGAGGGTTGTAACAGATGAAAAAACAGGTGCAAATGCCCTGAGGCCAAAACACGGAAATTTGTTCGTGAAGCTTAACGTAACACGGGGGTGTTTTCTGCTGTTTGTTTTCAACTGTTTTCCCCAGTCCAAATGCAGGTGCTTCGCACTTAGCATCACACTGCTCCATAATGTTAAGGCCGTGCAAGTCTTAAACTGTTTTGGACATCACAAAACTCCTGGAGCGGGATCCTGCTATTACTAACATTCATATCAAACCATACTTTTAACACATTGTGAACTCCTTTTTTTTTTTAACTAAAGAATAGTTGGCATATAACATATTATTTTTAGATGCATAACATAATGTTTAAACATTTGTATATGTTGCAGAATGATCACCGGATAAGTCTAGGGAGCATCTGCCAACATACATAGTTATAACATTGAGTTGCTTGTGGTAAGAACTTTTAAATACACAATACGGTATTATTAAATATAGTCACCTTGCTGTGCGTTACATACCTGTGACTTTTTTATTTTATATAAATAAGCCCATTTTATAAAGAAACATACACTTAAATCAATCATCCTAGGGATGCCTGGGTAGCTCAGTCTGTCGAACTTCTGTCTCTTGATTTCAACTCAGGTCATGATCCCCGAGTCATGGAATCGAGGCCTGTGTTGAGCTCTATGCTGAGCATGGAACCTGCTTAGGATTCTCTCTCTCTCTCTCTCTCTCTCTCTCTCTGTCTCAGCCCCTCCTCCCTGCTCTCATGGACTCTCTTTCTCTTTAAAACAAAAACTTTAAAAAAAATTGGAAAACTCACCTACTTCTTAGCATATAATAGATGCCAGTAAATGCCTGCTGACTCAGTGAATCAAAGCTATATCAGAGATAGATCATTTGTTTTATGAAGATGAGTAATTTGACCACTTTTTTCATTAAGTCTCTATAACTGAATTTGTTCCGAATTTCTTGATCATCATCATCTACCATTGAGCCTCTTAAAGGATGGGGTCAACCTACACACCCAATAATCTTTCCCAATAATAGAAACCTTTTGTAAAGAGTTTACTAATTCCCAGGCACTATGAAAAGCACTGTACATATAATTGCATCTTAAATTTAGTTTGATTTCAACATCTTCTAAAGACAGGAAGTGAGATTTTGAGGAATGATTATATTGCTATAGGTTATAATAGTATTGGGAAGGTATGAAGTCTGGTGTTTAAGACGAGTCTTGGATTCTATTATAGATAAGCTAATCATGTATTCAAAGAACTGAAAAAGAGAGTAAGGAGAATAATTTGATGTTCCAAAAAATTAGAGGCTTGTACCATGATATTTTCAGTGCTTTGTTCCTCCAATTGTTTTGATCATCCCTTGCTTAAGTTTTGGGAAGGGGAAAGTGACAGAACTTATTGTAACCTGGATTTGCCATTTGCTAATTTTGTGACATCAGGAACCTCTCTGAGGCTCATTCAGATTCATTATCTGTCTAATAGCAATAACATCTATCTTGTAAGTGAGTGTAAGGGGTAGATGAGAAAAATGCAAAGACTTCAGCAAAAAACATATGAAGAGCTCAGCAAAATATAGATAGCACCATTCTTGGTTAGCAGAAACAAATCTCGAATCTCGAATCTACAATACAAAATCAGATCCGCCTCATTCTCAAGTCTAGACATTGAACCACTGCACACAATGCCTACATAATTTTCCAAGCAGTTCTCAGTGATTTCCTGCTGTCAAATATATATACGTCTATTTTTGTAGTGCTTCCCTTCTTTATCTTCTTGTGTCTTTTATAGAAAATGAGGGATAACAGCTGCACATAGGTGTTCCATTAAGAGACCAAGGGTGTTTACTGCAGTGTCTTGAAAACATTCTCTCTTTTTTGTTTTTAATATCTTGTGGGGGAAAAAAATTCAATAATCCATTCCCTCAGCCAGTCTCAGCTTAGCCAAATTCCTAAGGGACAGTTTAAGGTGAAAACTTCACTAGGGTGTGTTTCTTTTAAGAGGAAGTGGTGAGGAGCAGATTTCACCACCCATACTTGCTAAGACCCCTGTAGAGAAATAATTCTCACCAACCTCAGCTACAGGCTCTAGCTTTTACAAATATAACAACTGACAATGGCTTGTTTTGGCATTCGTTCACAATGGAGAGTTAAAGCCTGAAGACACAGTTAAGTATTTACAGGTCATGGCAAAGGAGGGTTGAAATGGGGCAGATGGCCCTAATTCACTTAGCCATCATGTAAAGGATCCGTCACACCTAAGGACCCACTACCATGGTTTGGATAAAAACAAGGCGACTATATTTCATACTGCACTTTCTAGCAATGACAGAACACTTCAGGAAAAATGACCTGTTAATTATTTTATTAAGTGAATTGTATAAAAGTGTGATCGTGGTAAAAATGTTCCCCTTTCAAATACCTTTTGTGGTTTATAACCTCCTCACCCAAAAATAATAAACTTGGCACTAATACGGTCTAAAGATGCCAATTTCAAATACTTTTGAAAATAGAACTATTTTTCACATCGAATGTGAGTAGTCCTATAATGTAAAAAGGTAGATTAAATGGATGCTCTTTTAGAATAAGCTTATTTTATAAGTTCAAGTTTAAATACGTGCATATGGAAAGTCAACCCATGAAAATAATGAGCCTGTTGTGACGCAAACATGTTAGTTTGGTTGTTTCTGGTGACAGCTGCAGTTTTATATTAGTTTTAGCGTCCAGTTTATTTTGTTTTTTGTTTTTTTTTTTCCAGTTGCACAATACTGAAACACAGGAATCCGCACAGAAAACTCAAAGCAAATGGAAATAGTTCTCATAGCACTTTTGGCAACCTCAAGTTGCTATTGATTTGAGCAAATGAAATTTGAAATGGAAGTAGATTTGGGGGCTCCTGGGTGGCCCAGTTGGTTGAGCACTGACGTCAGCTCATCTCATGATCTCAGGGTTCCTGAGTTTGAGCCTCACATCAGGCTCACTGCTGTCGGCACAGAACCCACTTTGGATCCTCCATCCCCCTCTCTCTGCCCTTTGCCTGCTTGCACCTGTGCGTGCACTCTCTGTCTCAAAAATAAACATTAAAAAAACAGAAAAGAAATATTAAGTAGGAGATTTTTGTATTAACTTTCAAGACTTAGTAACTCCTCTAATTGCTGCTTAATACTGTTAACAGAGGGGCTCCTGGGTGGCTCAGTCAGTTAAGCATCCGACATTGGCTCAGGTCATAACCTCACAGTTTGTGGGTTGGAGCTGCATGTGGGGCTCTCTGCTCTCAGCACAGACATTGCTTGGGATCCTCTGTCCCCGCCGCCCCCCCATCTCATCACCTCTCGCCTGTGTGCTCTCTCTCTTTCTCAAAAATAAACATTAAAAAAATATAACAGAACAGAAAATACTCAAAGCTGACAAATAGGCATAACAATTACATTCCAATATTATCAATTGATAAAGAGTGAAAAAAAATCTTATTAATTGAGACTAACAAGCGGCAAAGAGCACATATCCCTGAGAACTAACTTGCATACAGTTTAACAGTGTGTCATGTGTTTCACAGTGAGCTCAGTACAAGTTTAGATGACGGGGCATACAGATACCTGTCTAAAATCCATTGAATACAGGAGCTCCTGGTTGGCTCAGTTGGTTGAGCATCTGACTTCGGCTTAGGCCATAATCTCATGGTTCATGAGTTCGAGCCCTGCATCAGGCTATGGTGCTGACAGCTCGGCACCTGGAGCCTACTTTGGATTCTGTGTCTGTCTCTCTCTCTGACCCTCCCCTGCTCATTCTCTCTCTCTCTCTCTCTCTCTCTCTCTCTCTCAAAAAATAAACATTAAAAGAATTATAAAAAAATTAAAAAATCCATTGAATACAAAATGTCACCCCTTTTTCTCCATTATATATTTACAGGAAATAGTATTGTAAGCCCAAAGTTAGAAAGGAAAGAAGTCTAGTTTCTAAAGTCAACACAAAAATACTCAGTGGTGTAAGTGAATGTTTACAAAACACTAAATTTACTATAAAGATATATATCAGAATCAATTAGAGTGTTTTCTAAGCTTTCCACTTTTAAAAACTATTAAAAATTAAGTTCAAATCATATTTGTGGGAATGCTAAACATCTGAGGAACATGGTTTGAAAACCATTGGTCTAGTTCAGTGAGAGGTCATATTCAAAGATATTTTAAGTCAGAAACTGACCAAGAATACACAGTCCCTGTACGTTTGTTTCAGCCTGTTCTTTTCAAAGTTAATGTATTTACTTTTATTTATTTTTTAATTTTTAAATGTTTATTTATTATTGAGAGACAGAGAGAGACAGAGCATTGGCATGGGAGGGGCAGAGAGAGGAGATGACGCGGAATTCAAAGTGGGCTCCAGGCTCCAAGCTGTCAGCACAGAGAGTGATGCAGGGCTCGAACCCACAAACCGTGAGATCATGGCCGGAGCTGAAGTCTGATGCTTAACCGACTGAGCCACTCAGACACCCCTATTTATTTTGAGAGAGGAGGAGAGGAGGAGGGTGGGACGGGCAGAGAGAGAGGGAGACAGAGAGGTGGGGGGAATTCTAAGCAGACCCTGCACTATCAGTGCAGACCCTGCTGAGGGGCTCAAAATCACAAACCCACGATTGCCAAGATTGTGACCTGAGCCAAAATCAAGAGCCAGACACTCAACCTACTGAGCCACCCATATGCCTCTGTTTCAGTCCTGTTTTAAAAGTATTTATCCCACATTGCTTTAGTCCAAAGGTTCTCAACTGACATGATTTTTTTTAATTTTTTTTTCAACGTTTATTTATTTTTGGGACAGAGAGAGATAGAGCATGAACAGGGGAGGGGCAGAGAGAGAGGGAGACACAGAATCGGAAACAGGCTCCAGGCTCTGAGCCATCAGCCCAGAGCCCGACGCGGGGCTTGAACTCACGGACCGTGAGATCGTGACCTGGCTGAAGTCAGACGCTTAACCGACTGCGCCACCCAGGCGCCCCTCAACTGACATGATTTTGAGTCCAAAGGGACATTTGACAATGTCTGGAGATATTTTTTTGTTTTCAAAACTGTTAAGGGAATGGTGCTACTGGTCCTAGTGAATAGATTTTTACTAAACATCCTGAGATGCATAGGACATGCCCTATAAGAAAGAATTATGCAGCGAAAAATGTCAATAATCCTAAGGCTGAGAAACACAACATTATACCACTAACGTTAAATTAAAAACGTTGATCATGGGGTGCCTGGGTGGCTCCGTTGGTTAAGTATCCAACTCCTGATTTCGACTCAGGTCATGATATCATTGTTCATGAGTTCGAGGCCCACATGGGGCTCTGCACTAACAGTGTGGAGCTTGCTTGGGATCTCTCTCTCCTTCTGTCTGTCCCCCTCCCCCCCCACACACACAAAAATAAATAATAAAAAAAATAAAACTTAAAAATTAAAAAAAATATCATTATGTTCCTTTGTTGGAAACTCTGTAGAAAAATCTTATCCCGCACAATTTCACGCTATGTAAATAGGGGCTCAAAATAATCCTAAAAACTATTTGATACCTAAATGTCTTTTTTCTTTAAATTTTTTTAAAGTTTATTCATTTTTGAGAGAGAAAGACACACAGAGTATGAGTAGGGAACAAGCAGAGAGAGAGGGAGACAGAATCTGAAGCAGGCTTCAGGCTCTGAGCTGTCAGCACAGAGCCCAACGTGGGGCTCGAACCCACCAGCTGTGAGATCATGACCTGAGCCGAAGTCAGATGCCCAACTGACTGAGCCACCCAGGTGCCCCTTGATACCTAAATGCCTTCAAATGACAGATATTACTTATACCATAAATGTTTTAAAGTTTCTAAATATGCTTGGAATAATTTCCATATAACCATGGAGTCTAATGATAATATCATGATTCAAGAGACAGAACAATATCACCCTGTCCTTATATAATATTTGCCATTTGGATGACTACTGATCGTGCAATTTCCAGGCACCCTATTCTGAAGCAAGATCATGAACCTCCATACACTCTGGTATTTTGTTTCGACAAAGGTTTTGACTAGATGTATTGTCTCAATAACATAATTTACTCTGATGGCTCCCAACTTCAAAAATTATCTAGATTATTTGAAAATGGCCTTCTTTAGCATGGCTATTTCTTGCACTGTGCATTCTGGTCCCAAATTACCTCCCTGCAAATAGCATCCGTGTTATAGTTATCAGGGCCTTTGACATTTTTTTTATAGTAAAGAACACCACCACAAATACTCTGCGAATGTAGTTTTATAGGATGAAGATTTGTAACGTACATAATTACAAAACTTCATAAATGCATATGCCATGTTACCCTTAATAGTAATTCAACAGAGAGGCTTCTCAGCCATCATTGAGCTTGGAACACTGAAAGTCAAAATTCGCAAGTTAATGGCTTGCCCTTTTCTGACAGCACTCCAGATTTTCACACTATAACTAACACTTTGACTCATTCAACAACTGAACTGTTGACAGGGGCACTTAAACTAGTCAGAAGAGTAAAAAATACCAAGCACATCAAAAGCTAGGGGATATGGAAGGAAAATAACAAAATTAAAGAAAACAATGAAGTTTGGGATTTTCATAGTACTCGTATCAAATATCCCAGGTGAGTTTTCCTATCTCATTTATGTTATATATCAAATACAGTATAAATTTTCTTTGGTAGGTGTATATTTTAAGCTAGTTAAGAGGAAAAATGGATACTTAACACCCAATGTTATTTTAAAGGAGAATTCTAAAGTCTTATACTCATTATTTTAATATTTCAATGTCTTTGTATTTAGTTACTGACTTCACTAGAAACACTCTCAATAAAGATATGATATATATAAAAACAAGAAAACATTTTTCATAAACATTAAAGATACATCCAAAACCGTTGTCAGAAGTGGGGTAACGTTCCAGGTAGACGAGTGTGCATTAGCTAATAAGTTTTATTTTAAAACCCAGCAATCAGTTTAGAATGTGTTCTAAGACAAAACCCATTTGCAGTCCTAAGTCACTTGCTCTCAGGCTGGTCAGTACTGTAAACAAAATAAATAAATCTATGCCACGTTACCGTATGCTTTGGTTTATGAATTTGAGCCTCCTGTCTTGACTACCAACTCAGCCTACCAACAGCATCTCTGTTAAGAATCTTAGAGGTAGATGGAGATCAGAAAAGTCAAATACTTCAGCACAAACAGAATATTTTAATGTTAAAAGTACTGTTAGCATCGCTGATTCAAGGAGAGTAGATGATCCTTGGAATTCATTTATATGGAAAAGTTAAAGAATGCCCATATATAATCATATTTTAATTAGAACTTAATATATTCAGTATTCTCTTTGTAAATCATTCTGTAAGAAAAAAGTACCTTGACAATATTAACGGAATGTATGATTTGCATCCTTGAAAGCCTAATGAATGAGACTTTATTTGCAATTATATAAATGCATAGTTAAGACCACCATACAGTTGAAAGTACGTAAGGAATAGGAAGGAAGATTTTAGGAGAATGAATTTCTTTCAATGCATATCTAGAGCATCTATGTCACTGGGGCCCTCTCATTCTATCTGCATGGCCCGGATTTTCTTGTCCAGACCACATGTTTTGATTCTTTAAAAAATATTTTCGTAAATGAATTTTATTCTATGCAATTAGTATTATTTCATTAACTCTTTCTTTTAACTTTGATACAACATGTTATAATGATTAAAAGGATGAGCATATCTGGACTTTAGACTTCCTCACTGAACTGGCAGTTTCCTCATCAGTAATATAACACTATTAATAGACTCTGGCACATGGATTTGTTGACAGACTAGATAAAATAACACTGTAAAAACAGTTAGCACTGATAGTTATTACTTGGTTTGGCATTATTAGTAAATTTAGAGTCTAACGATATCCAAGAATTACCATGACTCTATATAAATGATAAATCCATTTATATAGATTTGGGCTCTTCCAGTGTAATTGGAGAGAGTCTTCTTTTAAACATACACACACCCAATACCACCAAAAATATCATAAACACTTCTGGAACACCCATAAAAGGAGACTGACTTTTTCCTAATATCCTAAATTATTTGGAAGGAAAGAAAGCATTATGTAGTCATTCTAAGGGATCAATGGAAAGGTATAGAATTATATATAATTGGTAACTAAAGCCACAAATTAGGAAGAAATCGTTTCCTACCTTGCTAATATGTGCAGCATAAAGGAAAATGTTAGAAACAAACTCCAGAGCCCATAATTACAGATACTGGTTCTTAACTACACTTATTAAGGACTGTTATCATTAATTTAATGTGGAGAAACCAAAGACTGGTACCAGATAGTGGTATAGTCTTCATTCTTCATCATATAAAAATATATATTCTAGGCTGTATATCACTCTCTGTAGTTTGGATGTAGACTCATCTCAAGGATTCTTTTAGTTATCCTCTATTCAGTACATACTCATTGAGGTTTTGCTCTGAACCATCTACTGTACTAGAAGCACCGAGAATATATCAGGAAACAAGAGAGACTTAGTTCCTGCCCATGTAGGCACTGTAATATAAATTAAAAGATACATGTTGTCCTAGTGATTACAAGTGTGTTTCCCGTTAAGGAAGAAGTTAGCAAATAAAGATTCTTTAGAGCTGAAAGAGAATACAGGAGGATCAGGGAGACTGAACAGCATGCTAGATGCAAAAAAAAAAAATAGCGCATGGGAAAGTTGGAGTCCAGAGTGAATGTGGCTCCATTAAAGACTTGAAGTAATTAAAATATGCCTGAAGATGTAAGATGTGGTAAGGTTGTGGTAAAGGCAGGTAACAGACCAAGGAAACAGGTTCATGGGAAACCAAAATCCAATTAAGGATTGCCTTACTCTGTTTGGGCTGCTGTGACAAAGCACCACAGACTGGCTGGCTTATAAACAACAGAAATTTATTTCTCCTCGTTCTGGGGGGCGGAGAGTGAGAAGTCTGAGACTAGGGTGCCAGCACAGTTGGGTGAAAGCCCTGTTCCCAGTCACAGGCTTCTTGTATACTCGCATGGTAGAAGGAGATGGGAGGCTCTGTGAGGTCTTTTTTACGAGGGCACTAATTGCATTCGTGAGGGCTCCACCCCCATGACCTAAGCCCCTCTCAAAGACCCATCCTCATAGTTCCAGCACATTGGACGTCAGAATTTCAACTTCTGAATTTTGGAGGGACACCAATACTGGGATTGCAATGATTTTACAATTTTATGTCATGTAGTCAAAGGTACAAGCTGGTCTGGGTGAACCCAGCCTACCTGTTATGAGTCGATCGTTAAACACATTTTTACTGAACACTTACTACTTCCCAAGTACTGGGTGTACGCCATGGGTACAAAAGGTTGGCAACAGTCATGGACTAGACATAGGCCTAAGTAAAACTTTCTTTTTAAAAAATGTTTATTTATTTACTTTTGAGAGAGAGAGAGAAAGGGGGGGGAGGAGGAGGGGCAGAGACAGAGAGAGAGAGAGAGAGAGAGAGAAAGAAAGAGAGAGAGAGACACAGAATCTGAAGCAGGCTCCAGGCTCTGAGCTGTCAGCACAGAGCCCAATGCAGAGCTTTAACCCATGACCCACAAGATCATGACCTGAGCTGAAGACAAACACTTAACCAACTGAGCCACCCAGTCACCCGAGACCTGAATAAATCTGATAGAACTTGCCTAATAGAACTACCATCTAGTGGTAAGAAAAACAAACTTGTAATTATAATAAAATGTAATAGAGGTGGAAACACAAAGCAACGACACATACATCAGTCTATGAAGTATCACAGTATCCTTATAATTTAAAGTTCTGGGGACATAAAAACGTATGTACATGCAAAGGTCAAAACAATATGACATTCATAATACTCTATTTACATAAAAAAGAAAAAAAACAAAGAAAACTAAACTTGTTAACAGGGGAAATGCACTGGGGATGTGACAGTTGTAGACTATTGAGTTGCCAAAGCTCAAAGTTGCTCAGAACTAATTACAATGGAAGGTTTTACATTATAGTAATACCAAGTATATACTCTTAGTCAGTGTATGGCATTTCAGGATCTAACACACAATTCAGAATCAAATCACATTCATTTGTTTTCTTACTGTGGTGAATATACATAGGAATATTTACCATTTCAACTATTTTTAACCATACAAGTCAATTGCATTATTTACATTTAGAAACACTTGTTATTTTCCATATTTTTATTTTTTCAATGGACAATTTTACAAATATGTGTAAATGTCTGTCTATCTATCTATCAATAGATAGATAGATAGATAGACAGAGAGGGAGAGAGAGGTTTAAATGGGAGCCTTCACGCTGACATGGAAAGAAATCCTGTAATTCAATAGCCACCTTTATCTTCTAAGACAGGTTTCTTTACTTGTTTCTTAAAGGTATTGACATAAGTCCACAAGTTTGCATATTAATGACTGAGGAACTTAAAAGACCTCTCTGGCTTCATTCTGCATTTTTAAGAAGGTATATTGTGTGAAAAGGAGGAAAAAAATTCCTGACAAAAAGGAGGTGGGGATATTTGCAATGACCACACTTGGGAAATTCTTGCTAGAGCATCTTCTGCCATTAACCACAGCCAATAGTGTGATTTTGAGCAAATGACTCAAGTTCTTCATGTCTCAGATTTTCCATGTGGAAAATGTGGGTGCTAAATCAGATGACTTTACGTTTATTTAGGGACAAAGCCACTAGGGCACATTACCTACAGAAGGTACATTAAATACTCTAAGATAATTCAATACACAGTGTTTACTGACTCTACTAGATTCAATTCCCCCTTTGCTTGGGTTGGCAAAGATCTTGAGCACTATCCACCCTCACTACCCACCTCGTCCTAACTGGCACCTAACACCCACTTCAAATGCCTAAAGTAGTACAATATAGGTGAACATGATTAGTGTTGTCATGGACTGAGGTATGTGTCCATCAGCGTGCTTTAAGAAATCTTATCTGGGGATTTGAACAAAGATATAGTGTAGAAGTGGATGTTGCTGGAATCTGCCCAGATCGCCCTTTTAAGACCTTAAGACCAAGACTCTCCTTTTTCTAGTTTCCAGGAATAGTGGTAGTTGACAATTCCCAAGGCATACATTTGCCCTTTGTGGGGTTAGCTCACATCCAACGACTCTTCCATGCTGGCTAAAAAGGAATTCTCAAAGCCTGAATTCAGAACAAATCTGATGGCATGGACTGATACCTCTTTTGTAATGGCAATGAGATTCAAGTCCCTCCTCTGCTCAATCCTACCTTCCTTAATGTACTTTAGGTTTCTTTTCCAGAAGCACTTTCCAGCAAGTCTCATGCACACATCTGCTTCCCAGGATTTACTTCCAGGGATGCAAACCTAAGATATATATGGTATGACAGGAAATTATTTCAGAGAATGTCAGTAATCACAAAGCTTGAAAATATATACAGTCTTTTGCTTACTTAATAAAGTCATACACATTTTTCCCTTTTTTCCTTCTCAGACCATAATAACTTATATTTCTCATGAAACCACATGGAGAACTTAGGCTTTGATGACATGAAACATGACTTCAGGTGTCATAGAGCCCATCTTCATCATGAATATGGACTTCCATTGAAATAGTATTAATTATAAGTAAAGAATGCCTGATAAGATTTCTGTTTGAAGGACTCATGGAGAGAGTAACATTTTATTCTCATAGTTCAATATTTTGAGGAACATTTTATGAAAGATAAAGTATTTCTAATTTCACAGGTAATAGAACCAGGACTAATCTAATCTTTGCTTCCAGCCTTGAATGAACCGAGATGACTGGAAATAAATCTGGAAATGGAATTTAGCAGGCGTCTCAAAGCTCCTAAAACAATTAATGACATTTACTGGGGACAAATATGTGCCTTTTGTTTTAAAAAAAAGCCACTCAGGTTTGAAATGTAAGAATTCTATGAGTTACCGAAATAATCTTTTTTTTTTTTAAAAAGTAGAGAGAAAAACTACAGTGTGTAATAAATCTGCCTTTAATGAACTCTTGACTCCATTCTCTAACTTTTAGAGACCAAAAGCAATTTAAAAAAAAAATTAACGTTTTTATTTATTTTTGAGACAGGGAGAGACAGAGCATGAACAGGGAGGATCAGAGAGAGGGAGACACAGAATCCAAAACAGGCCCCAGGCTCTGAGCCGTCAGCACAGAGCCCGACGCGGGGCTTGAACTCACGGACCGTGAGATCATCACCTGAGTGGAAGTCGGCCACCCAACCTACTGAGCCACCCAGGTGCCCCGAGACCAAAAGCAATTTAGCTGGTCTCTCTCTACTCCGTGGGAGGCTAGTTTTCATTTTCAGCAGGACGTGCTGATTAAAACTGCAGGTGCAGCGGGGTAGGTGCAGGTCCACTTGTCCTTTCACATTCTGCACACTCACCCAACAGCTCTCTACTTCGTGGATGAGTGAAACTGGTCAAGTGAGCTCATCATGTTGTGGCTTGTTGCTACCTGCAAAATTGGAGCAAAGGACACTGCTCTTCCCAAAAGTTTGCGATGGGAATAAAGGGCAATATACATTCTTGGAATATAGTAACTGATAACTGGATTTTATTAAATATCTCTTTTTTTTTTTTTTTAAATTTTTTTTTTTTTTCAACGTTTATTTATTTTTGGGACAGAGAGAGACAGAGCATGAACGGGGGAGGGGCAGAGAGAGAGGGAGACACAGAGTCGGAAACAGGCTCCAGGCTCTGAGCCATCAGCCCAGAGCCTGATGCGGGGCTCGAACTCACGGACCGCGAGATCGTGACCTGGCTGAAGTCGGACGCTTAACCGACTGCGCCACCCAGGCGCCCCAAATATCTCTTTTTTTTAATACTATTTTGTTTTGGTTCTAGCTAAGTGGGCCAGGCTTATTTTAAATATATATATATATATATATATATATATATATAATATGTGTATGCATGGACATATGCATATATATATGTGTTTATGTGTGTATGCATATATTATGTATATATTTTAAATAAATATACATATATTTATTTAAACGAGTTTAACATTGCAATATAGTACAAACTGAAAGGATATCAAGTCATTCTGCGTGTTGTTTTTGTTTTTTCCTTTCTCTACTTAAAACTCCCAGGTAATACAATACTCAAATGGTGCCGTAACTGTTGCAGCCCTTAAACTGTGAGATTTCTTTCTTCATTTTGACAGATGGCCCAGCAGATCTGAATGACCTCACACCTAACAAAAGTCTAATCTGCACCTGCAGCAAAGGGTACTTTAAATGGGAGCAGCGGCTAATTCTTTTCCACAGCCCCTCCTGGGGTAGATCATCCTTCCTTCCTTATTTGAGGTGGGTTCAGAGGGCTGATTGCCTCTGTTCCTTATAGTAACATTAACTAGCAAGGTCTTTTGGACAATTGTTTCTCATTAGGATTTTAGAAATATCATATTGTTTTTATTAGCAAGAATATGAAGTTTATCTTTCTAAAAACTGGTACTCATTGACTTTGAGTTGCACTCAAAACTGAAATGCAATGATTAACAATTACAGTTTTTTCTATATATTCCCCAAGAGATTGAAAAAAAGTCATAACATTTTTAAAGCAAGTTAGTTTGGGGCCGGAAAAATTGATTTGAGACCCAGTAGCTTTCTATTCTACATAATGACTGGTATTTAACCTTACCTGGATACATTGATACATTGATTTTTTTAAAATAGAAAAGTCCTCTTTTAATAATTGATATTAATTTACTTAATTAGAACAGAGAATAAATATAATGAGGTTGTATCTTCTCAAACGCAGCAAATGATTTGTAACTAAGTATTATGGACTTCTATCATTAGTTTCTCTTTTTATTTTTTTTATTTCTAAACTTAGTAAAATTTTCATTTAAGTAAAAATAGACTGGTTAATGCAATCAAGATACAGATATAAAACCAATGTGAAGAATGTGAAATACTTTTAAATAAGAAATTTTCAATGATTGTTATTTTTTTCTATTCTGACCATTTCATATTTGCTTCCCATTGAGCAAGCTAATATTTTTACATTATAGATGTTTTTGAAATTAGAGCATCTGTTTGATTTGACAAGGACTAATAATGAATCAATATGCTTTCTTTACATTTATAATCATGATGTGAAAGGTCCACATTTATTAGATTTCTTGAGTTATAATCTATTGATAAAATTGTACAACAGTATTTCTTACATATCATAAAATAGGAAAAATTAAACCTCTTATCAGTTAATGGCTTGACCAATTGCAACACTTAAAAAAGACTCATACATGTGTAGTAGGTTACTTAAAGGACTTAGGATTTATTCTGGCTATGGTAAAATAGTCCTAGATTGATTTCTAGGACTGATGGAGCCACCCAGATGCCCCTAAGGCATAATCTTCTAAAATCTGTTATAATAGTTTGCATGAAAAGAAAATAAATTAGAGAAGGTATAAGATATTTTATAGTAGGGACACCATTTCTTTTAAAATTTTTGAATGTTTTTATTTATTTTTGGGACAGAGAGGGACAGAGCATGAGCAGGGGAGGGGCAGAGAGAGAGGGAGACACAGAATCCGAAGCAGGCTCCAGGCCCTGAGCTGCCAGCACAGAGCCCAAGGAGGGGCTCGAACTCACTGACTGTGAGATCATGGAGCCACCCAGGTGCCCCAGTAGGGACACAATTGTTAAAAATTTGAATCCTTATTAGTTAATATAGTGCATGAATAAGTCTAACTGAAAATGAGCAGATGCATACATTCATTCATCCACATGCAGCTAAGTTACAGAGCCCTCTTATGTATCAGGTGTGATGTAACTAACTGCCTTATGGAACCGACAAGGTAGTGAGAGTGACTGATAAGTAAATAAAGAGTTAGCTGTAAATCCAAGTGCAAGATGTAAAGGCTAGTAAGCCTCTAAATCAGCCTGGAGCATGTGGAGCACAAACATTATTCACCGTTCATCATGCACTAAGGTTATCAAATTGTATTGTTTAGCCAGAGTCGGAAGTAGAGTGCATAGCGCAGAATAGGGGCTTTGAGGTTCAACTTATAGTTTTCAATGATTTAAGTAATTTACACATGATTTGAAATTACTTAAATATTGTAAGGGGTTTCTTTTAGTTTTAAATCCTTCCAGCCGCTGGAAGATGGGTCCTCAGACAAGCTCTTTAAATAGATGGGGATTGGGGCGCCTGGGTGGCGTAGTCGGTTAAGCGTCCGACTTCAGCCAGGTCACGATCTCGCGGTCCGGGAGTTCGAGCCCCGCGTCAGGCTCTGGGCTGATGGCTCGGAGCCTGGAGCCTGTTTCCGATTCTGTGTCTCCCTCTCTCTCTGCCCCTCCCCCGTTCATGCTCTGTCTCTCTCTGTCCCAAAAATAAATAAACGTTGAAAAAAAAAAAAAAAATTTAAAAAAATAAATAGATGGGGATTGTTTTACCCATAAGTTGAATATAATAAGCGAACCACTTATTTCATCGAGTCATGTAATTGACTGAGAGAATTGACATGAAGCAGGACACTGTACGTGTCACGTGGTAGGTCCCTGTTGCAAGTTGGGCTCCAAGAAAGCCAGCTCTGAGTCAGAGATTAGCATTTAGGAAGCATATCAGGAAGCCCTTTTAGGATGAATACCTGTGGGAGAAGCAAGAGAAGCATAAGATGGGTGGTAGTCAGACAAGGGCCTCAGAGTCCCACACTAGGGGGGGTTGCTATCTGATACCCCAACATCAGCTAGTCACCAGGGGCTGGCTGCTCCTGTGACGTAGATACACCATCCCATTGGGCCAGATGAGTCTCTTACCACCAGCAATTTCCAGACGAGGCTGATGGCCAGGAGATGTTCATAGCAACATTCCCAGCAGCTGGGGAGTCGGTCCTGAAGTCCTTGAGGGAAGATCTCGGAGGCTCCACACAGGACCCACTACAGAATTCAATGGACGTTAATTATTGAGTATTAGATATTGCTACTATACGAACAGTTTAAGTGGACTTAAATTAGGTAAGAGTGAGTTTGGGGAGCCTGGATGTCTCAGTCAGTTGGGCATCAGATAAGTGGACTTGAATTAGATAAGAGTGAGTTTGGGGAGCCTGGGTGTCTCAGTCAGTTGGGCATCAGACTTGGGCTCGGGTCATGATCTTGTGGTCCGTAAGTTCCAGCCCCACGTCGGGTTCTGTGCTGACACCTCAGAGCCTGGAGCCTATTTCAGAGTCTGTGTCTCCATCTCTCCCTTTCTCTCCCCCACTCATGCTCGCTTGCTCGCTCTCTCTCTCTCAAAAATAAATAAATATATATATTTTTTAAAAAGGGTGAGTTAAAATGGTGATAGAGATGCAGGAGTGCTCAGATTTTACCAATAATACCAGCAACTAGAGATGTTAAAAAGAAGCCCTGAAAACATTGATCCACTTTGACTCAACAATTACATTCCTACAAATACATCCTGAGGAAATAATAGGGAGGCACAAAAATCTTTAACTTTAAGATTGCTTATGAAAGCATTATAGTAGAAATCAAAGATGAAACAAGTTAAATGTCCAATAGTAGTGAATGTACTACTATTATAGTAAATGGTACATCCACTATTGAATCTATTATGATAAATTCACGATTAGAATACACTTTGGTCATTAAGATAATAGTTTTAACAAATGCTTATTGACATGAGAACAAGTTCATGGCATGCAAAGTCGGAGGGATAAAGCAGTTCATGAAGTCTGTATACTACATAATATTTCTTCATGAACACACACAAAGATTTATTCCAAAGTGTCAATGATGATTATCTCTGAAAACTGGGGTTATGGGAAATTGTATTTTCTTAGTTTTACTTATTTGTATTTTCTTTTCTTTTTCTTCATTATTAAACATAGTATTCACATGACAGAGTATTATAATGTATACATATAGTCCACAGAAGAGTGATAGAAGGGAAACACAAACCCTCACCCCCAAACCAATAAAATAATATAACGTGACATATTCTATATACTATCCTACATGAGCATAACAATGATTATCATATAAAATAAAATTCATATGATCTCAGGGCAGTTCATGTGCCTAGATCGTCACATCAAAATGAGAAATACGAACATGTAGAACACAAAGAAAAATTTAAGAAAATTCTTAGATCAGTCCAGAGTGATTTGAAGTTTGTAACTTTGGATTGTTCACATTTAGACGCAGTACAGTCTAGTGTTAAGACCATAGGCTCTTGGGATGCCTGGGTGGCTTAGTCGGTTAAGTGGCCGACTTCGGTCGAGTCATGATTTTGCGGTCCGTGAGTTCGAGCCCCACGTCGGGCTCTGTGCTGACAGCTCAGAGCCTGGAGCCTGTTTCAGATTCTGTGTCTCCCTCTCTCTGACGCTCCCCCGTTCATGCTCTGTCTCTCTCTGTCTCAAAAATAAATAAACGTTAAAAAAAAAAAAGACCAGAGGCTCTTAAGTCACTTTTCTAGTTTTAGATTTTATTTGCTTCCAAACCGAAAGGATATTCCATAAGGGCTCTGACTAGGGAGAATATATAAGAGAGTGGCATTCTTTAATATGGATGCTCTATTGCTATTCACACAGTGTACATTTGTAATCCAGATGTTGGCATCTGGTGCTTATACAGGAATCTGTTTTATGTTTTGCAATTAAGCTGCTTTATTTCTGCAATTTAGTTTTTCAAAGTAAGTACTAAACTTTGCACTCACATTTATTAATTGCCATTTTACTAGTTTTAGCAGTTAACTAGAAAGATAATTGTTTGTTTGTTTGTTTGTTTGTTTTTAATAGTATCTAGTATGCCCTTAATGGATTGATTGATTCTCTAAGCTCTTTGCCATCTGTAGTTTTACAAATAAGGTGCTGAAAAAAGCCAGGCCGGAGCCTTAGGGGTCATATGGAGCATGTGTCTACTATCTGCTCTTTAAGAACTTGACCCTCATCAACCCCACCCTCTCAGCTGTCAGGGGTTTCAGACACAGAGGGAGCTGAGCCGCCTTTGTGTAAAGGAGCTGCCATTCCCAAGGGTACAACCTCTCCTCCGGAGCAGCCCACCTATGACTGGTTGAAGTGGAATCAAAAGCCGTGACCCCTTTGTCTCAATTCAGACCAACCCTGAGCAGCCATCCTAGCTCTGAGCTCCCTGTGGAATCAGGGGGAGGCCTTGAATGCAACTGTATCACGGGAGTTCTGCTGCCTCCTCTACTCAACCCTACTACTCTCACTCCTCACCACTGTCATCCCCCCTTAACAATCTCTGGAAACTCACCGTTACCGAGATCTGTCTCAGAATACTTCCCAGATGGTCCAACCTAAGACAACCCTGACTATCTCATAGGCTTGCCTTTTTCACTTACAAAGATAACATTATAGTCTTTAATTACTTTGTTTAAATACTTCAGTAAAATTAAGACATAAACCTCTTATAGTATCTCAGAACTTTTGGTTTAATAACACCATTACATGGTTCATGTAGCATGGCTTTTTACTCAAGTCTTGTTATTGCCTAGGAATCATAATTTCCTCTTTCAAAAGTCTAAAGCCCCTTTGCATCACCAACGGCATGCTTTCAGGGGTGTAGTTAATGAGATTCACATGTTTTTGTTTTTTTGACTATCAATAAAATATTTGAATTGGTGGTCACAACTTTACCTTTTTCTATGAGTCCCCAAAATCGCCCACACTAATTCTGCAACCATAAGTTACTAGAACTGCCCGTCTATTATTACTACTCTTTAAATTCTAAAATAATACCAGATGTCAAATATTTTTTAAAGCATTCATTTGCCAAACATTGTGTTGAGAGCTTTATGTGCATATTTCATTTACTTCTCCAACAGTTCATGAGACCACAGTCGTGGTCTCCATTTTGGAATCGAGAAAACCAAAGCACAGAAAGGTTAAATTACTTACGTAAGGTCATACACCTATGGATTACATGCCTGGGATTTTAATCTTGACCACCAGTGCAACTTTGCCACTTCAAATTTCTTCATGTTTATTGGTATCTATCTGGACCCAAAACGTGGCACTTTGGACGGCAAATAGGTGTTCCTTTTTTTTTTTTTTTTTTTTTTTTTTTGAAACTTAAGCATATTAAGTTGCCATTCTTTTGAAATTCCCAAACCATTAGCTGGCTTTAAGAGTATAATGACTAGTCAGCCCTATCTTCCACTTCCCCTGTCTTTGTTCTAGTCCAGCCACAGGAAGTTTCTGGCTGATCCTTGGACATACGACGCACGTTTTTGCTTGAGAATTTGATATTTTTCTGTTTTCCTCTATCTAGAATGCTCTTTGCTAAGATATCACTATGGGTCAACCTACTTCATATCAGTATTTATTCAATGGTCACCTTCTTAGTAAAACTTAGTTTAGCCTTTCAAAAATTCTCCCTTGAAATCTGTTCCCAGCACTCCCTTTCTAATTTATTTTTCTTCCAAGGTATCATCACCATCCATTTTTTTTGTTTTGTTTTTGTTTTGTTTTTGTCTATACTCCTGCAGTAGATTTTAAACTCTATAAGGTGTTTGTCATTTTTTTTTTAATTTTTTTTTTCAACGTTTATTTATTTTTGGGACAGAGAGAGACAGAGCATGAACAGGGGAGGGGCAGAGAGAGAGGGAGACACAGAATCGGAAACAGGCTCCAGGCTCTGAGCCATCAGCCCAGAGCCTGACACGGGGCTCGAACTCACGGACCGTGAGATCGTGACCTGGCTGAAATCGGACGCTTAAGCGACTGCGCCACCCAGGCGCCCCAAGGTGTTTGTCATTTTAATCCAGCATTACATCTCCAGGAATTACAATAATGTTTCATATAAAGTGAACACTCAATAAATATTTGCTTAAAATGCATTAAATGGGGAGGAAATAAAATAATTGGTCTAAAATCATTTAGTGAC
Organism: Prionailurus viverrinus; assembly: GCF_022837055.1. Taxonomy (NCBI): domain Eukaryota; kingdom Metazoa; phylum Chordata; class Mammalia; order Carnivora; family Felidae; genus Prionailurus; species Prionailurus viverrinus. The sequence goes on from NC_062564.1 coordinate 181,708,767, forward strand.
AGATCACTTTGATTTTTTTTCATTTTGATGTTTCTTCATTTGTTTTTGAGAGATAACATGCATGAGTGGGGGCATAGAGAGAGAGGAAAAGAGAAAATCCCAAGCAGGCTCCATGCTGTCAGCATAGAGCCTTCTGTGGGGCTCCATCCCACAAATCATGAGATCATGACCTGAGATGAAATCAAAAGTCAACCGACTGAGCCATCCTGGTGCCTCCGTAGTGACAGATCAGTGTTAAAAGAAAATGCATCAGGTAGTATTAATCAAGAATACACTTGAGTGCATATTTTCAAAAAAATAAAAACCCACTAACATTTACTTGGCACTTAAAATATGTGAGGCAGTATTTTAGATGTTAGGAGTGCCACGATGAAGAAAGTATGTAAAGTCCCTGCTTTCATAGTGATAACATTTCAGCTCACTTTCCTACACAATGCTTGTATCACCATGCTGTCTAAACAGGTTTTGGGGATGGGAATGAAGCAGATGATAAACCAACATCATTGCAAAAGAAAATCTGTTTTGCAGCTAATTTTTCTTGGAAAATATTTCTTCTTAGAAATAGGTTTGAGGGGCGCCTGGGTGGCTCAGTCGGTTGAGCAACTGACTTCGGCTCGGTCATGGTTTCACAGTTTGTGAGTTTGAGCCCCATGTCAGGCTCTGTGCTGACAGCTGGGAGCCTGGAGCCTGCTTCAGATTCTGTCTCCCTCTCTCTCTGCCCCTCCCCCACTCATGCTCTGTCTCTGTTTCAGAAATAAACATTAAAGAAATTAAAAAAAAAAAAAAAGAAATAGGTTTGGTACAGGGAACCCGTGTTATTAGTTATTTTCAGGACTTAAATGATAATATTTACTGACCATCTAAACTGCAGAAATGCAAAAGAAAACAGTTATATGGTGGATACTTTATTAGTATTTGAAAGTAGGTTCACATCTGAGAACATTTCCCTTATGTCTCATGTTAAAGTATCACATTAAATGAAGCATGTTCTATATATATGTAATACATTACTACTTTATCTCAAAATAACAACATTAAATGGAGGATTTTTAGAGAAATATGAATGCTGATGAAATGAACATTTCAAAGGAAATATTTTAAAAATTATTATTTTAGCTAGCAATATATTCATATTTGCATAAACTTAGCATAAAAGCTTAATTTAAAAATGTCTTGCATTTTTCACCCCATTTAACAAATTCTCATATTTTTAAAGGATAGCGTGGTGAATTAATGTGAGAATATTTGCATTATCTTATAAATAACATAAGCATTGTTCAACAGAGGAAAGAAGCCAAGTTCTTTAAAAATTTTGCACATATCTATTAATCATTTGATTATGTGTCTTTTCATGCTTTTGCCACATTGCTTCTTTATACTTGTAGAAAATGACTACTACATGAATACATGGTGAATTATTGCTGCCAAAAATAAAATATGAATTTCCTTAACATAATGTTTTTATTACTATATTTTAATAACACTTAAAAATTTTAAGGCCTTAAGGATGTACTCTGATTTTACTATATTTAATAAAATAGATACATACCATTACATATATGCATATATTTTATATACCCATACGCTTTGGGATCACTGAGTTGCATGAAAACTGCTATAGAAATCACCTAATCCAATAGATACAAAATCACAGAAATTATAGTAGCCATAATAATATTAGAAAAATCTGCATTGAAAATGAGCCATAAAAATGTTTAAATGTAATTTTTTGGTATTATACAAAGGGTGAAATTAATTATGGTCAATATCATAGAGCAATATCATAGAAAATAATCATATATTAAATTTGTGTATATTATGAGTAATTTGGAGAAAATTGTCAGTGTCCAAGAAAGCTTGCAATTTCAATAGACAAAACTAAGACTGATAAAATAATTCTAGAAATACAGGAGACAGTAAGTCATCTGATTAAATGCACAGCAATTAAATGTTACATAAGTTAATAAAACTGATGTTACTTTCTCATGATTCCAGTGAAGATTTGCACCTCATTAGCAAAAGTTGTGCCCAGCCAACAGTGGTGAATTATTAGCATAGAATTGATTAATGGATATAAGTTTAAATTCTGAATGTGAGAGGCGCCTGGGTGGCTTGGTTGGTTAAGCGTCCGACTTCGGCTCAGGTCATGATCTCCCGGTCCCTGAGTTCGAGCCCCGCGTCGGGCTCTGTGCTGACAGCTCAGAGCCTGGAGCCTGTTTCAGATTCTGTGTCTCCCTCTCTCTCTGCCCCTCCCCTGTTCATGCTCTGTCTCTCTCTGTCTCAAAAATAGATAAATGTTAAAAAAAAATTAATTCTGAATGTGAATCTTAGAACAAGTAACTTAATTTCTGCAAATATTGTGAAGTGAGTTATTATTACACCCTTGCAGTTTTCCTATGATATTAAATTAAGTAATGCATATGACTGTACCTATCACAGAGCCTGATAAAGATTAAATACTAAATGTATCCTTACTATCATTATATCCATTGGATGGATAAGAATTCCTTTTCTTGTCACTTGTAGGAAAACACAGAAGGATACATCTTACACTTATCCTCAAAGTCTCCCCCACCTTGGACTAATAAATTCCAGTTGCAAACAGTGGGAACTTGCTTGCTAATGCACCCTTTATGGTTACCTTCCCTTTTGTCTCATTTCTCATTCTTTACTATAGTTGCACTGATCACGTCCCGAATATTGCATTAGGATCTCTGTTTCGATGTCTTCTGCTGGTAAACCAAATAAGAAAAGAAAAGGAAATATAGCTTTAATCAATGCCGTATAGATGAGAAGATGGACGTTATTTAACGCAGAGTATAAAAGAACTTTGAAGGTGGGGTGATGTAATATGAGTAGCTTTATAGAAGGTCAATCTAGAGCTAGACTGGTAGATGGAGTGAAAATATGAAATACTACAGAAAGGAAAACCACTTAGGAATTCATTACAATTGGGTAAAATTATTAAGATAAGGATTTGAACCAAACTTAAAGGAACAAGAATAGTGAAAGGATAAATAGGAAAAAGGAAATAAAACACCTAATACAAAATAATAAGAAATTAGTGGGACGTTGCTAAGGTTAGGGGTCAGGCAATAGTTACCATTCACACATTGAATAAATTAATATATGTTTGAAAAATGACAGAAGAGAGCAGAGGACTCATCTTTTGTGATGAGTTACCTGTATGAATTATTTATTTCTAAGCAAACAGCGAAGGAATTTTTTTTACTGAATTAAAAAATGGAAGAAAGAGAAAAAGCACACAAGCATACAAATTTTCAAAATTACATAAAAGAGCAGGAAATTAATGGGTGTAGAACTTGTCAGTCACATGTTCCCCTACAATAAATTATTTTGCCTTTATTCTGATGCATCTCTTGAGTTTTTAAAGTCTTCCTCCATTCATTAACTGCTTGCATGCACTTCTTTTCAAACATCCTGTTGTTTCAAAGTCAGCTATGGTATTAAGTGCACTAAAAGGCACAGATCAGTTAGTTATAATTATACCAAGATAAATAAGAAAGATAAAAACAAATGTTGCAATAGTGGAAGACTGGTCCATGTATCTGATTTTGGCCCAAATGAACTCGTACATAGGAAGCAAAGAGGCACAGATTTACCGTATGGCGTAATTTCAGTGACACAGTGGATATCTTCAAAGTCTCTTTCAAAATGACATATAGCAATAGCAATTTTAAAACTCAGGTGTTAACAGTTAATTTCTTTGGTTATTACTTTGGGACCTTACCGTTTAAAAACTGAATACCCTGTTTGTTGTAAGTGTACACGTCATCAACTGCTGGACTGTGCAGGTGGCGGGGAAAACGGCACCAGAAATGGTGCTGTAAATACCATTCTAGACAAACTAACATAGGAAGATCATCTGAAGCCCACGGCAGGGTTCTACAAAGATAAAAAGCTGCAATAGAATGAGACAAATATAGCAGCCTGTGGCAGGGAAGAGATCCCGTTTATGGAAGAGACATGAAATTTGCCAGAACTTTTTGGAACCAAACAAAAACCAAAACCAAAACCAAAAACAAAAACAAAAACAAAACAAAACAAAAAAAAGAGCAAATGAAAAGGTAGGAAAATAATATCTCAAAACCTCCCTTGTCTCAGAACCGATAGTTTTTTCTTTCCTCTGTGAAGAGAAGTGTTTTCTATATTTTGTGCATTCTCTGAAAGTTGGGGAAGGTCTCCCCATTTCCCCTTTCTAGGCCACTCGTTATCTCCCGCTTCCAAGCCAAGATAGCTTATGCCACTTAAACTGCAAACGATCAGTGCTACTTTCTTTACACTGTTAATAAACAAGAAAAAGATAAAAGAGTGGTGGGAGTAAGAAGGATAAACTAAAGTCAGAGAAAAAGGGGATGAGGAAAGAAGGCTGTGGAGGGAGGAGGGGAAGGGGAAAGGATAGGCAACAGAAAAGAACCTTTAACATTGTTCTGTTAGCCAAAAAAAAGAGAACGTAGGATGTAGCAGAGACATTAGAACTCTGAATTGACCACTTCACTTCACATGAGGAGACAGAAGACCTGAGATGTTAACTGTTGTGGTTGATACCCCAGGAGTTGACTCATGAGGGTTCATTAGCATTCATTAGTGCTTCATCCATGCCAGGCTTTGTTCTAAATGCTACAACACAGCACTCAATGAACAAAGCCCCGGGACTCAGGAATCTGCTCAGCAGAAGTAACATTCCAGTTCAGATCTCCCAGTTCCCAATTGCTCCACTCACCTCATTAACACGCATGCCTTCCTGAAAATAACTTCACTGATGTCATGAGCCTAGGTACATTCCTGGAAGAAGTTGCCGTATTTAGTATCTCTTCATGCTAAGAATCTCTGGTCCTAAAAGCAGTTGTTACAGGCATCAAAATATTAACTAGAAATATACACATTTTGTTCTTGACGTATAATATACTGAACGTGTGATTTACTCATCAAAAAAGAACAGGTGATTTGTAGTTAGGGGAGAACAGTAGCAAGGGGATCATTCTTAGGAAGTTATGCTCTTTCTTTTTTATCCTTTCAATCTTCTAGAGTGTCTTCATTATTCTGACAAAGAAAATGCCCTTAAAGTAGGGACAATATATTAAAAATGCTTACGATAAAATAAAAGCCAAATGAGAGAGCACTTCAAAATGCTTGGAAATAATGCATATGCAAAAGAGATGGGACAGTTGCAGAAAATGCTACAGTTTTACCCATCTTGACTGGCATACGTAGAGGAAAGTGAATTCCTTGGGGCTCACCCAAGAGTTGGTATGCAACTCAAAGATATTCCAAGCGATATTCCCAAAGCTAGCCACTTTGTCACTAGAAGCCTCCATTAACTGTTGAGTATGTGTGTTTAGGATCATATTGTTGAAATATCACTTTTTATAGTGCAGTTATTTAGTAAATTTTGGTGAAAAAAAAACATTATTCTGAAAAAAAAAGTTAATTGCCTATGGTGAGATTAAAAAAAATATTCAGGAGCAGTTGAGAAAAAAAAAAGCATGAACTGGACGGACCTATATCAGGGAAGTCCAATTCTTCTTTTGATTTCACCTTTCTTTTCTTCTTTACCAGTGTTCCTGCCTATTCTTTTTCTTTTCCCCCTGAGCAAGTGTCTGTCTATTCATCAAGGTCAAATTCAGATGTCAGCATATTATGAGGCTGCTCTTACTTTCAATTCTGCTTTACACTGAAACTCTTTCTCGCCTGCCATCCAAAACCTTCACATTTAACTTTTTTGTTTGTTTGTTTTTATGTTTTATTGTTTACAGTTCTTAAGAAGAAGATAGGTGTTTTAGAACGACCAGTCTTGGAAAGTGGGCATTGTTGACTGGATTAAAGTGGTAACATAGGGAGGCAGGAACACTAGGGTAAAAATCTGACTGCATAATCCAAGCAAGAACTGATAAAGTCCTGACATAAAATAATACAGTTGAGATGCACAGAGAGCACAATGATAGGTATTGGGAAATATAAAATAAAACAAGTAAAACTAAAAAAAAAATTAACAACGAAAACAGCAAGTCATATCATACAGAAAACTTTCTTTCATCAGACTAAAGTAAAACAGAATAACTTGGATGAATGTATAATTTATTATCCAAATCAGGAAACAGTGTAGAGTTAAAGGGGTGTTAAAGAAGAGTCCAAAATGGACTCACTTGTGCTAAGGCCACTTCGGCAAACCAAAACTTAATACCTAACCTAACTGCAGATTTAGCCTCTCCCAGGAATGTATAACCTTTACCAGTTAATCTAGAATTACCTGGTCAGCACTAGTGAGACAATTTTCCCAACAGACCCCTTCCATCTCAAAAAGGGTGGTGACTGTGGCTTAAGCATTCCACTCTTTTTCTGTCCTTTCTGCCTACAAAAGCCTTCCATTTTGTACAGGTCTGTAGAGCTCCTTTTAATATGCTGGATGGAATACTGCCCAATTCATGAATTGTTGAATACAGCCAATTAAATTTACAAATTTATCCAGTTGAATTTTGTTGTTTAACAGGAGAGACTCTTGATAATTAAATCAGAATAAGAAGTTGCTGACCATGGCAGGCTCAGACAAACCAGGACATCTAATCACCCCAAGTATAATGGGCTGAATGCTAAGTTATGAGTTGAAATGTATATAAATCCTCATCTAAATGCAACACTACTCATCTCGGAAACTTTTAGAAAATTAGCTAAATGATTTGGGGCTTAGTTTCAACTCATCAAAATTGGTTTAAATATACAGTAAAACCTTGGTTTGTGAGCATAATTCATTCTGGAAACATGCTTGCAATCCAAAGTACTTGTATATCAAAGTGAATTTCAAGAACCATTGGCTCAGTTTTGATCATATGTCATTTGGCATCATGTACTACTTGTATTGCAAGATGTCTCTGATTTAACAAGTTCAAGTTTATTAGAAATGTTTGTTCATCTTGCAGAACCCCCACAGAACAAATTACTCACTATCCAAGGTTTTACTGTATTAATGGATGAGGTGAGAAGGGCTGAAATACAAGTATCTTGCTAGTTTTCTAAGACTCTATGAAAACAAAAAAGATAAAAGCTCTCATTTCTTTCCCCTCCTTGCCACCCACTGCCTAATCCCTGAATGCAAATAAACACTCAAACCTCATCCAAAGAAGCCACGTGCTCTCCATGATCTATCTGATTGCCAATGCACGTGAAGATGTTGCTCCTTGGGAAACAAAATCACTCTCTAATTGAGCGATTCAGTCCCAAAGCTTCAGCCCCATACTTTTATTGATGTCTTCAAAATGTATTATCTCCAATCTCAATCACTTTAATGAACTCAAAACTTAATACATTCTATTAATATATGCTAACCCTCAACTGAAGTTTTAAACTTATGTGCATTTTACACATAAAAGACATCTCAATTCAGATACTAAATGTTAATCAATTACTTGATTTGTATCTGTTTTTCATAAATTTTATAGTTAAGAATGTAGATCCACAAACAAAGCTGATCCAAACACACCTAAAAGTTTGTCATTACTAAATTGATTAGCAGTTTTTTTAATTTAAATTTTGTGCAGGCTAGCACAATAGACTGTTTAGGAATGACAGGTGTATCAAATTTATAAAGTCCCATAAATTTATAAATTGATGTTTACCCTATCTCCTAATCTGCTCTCCCCGCTAGACTTTCCCATTGAAATACCTGTCACTGCCATTGGCTGTGGGCCAAGGTAAAATAAAACAAAACAAAAACAAAAACAAAAACAAACTTGAAGTCTGTCTTGATTCTGTGCTATCTCCACTCCCCACACCTAGTGACCAATAAATCTTATTATAGATATAAAAATATATACAAAAATATCTGACCACCATTTACCACTATGGTATATTTACTATGATAAATATACCATAATTACAAGGGTAAATATAATGCACAAAATTGTATGTTATACATGTGTATTCAATGATAGTTGAATTTTCTGCTATTCAGGTTACCATTGGTAATCATTTCTTATCTGTAGAGCCAAATATGGTGATATAAGTTGCTATTAATTAATAGGAAAGACAAGTGATATGTAATGAAGCAGTAAAAGGAAATAAAGGAAATAAGGAAGGATGCCAGATAAAATTAAAAATGGGCAAACAAAAGAAAAGAAAGACTATAGCCAACATTGTATATGTCCCATGGCTTCAATGATTTTCTGCTTTTATGGATAAACAAAAATTGCTTCCTGGTGGAATGGGGGAATGGAGAGAGCAAACAGACCTCATCCCGAACCTGACATTCATTCAGTCATTCATTCATTCAATTTATTATTTATTTCCAAGCCTGACTTTCAAAGTGGACATCTGATTTGGTTAAGATGTGTTGTCTCCAAGTTATAACGTATCTGAATAATTTTGGCTTAAACAAGTAGGCACTTGCATGTTTTCCTTTAACGGAAATTCTAGAAGTAGGACACATCACAAAGGATGCTTCAGTGATATAATGACTTTACAGTTGTTCTGCCCAGGATGCTGGCTATTCTCAGGTTCGTAAGATGTCACCAGAGTTTCAATATTGAATACCATCTGAACATCTGAAACAACAGCATCTGAAGCAGCAACAACATCTGAAACTGTAACAACAACATCTGAAAGCATCTAGAGAGAAAGAAGTATGATCTCTTTTCTTGCTACCTTCTCTTTTCATCAGGAGGGATATTGTTTCTAAAAGCCAAAGTATTTTCCTCTCATGGCTTCTAAACCAATCACTGGCACACTAAGCAATTTTGAGTATACCTCACTCTGTATTTTTGGGTCATCTTCCCTAACCACATTGGCAGTCCTTATTACAATATTTGGGGCTTTCTTAGCAGGAAAGTGGGGTGAGGGACAGGCCGTTGGGAGATAAAGTGTTTTTATTTGTTTTTGCTATTGTTTTCCATACATGCTTTTAATAGCTCTAAACAAGGCCTGTATTACTTGTGGCCTTCACAAAATGGTCTAGTTCTAATCACCTCCCCTCTCATTTTTACACTATCTTCCCCAGCCCTCTCTCCTCGCAGGGACTCGGGGTGGGAAGATAAAGCCCCTTGTCTGGACTGGTTTTACTGCTGGTTTTTGTATAAATAAATCTGATGACCACACACGGAAACTCATTTTTGGACTCATTATGTGGTGGTACACTTAATGCATTTTATGACTTTTAATTACTGTAAATGGTGGATTTTGTTGGTCAGCACAAAGCGAAGAACAAGAAGAAGTGTGTACAAATCACGTATAATGCATTTTATGGGGAAAAACAATGTCCTGCTCTTTAGCCATAGGTTTACCATTTTCCTTATGAAATAATTTTGGGCAAATATGAGGCCTTCTTTACCTTATTTGTCCAAAAGTGATACTTGCCACTTCCTCCAAAGAATTTCATTAGCATTTAAAGAGACGATGCATGTATGCATGTATATCCATATATACACATATGCAAATGAGCTCTGTTGTGGTCTATAGTGAGTCCTACACTACTACATATGCTGTATTACTGTTGTGATGTTTTAGCAACGTAAGTTAAGCTTTTACATATCTTAACATCTCTGAAACTGGGATATTTCTTTTACTTGATGATCTCTTACAATAGTTCTTGCTTCTTAAAAAAATTTTTTTAACGTTTATTTATTTTTGAGACAGAGACAGAGCATGAACGGGGGAGGGGCAGAGAGAGAGGGCGACACAGAATCGGAAGCAGGCTCCAGGCTCTGAACCATCAGCCCAGAGCCCCATGCGGGGCTCGACGCGGGGCTCGAACCCACGGACCGTGAGATCGTGACCTGAGCTGAAGTCGGAGGCTTAACTGACTGAGCCACCCAGGCGCCCCAGTTCTTGCTTCTTAAAAGTTATGGATGTCTGGGGCACCTGGGTGGCTCAGTCGGTTAAGCATCTGACTTTGATCTCATGGTTCGTGGGTTCGAGCCCACATCAGGCTCTGTACTGACAGCTCAGATCCTGGAGCCTACTTCAGATTCTGTGTCTCCCTGTCTCTCTGACCCTCTACCACTTATGCTCTGTCTCTCCTTGTCTTTCAAAAATAAATAAATGTCATGAGCACTGGTTGTATGGAAACCAATTTGACAATAAGTTATATTAAAAAATAAATAAAATTTAAAAAATAAAAACAAAGAAATAAATGTTTAAAAAATTAAAAAAACTTCTTTAAAGTTATTGATGTCATTTGTTATCACCTGTGTATGAGTAAACTAGGTTGTTATTTCTAATGTTACAAGTGGACGTCTACAACTGTTTCAAGTTTCATGAAACAAAACACGTGAAGACCATTTGAGAAAGAAATAGGAGCTCTCGATGCTATCTGAAAATACAACATTGATGTTTTTTGCTAAAATACATAAAATGTCAGCATCAAAAGTAGCAGAATTAATGTCATCATAGTACAAGAAAACGTGGAGACACCTTTCTGATGGAGCTGATAGCCATATTGTGAGAAGAAAACCTGAACATAGACCATTCTTCATCAGAAAGTGTTATTTAAAATATATGAGCTTTGAATGCACAGATTTAGAAATACTTTAACCGATGTGCTTTTCTTCTATTTTTCTTTGTATGTACATGTGAATAATATATGGTACCACTAAGTACATCCAAAGAATTCTTTTAACAAATATATATATTTTTAAAAAAAACTCGTGGGATTTCTTCATTAAGTTTTTTTAAAATGATTTTTTATTTGTTTAAAACAATTTACAGGAAATAACTATGGAATTATTGAATACCAAGAATGGTTATAAGCCTTGAATGTATCATAGAGAACAAGATAGAGAATAGAAAATGCATACTCTTGTGCAATGTACAATCTAAGAAGGGACATAGACAATAGAAAAATAGGTATGTAATATAGTTACTGGAAGTTATAAATGTAATGACAAAATACGAGAGCATGTGGAAAAAAAACTGATGAAAATAAATATTCTAAAAATGTGGTTTTGGGGCACCTGGGTATCTCAGTCCACTAAGTGTCTGTCTTCGGCTCACGGTTCATGAGTTCTAGTCTCACATCAGGCTCCCTGTTGTCAGCACAGAACCCACTTCAGACCCTCTGTCTCCCTCTCTCTCTCTGCCTCTCCTCCACTTTCTCGCTCTCTCTCAAAAATAAACAGTAAAAAAAATGTAGTTTGGGAAGATCTCTCTGAAGAGGAGACATTTATACCAAGAACTTAAATAACGAGGCATAGTTACACGAGTGTTAAAATTCCGATTTACCAGACTTTTTAAGCCCAAGAATCCCGTCTTAATTTTTTCTTAGTTAATTAGTAAGTGTATGGATTTTGTCACATTTACACTATTTTTAAATACGCTCATCTTTTACAATCTTTGATTTACAAACTAACATATCAACAGTGAAAATCTTTCTGAAATTCTTACGCTGACGTCAAATTTTAGAAAGACTGAGACAGTTGAAATTTAAGTTAACACAGTGGTAAGTTGCTGGTAATGTTGGTGTACTTCCTTAATATTTTACATTAATTGGAGTTTGTGCTAAAATTGTCCATAACTTATGGAGAAAAAATGATGTATTTCTAGATATGCTATTTCCTTTTTAAGGAGTATGTTTTACTGTGTGTGTGTGTGAGGGGGGGGGCTAAATTATTAAATATCAGGGTTATTGTCAGTTATTAGAATTGTGTATATTATTAAAATTATATATATTATTAATAATACAAAAGTTGTCTATAAAAGTAAAACATTTGCTATAAATTTTTGTTTTTATTAAATCATAATAATTTATTAAATAAATAATACAACAGCTAGATATGTTATTACCTATATATGTTATTATAACTATATAACCAATGACTGTATAATTTATTATTAATTATATTTTTAAATTTTGAATTTTTTTCTGTTTTCTTTTTTTATATATATAATTTATTGTTGTGTTAGCTAACATACAGTGTATTTACAGTGTGCTCTTGATTTTGGGGGTAGATTCCCGTGATTCATCACTTACATACAACACCCAGTGCTCATCCCAACAAGTGCCCTCCTCAATGCCCATCACCCTTTTCCCCCCTCCACGACTCCCCATCAACCCTTACTTTGTCCTCTGTATTTAAGAGTCTCTTATGGTTTGCCTCCCTCTGTGTTTGAAACTATTTTTTCCCCTTCCCTTCCCTAATGGTCTTCTGTTAAGTTTCTCAAGTTCCACATATGAGTGAAAACATATGATATCTGTCTTTCTCTGGCTGACTTATTTCGCTTAACATAATATCCTCCTGTTCTATCCACGTTGTTGCAAATGGCAGGATTTCATTCTTTCTCGTTGCCAAGTAGCATTCCATTCTATATATAAAGCACATCGTCTTTATCTGTTCATCAGTTTTAAATTTTTCATTTTTAAATAATTTTTTATTTTTATTTTTAATGTTTATTTTAGAGACAGAGAGTGTGCATGTGCAAGTGGGGGAGGAGCAGAGATAGAGGGGGGCAGAGGATCTGAAGTGGGTTCTGTGCTGACAGCAGAGAGCCTGATACAAAGCTCGAACTCATGAACTAAGAGATCATGACTTGAGCTGAAGTCAGACACTTAACTGACTTAGCCACTCAGGTGCCCCTAATTTTTTAATGTGATCAAAAGTTTTATTGTTTGAAACATTGAAAGATTATCATTGAATATATAAAAAAAGCAAATAAGGGTAAAAGAAATAACAAATTCTTAAGTACTAGGTAGTATACAAATTGCATGCTGTGATCGTAACCCCAGGGTTTCAGAGATACGGGAATATATTACAGAATGGCAGACATAGTTTTAGTACATATGTTTAGGATTTTATTTTAAGTGTTGATATTTTATGGATTCAACTACAATCTCATTCATATCTTATCATTTCATGAGCAATACAGATGACTGATAATTAACCAAATATGTTATTGTAATATAATCTCTATCAATATTCCAACAGTATTTTTTATAGAAGTGGAAAAAAACACTCCTAAAATTTATATGGAACCACAGAAGAGCCTCATTATCAAATAAAAACATAATTTTAAACTACATGAAATAACAGTGACTATTATATGGCTACCATCAATTCAGAATTCCCTGTCATCACATATTAAAGAGTATTTCTAAAAATTACATCAATACAGTGATTTTTAAAACAGAACAGCTCATGTTCAGCTCTTAAAATCACGTTTATATGAGCATATTACATTATTGTACAGTTTCCAGTTAAATGATCGTTCTTCTTCCCTTCTAGTTTGTCAGTCAGGGATATATTTGAAATGTATAGCTTAAACCATCAAGAGTTCTTCAAATGAGCAGCCCATTTAAACCAAAACATACAAACAGAAATAATTATCATGGGCCTCTGTTTTAAGAGAAAATCCATACAAAATGTATGAAATTATTTAATTCTGAAGATATCTGTATAATTTTGGCACTTTGAAAGTCAAATAAGGGTTCAATTTTGAATTTCTCATATGCCCTTGGTTAAGCTACTTAAACTATGTTCATGTAACTAAGATAACAATTATAATAGATAACAAACAGTCCTCCTTCTAATGATTGTTAGTTTGCATTGGCATTGTTTGAAAAGCAGTATTGTGTTAATATTTCTAAATAACCCAAAGGAATGCCAAATAAATGCAAGCTCTTCCATTTATCACTATGTTTTCTCTCTCATAAGGGATAAGTTCTCTGTGAAAACAAAATTCTTTTTAAAACTACTATATAATTACAGTATTATTGAAAAGCCTCATATTGATTCTAGATACCTGTGATTGTAAATCAATATGATACATGCTTTGGGAGCAGGAAAATATGCATAGCTCCCCTTCAGGTCCTGAGGGTGATTATAATTGTGAAAATGACAAAAGACGAAACTCATTGTCCTGGATGAACATACCAGTAATTTGCTGTATGACAATCTGTTTTTGAACCACTTGTGTGGGATATTGTGACTGAATGGTATTGCATTTCTACATGAGCGGAATTTTATTAACTTAGTCTCCAACCCCCATATTCACAAACAAATGGCAGAGAAAATATTGAATCAATCAGTGGTTATGGATTATCTCATTTATATTGCATTAATGGGTTTCACAAAAACACGTAATTCTGATACTCTTTGCAATTAAATCTTGATAAATGCTCTATCCTTGGCCACACTCCGGAAAAAAAAAAATTGTTGTGAGAGAAGTCATTGGCATTTCCTCGTATGAGCTTTGCTTTGCAACTTGTAGCCTAAATGCCAATGTTTGTATTTTGATGCCAGTTTATTAGCTATAAGGTCTTAGGTAATGTTCTAAACTTTAAGTTTCATAATGTGTAAAATGGCTAACTTATTTGTCCTCAACTAGCCAAATATGTGCTCGTGGATTTTTCATCTTTATGTCAGAATTAGAGAATCTTTCCTTTCAATTTAATTAAAATTAATTTAAAAAATAGCAAGGTTATTTTTAGGTTTATCAAAATTTCTATAATTAATAGGTTATTAAAAGTGGGTAATTTGGGGGAAAGGCAAATAGTTGTTTTATCTGGATTATTTATCTCTGTTCAAGAAATGTGCCATTAACCTTTTAAAATACTAGCAAAATTTGGGGCGCCTGGTGGCACAGCTGGGTAAGCGTCCGATTTTGGCTCAGGTCATGATCTAGTGATCTGCAAGTTCAAGCTTTGCAACAGGCTCTGTGCTGACAGCTTAGAGCCTGAAGCTTGCTTCAAATTCTGTCTCCCTCTGTCTCTGCACCTCCCCCACTCACACTCTGTCTGTCTCTCCCTGCCGCTCTCAAAAGTAAATAAACATTCAAGATTTTTAAAAAAATAACAGCAAAATTTTAGAACACCCAAAAGTAAACCCATGCTTATATGATCAATTAATCTACAACAAAGGCAAGAAAAGACAACACTGTACAGCTATATGCAAAAGAATGAAACAGGACAATTTACACCATACACACACACACACACACACACACACAACTCAAAATGAATTAAAGACCTAAATGAGAGATACGAAAACACAAAACTCCCAGGACACAACATAAGCAGTAATCTCTTAGACACTGGCCTTAGAAACATTCTTCTAAGATATGTTCCTTAGGCAAAGGAAACAAACACAAAAATAAACTAGAGGGAATCTATCAAATAAAAGCTTTTACATAGCAAAGGAAATGATCAATAAAACAAAAAGGGAACCAACTGAATGGGAGATATTTCAAGTGTCATATCCAATTAAGGGTTAATATCCAAAATATATAAATAACTTATATAACTCAACAGCAAACCCACAATCATATTGAAAAATGAGCAGTATACCTCAACAGACATTTTTCCAAAGAAGATATACAGATGGCTAACAGACACATGAAAAGATGCTCAATACCACTGATCATCAGGGAAATGCAAATCAAAACTACAATGAGATATCACCTTACACTTATCAGAATGGTTAGAATAAAAAAAAAAGAAAGAACAAGTGTTGGTGAAAAGGTGGAGAAGAAAGAACACTCATGTGCTGTTGGTGGAAATGTAAATTCTTACAGCCACTGCGGAAAACAATACAGTTTCCTTAAAAAAAATAAAAATAGAAATACTATATTATCTAGTAATTTAACTTCCAGGTATTCACCCAAAGAAAATGAAAACACTAACTGGAAAAGATCTATGCACCTGTATGTTTCTTGCAGCAATATTTACATTAGCTAAGTCATGGAAGCGACTCAAGTGACCATTGATAGATGCATGGATAAAGAAGTGGTATATATATATATATATATATATATAATGAAATATTACTCAGCTATAAAAAAAAAGATGAGTTCTTGCTCTTTCTGACAACATGGTTAGACCTAGAGGGTATTTTGCTAAGTGAAATAACTCAGAGAAAGACAAATACCATATGATTTCACTCATTTGTGGATTCTAAAAGAAATAGAAGAATAAACAAACAAACAATAAGCAGCAACAGATCCACGAATGCAGACAACAAACTGTTGATTGCCAGAAGGGAGTAGGCTGGGGGAAATGGGAAAAAAATGTTTGAAAAGGAATGGGAGATACAGGCTTCCAGTTTTGAAATGAATGTCACGGGAAGAAAAGGTACAGCATAGGGACTATAATCAATGGCATTGTAATAGCATTGTAAGTGACAGAGTATAGCATAACTCTGGTGAGTATAGCATAACGTAAAGACTTGTTGAATCACCATTTGTACACATGAGATAATGCAGCATTGCATATCAATTGTACTTCAATTAAAAACGAAAAATAAAAGGATTAGAAATTTTTTTAATTTATGCTTGAAGGACTGAACTGAAATTCAGTAGGTTGCTCCATAAGTTAAGTGTTCAACTCTTGATTTCAGCGCAGGTCACGATCTCACGGTTCATGTGATTGAGCCCCACATCAGTCTCCATGCTGACAGTGTGGAGCCTGCTTGGGATTCTCTCTCTCTCTCTCTCTCTCTCCCTCTCTCTCTCTCTCTTTCAAAATAAATAAATAAACATTTAAAGAAGGAAATAAGAAATTGTGGTCATAATTGAAATTATATGTTGAGAAGTGAAGATAATGATCACTTTTAAGTACTAATATTAAGAAATTTTGGTGATGAAAATAATATAAATGTATAGTATGAAATTCTAAACAAAATGCTAATAGTTTTAATGATTTCATCCTGTTAAGCCTTCCTAATAATCCTATGAGGTATTACCATTATAAATCCAATTTTGCAAGCAAAGATAAGGACACTGAGAAGTTAACTTACCTGTCCAAGGTCATACTACTTATCAGTGACAAACATAGTATTATAACCTAGGGATCCTGCCTTTTTACACTATGTTGATACATCCTTTTTGTGTATGTCAATGTTTCTCTAGACATCTAAACATCATAACTCCCTCTGCTTTTTAGTCTATATACTGCTTTTAGCCTCTCATTTTTTGAATATTCATGAACCAGAGTTTAGTTCTAAGATACTATATTCTCACCTTCCACCGAGTTCCCTTTTTACTCTTAGACATAGTAATGTGCTCCAAAGGACAACGGTCTCTTGTAGATTAAGATATTTCTACCACCTATTATTCCGTGGCTTCTAGAGAAGACTTCTTGCCCATGGGATCACATCTTATGAGATTGAATTCTGAAGTCACCACTTAAGGTAATACAGGCAGACTTAAATCTGCATATCACTGGGCCTAAGCCTATTGGAACTATGCAATATTTCTGCTCTGCTTTAAGTAAAATCTGATATAAATCAAACCCTTCTCAAGCTTCATTCCAGAAAAATTTGAAAGGCTTGGTATATGAAGTTTTTCTCTTTAATGCAGCATGCTTGTAAGTAGCCTGGGAACGTGTCTGATGCTAAGCTCTTTTCCAAGGCAGGGATAACTTCTTTGATGAGGAAATTCATTTTACAAAAGCATAAAGCCATAAAAAAATGCACTTTATAACATGTTACCTTTAACAACTATAACTATAACTATAGAATGTTTAAAGCTTTTCCTAAATGTTTTCCTCTGCGGAATGTGGATAAATTGTGCATAACATCTCTTTCTTAGGAACCAACAGGATGAATTTTCATTCTTTAATTTACTAGTGCCTGCCATCTAATTATCCCCACTAACATACATACTCTACTTTCTCCTTCACAAGACAGTAAGGATGAATGGTTTGTATCTAGAGATAATAGATCATGGAATAATAGCCCTGTTTCAAAAAAAATCAATAATCACTTAGGCTCACACATATGGATATATGCAACACAGTCTTGAATACATAATGTGTTTCAAAAATAGGATGCTGCTAGTATAGTATCCATATGTAAAAGAGAGGTTTTATATAAGTTTATAAATATATGAAGTGGATGCTTTATGTGTGTGTGTGTGTGTGTGTGTGTGTGAAAATAAGTAAATGTATTTATATATATACATGTATATGTACTTTGTGATGTTCCAGAGGGTAGACTTATTACCTACATTTTTTAGACATGTTATAGGTACAAGATACAAAATAAATGCATTTCAATAACATCAGTCCAAACATAATAGTCCCAAGTGTAGAAAGAAAAGCTTACTAATTTGTTTACATTCATCTTTTATGTCACTGAAAAAGATGCCACATAGTGTTAGATATTGATGAAATTTGGTCCATTGTGATAGACCACAGACACATGGTCGTACTTTCATTACGAAAATATTCCCAGTATCCTGGTCACTCTTCAGATTGTCATCACAATAGTCTACCACAAGCAAATACTGAGAACTTACTTCACTGTGCATTGTTAACTGCAGAATAATTAGTTGAAGGGTTTTGTGATTTACATGAAGTCTGTGATCCCTATGGTTTTATATACTATGCGCACAATCACAAAGCAGCCTTAGGAAATATAGGTAGGAAATGCTAAATAAAAACAAATATGTTTGGATAAGTACCAGAACCATATAAAATATATATCCAAGTAGCTTTTCATATAGGAACACTTTATGGAAGAATGAGAAGAGATTTAAAAGATTTTGAAAGATTGGAAAAGTTTGGTGGGTGCCAATTAGATGTACTTTAAAAGGCAGAAGGGAGATTGATTTGGATATGGATCAAACATCTATTTCATTATATGATTCAAAAGCCTTTTCAGCATTGCTTCCTCCATGGCTGATTAAATTATGTATGAGAACACCAGTATCCTGTAACTCTGGTCAATTCACTGAGGAACTTCATTTTAATTCTACCATTAGCTTACATATGAGTTATCAGTATTCAGCAACCTAGCCAATCACCTATAAGAGTTATTGTGGATTATACATTAATTAAGTAAATAAGGAACAGAGAGGATAGCATACAAGATGAGTTGTGTAAAACCTATTTCAAGATTATCCTACTTGAGGGACAAAGGAACTGGGCAGTTTTATGCCTGGGATTTTCATCTCAGGCGCATAGAAATTGCTCAAAGTACACTGAAAATTTTAAAGGCTAAGGGTGAGTTACTGACAACATCATCTCCAAAATATAAAATGAGAAATGAGCAAAGCATAGCATTATGATATTTAATTACAATTAATTACCGTATGATATTTAATTACAATTGTCAAAAGTGGAAAAGATTCCAAAAACATTTGGGGGTGGTGATGAGTTTGTTAATGAAGGTTCCTTGTCCCCATTTTGTATTTTCATTTAAGTGAGTGTGGTGTTCTTGTAATGGTTATGTTTGCTTTTCAGTAAGAAAGAAATCTATTTCTCATCCAGTGATTAGTGTTTCTTATTATTATCTGGTACTGTACTTCATTCTTCAGCAGATGGATATTTGTTGATCTCCTATTATGCATCAGGTACTATTAAGGGTACTGGGATACAACCATGAACATTTCAGGAAAAAACATTGTTAGACACAAGAGCTATGAAGAAACTAAAAAGGGAGATGTAATAGAAAGTGACATAAATGGTCAGAAAAGCCCTCTTGGAAGAGTTAGCATTAATGTGACCTTTAGGGGATTAAAAGAAAGAGCACCCCAAGCAAAGGTTTGGTAAAAATCTCATCCCAGGCAAGGAAATGGCATTTTCTTAGCAAGTTTTCTGGCTTGAACAAGGACAATGTCATTAGTAGCACTGGCTAATAGTGTGAAGGTATCTGGTCACCACCGCAGATACTGAATCAAATATCTGGAAATGGACAGTATCTGCATTTTTCAAGAAGCTTTCAATGTAATTTTCACCTATGCTGAAAATCTAAAACAACCTGGATGATTCATTGAAATTTTCTAAAAACATTTCTATTTTATATAATAAAGCACAATGATAACACTTTAAAAATAAGTGTAACATAAGAAAACTTAGGTTATTGATAAATTGATCATTTTTTACACTATGGTTTTATGGAAGGAGTTAGAATGTGTTTAGTACAAGAATAGTTTACTCAAATGGTCAAAATTTATTGTGATTTCTTATGAAACATACAAATTTTGTTTAGATGAAAAATGTATAACATTTTTTGCTTTATGGGTCATGGAATACACATTTTTTGAAGAAGAAAATTGAACCACTATTTAAAGTGTTCACTACAGTTTCCATAAGATGAAAATGCCACAGCAATCAAGCCTAAAAACCCAATTTCTAACCATTTCTGTTTTAAATAGCTTTTACCTGCCAATGCCATGGATCATATATAATATTCAGTTCAAATAATGAAGAGTAACACAGGCAATAGCCATTTTGTTTTGACTACAAAGAGGGTTGACACCTTTCTTTGTTTGGTGGAGAGTTAAAAAAAAAAGTCAGATGAGATTCAAAGTATTTTCCTATATTTTCCTTTGTTGTCCAGCCTCCTGGGTATCATTGTACCTCTTTCTGCCAGCTGTAGTGCACAACACAAAATACTATTTAAAGTTTAGGAAATTTTGTATTTTGTGTATATATTATATGTACATGAATTATATATATATATATACACACACACATATATATGCATATATATAATATATATATATATTCAAGATTTAAAAATGAATAAACATCATATATAAGAGTGAGACCTCACTGATGAGATATTTCATGTGTTTCCATCTGTACACTCTATAGTTAGCCAAGCAGCCATGATGATTCTGCCCTGGCTTCAGTCAGACAATAAGCTTAAAGGTAACATACAGCCCCATCTTCTTTATTCCTATGCTTCTAGTTCTGCCTGAAGTTACTTTGCACTTTCAACATATCCCTTTCCTGGTTTATGGATCTGTAGTAATTTGGGGGAAACAAGTAGGCACAATTTAAGATTACCAGACTCTTAATTTAGAAGCTGATCCATTATCTCAGGAGAACTTGGAACACTTTTCAGGGTATAGATAGGAAAAAGATAAAACAAGCTTTTGAGCACTGAATCTTAGTTTAGTATTTTTATGAGTCTCCATTCTTTTTATTTCATGTTTTCTTATGAAGAGGATTAATTGGCACTCACTCTTGCTTATGTCTACCCTCCCCCATAATTCCTTAAAGGCAAAAATTATATTTTTGGTAATTAGGGATCAGGTCATGGGCATTCATACTTAATCCATTTTCCTCCTTTATTCAGATTATGACTGACTGTAGAGAGGACCCAGTTCTTGGTCATGAAATTCAATTAATTTAATTTAAAAAGTAAATTAATTTAATTATAAAAGCAAAGTTCTCACCCTCCCCCCGCCCCCGAGATGTGTCTGTCATTATCCATGTTTGCCTATCATCAGACACATATTGCCTCACTTGGCACCATAAAGCCCATTGATACTACACATTTAAAAAAACATACTTTGATTCTGTGTTTTCCATAATACAGATTCCATTTGCACTTGCTTTTTTTTTTTCCTGAATCTTGAGTGTTTCTCAGTTAAATTTCATGGGAAATAGAAGTGACATTAATTGGGCTGTTTCAAATCCCAAATACAGATGATATTAAAAATGTCTTTCTGAAAGACTCAAATAAATAAAATCAGAAATTAAAGAGGAGAAATTACAACTGGAAACACAGAAATACAAAAGATTATTAGAAATTAATGCCAAAAAACTGGACAAAATAATACAGATAAACAAATTTCTAGGAGCCTACAATCTTTAAAAACTGAATCTATTTCTATAGAAAATTTGAATAGAACAATTACTGGTAACTAAACTAAATAACTATGTTAAAAACTATCAAAAACTAAAGGTTCAGAACTACTTGGATTAACAGATGAATTTTACCAAACAGTTAAAGAAGAGTTAATACCTATTCTTCTCAAACTAGTAAAAAAAAAAAAAGAAAGAAAGATAAAAGAAAATGAAGAGGAAGAAAACTTCCAAATACATTCTACAAAGCCAGCATTACCCTGATACCAAAACCAGATAAAGACAGTACAAAAAAAGAAAACTATAAGCCAATATCACTGATGAACATAGATGCAAAATTCTCAATGAAATATTAGCAAACTGAATTCAACAATACATTAAAAAAAAAACATTGACCACAATCAAGGGGAATTTATTCCAGAGATGCAAGAATGGTCCAATATTCACAAATCAATCAACATGTTGATTTCAATCATATTGATATACCACATTAACAAAATGAAGGACAAAAAATTATAAAATCATATCAACAGATGCATAAAAAGCATTTGACAAAGTTTAACAACAATTCATTGTAAAAACTCTCAATGAAGTGGGAATATACCTCAAGATAATAAAGGTCCTGCATGAAAACCTACAGTTAACATCACATTCAATGATTAAAAACTGAGAGCTTTTTCTTCAAGATGAGTACAAAACAAGAATGTTCACTCTCATCACTTTTATTCAACATAGTACTGGAAGTCCTAGTCATAGCAATCAGTCAAAAAAAAAGAAAGGAAAGAAAGAAAGAAAGAAAGAGAGAAAGAAAGAAGACACATCCATATAGGCAAGGAAGAAGATAAATCATCATCATTTGCAGATGATATGATATGATATACAGAAAATCCTAAAGGCTCCACCAAAACAAGTAGAAGTAATAAAAAAATTTAGTAAAGTTGTAGGATAGAAAACTGATACTCAGAAATTGGTACTGCTTGTATACACTAATAATAAAGTAGCAGAAATAAAACTTAAAAACAATTTCATGTACTATTTCACGTCATAAATAAATAAATAAATATATAAATAAATACCTTGAAGTAAACTTAACCAAACAGGTTAAAGAATACACTCTGACGACTGTAGAACATTGACGAAAGAAACTGAAGACAACACAAATGAATGGAATAATATTCCATGCTAATGAATTGGAAGAATTAATATTATTAAAAAGTCAAAAGCATCCAAAGACATCTACAGATTTGATGCAATTTCTATCAATATACCAAATGCATTTTTCACAGACTTAGAACAAATAAAATTGAAACTTATATGGAACCATAAAGGACTGTGAATAACCAAAGAGATCTTGAGAAAGAACACCAAAGCTGGAGATAATGCAATTTCAGATATCAAGATATACTCCAAAGCTGTAGTAATCAAAACAATATGGTATGGCACAAAAGTAGACACATAGATCATAGAAGAAAACAGAAAAACCAGAAGTAAACCCACATTTGTACAGTCAATTAATCTTCAATGGGCAAGAGCAGACAATGGAAAACAGATAGCTTCTTCAATAAATGGTGCTGACAACACTGGACAACTACATGTGAAAGAATGAAACTGAGCCACTTTCTTACACTATACACACAGAAAAAAACTCAAAATAAAGACCTAAATGTGAGATATGAAACATAAAACTCCCAGAAGAAAACATAGGCAGACTTAGCCTATGCAGGCTTAGACATTGGCCTTTGCAGACTTTTTCTCGGTATGTTCCTTAGGCAAAGAAAACAAACACAGAAATAAACTAGTAAGACTATATCAAAATAAAAAGCTTTTGCACAGCAAAGAAAACCATCAACAAAACAAAAAGGAAATCAGCTGAGTAGAAGATATTTGAAATGATATATCTAATTAAGGTTTAATATCCAAAATATAAATAACTTACATAACTCAACACTAAATTCATAATCATATCGAAAAATGGCAGAGCACCTCAACAGACATTTTTCCAGAGAAGACATACAGATGGTCAACAGACACATGAAAAGATGTTCAGTACCACTGATCATCAGGAAAATGCAAATGAAAACCAAAGTGAGATATCACTTTACACCCGTTAGAATGGCTAGAATCAAAAACAAAAACAAAAACAAGAAATAACAAGATTGGGAAGTGGAGAAAAGGGAACATTTGTGCACTGTTGGTGGAAATGTAAATTCTGACGGTTATTGTGGAAAACAGTGTGGAGTTTCTTCAAAAAGTTAAACATAAAAATACTATATGATTTAGTAATTTCACTACTGGGCATTTATCTGAATAAAATGAAAACACCAGTTGGAAAAGATATATATACCTCAATGTTTCTTCCAGCAATATTTATGTTAGTCTCAAGTCATCGAAGGAACCCAAGTGACCATCAATAGATGAATGGACAAAAAAATATATATATATATATATTACATATATACATGTATACATATATTAAATATATTACATATATATTACACATATATATTATATATATGCATATATATAAAGATATGCATGTAATGAAATATTAGTCAGCCATTAAAAAGGATGAGTTCTTGCTTTTTGTGACAACATTGATGGACCTAAAGGGCATCATGCTAAATAAAATAAGGCAGAAAAACAAACAAAACAAATGAATACACAAAAACGTAGAAAGAAGAAGCATACTTGTAAGTATAGATAACAAACTGTTGGTTTGGAGAGGGAAGGGGGTTGCAGGGACGAGCAAAATGGGTGCAAGGGAATGAGAGATGAAATTATGGAATGAAAAAGTCATGGGAATGAAAGGTAGAGCCTGGGAAACATAGTCAATAATACTGTCATTGCACTGTAGGGTGACAGATGCTAACTACACTTGCGGTGAGCATAGCATAGTGTATAGAGATGTTGAATCACTGTGTTGTATATCTGAAAGTGATGCAACATTGTGTATTAACTATACTCAAATAAAAGAAACTTAACACAAGAAGTTCTTTGGGTTCAAAGTTGTACCTAGAAGAATCCCAGTTGACCTGGCTTTCATCTGGGAGTATGGTTTAACTGTTAATTTGGTTAAGCTTACATTAGGGAGTGGAGGGAAAGAACGTTAAGACGTGAAAGTATCTTTGTTTGAAATGACTCAAGCCTTTTGGATTAAGGTATAAAAATATGAGTAAAAGATTTTCTTCACATTAACTCTCTTGATCCATCGATTTCAACAGATGCAAGTATTGCCACTCCCACAGCACAGGATCTTGCGTTTTCTTTCTTCTAAACCATGACAATAAGCTATGGCACTATCAGTTGGTTATTGGACTTGCTCAGAAATCCTGATGTATTTTTTTTTAATTTATTTTAATGTTTACTTATTTTTGAGAGAGAGACAGAGCTTGAGTGGGGGAGTGGCAGAGAGCAAGGGAGACACAGAATCTGAAGCAGGCTCCAGGCTCTAAGCCTTCAGCACAGAGCCCAAAGTGGGGCTCGAACCCACAGATGGTGAGATCACGACATGTGCTGAAGTTGCACGCCCAACCGACCGAGCCACCGAGGCACCCCCAGAAATCTTGATATTTTTGTTTCTTTGTTTTTGTTTGTTTGTTTTCTGATTTAACAACTGGTATCCAAAGAGCTTTCTATCCCACTCATTTGGACCCTTTCCTCCCTACTATATGCCACAGGCCAAATCTTTTCAAATGTGATTTTACACAGGTGGAAATAAAGGGCTGCCACTTTGACAGCTTTGGGTACTGTGTTGGTGGCATATCGACAACAGAACTTCCCAGCCTAGCTTTTCGTTTAGCTTCTCCTTAGAAGAATTTGTGGGGGTGTCGTTGCTGTTGTTGTTGTTGTGTTTTTTGTTTGTTTTTGGTTAGTTGTTTGTTTTGTTTTGGTATGGACATAACATATAAAGGGATGGTATAGGTAAATCAGCCTCAACTAAAGAAATAATTTTACAACTTTTTAAATGCTCCAATCTACAATCTCCTTTCACTCTTACATCTGAAACTCAAAACGATGTAGCACATTAGGGAGGACATGGTCTCTTCTTCCAATTTTGCAGATAAGAAAAGGGAGATTGGAATCATGAATCAGACATATTTGGTTTCAATTTCTGGCTACGTAATTTACTAGCAATATGAATTTCAGTGAGTTACTCCGTATCCCTATTTAGAAAATGTTTTGAGCAGTTAAATACAACACGGAAGCTAAAGCTGTTAGCACCATTTAGCAATCAGTAATTACTTAAGAAATAGTAGTTATTTTGCTTTCAATTTAACTCCAACATTTCTCTACATTATCAAGATGAACACTAATTCTCAGTCATTCAAATATTTTAGAATTTCTGTATGTTGGCGAGTGCATTAATAAACATTCCTGTAATTTCACTTTTAAACCCTGAGCCATATGATTTGGCATAAACTCTGTTCCCTACATAATAACAAAGATATGCCAACACCATTCATCAAGCATAGTTAGAAAAGGCATAAAGGGGAAATGGCACTGAATATTTTCATGTAATTTTTGTGAACCACAGATGTTTAAGTAGAGTTGTATTAATAATTTCATCATTCATAATAAATTAATTTATTGGAGGTTACCACCGCCAACTGTTTTATAGATCAAAGTGTTAAGCCATATTTAATAAATCATTTTCATTGTCTGAGAATATGTAAAAAATTTAGCTGTCATATCAATCTATATTGAAGATCCACAAGGAAGTTTCAATGAAACATAACTCCCTAAATATACTAAGAAATTTCATATATCAGAAAATAGCCTTTCAAAATATATGTATCATGTAATTGGATAACATATTTAAAATAAATTTCATCTTTTTCACTTTATGAATCTGATCAAGTTTGTCCAAATATTGGCCAAGAGAAGAACCATGGTTAATTGTCTTATTCCAACCTCCAGCTCCTGCTAAAATTTTGGTTTATTTTCTTTGGAGACCTCTGTTGAAGGTACATTTTCTTTTCAACATTTTTTTCCCTTCTCTTTATATAGTCTCTTCTATTTTATGTTTATGGTTTTCTTATTATCCTTGCAAAAATATTATGAGCAAATTATTCAGATTGGGTTTATAACCAAGTAACTTAAAAATTTATACTTGAGTCTGACTAGACGCAAATCTAAAACCCAGAAATGCTGCTAAATAATTGATTCTGTCTTAAGTGACTTGTTTGAATTGTGATTGTTGATTTTGTTGGAAGTTTCAATTAGATCTCCTCTTAGATAATATGTAGCTATTCCAGTAGTTTCTTCTCTCTCCCTCCTAATTTTTAAAATGGTTTTCTAAACAAATAATTCGCTAAGTTTTTCTACTTATCGATTCCTTCCCTCATCCCACCTTCCCCCATTTCCATCTATTATGGGCTAAACCACGTCTTCCTAAAATTCCTATGAAGTCCTAACCCCTAACGTCACTGTATTTGTAGATAGGAACTTAAGGGAGGTAACTAAGTTAAATGAAGTCATAAGTGTGAAACCTTAAACCAACAGGACTTGTGTCCTTATAAGAAGAGGAAAAGAGACCAAGTCTCCCTCTTCATGCATGCACAAAGAGTCTGCGTGAGAACACAGGGGGACGGTGGTCAACTACAAGCCATGCACAGTGACTTCACCAGAAAGCAGTCTGTTGGCCTCTTTATCTTAGACTCCCAGCACCCAGAACTGTGTCTGATATTTAGGCCATCCAGTGTGTAGTGTGCTATTATAGCTCGTTCTGTTGCACCCAGTTTCATTTTCACCCCATTACTAGACCAGGTGCATTCTTTTTTAAAATTTTTTTTTTCAACGTTTATTTTATTTTTGGGACAGAGAGAGACAGAGCATGAACGGGCGAGGGGCAGAGAGAGAGGGAGACACAGAATCGGAAACAGGCTCCAGGCTCTGAGCCATCAGCCCAGAGCCTGACGCGGGCTCGAACTCACGGACCGCGAGATCGTGACCTGGCTGAAGTCGGACGCTTAACCGACTACGCCACCCAGGCGCCCCTAGACCAGGTGCATTCTTAAAAAAAAAGTTTATTTATTTTGAGAGAGAAAGAGAGAGACAGAGCACAAGTAGGGGAGAGACAGAGAGAGAGAAGGAGACAGAATCCCAAGCAGGCTTGCACTGTCCACATAGAAGCTGACACACAGCTTGATCTCTCACGAACCCCGAGATCATGACCTGAGCCAAAGTCAAGAGCCAGATGCTTAACTTACTGAGCCACCCAGGCACCCCAAGACTAGGTGCATTCTTATAGGTTCTCATCTCTCATACTATTTTAGATTTCTGTTGCCCTGACTGGATTAGGAGTTTCCTTAACTTAGAGACTGCTTACTGTCAACTCAACACCCTTTAAAATCAATCAAAGGGAATGGTGTATGGTAGGATACGAGAAATGCTTGCTGAAGCACATTTTTGGAGACAGATTATCGAAGACTGGCCACCATAAAGATGTCAAATAATTTTACATTTTCAATTTAATATGAATTGAAATTCCACAGTGCTTTTGTATGTGATAACATTGTGTATATATCTTCTTCAGTGGAAGAAAATATCTATCAATTAGGGTGTTAAGTATAGAATGATGTATCAACTTGATGGACATTTATGCAGACGCTGAAAATCATGGTTACGAACTCAGGGAGGCATTATGGGATAGTTATAATCAAATCTAGGTAAACTGTGTGTAACATTATGGAAGATTATAACAAAATGTGAAATGATAAAGCCAGGAAATGAATTTGCTCATGTACTATGATTACAAGTATTTACAGATGAAAGCATATGAGAATATTTAGCGAAAATAGTTATAACATGGCCAATATGATTATTTTACCCATTTTCCAAATGTCTTCTGTTTTTTTCTTATTTTCATTATTACAATACTAAATTTATATTCAAAAATACAAGGAAGCATTTAATACCATAGACACATATATTGAAAGAGTCCACACAAAAGGGCAAAATAGCATGGTAGCTAAACATATGGGTATGGGCAAACTGTCTTCACATGTCAGTTTTAAGATTACTAACTTGGGGACCTTGGGAAAAAGAGGTAATTTACATGCTCTAAGGCTTAGTTTCCTTATCTTTCAAATGGAATGAATATTAACAATAATGTCCACCAAAGCACTTAAAATCCAGAAATACAATGAGTGCTCTTAAAGTCTAGCTAATAATTTCCAAAAGAAAGTAAGCTCCGTGAGGTTAGGGACTTGCTTAATTCATTACTGTAGATGAGGATCTGGCATTTAGTAGTTTTATAATAAGTGTTTATTAATGAATGAATGAGTGAAAGAGAGAATATAATAAGCTAATAGAAAGCTTAGGAAGGTTGAGGAAAACAGCAGAACTATATATAATGAAAGGGTCTTTTTTTTCTTAATAAATTTCATTATTTGGAAAATGTCTGGGCAATTTAACTATAATAACACTTTATTTTTCCTAAAGAAGATTAATACAATTCTCCTACCTGTATAAGCTGTTTCCTGAATAAAACAGATACTTTATTGCAGAAACTACTTTGACCCATACCTTGTAGTAATTTACCATGTTTCTGTTCAAAATTATTTCCTTGTGGATAGTTAGCTCAAGCTCCAGCAGAATCAGCCACAGTAAATAAGTAAAATAAAATTACCATAAGAATGCTGAATAACACTTGATAGGGTCCTTCAATATTTTTGGATGAGAAAAAGCAGAAATTGCCTAACGCTCAGAGTGCCTCTGCAGAAAAAGCTGTGTTCCCAGCTTTCAGAATTCATCTTGCTACTTCTGCTCAGTGATGTCACTAAAATTCACTGATACCCCCCTTTCCACATACACACATTTTTTTTTCAACCTCACGTTGTATTCTATTCTCGGTTTGCTGTCTTAAAAACACAACTGAAATACATCCCAGGGTATTGATTATCTCTGTGATTTAAGTTAAGAAAATGTAAAGGACTTGGAAGGCAATAAAGTGGTAGGCAGTTTTCTCTATCACTTTTTCTACGAGTAGCACAGCAGCTATGTAAAGATGTTTTAGGATAAAAGGAGACCTGAATGAGCCATCTAGTGAATTGATAGTAAACTTCCTTCCCATGCACATAGGGGAGTATAGCACTGACTTAGATGTGTTCTGGGAGCTAAAGCACTCACCCACTCTTTGTTTGAAAAATAAGTGTGAATGTAGTGAATCAGAGATTCTCCCTACTCCAACCTGTACAAATGTGTTTATCTATTGATTCAAAAGGTTAGTCATTCCAAAATATGTATGTACGTATGTATTCATTGAGCATTTACTCTGTGCCAAAGGGCTGGGGGATTTGTCTTCTAACAACTTACATTCTAATTGGTGGAGAGGCACTCTAAATAAAAGACTGTGAGTCATGTAATTTCAGAACATGAAGAAATGCTAATAAAGAAATAATGGGGCAGTGGGATAGTGAGTAGCTTAAGGAGATTTTCATGGTTACTTTAAAAACAAGTGTTTTGAATGGCTTCTCTTAGGGTAACATTTTAAACCCAAAAGGTTACTCATGAACAGTCAGCCATGACCATAAGGGAAGAAGAACATTGGAGGCTTGGAGGAAATATTTCACAGATTTCCAAAAAGGTTAGTGGCTTGAAATTTTCAAAGGATTAAAGGAAGCAAGAAAGCAAGGGAAAGAAAGAGGAAAGAAGAAAAGAAAAGAAAAGTAAAGAAAAGAAAAGAAAAGAAAAGAAAAGAAAAGAAAAGAAAGAAAAGAAAAGAAAAAAGAAAAGGGAGAGGAGGGGAGGAGAGAAGAGAAGAGAAGAGAAGAGAAGAAGAGAAGAAAAAAGAAAAATGTTAGTGAGGCTGAAGAAACAGGGAAGGGGACAGGGTAGAGAGAGTACAACATGGACTCAAATTGTCCATGAAAACAAAAGGTCTGAATATTCTTCTAATTTCACTTGGTGGCCAGTAGAGCATTTTCTCCAAGGCAGTGATAATTATCTGCTAGATAATTTCTCTACATGTACACGCTATTCAATATCTTACATCTTAAGGAAAAGTTTATCATGGTGTCTGGACACATGGGCACTAAGCCCCATCCTGGGGTCAGAGAAAGATGTAGAAGGAATCAATGTGGGAACTGAATTTTGAGAGCTTTAATGAGATAAAAGAGAGGAAAGGAGGTAGCTCTCTGGTCCAAAAGAAGAAGAGGAAAAAAAAATCGCTGAACATGGGATTCTTGTCACAGAGACATAGATTTTAACAGTTTGTATTCATCTAATCTCTGCACTGAAGTAGTATCTTCCTAAGTCAGTGACCAATCCTTTTATCTCTTTACCATGACACTTGGCCTACTTTAACCATTGTCCCTGTAATCGAGAGGGTGTAAAACAATCTTTTATTTACTTTCTAGGAGTATTTATAACATGTTTGTCAAAACAGAATGTACACAGAGGTGAAAAATTAATGTTAACTAGTTTATTCTTAAACATTGCATTAAAAATGTACCAAATCGGAGCTATAATTTAACGTTTTCTGAGTTCAGATGCTATCGTATTAATTTCAGAGACGTGTCAACACATATCGAGTATTCTCAATAGCTCGATGCCTTGCAACTTTTGGCTTCGTTTTCTTTCTCATGTTATGAAGGGAATTATTAAATAGTTACTATGTGAGTCATAAAAGTATAGTTCGTCTTTGTTATCAATAATACTGATTACGCTTTTGATTGTTTTTTTTCTTTGTTGAGACAACTTTACATTAACATTCTTTAACTCTTGATTTTGCCAAAAAGTATGTAAGTATAAATAAAAAGAAACTGAAACTCACTGGTGTCCCTGTAGCTGTAAGCAACCTAGCCACATATGCTTAAAGAAAACACCAAAGAAACTGATAGCTTTATTTATTTTTTTTTTTAATTTTTTTTCTTTTTTTTCAACATTTTTATTTATTTTTGGGACAGAGAGAGAGAGAGCATGAACGGGGGAGGGGCAGAGAGAGAGGGAGACACAGAATCGGAAACAGGCTCCAGGCTCCGAGCCATTAGCCCAGAGCCAGACGCGGGGCTCGAACTCACGGACCGCGAGATCGTGACCTGGCTGAAGTCGGATGCTTAACCGACTGCGCCACCCAGGCGCCCCAGAAACTGATAGCTTTAAATGTATCTACTAGACATATATTTTATTTACTACAAATATAAAAAATCTTCATGTATCCTAGAGCTAGCATAGAGAGGCGTTCACCGATTTACAGAAAAATATTAGTGTGTATTTGTAAGTCACCTTCCATTTATTGGACTGTTGTGCTGTTTGGGAAAGATTCATTTGTCAACAAAATAAAATTCGACATTGACATCGATAAGTAGCTGTTATCGTGTCTGAATTACCATTGAAGAAAAGGAGTATCAATGAGGCTAAGCCAACTCCTTTCAGTCAGTGGGGTAGGACCAGACCTGAGCTCAAGACCAGCTAATCATGCTGTGCTCCAATCTAAACCTCGGCTACTTTCAGAGCATGCTTGAAGATTCAGGAACAGAATCTGGGTTTCTTTTATTATGCAACTTACTCTGGGAAGAGTAAAAGAAAATAAAATTATGAAAGAAGGGGAAAGAAAATTCAGACATGGCTATTTTGTTCTTTTTATTCTTTTTTTTTTTTTTTAACTACCCTATGCCATGTCTCTCCTCTTATCCTGTTTTCTATTGTTCTGTGTGTGTGTGTGTTTTATTTCAACCACAGTTAGTTAACATATTGTGTAATAATGGTTTCGGGAGTAGAATTTAGTGATTCTTCACTTACCTATAACACCCAGTGCTCATCCCATCAAGTGTCCTCCTTAACGCCCATCACCTATTTAGCCCATACCCCACCTACTTCCCCTCCAGCAACCCTCAGTTTGTTCTCTGTATTTAAGAGTTTCTTATGGTTTGTCTCCCTCTCTGTTTTTATCTTATTTTTCCTCCCCTTCGCTTATATTCATTTGTTGTGTTTCTTAAATTCCACTATAAGTGATATCATATGATATTTATCTTTCTCTGCCTGACGTATTTCACTTAGCATAATACACTCCATTTCCATCCACATTATTGCAAATGGCAAGATTTCATTCTTTTTGATCTCTGAGTAGTATTCCATTGTATATAAATACCACACCTTCTTTATCCACTTGTCAGTCAATGAGCATTTGGGCTCTGTCCATAATTTGGCTATTGTTGATAGTGCTGCTACAAATATTGGGGTGCGTGTGCCCCTTCGAATCAACATTTTTGTACACTTTGGATAAATGCCTCGTATTTATTGCAATTGCTGGGTTATAGGGGAGTTCTATTTTTAATTTTTGGGGGATCCTCCATACTGTTTTCCAGAGTGGCTGCACCAGTTTGCATTCCCACCACCAGTGCAAAACTGTTCCTCTTTCTCTGCATTCTCACCAATAGCTGTTGTTCCTAAGTTGTTCATTTTAGCCATTCTGACAGGTGTGAACTGGTATCTCATTGTGGTTTTGGTTTGTATTTCCCGATGATGAGTGACGCTGAGCATTTTTCATGTGTCTGTTAGCCATCTGGACGTCTTCTTTGGAAAAGTGTCTGTTCGTGTCCTTTGCCCATTTCTTCACTGGATTATTTGTGTTTTGGTATTGAGTTTGATAAGTTCATTATAGATTTTGGATACTAACCCTTTATCTGATATATCATTTGCAAATATCTACTCCCTTTCCATTGGCTACCTTTTAGTTTTGTCGATTGTTTCCTTCACCGTGCAGAAGCTTTTTATCTTGATGAGATCCCAATAGTTCATTTTTTCTATTTTTCTCCTTGACTCCAGAGACATGTCTAATAAGGAGTTTCTGTGGCTGAGGTCAAAGAAGTTTTGTGCTTTGTTTCTAATGGCATGTCTTTCTCCTTTGATCCACAGCTTTGTGACTCTAGTACCTTTGGAAACATATTTTATCTCTTCAAGAGAAAAATGTATAAAAATATACGATCATAGAATAGCAAGCTTAATATGACAAGGTCTATAATTTTATATGAACATTTTTGTCATTTTTAAGCTTCTCAGCATAATCCCCATGTGAATAATATGCTTGCAAATATGCAGATACCACACATAAAATTATGTAATTCTGATTTTTTTGTTGTTGAGCTTAAAAGTTATGGAAATATACTAGAAGCAAAGTGCTTATCATTGGTGACACTGCAGAGAAAAAGTTATGTAGTTACACATAACATAAGTTACACAGCCTCAGAGCCTCAGTTATATAAACCAAAAAGATTTCTTAAAAGATCCCGGGAATATTAATTCAACTATGATTCCCTCTAAAATGAAATGAATCGTTAGAAGACTATTACAATAAGCTGTGCAAGAGTGCACAGTAAAATATTTATTTGATTTCATAAGGAGAAACATATCACTTCTGTTCTACCATCAGAAAACATTCAAATACCAAGAATTTGGAAGGCTGGGAGTAATGGAGGGAAAAATAAGTAGGGAAAAGATTAGTAATCCATTTTCCAAGAAATAGTGCCCTTTTCCAAGGTTTGCCAATTTGCAAACATATAATCACGTGTGCCGGCTTTTCGAAGAAAATAATTTATAAACATAGCACGATCTTAAATCATAAATTCCATAGCTCCAGCATTCTCTAAGTTCTGCTAAAATTAGAGATACTTTTTCATCTGAAAAAAAACCCCTAGTTTATTTATTCTCAACTGCAAAATGAATGAAATAAAAAACTTCAATGCTAAATTACAAAGGGCTAAAATGTTTTATGGCGCCTCCCATGAAGAGATGGAATCTCTACCTGAATTTGTTGACTCTGGGCTTGTCTGTGACTTGCTCTGACCAAGAGAATCAAGCAGATAAGTAATGTGGATGTTTTTAGCCTTGGATTCAAGACATCTTACAGCTTTCTGTTCTTGAATGTAAACAAACATATGCTAAATTGTTGAGTGATGAGGGACATGTGCCCATTTGCTCCTGTCATCCCAACTTATAGCCAGCTAACCCCCTGAAGAGGAACTGGTTGACCTGCAAATGACCAGAAATGGATGACCCCTATGCATAAGTGAATCCAGCTGGCGCCAGGAGAAGAACCATCCAGCTGAATGCAGCCCAAATATTCAACCCACAGAGCACTGAGCTAAATAAATGTTATCCTTTCAAAGTCACTAAGCTTCTGGATGGACCTTTTTATTTTGCACAAAATAACTGATATAACACCCATAAGTAGGGATCGGACAAAATCATTTCAACGTGTTTTCTCTAACACAGTAAATATCAAGTGATATGTAGATATTAATTTCACTACCTGTGCACTCTGCCTGAATGTGGATTCCTTCAGGTGTCTGAGAATTCTGGAGACTCAGAGCTGTGGTGGCTTCTTTAGTGATGGAGATTGATAAAAGTGGATTAGCCTGCTTGTTGAGCTGGCCCTCTATCAGCCACATCTGAAGGTGGCTAACTCGTCTCTAGGTAGGATTCTGCACAGTTACTATCTATTATTTTCTCCAGGGGAAAAATTTGGACCTATGGGGATAGGTGATCACATTCCTCAAACATCATTCAGCTCCATGAAGGACACAGCACCATGGACTTCTAAATAGATGTAAAATTGGGGCACCTGGGTGGCTCATTCGGTTGAGTGACTGACTTGGGCTCAGGTCATGATTCCATGGTTTGTGAGTTCAAGCCCCGTGTTGGGCTCTGTGCTGACAGCTCAGAGCCTGGAGCCGGCTTCTGATTCTGTGTCTCCCTCTCTCTCTGCCCTTCCCCCACTCATGCTCTGTCTCTCACTGTCTCAGAAATAAACATTAAAAAAATTTAAATAGATGTAAAATGTAAACAAGCATGGTTTGTTAGCAAATAAGGGTCCTTAATAGGGATTGAGCTCCTAGCTTCAAATATGAAACGAAGAGCTGTTGGAGGAGGTCATCAAGAAGATGTGATCTCTAGTTGACCCTCCAGCTGGGCCCAGGCCATCAGAAGTTCCCCACCTGCTCCCCTGCCCTTGAAATGTGGATTCTGCTTGCCTTTCCCAGGAACTGTGAACCGTTTTCAGGGACACACCCTTGAGAAAGTAAGGTGTTGTTGAGACTATATGGATAGTGTATGTGATAGAAACCACTTAAGGTCTCTATACAAACTTTGAAGATTCTTCCAGATGGCTGTGGAAATCTACTCCTCTGGTGCCACTCAAGGTAAGCCTCGAGAGTAAATTCCCTTGCTTATTAACCTGCGATCTATCAAGCTGGAGTGACTTGCCTTGTTATTGGGCCTCTCTCTGATCTCTTTGTATGCGGGCCAGTTTGTGAATCAACAAGAACACATTTAGTTCTTTAATTGCATGTCTGTTAACGGAAAACACAGATTAAATAAAGAAAACACTGTTGCCTCATTTACCTTAGGGGTGGAGGGAGTAAATGATAAATTTTTCCTGACTTGAGTCCCATGATTTTTGTAGAAAAGAAGGTTGGTCACCGCTTGGTAGTGAGTTCCTGGATGGAGTCGCTCAGCTTAGTTACTTTAGACAAAGCCACCCATTTCATTAGGGGCTTCCAGAACGGGAAGCCACCCCGGCACCGGTAAGAAAGCCTATGCTGTTGGGGCGCCTGGGTGGCTCACGTGCTTAACCGTTCAACTTCAGCTCAGGTCATGATCTCACAGTTCCTGGGTTCGAGACCCGCGTCTGGCTCTGTGCTGTGTTCAGATTCTGTGTCTCCTTTTCTCTCTGCCCCTCCTCCACTTGTGCTCTGTCTCTCTCTCTGTCTCTCAAAAATAAATAAATATTTAAAAGAATTAAAAAAGAGAGAGAGAGAAAGAAAGCTTGTGCCATTTCCACAAAGTTTGCAAGAGGGAGGGCCTGAAGGCCTATGCTTTTAAGTGGTTAGTTGGGTTGCTCAGGAAGTTTTTCAAAAACGGTGCTTGTCAACCTGAGGAATTTCTCCCCTAGGACATTTGGGACTATCTTGAAAAAATATTGTTTTTAATATTTATTTATTTATTTTGACAGAGAGAGAGAGAGAGAGAGAGAGAGAGAGAGAAAGCAGAGGAGAAGGAGAGAGAATATCCCAAGTAGGCTACATGTTATCAGAGCAGAGCCCAACATGGGGTTCAGTATCAGGATCCTGAGATCATGACCTGAGTTGAATTCAGGAGTCAAACACTTAACCCACTGAGCCACCAGGGACCGCCATCTTGCAAACATTTCGGCTGTCATATTGGCAGTGCAGTGTCATATTGGTTGTCTAGGGGCAGCCAAAGATTCTACCAAATACCCTAAAATGTACAGGTCAGTGTCCCCCTCTGCCCTTAGCTGCATCCAAGATGTCAGTAGGGCCAAGGCTGCGAAACTCTGCTCCAGAGAATCCAAGCCTTCGACAGAAGAGTGAAAACTCGAATACAGTTTACTTTCAGCCCTTCAAATTGTGTCTTTAAAGTCCGATGACAATCTTAATTGAAACATAATTGTTGTGCTTAAGTTTAAAGTATTCTGTTATAACAAAATCATGCTATCCTCTTTACATTTTACAAACTACAGGTTTTGAATCATTTAGGGAAGAATTTTTTTTAACGTTTATTTATTTTTGAGGGAGAGCTAGACAGGGTGCTAGCGTGGGAGGGGGCAGAGAGAGAGGGGGACACACAATCCCCAGCAGGCTCCAGGGTCCAGGCTCCACCCAGTCACCCCTAGGAAAGAACCTTTTATTTAAAAGGAAACAGGGGTGCCTGGGTGGCGCAGTCGGTTAAGCGTCCGGCTTCAGCCAGGTCACGATCTCGGGGTCCGTGAGTTCGAGCCCCGCGTCGGGCTCTGGGCTGATGGCCCGGAGCCTGGAGCCTGTTTCCGATTCTGTGTCTCCCTCTCTCTCTGCCCCTCGCCCGTTCATGCTCTGTCTCTCTCTGTCCCAAAAATAAATAAACGTTGAAAAAAAAATTAAAAAAATAAATAAATAAAAATAAAAGGAAACAACAGGCCCAGGCCCTTAACACAGGATCCTCTGAAACAATTTACCATAATAAATTCACCCTCTATAATCATAAATCGTCCCTTACTGGGGCACCTGGGTGGCTCAGTCGGTTAAGCATCAAACTTGGCTCAGATCATGATCTCGTGGTTTGTGAGTTCGAGTCCCACGATCACAGAATCTGACAGCTCAGAGCCTGTTTCAGATTCTGTGCCTCCCTCTCACTTGACCCTCCAGCTCACACTCTGTCTCTGTCTCTCAAAAATAAATAAAACGTGAAAAAAAATATTTGAAAAGACCTCCCTTATTATACAATTTTTGTTTCACAAAAGAAACGTTTGAGTACTTGTGTTAACAATAGGCAAAATCACTTTTTATGAATTGCATCTGTAACCAAGGTCAAAAGTGAATCATTGCCAGGTGGTCTCAGGAGTCTTGGGGGCTCTACAAGATATTTTTCTGAGCGTCTTCCATGGCACACAAATATCATTCAACATATGAAAACCAACACAGTACCCTTGCTTTTTGGGAAGTGTTAGAAGAAATTACCTACTTCGCGACATCCTCACTCAGGATTTCACTCCTCATGACACCTTATGCTAAGATATATGCAGCTTAATTAGGATTAAACTGACTTTGCTTTGAAAGGTTATAACTTAAATCATGATTCTAAATTATTTTTTTTCTAAATCTACTTATATTATTTTTATGAAACTTACAGAATTAAAAGGACATTTAATTGTATAAAATGTATTCCCCTCATTCCTCCTAAAATAGAATCAGATTGAGGGTTGTCAATCCTTTGAAAGTTAAAACCCAAACGATAGATTACTTTGCTTCTCCTTATGCTCTTTACTCCTTTCCCTTCTCCGTTGTGAATTTTCCAAAAGACAGCGGTCAATTTAGGAGTCTTTCCATCATCTCATGTAGAGAGTGGAAGGATACGTAAGTGAGATAGGGGAAGCTGGCCTAAAGCACAGATTTTGAGAAGAAATACATGCCAAAACTGTTGTAATAAAGTTTTATGGTTGGATAAATATTGTATGAAATGACAGAAAACCAATCTTTATAGAAGTTCTGTATCACCGAACGTATACTTTAAGTTGTTGAAATTCTTGAGTTTTGCTTTTGTAACATATAGATCAAAGTTTAGAATATGAGTACGTTTTTTTTCTCCTTTCTGAAAGCCATTCTGGTGGTTAGTAAACATTTTACAGTATTACTTGATTTTTAAATTATTTCAGACTTCTTCGTTATCTTGATTACATTATCTTATACAGTGACCCCCCCCCAAAAAAAACCCTGTTTTTACTTCTTTTATTTATTGACTATGAAAGTGAATATACTTGGCAGAGTTTTTGTAGAAAATAGTGTCCCTATGCATAATGCACATGGAAGAGAAAAATAGTTTAATTTTTATTTACCTTAGAAGTGGAGTCCGACATTTATGCTGTCATTCAAAATTAAGCAATGCCTTCCAAATTCTCTCGTTTATTCGACAAACATTGAATACACACATGTCAAAATGCCCCTAGACAAAGAGATACAATGATTAAAAATGAAATGTAGTTGCTTTCACAGAATTCTCATTATAACATGTTTATTCTGTTTATTTCCCTCTGTTCTTTGGATTACGACATTTCTCTTGACTACTTTTCAATCTATGCATTCATCTTTTTAACAAATATTGATAGGGTGCCTATTTGCTTGGCTCTGTGCTACATGCTTGGTACATAGTGGTGAGATAATTATCCTCTTCATGGTTCTTAAATTATAATGGGGGGAATAAACATTATGTAATAAAGGCAGAAATGAATACAAATTAATGAGATTTTTAAGTACTAAGAAGGAGACAAACACAATGCTCTGTAAGAAAACAGCTGTGTGAAAGTGCATTCTAGTACCCATTGGGCAGACCAGTAACATCCTTAGAGAACCAAAATTAAGCTGACAGCTGAGTGAAGGGAAGGATCTAGCTATGCCTAGGAATTCAAATTTAGATTTTTCTGATAGACCGGCATTATGCATAAGTAGTGAGGTGGGTAAGAGGCACAGTGTTGAATACACGAAAGAGTCCAGTGCAGCTGAGATTCAGTGAATAAAAGGAGAGAGAGATACTTAAGCAGAGATGTTGGGTAGAGAGTTGAGTATAAGTCAAACCTCTGAGGAGGCAATCAAACTTGAGTCAGATGTAGAACTAATCTTGGGCTGCAGCTGAAAGTCATAGAACAGATTAGATTCACTCAAAGAGAGAGTGTAGAGAAGACAATTCCTGTCTAGATACAACAGTAAAAATAGGGTAAAGGACTAAAATTCGGGAGCATGTCCTAGATGTGGGGATCCAGAATACACAGACAAAACTTTGCCTTTTAGAAGATTAAGGCCAAGATTGGGAGATAGACAAGTATTTGGATAGTTACATGATAGAGGTATACACTAGGTCCTGATGGGACACAATGACACAAACATTTAATTCTGCTTGTGGGTAGTGTGGAAAGACTAAAAGAAGTATGACATCGAGCTATTCTAAAAATCTTCAAAATGCTTCAAGTAACAAGCTAATAGGATATAGAGAAGATCATTCTGGGCAAAGGATTTAAGATAAAAAATTCAAAGCATGTGAACAACTGTAAGTAGTTCAACTTAATGACATGGTTATGGCTTCTTCTGGAATTTAAGATTTAGGTTAACCTTCACTGATGTACCTTTTCTCCTTTATTTTACATCCTTATAGTAATTAGGAAATCATATTGCTTTTGCCCTTTAATTGTCTGCATTAATATGTTCTTTCCTGATCTGCCCTTAATCTACACAGGGAAAAGAGGAGAGTCATTCATTTAATTTTTTTTGTTTTGTTTTGTTTTTTACTGTTTATTTTAGAGACAGAGCACAAGCAGATGAGGGGCAGAGAGATCCAGAGACAGAATCTGAAGCAGGCTGAAGGCTCTGAGCTGTCAGCACAGAGCCCGACCGGGGGGCTCGAACCCACGAACCATGAGATCATGACCTGAGCCGAAGTCAGACGCTCAATGACTGAGAAACCCAGGCGCCCCGAGAGTCACTCATTTTATACAAGCCAAGCCATCATGCCGTTCTATGCACAGAGCAGGTGGTCACCAAATGTATTATTTCCTAAACAACTGGATCCCTGTCCCTCCATCCTTGGTAGAGATGGAAAGAAACCTTTTATCTAGTGTGAAAAACAAACTAACTGTATTCACAACATTAAAACATATCATTCCATCCGTGATGCCCTGATGTAAGCAAAGCACTTCAGTGACCTGAAATTAGCCTCGAATTAAAGTGTCAAGAATCATTCTGTACAATTTAGCTTTCATTAAATTCAAGCACACGCAAAATTGAATCAATTTCTTAAACGTACTTCTTTCCAGATCCCCAACAGATACAATAATACCAACATGTAACAATTTCAGACATATAAACAGTTTTCCTATCCCTGTTACTGAAGAGAGGCTACTACTTCCCAGCTAGATGGTGATACACTCTAAATGCAAATTGAAAGCAAAACAAGACTCTCCAAATCTGAGAACTTCTGGCTGTTGGTTAGAATGTCTTGAAGTATTTTTCTTGATCTCTGCGCAAAAGTATGGGAACATACACTTGTAAAACAAAAACACAGGGTTCAATCTGACTATCTTGTCCTGGTCCTCCTGTTGTAAAATGAATAAAGCATTTTTATCAGGGATTCTGCAGTAATATCTTAAACACAAAAACAAAAACAAAAAAATCTTGTTGGCAAAAAGCCTATGTGTTTTTGAAGAAGGAAACCACCTGAAAGAGACGCCTCCTCCCCTCCAACTTTGATAAACAGATCCTCTCTCTCACTTAGACTTGGAGGAACTTTCCCAGAATCACGAATTGTGAAAATGAATTGTGCACAAAGTTACCAGCAGCCAAGAGTCTTGAAGTTTCTAAATGATAATTTTCAAGACTACATTTAACTAAATGAAACCAATGTGTGAATAAAAGGGAGTTGTCAATATAGACAGTTCAGTAGCGTTTAAGTAGTCATGGCGGACCTTTTTACATTCAATCATCCATTTTCTGTTATATGATAACGAGTAAGCTATCAATCATTCGTTAACAACAATAAAGTTTGTTAACTTTTCTGTTGAACCACTACCATGATGGTAATGACTTCACGTGCTTTTATAAGGATCAAGCAACCAGTGGAATGAATCCACAGTGCATTCAAGGCTCTTTTTCCAAAAACCTACAGAATTTTTGACAGGTGAAGAAAAATGTATATTAAGTACATAACATAACAGAGATCTTACAAAATCCATATTAATAGATATCTAGAAAAGTATTGCATTTCATTGCTAAATTTAATACTCAATTGAAAAAAATTCCATTGGTTACATATCTCACTGAAGTGTTGGAAGGAATACTCTGTGACTTCTAAGAAATGATGGACAACCTGAATTAAATAGCCAATTAACCTACAATAAAAACTATAATAAATTACATCTTTTATAAAAAATAATCTGGTAAAATGTGTGCTTGTCACATTAATATAATGTAAAATGAGAGGCCAAAACTATGGGTGACTAGGGCCTAATGAGGTGACAAAATGGTTCCACCAGCTAGTAAATTAAATAAGTGGCATAAGGGAGGTATAAGACAGAAGCAAGGAAGGAGGGGAGGGAGGAAGGAAGAAAGGAAAGGAGAAAGGAGGAACAGAGGAGTGGAAAGGAGGATTTGCATACTGTTATATAGCAGGCACTAGACTCAATTATTTCCTTTTTTGCCTTAATTCTCCAACACTGGTTCCATGATCCCCAGAAATTAGTTTTTTTTTTCAAGATGAAGATATCAAGGTTCCTAAAGATTAAATAAATTTTCCAATGAAGGTATAGAGTGTAAAAGGAGAACCAGGATTTTAAGCCATTGACTTTTGATCTTTGTTGGATAAGACTTTACTTAAGCATAGACTGACTAAACAAATATTTATTACTCTTTATTTTTATCATTTACCTACTTCCCTGATAAATATTATAATCACCAGCAAAGATTCAGTACGTAATGCCTTTCTATTTCTCATTTGTATCAGGAAAGATTGAAAAAGTGATGTCTCTACAAAATATTTTATTTTAGGGATGTTTTCTACTCAGCATGCTGAATAAAAATTCAATTAATGATCGTTAAAATTAATAAGGAAGAAATCGAAAGGGACAAAGGCCTAATTGTTCCTTAAAAGGTTCATTTAATAGCCTGTTCTAGATGTCATTTTTTTTCATCACATCTCTTTGGAACATCTCTTAATAACAAAAATAGTTATTTTTTCCCATATATTCTTTGAAAAGCTGTGATATTATAATTCTAGGCTAACGCTATTTATACTTAATTGCACTCATGCAAATTCTATAACACAAGCACGAGGTCAGCTTTGTTTCTCAATACCAAATTAAACCATACTAAATTAAACCACACGACAGAGAAGTGCTTGGCTAAGGAAGTTTGGCCATCTCAATAAATGACTATCATTTATGCAGTTTGCTCATTTCCCTGCAATGCTTTTGTGTGTTCAATAAAAATTGATATGAGTGAAAGGATATGAAATCTCTACCAACAAAGTAGAAAGAAAAAAAAAATAACACACTAATTTAAAATATACTTCAGCTACCTGTCAGGAGCAAATTAAAAAAGCCTTTAATGGAAAGAACCACAGCACTTGGCAGCATTGTTACTCGCTTCTGTAGATGATTCAGCTTATTGAAGTCTTAAAAAGGATTCAGGTATCTTCGTGTCTTTCTATCTGAATGCTCTGTGGTTTCTCTGTGGAATTCTCTCTGCGTTTTTTGCAGTTCAATAACTCGCGCCGCAAAGAGTGAAATCCTCCCACAGTTTTTATGTTTTGGTATTCAAAACAGTGTCTCTTGCCATAGTCAGGCCTCCTATTTTGCTTTTGTTTATGTTGTTTATGTTTGTTGATGTGTATTTATTTATTTTGAGAGCCAGAAGAGAGAGTGGGGGAGGGGCAGAGAGACAAAGGGAGAGAGAGAATTCGAGGCAGGCTCCTCATGCTGTCAGTGCATGGCCCTGATGTGGGGATCGATCTCATGAACCATGAGATCACGACCTGCGGCCGAAATTAAGAGTCAGAAGCTTAACTGACTGAGCCACTCATAAAACAACTTATGTTGTTTTAATTTTGAGTCATCTTTTGCAAATATTTTTGCACAGATACTTCTTGTGAATAACTGAAGTGAAGCAAACACAGACATTATATCTGACTTTCGGGGACTCGGAACTGGATAAAGGGGGTGGATGACAAAATTCTACCATTTCACCAGGGATTGCTCTGCAAGGCTGACTGCAGAAGACTTTCAACTGCTTACCCATGCAAACTTTTATCACTAAACTGATAACTTCAGTTGCCTTTATT
Source organism: Prionailurus viverrinus (assembly GCF_022837055.1). Taxonomy (NCBI): domain Eukaryota; kingdom Metazoa; phylum Chordata; class Mammalia; order Carnivora; family Felidae; genus Prionailurus; species Prionailurus viverrinus. Next base: position 181,752,616 of record NC_062564.1, read on the forward strand.
TACAGGTTCCTGTCGTTAAACATCCATGAACTCATTGATTGAATCCGTGTGGTTTTAAAGGCTGCCACATGACCAAGATTCTAACTACAACTACAGAGAATGTCTCTGAGAAATTGAGATCAAACACTAAGAGCTCACACTTTCAGGGGCAGGATTCATTTACATTCTTTATGTCTCCTTAAGCAAGCACGACAATTTTTGACAGTCACAAAAATACTAATGCACTTACACTTGGTGTTATTTGTTAAGAAAGTGTATTCCAGATAGGAGGCTGGCAAAAATAATAAACAAAAAAGATAAGCATTGGTTTTTTCATCACTTTTAATACAGCCAATTATCTATTTAACCATTTATCAATTGATAGTGATAATATTTTGAATATCTACTATGGAAATAGAATTAATTACTAATAAGTCAAACAACAAATGTTTGCCCATAATCATAATTCATATTTACTGAGATACAGTCCCATTTCTCTAAAATACACCCTTTTAAAATGTGCAGTTCAGTGGTTTTTAGGAAGTTCAAAAAGTTAGGCAACCATTACCACTCTCTAGTCCCGGAACATTTTTTGTCACTCAAAAAGAAACTGTATTGTAGTTACTACCATGCTTCCCTCCTCTTAGCCCCTGTAATGACTAATCTACTTCCCTCTGTTGACTCGGCTATTCTTAGTATTTCATATAAATGGAATAATAAAATATATGGCTCTTTGTGTATGGCTTCTCTCACTTAGTATAATGTTTTTAAGGTTTAACCATGCTGTAGCATGAATTGGCACGAAAATTTCCTTTTTACTGCTGCATAGTATTTTATTCTGTGGATATGTTATATTTTTGTTTATGCATTAATTAGTTGGTAGACTTAAGCTTGCTTCCATTTGGGGACACATTAGGAATAACGTTGGTATGAACATCTGTGTATAAATTTGTGTACATATTTTTAAAGTCATCTTGGGTATACATCTAAGATTAGAATGGATGGATCATATGGCAACTCATTAATTTTTTGAAGAAATGTTTTACAAAGTAACTTCAGTGTTTTATATTCCTCTCAGCACTGTAGGAGGGTTCCAATTTTTCCACATCCTTGCCAACACCTGTTATATTGCCTGTCTTTCTTATTATAGTAATCCTAAGTAGGTGTGAAGTGATATCTCAATGGAAAATAATTTTCTTACCATGTGCAAGTGTGTGATATATGGCCAGATATGAAAATAGATTCAGGGAGACATAATAAGATGATAGACAAAAACATATAAGGTATATTTATAGATATAGGAAGGAAGGAAGCTTCCAAACAAATTATTGTTCTTTTTTTTTTCTGACAACTAGCATACTCAAGGTCAGATACTCTTGTAGAATTAGTGACTCCTTCAAAGTCACTGGCTTTTAAAGGATGAACACTATTCATATGAAATGAGAAGAGAGAGAGAAAAAATTTTCAAACAGAATATTTAAAATAATATTTCTGGAAGTCAAATTATACAAGGTATCATTATGAAGCACTAGGTAGATCAATTTTGCTTGGGTATGCAGGTTAACATTAATCTAATTGGGACAATGAGATTGGCAAAATGTATAACTATTGCAACTGAAATAGAAAAACAGAAGTAATAAGAACGATTGCACATATAATATTTTGAAACAATGCAAGATGCTAATAGGTTTAAATGTCATAGGGGTGGTACAGAATAATTAATGAGACTGTGCACTGAAATGTTCATGAAAATCTTCATAAAGAGATGGTATTTGAGTGGGTGAGGACACTTATGTCATGTTGGTCCAATGTAAGAGGGAATTATTTAAAATTAGAGAAGATTTGGGCCACCTGGGTGGCTCAGTCTGTTGGGCGTCTTTCAGCTCAGGTCATGATCTCGTGGTTCGTGAATTCCAGCCCCACGTCGGGCTCTGTGCTGACAGCTTAGAGCCTGGAGCCTGCTTCAGATTTTGTGTCTTTCTCTCTCTCCACCCCTCCCCTGCTCATTGTCTCTCTCTCTCTCTCTTTCTCTCTCTCTCTCAAAAATAAGTAAACATTAAAAAACTTAAATAAATAAAATTAGAGAAGATTGGCGAAACCTCTACCTCCTATTTGGCTCATAGGAGGCAAGGCCCATGCTGCACAGTAGTATCCCATTGGATCCTGGCTTTCTGGGGACTTTGGAGCTGTGATTGCTTCTTGACTCTTTGTTTTGCCAATCTTTTGAACCCAGCTAGACTACAAGCTACATCATGTTTATTTGAAAAAGAAAAAAGTATTTAACATGACAGTATTAATTAGCCGTATTATAACCAGAAGCAAAGTTATATATTGGCAAAGGAATTAGGGAACGGCAATATTGGACTTCACATGCTCTTTAAGGTCACAAATTGCTTCTTCCCACTGTGGGAGTAGAACCCTGTCCCCAAATGCCTGTTGAAACTGAAGTTTTAGGGAAGTATCTGACATGGATCATGTTCCTTCCTTGTACACAGGAGATGGAACTGGAATTCAAGAGAACAGTTAAGATGCTAGAAAATGATAACAACCAGACAAAACGATGAGGAAGGGGACGAGAATATGTGAAACGAAAGAGATAGGATTAGGCCAATCTGATCCTAGTTACTTGGAATAATAAGCCAATGTCAGACTGCAAACGTTGGGAGGTGAGTATTTCCATTTCCCACAGTAGAGATCACTAAAAAGGAACTCCTAAGTTAGGCTTGGAAAAGTTGAAGGGATGCGATGAGATAGATACACAGAGTTCTCTGGGGATACATCTGGTGATGCCATCTCTAGGTGGGGAGGTGATCAAACTGAAATGGCAGCTCCACTGTGCGCAGGGTCAGGAACCAAGACTTTCTCTCCTGTTGCTTTGCTGTTGAGAGGGTCTGCGGGATGGAGTGGGATTCCATTCTCAAGGCTCACCACCAATGGCCGATTCCTCAAGCATTGCATACGTATCCTGGGAGCAAAAAGACGAGGAGGAGAAAAAGAAAGTCACTACTATCCTTTAAAATAATTCTGAAAGAACTTATATTTTACCAGCTACAACTTAGTCACCAAGTCTAACTGCAAAGCATGTAGGAAAATTGTCCCAGAACACCTAAGTGTTATTTCTACCCAGAAAGTGGGCAATGATGTAGGGTAATAGATAGTGCCAGAGTCTCTTTCATCTCTCCTTTGATATTCAGTGCAAATCCTCTTACAAACCTGTAGTTTTGTGACACTCCACTCTTTTCCAATGGAGACAAAAACTGAGTTTCATGGCAGGGAGTAGCATTTTTTGTCTCTCCATATGCTGCCCCATTTCTCTTACTGTGGAAAAGTCCGCCGCTCGTTACAATGAGAAAATATTTCTCAGATGCCAAAAGCAAAGTTGATCTGTTGTGTAGAGTTGAGGTGTGATCTATAGAAACTTCTAGCTGAGCCCTAGACACTGATGGTCCTCAGGGTGTTCTGTGATTTTTATATTTCCGGTTCCTTTGGGGCACTGTGCTTAAAGTGTAGGATATATAGTTATGTTTTAATTTTAAATGTATTTCCATGATGCTCTCCATTGAATAAATACTTGTTGACCTAAATGCATGTCAATAATTGTGTTAGTCTTGATAAGTCCTTTAACAGAGAATAAATATAGATAAAATTATATCTCTCGGACCCTCAGATGCCTAGAGGACAATGAGTGGATGACAAGTGTAGCAACAACGAGGGAATATTTCAACAAGAACAGTGTCACCACACCCCCATTATATCATATATTTAATATATCATATTAAATATTATATCATATTTAATGTGTATATTCAACATATTTTATATTATATTATATTTCAGCATATGTTCGAGGAGAGATCAGTAATATATTCTTTCCATTTTCCAAAAGATAAATATTTAGTAACTTGCACTTAAAAGAAAAATAGGGGCACACGGGTGGCTCAGTCTGTCGAGCCTCCGACTTCAGCTCAGGTCGAGGTCTCAGTGTTCATGGGATCAAGCCCCACCTCGGGTCGAGTTTTGCATTGACAGTGCGGAACCTGCTTCGGATGCTGTATCTCCTTCTCTCTCTGTCCCTCCCCTGCTCCCCCTCTCTGTCTCAAAAATAAATAAATATTTTTAAAAACAGGAAAATAGAGAAGAACTGCTTCTACCTGTTTTGGAAAAGAGAAGAGATATAAATATATCCCCCAAATTTAAGGCATTGAGGGGAACTTCTTCTTTCCGATTTTCTTAAGTGTAAACCTGTCTGCCACTAACATGTCCACCTAAGGATGATGCCGGATGAAGGTGTTTTTCATTGAAAACACCACAGCGTGCTCAGCTGGAGAATTCTGCCCCTGGCTGGAATGACGAGGGTAGGGAGATTATCTATAGCATTAACAATATTTAATTGTCCCTTTCGTACGTGATAAATGGAAGAGATGCTTGTTACCTGCCGCAGCTTGCCAGGCAAACAAAGCCATGTGCCCGCACTATTAGGCACTTTGGGCACAGAAAGCTGTGGAGTGCAATGTGATAGGTTAGGTATTACTCTTCTTGCAATATGGACCCCACAATAACACCATAAGCCACTGATTGCACAACATAGCATATGTCCTCAGATATTTAGTTTAGGTACATAAAACCTTCGGATACATTTTACATTGTTCTATCTAGCCTGTGAGACAGTCTGGTGCTGCAGACAAAAAGAATGTGAGTTTGACACATTTCGATGCACTGTATTGGGACAAATAAGGCATTTGAAGATGGGAAACTGCACAAGTTCAAAAATTTAATACTAATCTTTAAGCGGCGTGTCTGCTTTCAGGGTTTGGAAATAAATACCTAAGGCTTGTGTGATTGAAACACAATTGTGGTTTCCCATTTTTTGTGGTTCATCATTTTCATTACTTACACGCATCTAATTTAATCAATCATTTTTATTGGAGTTTTCTGACTTAAGAAAGGATATAAAATTACATTTTGTTGAGTTACAAATGTGACTACAATAGCTATTAATATTTCTCCAGGTCTGGTGTCCATGTGCTCAGAACGAGATTGTGCTATTTTATTAAATTCAAAAATGTTTCCGTTTTCACTGCCTTCTTCGTTCTGCACGATCTGTGTTTCCAGTGTTGTGCATAAAGGTTTCTTAAGATCTGTTGCTATAGTCACTATTATTCAACAAATATTTTTACAGTAATATACTCTATTAATACTTTAAGGAAAAGGACGTAGTATTTCAGATAAATGAATGTGTTTCTAACAATCCTTCTTATGCTCTAGCAGCAGAAATGATCTAATTCTGCATTTTCTAAATGCCCATATATACTGTAGAGCTATCACATGTAATTTTGAAATGCAGGAACATAAGGCTTTGAATACAATGAAGCTGGTCATATAAAAAAATATATCCAATACGGGAGCGCCTGGGGGTTCAGTGGGTTAAGCGTCCAACTTCAGCTCAGGTCATGATCTCACAGCTCATGAGCACAGAGCCTGGAGCCTACTTCAGATTTTGTGTCCCTCTCTCATTCCGCCCCTCCCCAGCTCATGCTGTCTCTTCTCTCTTTCAAGAATAAATAAACATTAAAAAAATTTAAAATATCTCCAACATATAATAATTTGAAAAAAAGTACTTTTGGCAAATATAATCATTTAATTTTCATAACATTCTGGTAGAGCTGGACCATGGTCTACAATTTAGAGTCAGATAAATGAGTCCCAAACAAGTCAATACATTCACTCAAAGTTACAGCTTAGGGACTTGAGGTCCAGGACCACACAGCAGATCTTGGACTCCAATCTGTGTCTCATTCTACTATCCCAATCTGCATGCAGAAATAGAATTCTTCCGGACCGGCAAGGTCAACCTCCTTGAGGCTCTTTATCAAAAGAAACTTCATAGTAGGCCAAATTAAGCCACACGTCAAAACATCCATCTTTTCCTGTGTTTATTAAGAGAACGAGCTTCCTCTTCTAACTGGTACTTTATATTTGTCCTTCACTTCATATCCAAGTGCTTTTTTAAAGAGGAGTTTACATTCACTTTATCTAGGTGGTAGTTTTTTTTTTTTTTTTTTTTTTTTTTGAGAGTGAACGAGCATGAACAGGGAGAGGAGCAGAGGGAGAGAGAGAGAGAATCTTATGCAGGCTCCTGGCTCATGGGGCTCGATCCCATGACTTTAGGATCATGACCTGAGCCGAAATCAAGAGTTAGGTACTCAACCAACTGAGCCACCCAAGCGCCTGTTTAATACACACCTTTAATCTGCACTCTACTTTGGAGGTATGATTTTTTTGAAAACTTCCTTTTCTAAAATCCTATTATGGATTGACTCATGTCCCTCTAAAATTCATATGTTGAAGACCTAATCTCAACTACCTCAGAATGTGACCTTACTAGGAATAGTGGTGTTGCAGATACAATTAGTTAAGTTGAGGCATACTGGCCCTTAATCTGAGGGACATCCTTACAAAAGGAAGAGATATGGGCATAGACTTATATGGACACAAGGGGGATACCATGTGAAGATAAGGGCAGAGATTGGAGTGATTTTTCTACATACCAAGGGATGCCATGCCAAGAACTGCCAGAAACCATAAGAAGCTAGGAGAGAACCATGGCAGAGATTCTTCCTCATAGAACTCACCAGCTCTCCCGACACTTGATCTCAGACTTCTAGCTTCCAGAACTGTGACACCATAGCTTTCTGTTGAGGAAGCCACTCAATTCATGGTACGTTGCTATGGTAGCCTTAAGCCAACAAATTCACACTTTTCTTTTCCTTTAGAAAATCGTTATTCTTTCGGGACCCTTCCTTTTTGATGTATTTATTATGATTTACCTAGTTATTTGTTATTTATTTATTTATTTTTAAAGATTCTTTAGGAGTCCCTAATAATGTAGGTTTCCCATCCTCTGTCAATGATTCAAAGGGTAGTTTTTCACCATGGTCTGTTCTTGTGCGTTAGTCTCCACACACTTTTTTTGGAATAATATCAAAACCTTATGGTTTCAGCTATCACCCACTTGTATATCCCAACCACATATCTTCTAAAGTTTAGGCACAAATTACTCAATGTATCTAAAACTAAATTTATTGCATTTATTACATTCCCGTATCTTCTTTTCTCTCTTTCTTCAGTGCAAGCCACTCCTTTAACTCAGTTACACAAGCAAAAATAGTGAATGAAGGTCAATCTATACTCATCACTTACCTTCATGCCCTACACTTAAATAGTCAATAAGCTCAGCGAATTCTATAACGGGAATAGTTCTTAAATAAGTCTATCTTTTGTAACCATTTAAATTCTCTTCTAGTCAATTGCAGTAGTTTTGCAACATGTCTTCTCAGTCTCCTGCCTTGTATGCTTCCCCAATTCATTGCCTGAAGACTGATGAATTCAAGACACAAATCAAATCTTGCCTGAAGTGATTGGTCTTTAGTCCATTATTCAGGAAAGCAGTTAGTTCTGGAATGGAGGTACACACCCCCCCCACGCCCATTCTGTTCTATATCATACTAATGTATTATAACTTTTTAAAAAATTTTTTATATTTATTTTTGAAGGAGAGAGGGACGGGTGGGGGGGGGGCAGAGAGAGAGAGGGAGACATAGAATCCGAAGCAGGCTCCAGGCTCTGAGCTGTCAGCACAGAGCCCAACACAGGGCTGGAACTCCTAACCAGAAGATCATGATCTGAGCTGAAGTCAGAGGCTTAACCGACTGAGCCACCCAGGTGCCCCTATTATGACTTTTTTTTTTTTTTAATGAGTTTCTTTAACTTCATTGAGAAATGCCTGACCAATGTGGTTGTGATGCTTTTTTTTTTTTTAATGTTTATTTATTTACTTTTGAGAGAAAGAGGACACAAGCAGGGGAGGGGCAGAGAGGGAAAGGGAGAAATAGAATCTGAAGCAGGCTCCAGGCTCTGAACTGTCAGGGCAGAAAAGGATGCCATGGTGCAGGAACCCAGGATGGGTAAATGAATGGTGAGATCAGGACCTGAGCCTAAATCCTATGCTTAGCTGACTGAGCCACCCAGGCCCCCACCCCACCCCATGATTGTAATTCTTAATATGTGTTAATGAGGATACAGGTTTTGAATGCAATTTCTTTAGGTGACACACATTTATACATTTTAACATCTAAGTAAATCTCTTTAACCTAAAATAAGAATGCGATTCAATTGCTGTTCTTTGGTGGTAATGCAATGTTGCAGTTTTAACTGAATTTACATCAGCATTTTTATGATCTGACAAGGTTAAAACACCCTAAACAGGACTCTTTGTTCCTTGTCTACTTCACCTTCTAATCTGCCCCTCCCCAAACACATACACACACATAGAGCCATCTCTCTCTCTCTCTCTCTGTCTTTCTCTCTCTCAATAGGATCAACAGCACTTCATAGAGATAGTGAGCATATTTCTTGATCAGTCATTTTGTGAGTCTGGATGAAGTTCTTATTTATCTGTAGGTAACTCATTAAAAAGAAAAACTTTGATTTTATACGAAAAGTGGTAGAAAGTTTTTTTAATAGCATTTCTTTTATGTTTATTTTTATTTTTTTTGAATCTTTTTTTTTTTTAATATTCATTTAATTTTGAGACAGAGAGAGACAGAGCATGAGCAGGGGAGGGGCAGAGAGAGAGGGAGACAGAATCTGAAGCAGTCTCCAGGCTCTCAGCTGTCAGCACAGAGCCCAATGAGGGGCTCGAACTCATTGACTGATGAACTGATGAACTGATGACCTGACCTGAAGTCAGATGCTCAACCGGCTGAGCCACCCAGGCGCCCCTTTGTAGTAGCCTTTCTAATGTTGAAATGGAATTTAGACATTTTGGCATTTAGCATTTTATATCTTATACAATTATTAGGCAAGTTAACACGCTTTTGTTGCCTGGCATTTTCTGTCCTATCCATACACGTCCGGGTGGTACAATTTTTTTTTGCAAAAAAGATCATAATAGCAGGAAGGTTAGTTGTATTCTTGATACTTAGTTTGGTAAGTATCTCTCTCTCTCTCTCTCTCTCTCTCTCTCTAGTTTTGTTGTAGGGGAGTTTTGGGGAGTAGGGGAGATCAAAAAATCATTGGCAGCATTATAAGTCAGATGTTACCTTCTTTTCAATGTTTTTTTGAATATTGTAAGCAAACTGATTTATTAATTTCCATTATTTTACTTTTTAAATTCATTTGCCACCATTAAAATCTCTAATTTTTCTAAGGAAGCAACATTTCTTTTGGTGACTGGTTCTTAGAAATTGGAAAATCTATTTTCTCAGGCTGCCAGGGCTTGATTTCATCAGCATACTTCTGCCACACTTAGTCATTAAACTGGCACCTTTGGGGACTATTTTAATTAATTACAAAATGTCAATTAATGAATAGATTAAAATGAGAAGAGGTAACATGGAACAGGTTTAACAGCACAGGAGAGAGATTTGGATCTCTTTAGTCCATGCTTGACACAAAGTTACAGTTTTCTTAAACTGAGAACAAAAGGCACTGGGCTTAGACATCTGGTACCAATTCTGCTGCTAAGGAGATTTGGACCTTCAGATTCTTTAACCTGATGGGGCATCTCTTTTCTCATAGAAAAAAAAAAAAAAAAGAAAGAAAAAGAAGAATAGGGCCGGATTAGGTAATCTCTAAAATCTGTTCCTGCTCTAATATTCTATGTTTCTATGCATATTAGTAACAGCTGTCAAACTATCAGCCTTGGGAGTATATGCTGTGAAGAGTTAGTGATACAGAGAATGGTATTGATGGTGATAATGAAGACTAATATTATGAGGGCCATATGCCTGCAGCAATGACCTCATTTGACTCCATAACTGTTCTGTTATTGCCTTCCATTGTATAAATGAGAAAATTGAGGCTCTAAAAACTTAAATGTGCCCAATACCATAAAGCCCTATGCCTAAGTCAATTATTTCAAATACTAGGCTATATGGAAAGAATATTGTCGGTATTCACCAGTATGTCATTTTTCCTCCCTTTCTATGCACCAATAAGACTGCATTATTGATGGGCTTGAAGATGTATGGCCTTATGTTTAGCTCTGTCCAATGGCTGTGAGCAGAATGTGCACGTATAACTTATGGTCCAAAGCATGGACAAACTACCCGTGATCTGACAGGTGCCTCCTTCTCTGAGATCACCAACAAAGCAGGATGTTTCTTTTTTTTAATTTTTTTTTTCAACGTTTATTTATTTATTTTTTTGGGACAGAGAGAGACAGAGCATGAACGGGGGAGGGGCAGAGAGAGAGGGAGACACAGAATCGGAAACAGGCTCCAGGCTCTGAGCCATCAGCCCAGAGCCCGACGCGGGGCTCGAACTCCCGGACCGCGAGATCGTGACCTGGCTGAAGTCAGACGCCTAACCGACTGAGCCACCAGGCGCCCCCAAAGCAGGATGTTTCTGATGGGTGTTGCTCCAAGATGGCAGCACTTACCCCCTTCTGAAAGCCTGTCATACCGTTTGTAGGACAGTTAATCTTGTTTCTTCTCTGGATGCAGACTCGGCTAGAATAAATTATAAACCCTTGTTGGGTAATCCACTGAAATGTTGGGGTTTTATGTTACCAAAAAAATAACCAACTTTATTTTGGCAGAATCAAGATGTTTTCCTCTTCAGTATATGTTATGGATGTGGAGCTTTGAGTGTTTTCCATATTCCGAGTTATATCAGTATTTTCTGATACAATCAGCCAGCTGGTCAACACCATTGGCTACCATGGAAACATCCTTAAGCATGAATCATTCTGTCCTGCTAGATTCTCCCACATTTTCTCTCTTCTATTTTCCTTAAAACCTTTCATTCCCCCTCTCTAACATCCTTTTCGTAAACACATGCCCTAGATCCCCTGATTTTCAAAGAAATTTTATTCTTCCTTTCAACATTGATTGATTTCAACTCAAATCTGATTTCTGGTACTGACATTTAATAGCAGTGTGATCTCATCAAAGTGGTGTCTCAGACTCAGTCAGAAATCTAAAATGAGTATACATATTGTGGAAGAAGGGGGTTATTATATGATATCACTTCCCCTGAATTGTGTATATTGCTGGGGTCATAAAGTTCTAAAAGGGAAAAGTGGAGTGTCAGACGAAAGTCAACAAGCAGCCCTTTTAAAACAAGGCCGTTCTGGCTGCCCAAGTGGGTCTGCAAAGAAGACCTGGTAAAGACCATGGAGAGCTGCTGTCACTACATATCTGATGGGCCTGGGTTCCTCTTGTTCAGCAAGGTTCATACTAGGGGAGAGAGGTGGTCATGAAGCCAAGAAGAGCAAGAACTAGCTAGAATCTGCCAATGTCTTTTCATTTGTGATTCATGGCCTCTAATACAAGAGATTTCACAGATTAAAGACTGACTGCTCAATCACTTTTACCGTCTGAAACTTACAGGAATTTATATTTGGGGCCAATCAATGCTAGCTTAGCCAAGTCAACAATGCAAAAAAAAAAAAATGCTGCAAGTCAACTATTTTTTTTGTGCTTTAATTCCTTTATTTCTAAGATGCTTGATTTTACTTCAACAACTCAATGTTATAGTTGTGGGGATAATATGTAAATATACACTGAAAATCAAAATAATGATAAAATCTATTTTGTTTCCAAAATAATTATGACAACATATTTTAATTGGTTCCTTTAAACAAATCAATCTGTGAAAATAAATATTTTAAGCTATTTAAAAATAGTGGCCTTACCAACAGTGTGGGTGTCCTTACCTTACCAATTCTGTATCTCCTTGTTCTATAGCCTATGACTATAGATTTAAAATTTATAAAGTGCAGTACATACATTTGAAATGCAAAAGTTCAATAATCATGTTACCCAACTCTTTACTGATGACTCCTGAGAGCACGTGTCCTTTATTTAATATTTATGACATATACACACAAAGAGGTGGATAGCTTCCAAATTCTATCACGTAGAACTTCAAAGTGTATGTGAAATCAAGAAAACTACAAGTGTGGCTTTGAATCTTATATAGGTACTGATCTTATGAAATTAGTTGGAAAAAAATTCAGTGCTTTGGGCTTTAAATAGTCATAATCGTAAATATTTATTTGCTTCCATTTTAACTAATGAATACTGAAAACTAACATACATTTAAACCAGTAATTTTTACTTCAGACCAAAAACATATAGGTAGTGACTATAAGAAATAACACTATTATGGGGTGCCTGAGTGGCTCGGTCAGTTAAGCGTCCAGCTCCTGGTTTCAGCTCACATCATGATCTCACGGTTGGTGAGATCGAGCCCAGGACGGGGTTCCATGCTTACTGCATGGGGCTTGCTTGGAATTCTCTCTCCCTCTCACTCTGTCCCTCCCCTGCTCATGTGCGCACGCTCTCTCTCTCTCTCTCTCTCTCTCTCTCTCAAAATAAATAAAACTTAAAAAAATAAGTAAAATAAAGAAGAAATAAAATATTTTCATTTTATAGATTTTTATTATTTTTTTAATGTTTATTTAAATTTGAGAGAGAGAGAGAAAGCAAGAAAGCAAGAAAGCAAGAGCAAAGGAGGGGCAGACAGAGAGGGAGAGAAAGAGAATCACAAGCAGGTTCCCCACTGTTAGCGCAGAGCCCAACGCAGGGCAGGAACCCATGAACTGTGAGATCATGACGTGAGCTGAAATTAAGAGGCAGACGCTCAACCGACTGAACCAGCCAGGTGCCCCTCATTTTGTACAGATGTTTGTACCATATTTCTTTTGGAAGTGGAGAGAACTTTCAAAATTATTTTTCTTAATCCCTTTATATAACAGATGAAAAAAAGAAGTTACCTATATAAAATAAATTATATAGATCATTAAAAAAAAACATCTGCATAACTTACTAAACCGTTCATGTGTCTGTTTTATTATTATCATTTTTTATAGTTCAGCTAAATACTTATCCCAACCAGTGTACTACATATTTCACCAATTGTGCACATATTTCTGTGATCCAAATCATAAAACTGTCGATTATAGGGTGTTCAAAATCCATTTGGGAAAAAAAAAATGTTTGCAAACCTAATCATAACTAAAGCAAACTGAGAAATTGGAAATTCACTTCAGACAAAAATCAAAGGACATTTTGGAAGAGACTATCCAATTAAATCTAACTATATATTTCAGAAAACAAGTTTTAAGCAAGTATGAGCAAGGTCTTGTGATGGACATTGTACATAGACCACGATTTAAACCATAGGTTCTGACTCTGGGGATACATGATCTTGAGATAGTGAAAAACACATAATCAGTCATTAGAAACTGTGTAAGGATTTGATAATGATTATTCCAAAAGAGAGGAAGTGAAGAAAGCATTCCTGTGGTTTCATCACAGATATAGACATCAGAATAGTGACTTTGGTACTAAACATAAGGGATTTTATAAAGCCAAATAAATAGTGGTAAAGAGGGAAATGTAGATGTAGTGTGTTTGTGTGTATGTGTGCACTCACATGAACATATATGTGTTGTGGGAAAAGATATGTATTATTAGAAAAGTTATCTCATCTAGCTTACACTGAAAAACTGGGACATAGATCCCAAGTCACTTTGGGTTCTTTACTAATAATAACTATGAATAGAAACATTGGCCAAATATGCTAAAATTACAGAATTTTTCAGTTATTAAATTCAAAATCCTTATTTATTTTTTCAAGCCACTTTTATTCTCAATGAAAAGGAATAACAGATCCTGCCTTACTCTATAATGAAAGAATAAAGTGGATTTATGATGTGACCTTTTATTAAAACATGAAGTTTGCCTTCCTAAGATCCTCAAAAATGAGTTATTCTTCCCTGAACAAAAATGGTCCTCTGGGCATTGCCTCATATGGGATAATTTAATAGGATTTGACACACTGTGTAACTGAAACCATATATTCATCTAATGACACTAGATTCATTAAAACAACAACAACCACCACCACCACACTGAATCCTCAAATCTCAGTCCCCTGCCATGATTATTCATACCTCTCAGTTGATTATGATCCCAAATGACAACACAAATCAAAGTAAATTTTCATATTATGTTTTTGCCATTAAGTAAATCTAATTAAATATCTGATAATTAATACAAAGTCTTCTAAAAGAGTTAATACATTGGAGACTGTCCATGGAAGATGAGTCAGTGGGAATTACTTTCATTTCTGCTCTTCAACGTGACTGATATATGTATATTTCTTTTTGACCTGTGTGGAAAAATGTTTTTCTAGGTACAAGAATATATTTCTTCTGGTTGGACATTATTATGTTGGTGGCATATATATGTGTCTTATACCATGTCACCCATCCAGTCAGTCAGTAAATATTTATAGAATGCCTAATATTTGGCAAGTACTATGCTAAAAGCCAGCGATATAAAGTGTTAATATACAGACCCTGGAGTCAAAAGACCATTTTTTTCCATGAATCGCTATTATAATTCATCTAAACCTCTAATATTTAGTGGGGCCTTTTGAGTAGGATTTAGAAAAGGTGGTTATTATGAATTATGGCGTATAATGTTCTTTTACATTCTATTTCCACCTGAGGAATACTTTTCTCCTCTCCTTATCTTTGAACTTGTAACCGGGTCTGGCCCATGGCATATCAGCAGATGTGACGCAAGCAGAGGTCTGAAATCTGCATACGTACTGGGGTCTCTCTCTTGCACTCTACCTTTACCGTAGAGACATGCTGAGTAGCCTGACGGTCCCAGAAAAAGAAAAAGCACTCGCAGTAGGTAGATCTCGAAGGAACCCATGGCCTGGAACTAATCCTAACGGAGGCCAGCAGAGGTCAGTAGAGCTGGGCCAGTAGATGAGCCTTTTGAAGCAGAGACACCCTCATTGAATAATCAGCAAGTGAGTAAGAATAAATGCTCACCTTTATAAGGCTCTCAGTTTGGGGGCGGGTTATTATAGGCCAATAGTTGACAGACACAGAGGAATCTGTGCTTTATAGTGATTCTAATTCCAGATTTTTTTTTGGTTTGGATCTAGTATTTAAAAATATTTACTTACAAAGTTGTAAATGTGTGTTCTGTGTTAAGGAAACAAAGAGTAGTGTGGCTGTGAGTCTTGTTACCATTTTACTTTCATTTAAGAACCAACTGATAAAGGCAGAAACGCAGCAAAGACATCAATGGTATAAATGTAATGAGATGAATAATTCTATTCAGCAAAATTTATCTGTGACAATTTCTTAAGTGATCATAAAAGTTATAAGCAAGTTATTCTCCTCGAAATCTTTGTAAGCTCCCCTGGGTGGTGAGCCTGATTATATAAACATGGAAGACGGTGATGGAATGATTTCTTGATTAAAAGAAAAAAAGAGTTACGTGTCTGTATATATGGGTATTTATTTAGAATTGGATTTGTTTTTCATGCTGAGTTGACTGCAAGAATCACAAATAGGCAACATTCATATAGAAATTCAAGGCCATTGAGAGAGAAACATACTCTAGAAGTAAAACTGTTAACATGTCGTTGTTAACTGGTTAAAATAAAACAAACTTAATCATGTTATATACCTCTAGTGCTTATAGCAATGCCATACACAATGTTAGCACATCATGAATAAACAATAAATAGTGTTATATGATTAAAACAATGATGATACATATATAGTTCTAATAAAAACTTAGATGTTCAGGATTTTCCTCACCTGCTCTGAGGGACAGTGATAGAACCAATAGCTAATACGTTAGAATTTGCCAAATCAGTGGCTTACTCAATGACAAATATGTCCTTTAATTCTTTTTTTTTAAGTTTTATTTTAATTCCACTTAGTTAACATACAGTGCTATATTACTTTCGGGTGTACAATATCGTAATTTAATACTTCCATAAATCACCCTGTGCTCACCATGACAAGTGCACTGCTTATTCCCCATCACCTATTCAACCCATCCCCCTACCCACCTCCCCTCTGGTAACAATCTGTTCTATATATTTAAGAGTCTGTTTCTTTTTTTTAAGAGTCTCTTTCTTGATTTCTCTTATTTTTTCCCTTTGTTAGTTTCTTTTGTTTCTTAAATTCCACCTATGAATGAAATCATATGGTATTTGTCTTTTCCTGACATATTTCACGTAGCATTATTTCCTCTGGCTCCATCTATGTTGTTTCATATTCTTTATTTCTGAATGTTGAAGTCAGAGATCTAATTTATGGTGATGACGAAGTGGACAAACATGTAGAAAGTAAGTCAATCAGAGTGAAGAGAAACAGATTGATCATATCTCAGTAAATGTACTGAAGACGTCTGCGACCTAATACTGTGTTGGGTAAACATTTACAAGACACTATCATTTATCCCTTTGTCCCCAAAATATACCATGTGTAGCATGGGAAACATGTCCATAGTAGGAAAGAGCACTCTCCGTAACCCTTTATTTCTGAGTATTAGCCAAGAGCCAGGGCAAATTTTTTTCAGAAACCATGTTTCTGGTGGAAAAAAAAATAGCTCAGATCCATTGTGCCTCCGTTTTCAATGACTGTATGAAGCTGAATGAAATCTTGTTTTGTTCTAGGGAAGAAAAAAAAACCTGTAACATATAGATTGATGCCTGTAGTTGCTTTTCATTATGTTCCAACTTTTATCCCTTGAGGTGAAAGTCAGATGGCTCTATAACAGTTTACTAAGTGAAACCATGACCAAAAAAAATCCTATTAATGCACTGACTGCAGTAAAGGATCTATAAAAAAAATTCAAACTTTGACAGCTTTTACAATATTCACAATGACCATAAAGCCCATACAATTAATTAATACATAATATATTTAAGCCAAAATTTGCATCTTCATGTGTATTCATGATTTCCTAAATGGGGATTAAACTGGTAGAAAGGCCTCCTCAACATAGAACCCAAGTCCTCAGAGATTGTATAAAAAGGAATCAAGAAAAAGTGAAGGAACTTGATGTAAAATTTTTCTGGGGTAAAGTTTTTGGGTAAATACCTGTTGAGCTCTTGAGTATCTTATAGAGTATGTTCCCACCTCTCTCTTTTTTTAATAAAAAATTGATTAATTTATTTTGAGGTGGGGAGGCAAAGAGAGAGAGAGAAAGAGAGAGAGAGAGAGAGAGAGAGAGAGAGAGAACCCCAAGCAGACTCCATTCTCTCAGCACAGAGCCTGATGTGGGGAGGGGGGCTCAATCTCATGAACCGTGAGATCATGACCTGAGCTGAAATCAAGATTCAGACGTTCCACCAACTGAGCCACTTACACACAATGCCTCCCATCTCTCTCTTTATAAGAGATCGTTACTGGGGGTGTGGAGTGGCACACACAAAAAGTAAACTCTTCAAATTCATCCCTTTCCCCACATTTTATGCCATTTTATCTGCAAATTTACTTGAATACTTATATGCCCTTTCATTCTTCCCGAACAGTGACCTACATTTAGGTTTTTAGGCCTTATTTCTTTTACTCACTCATCCTACCATTTCACCTCAAAAATATACCTACCATTTCACATATCGTCATTATACCTTCTTGTTTACCACATCCTTTTCATTAATATTTATATGTGCACACTTCTCTTCTACCTGAAAATAAGATAATTAAAAATAAAAAGTTAGATCTCTGGATAGATAGATAGATAGATGAGATGCATGGGTAGACGATAGATACACAAAGAAATCTCTAAGGGTGCCTGGGTGGCTCAGTGGGTTAGGCGTCTGACTTTTGACTTCCACTCAAGTCATGATCTATTGGTTTGTTGAGTTCAAGCCCCACATCTCTGTGCTAACAGTGTGGAGCCTGCTCGGGATTCTGTTTCTCTCCCTCTCTCTCTGCCCCTTCCTCTTTCATGCTCTCTCTCTCAAAATAAATAAAAAAAATACATCTCTAGATTGATAGATGATAGATAGATAGATGATAGATAGATGCTCTATAATGGATAGATATCTCTTTTTAAAATTCTTAATGTTTACTTTTGAGTAAGAGAGAGAGACAGACAGACACAAATAGCATGAGTAGGGGGAGGGACAGAGAGAGGGAGACACAGAATCCAAAACAGACTCCAGGTTCTGAGCTGTCAGCACAGAGCCTGACGCAGGGCTTGAACTCACAAGCTGAGAGATCATGACCTGAGCCGAAGTTGGGCGCTTAACTGATTGAGCCACCCTGGCATCCCTATAATGGAAGGATATCTCTTTAGAGATAGAGGAGAAAGAGAAGAGAGAAGTGATAAAATAGAAAAGAGAAAGAGAGAACAGGAGGTCAATGTTAAACTGTTGTGAGAACAAAAGAGGCAAATAGATGCAAGCTAGACCTGTGTATGCACAAAGTGAAGGTTCTAGAATTTAGGGCAAATATTAAGGATTTAGGTCTTGAAGAAGAATATGATAAAGAAGTCTTCAAAAACAAACTGTTATGTGATTAGTGCTTGAAGCTAAAAAAACCACTTTATTATTCTGGGAAGAATGTCCCTTCTTCCACATAAAGCTGCATAAAATTAATAATGTAGCGATTTTTATTAATTAAATTAATTAATATTAGTCCTTACAGAGGTCAGGATGCTTCCTGCAACCACCCAAATGAGAAAAATGGCAAAAAGATATAAAAATATAGTGGGATACTTTGAGATAATATTTGGTGGAATAGATTTAAGGTCTTCAAATAAATATTCCATGAGGCACCTGTTATATATGGTTGACATACAGAGGCCTTAGATAGAAGGGAAAAAAATGGATCAGTACAAATGTACTTTGTCAAAGTAAATAGTACTTAAGTTCAGGAATAATAACATTGAAGAACAAGAATGCAGAATTGGCTACCCTATTTATACTCAAAGCCCTTCTGTGATCATTTTATCCATTTATAAGTCACTTAAATGCTCTTATGGGGGGTTACTGCATGAAAACCACCATGCAATGTGTTGGGCATGTAGTTAGGAATAAAACTCAGCTCTCATTTGACATTACTTACATTATGATAAGGAGAACAGATGAGAAGGCAGCCACCTCAGAACTGTTTCGTAAGAGCAAGAATAGAGGGGCACACAGTGTATTGTGGGTACATGAAAGGGAGCATAATTCAGCATGAAAGGTCAAGGAATGTATATCAGTCAAGATGAGAGTTGAGGTACATTTGAAAGGCTAAGTAAGAGTTCACCAAGAAGATGAGGTGAAAAGAGCAAGACGTGGTAGTAATAACATGAATTTACTCGTCACTGATTAAGCAACTCAATAACCTCAAATACGACACAGATATTTACACTTCTGGCTATGTTCTCTATACCACAATTATCTAGTAATTTTAAGCAGTGTGCATAATTAATGCAGATATTGAACTTAATAAATTATTAATAAAACTGGCAATACATTGGTATGAATTTGTTTGCTCCCTTGTACATATGAGACACATGAGAAAATCTATTGTTTTTGTAAGTACCTTTTCCTCGTCCCTTGACTACCGATCCTGATACACAGAAACAGTCATTCTGTCACTAGCTTTGTGCCAGACCAGAGAGAAGGTGGTCTCCAAGGAAACAATAGAGCAAATAATTAAGAGTTCTCTCACACTGGGGGAGCATCAGATGACATTGAGCTACAGGTGGTCACTGCTATCATGACCTACAAATCTGAAAAATGTTAAGGATCTTTTCATGTCCTGTGTGTAACCCATCAAAAATGTCAGGACAACAGAGCGCTCTTTGCACTATTATATTTCTAAAACAAGGAGCCATTAACTGCCATATTTTGACAAGGAAATGTTCACTAGAAATTTGACGATCCAGGCAACAGCTATGACTCCGCCACCCACTACAACACAGAGCAGTTAAGTCGTGTCTTTTTTAATGTTTTTTTAAAAAGTTTTATTATTATTATTGCAAGACAGAGACAGAGCATGAGCATGGAACGGGCAGAGAGAGGGAGAGACAGAATCCGAAGCAGGCTCCAGGCTCTGAGCTGACTGCACAGAGCCCGCTGCAGGGTACAAACTCATGGAGCATGAGATCATGACCTGAGCTGAAGTCAGAAGCTTAACCGACTGAGCCACCCAGACTCCTCGTCATGTCTTTTTATAAATATGAACATCATTTTCTCTTCAGCAAAACGAAGTTGGATTGATTGATCTTTAATTTTCCTTCTGTATTCTAACGTTTCATATTTCTGCAATCTTATAATGGTACAGTTAAATTCATACAAGTTTTTTAATGATTATTTAGTTATTGAGAGACAGAGAGAGAGAAAGAGAGAGACAGAGAGAGACAAAGTGAGCCAGGGAAAGACAGAGAGAAAGACAGAGACAGAGACTCTTAAGCAGGCTCTGCCCTGCCAGTGCAGAGCCCAATGTGGGGCTCTAACTCATGAACCATGAGACCATGACCTGAGAGGAAACCAAGAGTCAGACATTTAACCAACTGAGCCACCCAGGTGCCCCTCCTGCAAGTTTGTTTTTTTTTTTTTTTTTTTTAAATTTTTTTTTTTTTTCAACGTTTATTTATTTTTGGGACAGAGAGAGACAGAGCATGAACGGGGGAGGGGCAGAGAGAGAGGGAGACACAGAATCGGAAACAGGCTCCAGGCTCTGAGCCATCAGCCCAGAGCCTGACGCGGGGCTCGAACTCACGGACGGCGAGATCGTGACCTGGCTGAAGTCGGACGCTTAACCGACTGCGCCACCCAGGCGCCCCATCCTGCAAGTTTTATAATAACCATAAAAGCATATATCATATTATTTTGTAATATATTTAACATATAAACAATAAATTATGGACTTATTTTCAATATATTTAAACTTTCCTTAATAATTCTAAGGATTATTAAGCAGAGGTCCATGGATCATGCCTCAGTGAGGTCTTATACATATATTGAAAACTGTTGGGAGTATATGTCTGTCAATCGGTGTGTGTGTGTGTGTGTGTGTGTGTGTGTATGCATATATGGGTATATATACAGCTATGGACCCCTCCCACAGCTAATGGAAGGGTCTAGAGCTGTCTTCAGATTCCAAAATACATTGGTGATCTCTACCCTCTCATTCTACTCCCCCTCCCAGCCCTATCACACACACACACACACACACACACACACACACACATATAAATTACGAACCACTGGTATGTTTATATCTCCCATGCTTTTGCTTTTATATGTTGTTTAAGTCAAAGTCCAACCAGAAAAATAGAAACCAGTCTGTCATGTCAAACTAGGGGAATTTAACACAGTAAATTTTTCACACCACTCATGAGAGAGCTGAGAAGCCAATAAGGGACAATGAGGTGATCTGCTGATGACACATCTGCACAGGAAGCCACTATAACCATAAAGTATAACCACAAAGGAAAGAAGTCGTTTTGCCAGAGCCCAGCAGTGAGGGGCATCCAGTCAAAACTGGAAGCCCACAGGTCTGCCCAGAGGAAGCTGAAGCCACACAGGACGTACAACTGGAGACAGTGCCTGCGAACTTGAAGACAGAGGCTCCTACTGGCTGAAGAATTAGTTACCCTTTAATACTGCACAGAGCAAGACAAGGGAAAGGGGTAGCTTTGAGTATAAACAAACCGGGAGGCAGAGAATTTAGAATTAATTAAAAATATAGAAATTATTTTCGCACCAGATCTTCTGTTTTCCTTATTTCTTATGATGATAAAACAACCATTTCTAGCAAGTATGCAGGTTAAAAAATTTGAGTACTTTTTCATTTTTCCCCTTTCCCTTGTTTCTGAAATCATAATCATATTTATTATGATATCTCAGTGTTTACCTGTGAAACACACACACACACACACACACACACACACGTGTGTGTGTATATATATATATACATATATATATATATATATATTCCCAGTTTCTGCTAATATTTGGTTTTTAACTCTGGTTCCTGATACAGAGGTCCTAAATTTTTAAATTTCTTGATGTGATAAGAGCATCTTTGTTCTAATGAGATGATTCTCGATGGGTTCTGGGGGAGGGGTTGATCACTAGAAAGACAAAAACCATGATTAGACGCTTAGAACTTTCAGCCTTAGCCCCCATCTTCAAAAGAAGAGAGAGAGGCTTGGAAATGAGTTAATAGTTGATCATGTCTGCTCAGTGAAGCCTCCATTAAAATCCATGAAGTATGGGGTTTGGAGAGCTGCCATGTTAGCGAATGCATCAACATGCCCGACGGGTGGCACACTCCAAATCCACGGGGACAGAAACTCTTGCGCTGGCAACCCTTTCAGAGCTCACCCTGTAAATCTCTTTATCTGGATGTTCATTTGTATCCTTTAAACTAGACTCTATGATAAATCTTCAAAGGTAAGCAAACTGTTCTTCCTGGATTCTGTGAGCTACTCTTGTAAGTTTTTGAACCTGAGGTGGGGGGGTGGGCAGGGGTGTGCTGTGGGAACCTGTGATTCGTAGCCAAGTCAAACAGAAATTCTAGGTAATGTGGGCACCTACTACTTGTGATCGACATCTAGAGTGGGAGGCAGTCTCAGGATTGAGCTCTTGACCTACGGGGGTCTGTGCTAACTCTGCTTACTATCCAAACTGAATTGAATTGTAGAATGTCTAACTAAAGACACAGAATTGGTCGGTGTAGGGAAAAACCCACATGGCTCGTGTCAAAAGTATTGCGTAAAGGAAAACAGTGAATAATGAGTTTTCACCAGACAATACCCTTTCACTTCCTAATAATCCCCTGCAATTTTTTCACTATCATCCATATTGGCCATTCTCCTAGTTTTGTTTCCTTCCTAACTCATGATACTAAAAGCTCCAGACCCACCGTCTCAAGTCCAAATTCAGATCATATGACTTGCCCACTCCAAAAATTTTATAAAAGTCTGGATGTAGTAACTAGGTACATTTACCCTCTGATCTGATTCCTACCATTTTTCAGTCTTTTGTTTCCGTTAGAGTGACCTATAAACCCCATCACGGCACAGAGGATTTGATCAAACACTGAGCTAAGACACTTCACCCCAATTTAGCCTGGCGTCCACCAGCACTAGCCCGCGTCCCTAAAGATGACCTTCAGCCCTAATGCTGAGTTTTGCCTCAAAAAAATGCAGTGCTTCCAAACTGCAAAATGTACATTGTCCCAACCCACAATGCCATATAATTTGCACTAATTTTCCACTCGTTGCTTTTTTGCAATGTTCCATTTTCCTGTTGTTTCTTCTGTTTCCTCTATGTTTCGCTTTGTCACCTTTTCTTAGTGGAGCTGTGCGCAGGGTAGAGTGGTGTCTCTTTCTCCAACTGTCATAGTCTGAATAAAACCTTCCTTCACACCTTTAACAAGTGTCCAGAGCAGTTTTTCTCTGACATCAGTCACGAACCTGGTTGAGTGACACTCCTAACACTTCTCTGGACACCACATGCCCCTCTTTGTGTTTGTACTCATGACGTGCAGCATGTTTGGAAAAACCTTTTTTCAAACACCACATGTCCACATTTTTGTTCACCTTTGAAGATCAAATCCAATGCAACCCCTTGTTATACTGCTGCTTAGTTAATTATGCTTGATTATTAATCTGTCTGGCTGTCTGGGTCCACACAAGCCTGAACTTCCTGCTTTACTTCTCTTTTGCCTGGGAGGATTCCATGATTATTTGCAGGCCATATCCTCAAAGGAGACTTGGGTCTTTTCTGGGTCAGATCATGTAGTAGCAGTTCAATAAGTGCCAGGTCCACAGTTTTATTTTCCTCCTGCTGTGATAGGCAAAGGGGCTAAGAGTGGCTATTCTGTCAAGCTGGCTCTTGGAGTTGGATAAAAAATAGGAAAGCTCCTAGCTGTCCCTCAGGGAGCATGGGGGCCTTTCATGTATCATAGAACTGAGACTTAAAATATTTTGTTACCACAATACAACCTAGCCAAACGCCTTTATTTTACTGTACCTCTCTTAGGTAATTTAAAATGTCAAAAATAAATCATAATTATTTGTGTATTTATAAGGTTTTATTTTCCTACTGGATTAGAAAGCTTTAATGATAGAATTTGTTTCTGAGACTTGATAGATGTATGTTTTCTTAAGATTGCAAAAATAACGAATTAATATGCAACTAGATGAATGCTTTCTTCCATCAATATTTTTGATCTAGAATTGTACTTTTTAAATGAGTCCTTTGGATTGAATAGTCCTATGTGCTCTCATTGAGGCAACTGTACATTTTGCTTCCTAAGGGATTCTCTGTACTGTAAAGGGCATGGGCAAATCATTATCGATATACCCATAAGTTTTTTGTACAACATTTCCGAGATGTGTTGGCTGGTACAAGATTGGCCTTGATTATGCTTGGAATGAAAGCACCAATACAGATTTAGAAAGTGCTGACACAGTATCACTGGCTTATATATCTATAACCAGTCTGTTTCCAATTTTACAAGAAGGTCTTGCTGGCAGTGTTAGCATTTTTCAAAAGTTGAAAGCAATAGGAAATAACCTTAGGTTTAATAGGCTTGTTTTGCTAACAATGAGATTTTTTTCTGTGAAAATTATTGATTCATTTCAACATTCCACCAGAGATAGTATTGTCAAAATTGTTTACTGTTTGAAAATAGAATCAACACTCAATAATTGACAATAAAGTAGAAGGGTTTGCTATGGATGATTCAAATATGCAGATGATTATTAAATCAATAGTTTCATATTTATGAAAATATATTTTGTCTTTTACATTATATATATATATTTTAAGTTGAACAATTTTCAACAAAATGACCTGATTACAAAACAACCTGATTATGTTAAACACTACCACCTTTTTCTGTGTGTTCCATAACCAGATTTAGAAGCTTTCACTGTTTGAAATAGAAATTCACTTGAGCTTGGGGCACCTGGGTGGCTCGGTCAGTTAGGCAACCGACTCTGGCTCAGATCATGGTCTCTTGGTCTGTGAGTTCGAGTCCTGCATCGGGCTGTGTGCTGACAGCTCGGAGCCTGGACCCTGCTTCAGATTCTGTGTCTCCCAATTTCTCTGCCCCTCCCCCACTCGCACTCTGTCTCTCTCTTTCTAAAATAAAGATGAAAAAATTTAAAAAAATTAAATAAAAAGCAAAGAAATTCATTTGAGGTAAACCCACATCAGTTGGGGTTTGGGGGAAGGCTTTATTCAAGTCCTACTACGGACTGGTAACATAACTTAGGTGTCCCGCGTGGGAAGAAGAGCCTGACTCCAAAATGGTAAGTGAATGAGGCAGTTATTCGCTAGTTTTCTCTTTGGCACCAGATGTACTTGTTTTTCATTACCATTCTCTATGCCTCCTCCTTTCTCCTGCTCCCTGGGAATACGGGTTAATCTCCATTGTTGAGAATCACTTCTGCAAGCCTTGTCGATGTAGCCCCCAGTTAATGCAGTCACAACTTCATGTCTACTGTTTTTGTGTGTGTAGGTGTATCTATTAGTTCTTTTCCTCAAGATATATTTATTTCTTACAGTCTTTGGATGTTCATCCAAGAACCAAAAAGTTCTAGCTACAGAACAGGGATATGGGTGAATAGATATCAGACACTTTTCCAGATGTTCTGGGTAAAGCTGATTGTGCTCTTAAGGGACTGAATCGAATCATTTCACTTGTGTGAGTGAGTGTGTGTGTGTGCTTTTGTGTTTTAACTTGACTCATAGCTAACGTAGTGGAAGGATTCATCACTGATTTTAAAAGAAGAAAATGTTTCCTACAAAATGTCTGTTGAAGTTAAAAATAAGAGTTAACTAGAATGCTTAAAGATCATCCAAGGAAAATAATATGATATGAAAAGCCACTTAGCATGAATAAAGTATAATATGGACTATTCAACCTTTATATAAACAAATATTTACTCAAAATGTTGAATTAATTTACCTTACCAATGGATGACACTGACAACTGGCATTATTATAAAATTATTTTTAATTCTCCTGAAAAACTTGCGTTTTGTGTGTTCATGTTTACAATAATAATTTTATTGTATGTACGATAAACATTGATCTTCTTCAAATGAATTATTAAAAATATTTATTTAGCACTCACATTTATTGAATCTAAATGTGCTAAAATTAGAATTAATTCAATTGATAAGCTGAGAGTTCATATCATTTATAAACAAATATGCATACCTAAGAAAATAAACAAATATATTTGTTTATAAATACATAGGCTTGTGTGTGTGTGTGTGTGTGTGTGTGTGTGTGTTTTCTCTGAAGGGGATTTTACTTCTTTCTAGTTATTGGTCATTATAGCATGAGTAAATTCTAAATGAACAGAATATCATGAAATTAATTATCCATAAATGTTTCCTTAGAAATATCAGTCTCATATGTAATGCCAGACTTAGGATACAAATATTCCATTAGCTATCATTTATGGGCAATGATATTTGGGACTCCAAAGAGGTTCATATTTCTCAGAAACTAACACAAGAAACATAGTAATAACAGTAATGCCTCTAATGTCACAAAGGCACTAGAGAGCATCCGAGATACATTTTTGTTTATGCCTTTTACCAGCTGTAATTTATCATGTTTTGCCAGAGCCAAAGTTAGTGGCTGCCTGACATAAGCACAGAAAGTCTGAAACAAAGCAAATATTTTTGAGACTTCAAAGAAGGAAACTTTACACTATGCAAAGTAGCTCAGGGCGATGTCCTGAACTGTATAATTAGTCAATGAATGTTTATTTTGATAGAATAATGACTGTATAAATTTGCTAGAAAACTTGAAAGCAGTGCTCAGTGAGAAAGCTGTTGAATTCTATTGCAACATGTATTCTATTCTCCTTGATAATGATATCTGAATTAAAACCTCATGAGAAAGTCCCTTATTTTTTTTTTAAGTCTAAGTTCCCTTTGAATTGCAAATTATTACTTTTCTCAACATAACTATGATGGTCGCTTTCAATTTCTGCTGTGAAACAGCAGTTCCCAATGCCAAATTGACATTTAGGAGCATTGTGGGAACCTACCACAGGTCTTGCGGAAAAATAGTATAGATTTGTTTGGTAGGGATTTATAGAGGAATTATAAAGATCTCCTCAGAACTTTCAAAATTCCTGGCAAATCACCCCAGTATTGACAAGTATTGACCCTTTACTCTCTTGAATGGCAGGAATGCTGTTCCAGTCATCTATTTTTTTTTTTTACCCTATAAACTGGAAACTTAAAAGCATATTCACCAGACGCAGAATAACTTGCCCTTCTACTGAAAAATGCCTACATGGCCACTGTAGCTACCTAATGCTACCATGAAATACAATACCAATGTGACTAAAATCCCTCTCAGGCAATTTCCATTATTTTCTCTCAACTCAATATACAGATTTTTTTGTCCACGCTATGTTGTCTGACTACTTTCTATAGCACAGTTCCATCAAAATCAGAGATTTTAATATAATCAAACTAATAAAGTCTTGTGTGCAAATTTCCCCCAGGGTTTTCCAGCAGAATGATCTATTCTCTTGAAACAAAACCAGTTAGTGTTTGCTATGTAACTCACCACTCTAATTCTGGTGACTTAAAATGGCTACTATTGATGGCGGTGGGGAATGATGAGGCAACGGCCAGGTATATCTTCTAATTTTTGTTGGGCTGGGTGGACGAGGGGCTGGCTGGTCTGGCTTGGTGTGTGTTGGGATGGCTCATTTCTGCTTCAAGGTGACTCTTGCCCTCCTGCATACTTGTGCAAGTTTCTTCACTTGAGAGATCCTCAATTTTCCAAAATACTGAGCAGAGACGCAAAAGATGCCTTTCAAGTCCTAGGAAAGAGTACATCACTCCTCCCAAATTCCGTTGTCCAAAGCAAGTCACAAGGCTGGCCCAGATTCAAGTGGAGGGAAAACAGACTGTGCACGGGAGAAACTTTAAAGCCACATTCTAAAGGGTGTATAAACAGGGAAGAATAAAGCATGTGGGCCACTATTGCAATTTACCACAACTCTCATTAGTCCAATGGATACTTTCAGTATGGAAAGTAGCAAAAGCACACAGATGCAATACGGGAAGTCACAAAGTACTCTGATAGAATATGGAAAGTGCAAAACACTTTTTAAAAAAAGGAGGTGACGGCCGGAAATAGCTGCTCAAAATTGGTTAAGGCTATAACTGGAAGCCCATGTGAAATCACCAAAAATGATTATTATTCTAACTCCTTAAATTGTGCCGCCCCACTTTGGCCAACTCATAATCTCCCGGAGATTTTGTTTTCTTCTTAAACAAATAGAAAATTGGTACTTGATCCAATCTAAGTCTGAGTAATTTCTAGGTATGTGGAAATGGATACATTTATAATAGCTATCATAAAAATTAGAAGCCCAGGACAAGGATACTTTTAGTCTACATGATGAAAAAGAGGAAGTTAAATTTAGAAAATAAATTATTGATGATAAATAATGCCTGCTAGAGAAAAAACCCCGCAAAAGCAGCTGGCAATGTGCTGGTGAAAGTTGCTTTTTAAAGTGAGGACCAAGTTCTGAGACTTCCTGTCCTGTCAGCTTCCTGTTGTGCGTGCTCTCTTGTTCATCTATCGAGCCTAATTTAGGTGGATAAAAGCCCATAAATCCCCACATTGCTAATAGGAATAATCATGACAATGCCAAAATATTTGGTTGGGAATAAACATCCAGTGATAGAACATATAATACTTTGAAACTCAAATTTGATTTTTGTATGAGATAATTTTTTTCTTTAATTTTTTAAATACTTATTTTTGAGTGGTGGGGAGGGGCAGAGAGAGGGAGACACCGAATCTGAAGCAGGCTTCTGGCTCTAACCTGTCAACACAGAGCCCAATGCAGGGCTCAAACTCATGAACTGTGAGATCATGACCTGAGCCAAAGTTGGATGCTTAACCCACTGAGCCACCCTGGCACATCAGGAGAGAATTTTTTTTATTTATATTAGATTTATACTTTCTTGAAAAGCAAACTTTTTTAAATGTTGGAAATATAAATAACACCTATAAAAAGTTCTGAAGTTCAAGGAATTACTCTTATATGACACATGTGTTCCAGATGTAAATTACACCTTTCAAACAGAAAGGTGATAATGATCCATAAAAGTAGCTGATTTGGTCAAATACACACAGCTAATCTGTTGACAAAGCTGAATTAAGGACGTTTCTCACCTCCAGCACAGAGATCTTTCTGCTATCCCATTCTGCAAGATATTATTTAATGCAGATAAAATTGCATGATCGACCTCCAAGTTAACGTGTGTGTGCTTGCCTTTGTGTACCTGCGTTTCCCTGTTTGTGTGGTGTGAGTTTCTTAAAAGAATAAAAATTCGATCTTTTTTCATATTATGTTTGGCTAAATACTGCTCCACCAGTCTTAAGTTCCCTGCCTTAAGAAAATAAGAAGCTTTGGGAACATAAACAATAATAAGGTGAAAATATCCAGTGAAGGAAAGAAGGGTAACATAGTATGAACAGTCCTCAGGGCACACAGCAGAATGTAAGAAGATGTCTATGTTACTGTGCAGAATAAGATCAAGATAAGTCGTTGTTTACTGTAAATTGTTACTACATCAAGGCAAGAGGGAGATTTGGGCACCAGATAATCTTTAGCTGACCCTTGATTCACCTCCAATATATAGACATCACTTCTATGACAAAGATATCACAATGGTACCATCTTCCATGTAATTCTGCTTCTTGTTTACAGATCAGCAATTTGCAGGTCACAAGTTTCAAGAGCTACATACATTTCCCATTATTTTCTAATACATTGATGAAAATAAATGCCCTGTGGTTCCAACGTCAGTGGCTTTTTACCAAACAAGAATTTCCACTGAGAAAAGATGCGGTTATTACCTTAAAAGAGATGTGTTATTTTATTTTTCCGACAACAGAAGGCCTCTATAAGTCCAAAGTCACATACAATTATTTACTACAGAGCAGAATAATAGAACACTACACTAGGATAAATTTTGTGCCCACTTAATTGAAACACTTGCCAAGGAGCTGGGGGAAAGCAATGTATTTCAATCACTCTAAACAATGGATAAATGAGACACATTCCTTCTAAATGACACATTTTAGCTGTCTGGAAGCCTATTCACAGTTGTGCGTGGTAACATAAGTTTGCCACTCTGTTCCTTACAATTGGTCCATTTCAAGCTGTGCTTTGAAGCTGTTTATTCCAAGGAACCTTCATAATATTAAGAGGAAAAACATGTTTTTGGATGTAGCACTAAATGTTTTTAAATGTGGACCAATATTTTTCCACTCCCTCTGGAATATATTTATGTATATTTATTTGTATCTTTTTTTTTGTTTCTCTGTCTCTGTCTCTGTACGTTTCTCTCTCTGTCAATATATAATATACATATACATACATAATTTAAAATACGAATGCACTTTATTATTTTTAATATTAAACAAAGCCAGTCTACATTAAATATTTTTCTTATAATCTTCAGCTCAGTATTTATTTTATTAAACTGGAATATAACGATAGGGCTATGCTAGTAATTCAAGGAGAAACTAGTATAAACTTGTTTCAACAGCAATATTTAAATACATAAATAAGTCTCTTTTTATATTTCTGAAACAAAAAACCTGTCAATAGAAATAAAGAAAATGTAATTTGTTCCTGAAAAAAAGCTAAGGTAAAAATAAAGGAATATAGAAGCAGAAAGCACTTGTTTTCATGAGTTACAGGCAGAGTGGCTATAGAATTTATTATCCAAATCATGACATTTTTCAGAATGAAAGAAGGTGTTATTAATAACTTGAAAGGGCGGGCCTACGCCGGCCGACTCCATCTTGTTCAGTGTCCTCCACCTTGAGTGACTATGTCCCTGACCTGACCCCTTTTCTGGGAAAATCGCAGAAACCTCAGACCACGCCTCCTCCCCTTGAGTAACCTCCTGCTCACTGGTTCAAACTTCCTGATCAAAACACGCCTAGCGACCTGCTTAACAGGACTCCCACCCTTCCCCAGCCAATCAGCTGAGGCCACAGCCATTACCTCACCAACTGCCCCTAGGCTCCAATAAAACCTTTGTCCTTTTGAAACTCGCTCTCTCTCCCCTGTATCTCACCGCTGCATAGGTGCAGGTAGGGGATTGAGCTCGAGCTAGCTTGAATAAAGGCTCTTTTGCTTTTGCATCGGACTCGGCTCCCTAGTGGTCTTTGGGGATCACAAATTCTGGACATAACAATATAATCTAAAGCATGGCAAAGTTTACAACAATAAACTAATATACGAAAGATTTCCTCTACTTCTGTACCTTTCAAACTGAAAGCTCTCAAGGGAGTTCTGGATCTTAACATCCTTACAGATTGAAATAGACTAGGGTTCTGTCTCTAGTTTTGATAGAACACATTTACAAAAATTACTATGTTCGTAATAGTAAGTCAACAAAGAATTAGAAATGTTTCACAAGTGTTTTCTGTCTTGGATGTTTTCAGTTAAAACAAAACAAAACTCTACCTTCTCCTTAAACCTGGTAAAGTGCAAATACAGAGCTCACCTGAATATAGAGGGTAGGAAAACCTACCTCTTGGTGTCTTCAGAAACCTATTCTCTAAACCTATTTATGTCCCTAAACGTGCTGAAGAAGTATCTTTTTAGTTATTTGATGTAGCTTATAGTAGCAAAGTTTTTGGTTTGTTTTTAGAAATCACACCATTCATGTGGGAAATGTGATTACCCTTTTTGAAATCAGTGTCTGTAACAACTGTACTTAACTTGCCTTCCCATCCTGTGATGTGTTTGTATGGACGGATCCTAGGGAGAGCACTTAGTGGGGGAAGGCCACCTCCTCTAGGATAGATATAGAACAAAAGCAAATACAAGCAAGCGAAGCAGTTACATGGCAATGCATTGGTCAGATGGCATTTTGCTACAGGTGGATAGATTTACCATCAGTTTCAGAAGCTGAAGGTTGGTGGGAGTGTGGTTTGGAACCTGATATCAGTGACTCAGTTCAAAATAACAAGTGCAAAGAACAAAGGGAGGGGTTTCTGAATAATGACTGAAAGGTCTTGCTGGTGAATCTCACTAGATCAGAGAATCTAAGTCCCAACATCCAATTTATGCACAAGTGTTTCTAGGAGGGGGAGTGCAGAAGGGGTTCAGAAGGGAAGTAAGCTTTTGTGTTTTTTCGTTTCCTTGGACCATCACAGCTCTCTTCAGTGTAGGAAGAGTGAGCAGTAGCAAATTCCTGGCCCCTCTCCCCTGGTAGCCTGTTAACTCCCTGAGTATCCCTCCCAAACAGTTGCATTGCAAAAGATGGGGGTCAGAAGGATAAGGAAGATACTTTCGAATAATATTTACTGCTATTTTCCCTCAAAATCTGGAATTTCCTAGCCTGACATATTTCTTGAAAAACTGAAAAGAGGCCCTCTTCCTGTTTTCTGTATCGGGGTGGTGGTGCTGGGAGGTGGGAGGACAATCAAACGTGTGACACAAACCAAATCTCACATTGCAGCTCACTTGTATATATGTCATTCTCTAACCGTGAGTACATTTTCCCTGCTGATGGTTACTGAAGTTCAAAATCTAATTGCAACTAGTCCAAGAAGGCTTTCTGTGGGCAACATTTAAAAAAAAGATCATACATTTGTCTCTTTTTGTTATTATATATATATATATTATATATGTTATATATTACATATAGCATTTTATTATATATAACATTTTATTACATTTATATAAATGTTATATATTATATATATATAATTTTTTTAAGTTAATTTATTTATTTTGAGAGAGAGAGCACACAAGAAAGGGAGGGACGGAAAGAGAGAGGGAGAGAGAAAATCCTAAGCAGGCTCTGCACCATCGGCGCAGAGCCTGATGTGAGACTCAAACCCACCAAATACAAGATCATGACTTGAGCCAAGATCAGACGCTTAACTGACTGAGTCACCAAGGTGCCATTCTCTCTCTCTGTCTCTCTGTCTCTCTCTCTGTATATATGTATACATATATACATACATATACACTCTATGTGTGTGTATACACACACACACACACACACACACATATATATATATATATATATGTATGTATATGTATTATATTTTTTCTTTTAAGTAAACTCCATGCCCAACATAGGGCTAGAACTCAGGACCCAAAGATCAGGAGTCACATGCTCTACTGAGTGAGCCAGCCAGGCACCACTGCTGGTGGCACTTTAAAAGAATATACTCAAGTAATTCTACATACTGTTTACAGATCAAAATTCTATTGGGGATCATGTACACTAAACTTTTACATTGCACAAATGTGATTATAACTTTTAAGAACAGAAGCTAAAATAAATTAACTTGGGTTCTACATTGTTCTCAGTTTCGTGCATTTTAATTTAATTAACGCATGTCATAATGCTCTATGTTAAAAGGCATTGTGAAAACCACAGAGGATATGAGATTGTCCGGGCTCTCAAATACATCACTGAATCTTCTCTATTCTCTTGATGTAGATGAACTTCCTCTTATATTAACTATTTGGAATTCTGTGAAAATTTGGACTATACATGGTGCTATTATCTTCAATTTGTTATTTTGATTAATACACAAAATTTCTAAGTAGAAAATCTGGATAATTTATTATAAGCTCATGAAGAAGTAGGTCTACTAAATTAATATTTGTAGTTTCTGTCAGATGCTATAGTTGTTAGTTCACATGAAAGATAGTTCTAAGAAAACTAATTTAAATTTAAAAAATTTTCTGCCCCTCCTAAAAAGGAAAATAAGCAATAGTATTTCCACAAGCATTACTTTAGACACTTATTTCAAAAGACAATTTGGGGCCTTTGTACCTCTCAAGTGATGTAATGGAAAGAGAAAAAAATGTAGCATACATATTAATTTGGGTAGTTTTTTTTTTTTTTTTACAAATATTCTATGGACTATGGACAATTGGAAAGAACACTTTTTAAAATAAGGAATCTAATAGAAAACCTGAAGTAAGAATGATCCTCAATAATAAACTGCTAACTACGGTAAAGCAATTTCAAAGTCTGTTATGATTTCCCCCCACATTTCCTAATAATTAAAACCTACATTTTGTATATCTCACTATAAATCACAAATTCTGTACTAAATAACACATAATTGATAATATGGAATTTTCCCCCAACCCTTCAGAGCTATTTACACTTCCTGTATTTGTCTGCTTTTATATGACAAATAATAATTATAATAAAAATCATAGTAGGGAATAATAGTAATAATAAATGAGTTTGCTCATTCATAGTGGTAATTATAACAGTTTTTTTCTTCTTCTGTTTGAAAATATCTATGAAGCTCATTGTAAAGTATCTTCCTAAAAGTAAGTTAATAACAGCTAAAAAAAATTATCACAGTTCAAACCTGTGCTTTACTTGAAGAATCTGAGCTATAGAAGTATTGTCCATCTGTTAGTTTTGAAAAACACTAAAGTTCTCAATACTTAGTTTTCAAACATACCCTTCCCAAAGGCGCTCTTCTCATTTTTTTTAATTTTAAAATTTGGAGAATATATTTTTCTGAAACTAACATCCAGTGCAGTGTTCTTGATTTCCCATCTCATCTGACTCTTCAGCAACACTGAATCTGAGATTCAGTTATTTAAAAAAAATATTAATAGTTTATTTTCACTTAAATAAACTTAAATGCTTATACAAATGCACATGCATGCATATACCTAGAATTTCAGAGAAGTTTGAAGTGTGGGAAATGAAATGACAGTGAGGATACAGTATCTGTTTCATTCAACAAAGACATAATCATTTACAAAAGGAATTTTGGTAGACTTTTTCTGTACAAAGAATGTGGAAAGTGTAATCATCCAGAAATATGTGTCTGTATAAGTTAAAAATGGAATTAGAGAAAATATAGCCAGACCATAATTAACCTAATACTGGCTAGTTGTATTTGGGTGTTGTAAAATGAAAAAAAAAAAAAGTATTGACAAGTTTTGTGCTATATAGAAAGATTTAGACCACCGGCATCACTGTACCAGGAAATCCAACTATTACTGGTGAAATACTTGGGGGGGGGGGGGATACAAATTTTGGGACTGAAAAACCTGATTTGCTCAAATTTACAGGAATGATCTAGAATCATTCTTATGTCTTTTAGAAAATAAAATAGTATCTGTAAATTTCAATTGCTTGTATAAAATTAGTGAATTTTTAAGATTAAATGATAACATAACAAAGCAATATACTAGTATTCAAAACATCTAGATAATAAAATGATATTGATTACCACCTCGCCTGGCTCAATCCCAGAGATTTTTCCAAACACACTTTTTTTTCCTGTAGTGTAGTATCTTTCTCTCTCTCTCTCCACTAATATGTCTACGAATTTATAAAATTAGTCTTTGAACAAGATTCTTTTTGAAGTAGGAAGTTTAATAAACCCAGGAGAAATTTGAGAAGCAGACATGTGTTATCATTTCTTTAGTAAAAAATATTAATGCGGGATTTACACTTTGCAAATCAATTGCACATACGAGATTTAACTTGCTTTGCATGACCAATAAAGTCAGTGTTTTATGATCACTTTTCAGGTGAGGAAGTGGGCTAGCAGCATAAAGACATTTTTTTTTTCCTAAAGCAATTGCAGAGTAGGTCAAACAGCAAACAAATGACAAAGCTTTAATCCAAAATTGAGTTATGTGAATTCAATTACTATGCCACTTATTCCCAAAGTCCTTTTTCTCTTTAAAGTCTGCATTTAGTAATAAGCTAGAATTTATCATCTCATATATAGTCCTATTGGAATACGATGGTGATGGCAATAAAATATGCCTGTAGGATTCTGTTTCATGAGCTAATGTTTAGGGAAATTAATGACATAAACACATTTTTTCTTTATGTTTTTCATACTCTTTCTAGAGATAAATTGTAAGCTGTATATGTGATGCAGTTGGTGAATGAGTAGAGTGAACTTTCCATTTTGCTATATTTTGGTCTTCCCTATGACTCCAAATAAATTACTTATCTCATTTTAGTTACATTTATTCATAATGTACATATTTATCTTGTTGAAAGAGGAATCTATTTATTTTCGAAGTTTATTTATTTTGAGAGAGAGAGAGAGAGGGCACGAACAGGAGAAGGGCAGAGAGAGAGGGGGGGAGAGAGAGAATCCGAAGCAGGCTCTTCACTGCTAATTCAGAGCCTGCTGTGGGGTTCAAACACATGAACCATGAGATCATGACCTGAGCCCAAACCAAGAGTTGGAAGCTTAACCGACAGAGCCACCCAGGAGCTCCTGAAAGAGAAATCTAAATGGCAATTCCAGGGGCTAAAGACTTGAATTTATTCACTCCACAGAAGAGCTCTCTTTCAGGCACTGGAGACACAGTGGAAATACAAACTGTCTCTGCTTTCAAGGAGCTTAAGGTCTAGTGAGGAGATAAAGAGAGAAAATGTATGCTGGCGGATGAACATGCTATAAAGAGGAGAAGGCAGGTCAGGAAAATGAGAGGAATGGGAGAGATGATGATAAGGCATGGGAAGTCTTTGATGGGAAACTTTGTGGATGAGATTTAAGAAAAGTAAGGTGTTATCTAGGAGCCCAGACCCAGGAGACCAGGA
This sequence comes from Prionailurus viverrinus, assembly GCF_022837055.1. NCBI lineage: Eukaryota > Metazoa > Chordata > Mammalia > Carnivora > Felidae > Prionailurus > Prionailurus viverrinus. The sequence continues at coordinate 181,789,023 of NC_062564.1, forward strand.
AAGCTGTAGGAGGAGGAGCTTTGGGAAAGTGTCGTTTTTCCAGTCTGCAGGAAGGTATGAGAAATGTTAGCTATTGTTACATTGTCACTATTATCCTGGCAATATTTATTTTCTAAGTATCGACACGTGTGGTTTTGCCTGTGATACCTTAAGAGTTACAATTTTTTAAGACCATGCTCTTCCATTTCCTACTGTACACAGGACTCTTTCAAAAAAATTTAAGTTGTATTTATTTAAGTAAACTTGACATCCAACGTGGGGCTCAAACTCATGACTCCAAGATGAAGAGTCACATGCTCTTTTGACTGAACCAGCCAGCCCGCCCTCACAGGACTCTTCTTAGTAGAAACAAAAAATGTATACAAATTATGGCTTAACCAAGCTGTCAATAACAAATGCCAAAGAACAAAATTCATTAACAATTGAGAACTTGACCTTGAAGGATGATAAAGTTTCAGACATGTGGAAAATGGAAAAGGTATTCTGGGCAGAAAGAACATAATAAACAATGGCTTTAAAGCAGAACATACTGTTTGCTGGGAGTAGAATGCTTTGGAATGTTATAATTTCTTTTCCGAATGTGGAATATCAGTTTTGACATTAAGATAGTCCGGCTTGATCTTGAGATCGCATGTGTAACTGATTTAAAGGACACCAGATGGCGTTCGGAAAATATTCCCCTACTGGCCATCTCCGTTACCCTGGAAAAGTACCTTCATGCTGTAATCTCGAGTTACTTTGAGAAGCTGAGAGAAGAAAAACAACAAAATCTTTAACCTATTCTGCTTTAGTTTTCTCTATAAATAAAGGGAGTTTAAGTGGTCCACCTTCTGATCAAAATTTCTGTCACCATGCCAAACAACATCTTTCTCTCTCTTTTTTTTTTTAAATTGTACTGACAATATTCTATTATCCTGAAAATATATCTAAGAGATATATATTTCAAATGAAGATGTTAACTATAGGTTTATGTCATATAAATATGTACAAGGTATATATTTTATTTATGAAGAGATTTATATCTAAATTTTCATACATGGTTATAGTTAAATATAGGTATGTATACATATATACATATACCTGTACACACACACACACACACACACACACACACAATCCCATTAAACTCTCAATAGTTGTTTTTGTAGAAATTGCCAAGCTGATTGCAAAATTGTAGGGAAATGAGGCAATAATCTAGAATTTACCAAAATTACCTAAAAAATAAAGACAATAGTTGGAGTACTCACACTAACACTAGCTGCTTTCACAATTTACTATAAAATTAAAGTATTCGAGATAATATATCATTGGAATAATCACAGACAAATAGTTCACTGAAAGAGAATAGCGTGTCCAGAAATAGATTCACACATGTATGTAAGCACTGAGGAAATGGAATGAGAGAAATAAAAGATTTTTTAGCAAGTTATATTAGAGCAAGTAGCTAATATGTCGAAAGAAAACCACATATGAATCATTTTGAAACAACATACATGAAAATGAATTTGAGGTATTTCATACACTTGAAGACAAAATATTAATCTATGAAGCATCTAGAAAAAACTAAAGGAGAATATTTTATCTGCCTTATGATAGGGAAAGATGAGTCACAGAGGATGCAAAAAGCTCTAATCTTAAAAATAATAAAATGTTATCAATGTGAAAAACTGCTCATGAACAACCACTGTAAGAAAATGAAAAGGAAGCTACACATGGAAGAAAGTATTTGTGAAAAAAAAAAAAAAAAAAAAAAAAAAAAGAAAGTATTTGTGATACATGTATGTGAAGGGATTTCTATGGAGAAAATACAAAGAAACCTTAGAGTTGAAAAATCAAAAGATAAGTTTAATTCTAAACAATGAACATGGGAATGCAAGCTGGCACAGCCATTTTGGAAAACAGTGTGGAGGTTCCTCAAAAAACTAAAAATAGAACTACCCTACCACCCAGCAATTGCACTACTAGGCATTTATCCACGGGATACAGGGACACATGCACCCCCCCATGTTTATAGCAGCGCTATCAACAGTAGCCAAAGTATGGAAAGAGCCCAAATGCCCATCAATGGATGATTGGATAAAGAAGATGTGGTATATATATATACATACATACAATAGAGTATTACTTGGTAATCAAAAAGAATGAAATCTTGCCATTTGGAATTATGTGGATGGAACTGGAGGGTATTATGCTAAGTGAAATTAGTTAGAGAAAGACAAGTATCATATGACTTCACTCATGTGAGGACTTTAAGAGACAAAACAGATGAACATAAGGGAAGGGAAACAAAAATAATATAACAACAGGTAGGAGGACAAAACAGAAGAGACTCATAAATACGGAGAACAAACTGAGGGTTGCTGGAGAGGTTGTGGGAGGGCGGATGGGCTAAATGGGTAAGGGGCATTAAGGAATCTACTCCTGAAATCATTGTTTCACTATATGCTAACTAATTTGGATGTAAATAAAAAAAATAAGAAATAAAATGAAAATTAAAGCAAAAAATATAATAAAAAATAACAAATAAATAAAACTCCTAAACTTGAGCACAAAGTTTATCAAGGGAGACATGAATGTCAAGTAAGAAAATAAATGGTAGTCAATATCTTTATTCATCAGGGAAATAAAAATTAAAACTATAATTAAATACCACTCTACACCCTCTAGAATTTTAAAGATTAATTATGTAAGACGATTTAAAGAGTGAAAATATCAAGTATTAGGAAGATATGGAACAAATGGGATGTCCATATAATTCTGGAAAAAAAATGTGAATTCATATGAAACTCTGGAAGAATCTTTGGCGTTTTCTTACGAACTTAAACATACATTTAATTTGCACCCCAGCCACTCAACTCCTAGGTATTTACTGAACAGAAATTATAATTTAAGTCCAAAAAAGACTGCTTATGTATGTTCATAGCAACTCTACTGAAGCTGCCAAAACCCAGAAATAGCTCAAATGCCCATCTTTAGGACAAGATAAACAAACTGTAGTATATCCATCGAGTGGAATACTAATTAACAATAAAAAGTAAATCCTTGATTCATCCCATAGCAATAAATATTCTCAAGAAATATTCTCAAAAACATTATGTTAATTGTAGAATCCAACCAGAGAATAGTCCATATGGTATTTCTTTCATATTAAATCAAAATAAGCGAGACTGATCTCTGGTGATAGAAATTTAAAATGATTAACCCTTGTGGGCCAAGCACAACTGAACTCTTTGGGTGGATGGAAATGTACTATGTTTTGATTGGGAGGTTGGTGTGATAGGTGTACACATTTGTCAAAAATCTTTTAATTTTTTTAACGTTTATTTTTGAGAGGGAGACAGAGCATGAGCGGGGGAGGGCAGAGGGAGGGGGAGAAACAGAATCTAAAGCAGGCTTCAGGCCCCGAGCTGTCAGCACGGAGTCCGATGCGGGACTTGAACCCACAAACCGTGAGATCATGAGCTGAGCCAAAGTCGGATGCTTAACCGACTGAGCCACCCAGGCGCCCCAAAAATCTTTTAATTTTATCTGTATGATTCACTGTATGTAATTTTCCCTCAATATAAAACATCTGAAAAAAAATAGCTTTCATTCTTTTTGATCACCAAGTAACATTCCATTGTGTATCTATATACCACATCTTCTTTATCATCTTGCCAATTGCAACAGCATGGATGGAACTGGACTGTATTATGTTAAGCAAAATAAGTCAAAGAAAGACAAATACATGATTTCACTTATATGTGGAATTTAAAAAAACATAACATGAACATGGCGGGGGGAGGAAAAATAATATGAAAACAGAGAGGAAGGCAAACCGTAAGAGAATTTTAAATATAGACAACATACTGAGGTGGGGGCATGGGATAAATTGGTGATGGACGTTAAGGGGGACACTTGTTGAGAGGAGCACTGGGTGTTATATGGATCTGATGAATCACTGGGTTCTACTCCTGAAACAAATACTACACTGTATATTAACTAATTTGAATTTAAGTTAAAAGAAAAAAAAAAGGGAAGGAAAACATTACTTTCTATGTTGGAAAGCAAATAGCATCCAAAAATTCTTTACTCTTTTCATTGTTTAATGATCTGTTTCCTAAGTTTTGCTAACATTTTGCCTTTTATTTTTACTTTTTTTTTAAGTTTAATTATTTAGTTTGAAAGAGAGCGAGAGCGAGAGCGAGAGCGAGAGCGAGAGAACAGGGGGGAGGAAGAAAGAGGGAGAGAGAGAATCCCAAACAGGCTCCGCATTGTCAGCATGGAGCCCAGTGCTGGCCTCGAATGCATGAACTATGAGATCATGACCTGAGCCCAAATCAAGAGTTGTATGCTTAACCAACTGGGCCACTCAGGTACCCCGATATTGACTTTTCTTAACCAGAGATAGATAGTTATATTTTTACTCAATTCTTTACAGTCGCTCTGAGCCTGTTTTCAGTTTTTAGTGTAAATGGAAATAATTCTAAATTTATAGCAATAAAGAAATAATAAATCTTTAGCTAACTTGTTTCATCTAAGCACAGATATCAAAGATGCATCCTGAAGTCAAATAATTCTAAAGAAAATATGCTTTAAAACCATAATTTTATATTTAACAAACTGAAAACTCTTTCATCCGTCAATATGATTGTCTAAGATATATGGGAATATATAAGCAGAAGCCTTTTATTTATCACATGTAGTGCCTTCTGAACATCTGAATGTCCCAGACTGCATAGTCACATTTAGCTTATTTTCTGTAATATGATCACCACTTCTCTCTCTTTTTTTTTTAATGTAGCAACATCGTGATCATAAAATCAGTGGCCAAATTTTAGAGAAATGAGGAAATAATCTAGAATTGCCAAAAACTACCTAGAAAATAAGACAATAGTTGGAGTCCTCACAATAGCTTGTTTCACCAGCATACCCAAATACATATGTGTCAGCTATTGAATATGAAGGTTTGTGTACATAAAATAATAAAATCTATGTGCATATACATATACATATATACTCATATGTAAATATACACATATATCACCCCACACATGTCTGTATTTGCATGTTAATATATATGTGCAAGGGTATGTAGCTTACCTTTACAAGATTGATATTGCTTACAGATGCCAGACATGGAAAGGCTGTCTGACATTATACTGCCATTTATTATTCCCAGAGAAAGAATCTCCTTGGAGATCACCAGATCTCCTTGGAGCCAATTTTCTTTCTTTTTGACAGAAATCAGTTGAGTGACAGTTCTTAGTTATGGAAATATAAGTCTCCTAAGCACCTGCTTTCCATCATCACCTTTTGTGTTTGGAGAAAGGCTGATCTCCTGAAGAAACCTATATTTGCAGAAGACAGCGCAGGGGATTTATATAATGTACTTAGATTTATAAGACCAGCATTCAACAGGGATGCTGTAGCAATGATGAAAGTGATAGCACTAATAGAAAGCTCCATATCTTCTTCTCTATCTTTTGTTAGGGAGCTGCAGTGCCCTCTGATGAACTCTGGCCCGGGCCTTCTCCTGGACTCTCAAGTCATATATCAAACTATCTGAAGAATGTCTAATAAATATCTCCCTCAATATATCCTAAATGGAATCGTTGACCTTCCTTCGGCACAAACTTTACCCCCTACCTTCCTGATCTCCCTTGTTGCCAATCTCATCCTTCCAATTACTTAGGTTTTATTTATGTTACATTTCCAAGAGTCAGTTTTGAATCTTTTGTTCTCATACTCAACATATAATCTATCAGGAAATCCCATTGTCCATCCTCAGAGTATATCTAGTATCAGACCACTTGTACCACCCTCTCTGTTCCAACTCTGGTCCAAGGCATCAACATCTCTTGTCTGAAGTATCTCTGAATAGAAGTACAGTCTAACCACAAAGAACAGTCATTGATCCTTCAAGAGTTAGTGTAGACTAAGTAACATGTCTGTTCAAAAACTTTCTATGGTTCTTTATTTAACTTGGAGCAGTAGCCAAACTCCATATAAAAACACATGCATCCTTACCAGACATGACCCCGCTGACTTCACTGACTTCAATGATCAGCTGTCTCTCTTGCACATTATGCTCAGAGACACTGACACCAAAGGTCAGGTGCATTCTTATCTTAGGACATTTGTTCAAACTCTTTCTAATCTCTGGACTACTCTACACCAGATAGCTTCCTGCTAAGTGTCTCATCTTCCTCCGTTATGGAAGGAGATGCCGTCTTCTCTTCAGCTTCTACCCTGATCACTTTATTTAATTCCTCAGTGTGCTACTTTCTGCAGCACCTTCTCACACGCACACATTTCCTATCCCGTTTACCCTGTTGTACCTGTTTTTTTTTTTAATTTTCATGTACCACTTAATACGTTCTAACATACTATATTTAATTTACGTCTTCATTATGTCAGCTTTGTTTTAGGTTAAATAAGTTTGACATAGAACATTGTGTAAATTTAACTCATATGTGTTATTTGATACATTTATATATTATAATATGATTGCCATTGTGGTGATATTTATCACATTACTTAATTGTAATACAATATCATCTATATTCTTTGTATCGTGCATTAGATCTCCATGGCCCATTTACCACTCATTGCAAGTTTGCACCATTAAACAGCAGCAGTCTTATCCCCCTCACTCCATCTCCTGACACAATTTGGTTTTTTGCAATTTGACTTTTTTAGATTGCACATATAAGTGATATCATACAGTATTTGCCTTTGTCTGACTTATCTCACTTAGCGTAATGTGCTCAAGGCCCATCCATATTGTTACAAAAAGCAGGATATCATCCTTTCTCATGGCTGAATAATATTCCATGCGTCTGCTAATGGGCATTAAGGTTGTTTCTAATCTTGACTATTGTGAATAATGAAAAAATAAAATGGGAATGCCTATATCTTTTCAAAATCCAGTTTCCATTTCCTTTGTGTATAAACCCAGAAGTGGAGTAATTGGATCATATGTATATCTCCTTTTTTATTATTTTTTTTGACAAAACTCCGTATTGTTTTCCATAGTGGTTGAACCAATTCACATTTTCAACAAGAATACATTAGGGTTTCTTTTTCAAAACATCCTCCCCAGCAGCTATCGTCTCTTATCTTCTTGAGGATAGCCATTCTAGCAGGTGTGAAGTGATATCTCACCTTGGTTTTGATTTGTATTTCCCTGATGATGAGTGACACTGAACATCTTTCTATGTGCCTGTGGTGCTAAGTGTCAGTTGGGCAGGGGCTTTATGTTACTCACTAATGCATCCCAAATATTCTGCCCGTACTTAACAGAGCAGGCACTAAATACATATCCGTTGAATCCATGAATGATTTGGGAAGCTGCTGAAATTCTTTGGCAATTTGAAAGAAAATACGGAGAAATATACCAAAATTCCTGACAAGGCTATGAAAATACCACATTTAAAAATGAATTAAAATGAAGGGGCTAAGATAGTATCTCAAGCTAGTGAATACAGCCATTTATATCACCTGTGCTCAAACTACAATAATTGTGCCGCATGTGAACATTTGTAGCCAAAAGACTATCACTTCGTGGCTTTTCACTCATTACTATAGGCACTCTTCGACCAGGTAGCCCAACCTATGACTTTCCTGCAACATACCCTTTACTCCAATTCTAAATCTTGCATTAGGTTGACAGAATCCAAGCAATTAAAATGCACCTTAAAATAATAGTTAATGCATCAAGAGCTTGCAGATAGACAAATACCAGGGCTTCTAAACGAGTAAGAAAACACTACAAATTGTACACACCAGTTGGTTGGTAATAGAAATATTTTTCTCTGAAAATAGAAATATTTTTCTTTGAAATTTTCCTGTGCCATTTCTTGGGACCATAAAGAGAAAATATATAAATATTTATTTATCTATTTATTTATTTATTTTTATTTTTTTAAATATATGAAATTTATTGTCAAATTGGTTTCCATACAACACCCAGTGCTCATCCCAAAAGGTGCCCTCCTCAATACCCATCACCCACCCTTCCCTCCCTCCCACCCCCATCGGCCCTCAGTTTGTTCTCAGGTTTTAAGCGTCTCTTATGCTTTGGCTCTCTCCCACTCTAACTTCTTTTTTTTTTCCTTACCCTCCCCCATGGGTTCCTGTTAAGTTTCTCAGGATCCACATAAGAGTGAACACCTATGGTATCTGTCTTTCTCTGTATGGCTTATTTCACTTAGCATCACACTCTTAAATTTAAGGCTGTAACATATGACATCTGTACGTGCGATGGATGTTAATGTTTCAAATAATTTTTGAGCTTTGACTACTTAGAAAACTTTGTGATGTGTGTTGCCTCTAAAATGGGAGAAAATAAATGTTGTCCTCCAGGTGTTTATCGTCTAATGTAGAAAGCTCATGCATAAGTATACAATTGTATTGGAATATTATAAGTGCTTAAAGCAATATACAGAGTTTATTATATGCATGGGGGAGTGTTGTATAAGCATGGAGGAAAATACCTTTGTTAAGAAAGACTTGCCTCATAATAAAAACATGATCGTGGATTTCTTGATGATGAGTACATGCTAGATGACAGGATGGGATGGGTCCAGGTTGAAACGATGGTGGGAATGAGGGTCATTACACAGAGAAAGAACAATCTGACAAAAACATGATGGCAAGAAAAAGATGAATCAGACTAAAAACATTAAGCACCGTGGAATGGAGGACAATGTTTAAATAAGAGAAAGGTGAGAAACATCTAGTTCAAATTGAGGATTAAAGAATCAACCAAGATCTTTGGATAGGCTGACTAGTGAATACTTTATGCTATGCCTCGATATGTAAATAAAATGTTTACAAGATAGTAACAATTAAGTAAATTTCAAAAGTCCAGTAAAGAGTAGATTATTCCCAGGATGACACATTTGAAGGTATTTTTGAAGTATCAAACTTCCTACTCTTGAAAAGGATATTTTCTTTTGAAATTCTTATATTCTGGTATTTTTCACATATGAGCAGCCGTGTGTAAGTCAAAACTGAGACTAGAGTATCAAGGAAACTGTATGCCATGTTGACAGGTTGACATAGCCCTCTGGTTGATGGGAAACCATTGGCAGCTTTTAAAGTACTGTAGAGCATAATCACACTTATATTTCAGAAGAATGACTCTGAAGAAGTCTGTGAAGACGGAAATAGTACCTGGAGACAGACAGGCTGGTAATATTTCTGTTGTGGTTGCCAAAATAGAGATGATAAAGACCTGAAAAAAGGGGGAGTCATCGGAAAAATATTTTAAGAGTTAATATATTTAGAGCAGAGAGATTAAATTGGATATTAGGGTGAAGAAGAAGAAGGAGTCTATTAAGAGTCTCAGTTTTCTAGCTTGAATAATTTAATGATTGTCGGAGTCACTGACTTTATGTTGGGATGGGAGCGGTGAAAAGGAAAACTTCTATGTTACAAATGTACTTGAAGTGCTTGTATGTGTCTGCTGTTGCTATTGATTTGGAGGTTATAAGCATATAGATTGTTTTTGAAAACTTGGCAGTAAATGAAAGCACCCATAGATACTAGAAACACTAAGGAGCTAAAAAGAACAGTGGAAAAATTAAAGAAGCTTTTGTAATAACAACTTTGGGTAGATGGGTTGAGGACTAAATGTTCATGATGCTTGGAATGGTCACTTCTAGGGGCCCCTGGGTGGCTCAGTTAAGAGTCCTACTCTTGGTTTTGGTTCAGGTCAAGGTCTCAAGGTTTCAGGGTTTCAAACCTCACATTAGGCAGCATGGAGCCTGCTTGGGATTCTCTCTCTCTCCCTCTTTCTCTGTCCCTCCCCCTACTCACTCTCTCAAAATAAATAAATAAGTTTTACATTTTTTTAAATAAAAAAGGCAACGGTCACTTGTTTAGTGTTCATAATAGGCATGTGAATTATGTAAAATAGTTTTATCATCACCATCATCATCATTTAATAAATGTTAGTCAAGCAACTAGAATTTAAAGATGTGACATGACAGATATTTAGGACTTACTTCTAGTTAATTTTAAAATATCATTGCTTACTTCCTCCTTAAGAAAAAAACAACATGGCCCTGATCTTCTCTACTAGTTCCTATGTCTGTAAAAGTTTTCAATTAAAACAAAGCACTCTTATTAAAATTGCAGCACACGAAGTTGAAAGTAATTTGAATTGGAGAATCAAGATTTTTATAAACTTATATTTACATTTGAAATTACAGGCCAAGCTGAGTGAGAGAAAGAATGGAAATTTCTGAACTCAGATAAAGGAAATCATTTTTGAAATGAAAGATAGGCAAGTTATGGATTAAAAATAAATGTGTTCGGGGGCGCCTGGGTGGCTCAGTCGGTTTAAGTGTCAGACTTCAGCTCAGGTCATGATCTTGCGGTTTGTGAGTTCAGTCCCTGTGTTGGGCTCTGTGCTGACAGCTCAGAGCCTGGAGCCTGCTTCAGATTCTGTCTCCTTCTCGCTCATCCCCTCCCCTGCTCGTGCTCTCTCTCTCACTCAAAAATAAAAATTAAAAATAATTAAAAAATGAAAAAAGTGAAAACACAATTGTGTTTATAAGACCAAACGGTTTCAAAGCATCCCTAAAGTAAGGCTGTGTCAATAGAAAAATATTTTACAGGACAAAGAAAATTATAGAGCATCCATTTTGACCCATAAATTTGTACTGACTGATGATCTAACAATGTTTAGAAACCCATGTGCTGTACCTGTTAAGATTGAGCTTAGAATCAATCGGATAGACGTATTTTGGATTTGGGCTCCACACTTTCTTTCTTTTTTTTTTTTTTTTTTGCTATTTGACAGTTTCTTATCTTTTCTGTGTATAAGTTTCTTCATAAGAAAATTTCTTTAAAAAAGACAACTCATGAAATGAAAAGAAAATGAAAGGAAATAGCGTGATCACATAGTCCACTTCACAACTAAAAATATGTACTTACCTTTTGCCATGCAAAGTATTATGTTTATACACAGTGTTGCATTTTAAGATGTGAGCTAAAAATAATTTTAGTCCAAAGGAAGCCCATAAGAATGGTGAATAGTTGGAAAATCACATGATAATAGGTTACTTTTATATGACAAGTATACCTAAGCAGATATTTAGATGAAAACTGAGTAGCTCTTTTTAAATACCTGAAGAATTTTCATGTGAGAAATACATAGCACTAATCTAGGTAACTCCTAAGAAGATACTAGAACCACAAAATTTCAGGGAGGGTCATAGGGTTTCATCTATGAAAATATATATATATATATATACACATATAACAATCAAATCTGTTCAAAAGTATAGTGAAATATCATAAGTGACAGTGAAGCCTGTGCTCAGAGGATTTAAGAACAAAGTTCAAAATATGAAACATCAACAGACTTAAAAATTGTTACAGACTGTAGCATTATATATATATATAATATATATATAACATTATGTATAATATATATACTATATATAATATACATAATATACATACATATATATTATACATAATATACATAATATATATTATATATATTATATTATATATACTATATATAGTATAGTATATTATAGATGAAGCACTAAATTTTCACTCAGGAATATTTGGAAAATATACCAAAGTATAAAAGAAAACAACTTCTTTTAGCATTTTGATATGGACTCCTCCAGATGCATAACTGTGTTCTCACTGAGTATCCAAAAACAAAAGATGGCCTGAAAACTAAAGTACCAAACACTGTTTATTGAAATAAATTATAAAGAAAATAAGACAAGTGAGAAACCAAAATAAGGTTTTTGGAACATAACTGTAAAATGAATCAAATTCAAGAATATTTTTACTCAAATATGTAAGAAAAAATATATAAGAATCAAGTATAAAAATAGGCAAAAAGAAAAAAAAAACATATATAGGTGTTTTAAAGAAATAGGAACATAATGTCTGTACAAAAAAATGAAAACAGAAACTATCTCGTTAATATCATAGAAAAGCAAATTCACACCAAAGTATGATAAAATTTGATATTCTCTAGCAGATAGGCAAACATTAACCAATCTGACAATACCAAATTTTAGCAAGGATGTGCATGAGCAGAGACTTGTATACATGCTATTGAGATGAGAATTTGCTAAAAATCACTATGGGAAAGAATATATATAACCTTATCTTTATAAATATGTGTAACTAAAATTTAGGAATTTCATTTCTAAGCATATGCATATGTGCCAAAAATTATGCTAAAATATTCATAGCAAGAATCATTTGTAATTAGCTAACTAGAAATAACAAAAGTGTCTATAGACAGGAGAGTCGGTAACTAAATTTGGCTATACTCTTGTACTGCAGGAATTGGCAAACTATGAACCATGAGCCAAAGCTGGCAAGCTTCCTATTTTAGTAAATAATGTTGTATTGAAACACAGCCACATGTACTGGGCTGTGTATTGTGTAGGCTGCTTTTTCTGTATGACAGCAGAGTTGGGTAGTTGTGAGAGAGACCATATGCCCTCTCCAGCCAAACATATTCATTATCTATTCAGAGAACGACCTTGGTAATCCCATTTCTAATGGAATATTACACAGACGTGAAAATGAAAGAACCATGAAAGAGCATGAATGAATGATACTATTATGATACTATAAAATATAGTATCATGATACTATATTTGAATACAGTTCGAACTTATTGTGCAGCAAATATTGTAGGAATATATATGTATATCCTATATTTATTATAAAATGCAAAAATATGCAATTTCACTAATGAATAACAATTCTGTTAATCGGTTATCGGTATTATAGGGGGAGAAAGCTAGCAGATTAGGGACTCTGCAATATTATAATTCCTGTTGGGGAGCAAGTTCAACAACATTTTATTACTTAAATTTGTATCTTACATTTTTATTAGACGGATTGTCTTTATGTATCAGTTATCATATTGTTTCAGTACTAATATAAAAGTAGCTCTTGGGAAAGAAAAGAAAAATAGATACTTGAAGAGTAAGCTTTGTGTATGTTTCTAATGTGTGTGTTCACATGTGCTATTATTATAACCTTTATCATCAATAACTAACATATATTGTATTTGAATAACAATATATAGTAGTGGTTTGAAGGAGTGTTTTAGGACCAGAATATGTGGATTTGAATTATAATCCACCACTCTGCAGCTTTTTAAACCTGGACAATTTAATCAATTCACACAATGCAGTTAAAAATATAGCTACTTATTCAATTTATTGTGCGAATCAATAGGATCCATCTTTCTCAAACCGTAGAAAAACCTTCAGAGAAATTTCAATGATATCTATTTCTTTTGTTTCATTTGTTTTTAAACACGTTACCTGGAAATGTTATGATTGCAACTAAAACAAACTAAAATAAGTATAATTTAGAGAGGATTGTAGTAAATAAAGAACTCCAAAGTGCATAAACTCCAAAGCGCAAAGAACTCCAACATACTCCAAAGTGCATAAAACAATAATGTGACCTCCTGATTTAAACATTTTTGGGAAAAAAAAGGGTAAAAATCATCATGGTAAAAGGGCCATTTGTGTAACTATTGTGAATGTTTCTTAATTATACTTTTTTTTTAAGGCTGAACATTTTAGAATTAGGAATGTTATATGAAGATATTCTGAATCCATTTGCATTTCAGGCATTTCAAAGTGTCTTCCACACTGTGGTAAGAGCAATCTTGCTGAATACAAAACCTGAGTTATCCCCTTTCTATTTAATCTTTCTAGCTTTTCTACAATCCATGTAGATCTTCTGGAATACTATTCCATTATATATTTTCAAGACTGGTTCTATTTGGTCAGACACATCTCAGCTCCAAGGTCATGAACTCAAAGAAGTATAGGCAGACTACCCAATGTAAATAGTTAATACAAGTAATATTGAAAACATGGAGAGTGATCAAGTTTCTGGATTTTAAAATATTATACTCTAGGATGTTAGTTTCTCTCAAAGTAACAGAAAAATTGCTTTATGCTTAAAGTCCTAAATATGTTTCACATTATATAAAAAAAGCATTCTGCAGTTCTTTATTTTTTGTCAATTAAAAATATAATCATGTTATATATTGTATTATTTAATAATATTTAAAAAGTGTACAATTAAAACTTACATTTTCTTTATATTTTCTATTTTATATAAAAATGTACTTATTGTTGATTGTAATTTTTCAAATAATTTGATTGCTAGTGAGCTTCTTATTTATATTTTATTGGCCATTTAAATGTATACATATGTGAAAGTTTCTCATGTTTCAATTGGGAGTGTTTGCCTTTTCTAGATATCTGTTGAGTGAAAATACAAATGGATGAAGTAAAGTTTTTATGGTGCAGAATCTGCTCATGTGTTGGCAATAAATATTATAATCACATTTTCATAATTTACCATTAGCTTCTGGTGTTTCAAAATTCTATGTAGCCAAATCTATCAGTTTTCAAATTTATAGTTACTTTCTATTTTGTTCAGAATGGCCTTCTCAGCTTAAAATTAAGGAAATATCATCCTGTATTTTGTTCCCATTCTCTTGTGATTGATTTTTTTACCTTAGTATTTAATTGAAATTCTGTTATAACATTAAGAACTCATCCTAGGTTATAAAATGTTTTATTTTGTTTCTTTTTTGTACTGGTAACTTCTGGTATAAAAACTATATATATATGGGGCACCTGGGTGGCTCAGTCGGTCGGGCGTCCGACTTCGGCTCAGGTCATGATCTCATGGTCTATGTCGGGCTCTGTGCTGACAGCTCAGAGTCTGGAGCCCGTTTTGGATTCTGTGTCTCCCTCTCTCTCTGACCCTCCCCCGTTCGTGCTCTGTCTCTCTCTGTCTCAAAAATAAATAAACATTAAATTTTTTTTAAAACTTCTGTTATAACATTAAGAACTCATTCTAGGTTATAAAATGTTTTATTGTTTGTTTGTTTGTTTGTTTGTTTTTGTACAGAATAACCCTGATATGTGTTTCACCATTAATTATGATATTGGCCAATGGTTAAAAACTGTGTGTGTGTGTGTGTGTGTGCGTGTGTACTCAGTAAAACTAAACAATTACAGTAGTAACTCATGGTAATGTATGCATAACTAAGAAAAATGTGCTTTTGCCAGTGGTTTCTACTGGAATTGTGGAATTTCATTGACTATAAATTGCTATTTCACTAATCGTAATTGTATAAGCTTTTACATTGAGATGATATGATTTCAGACAAAAGGAAATCTATTTGACCTTTAAAGTTAGACTCATTGTAAAATTTTAAGGACCTTGGCGCCTAAGGACCTGTTTGGAAAACTTGACTCCCGTGTACACCTCTCATTTTGTAGATAAATAAACTGAATCCTAGAAAGGTTAAGCAATGTGTCTCCAGTGAGACAGGATGATTGGGATAGAGATGGTTCTGATTTAATTCTCCCATCAGTCTCATGTATGATGTGGATAAGACCCTAATTATTTTATTCTCATCTTAATGCTTTGCTAAAATGAGACCTAGAGCAGTTAACAGATGTGCCCGTATTAGGGTTCTGCAGTGAAACAGATCAATGGGATATATCTAAGAGGAGATTCATTATAGGAATTGGCTCAGGTAATTATACAGGCTGAGAAGTTCCAAGAACTCTGAATGCAACTTGGAGAACCAGGAAGCCAGTGGTGTAATTCAGTCCAAATCCAGAGGCCTGAGAGCCAATGGTGTAAGTCCAAGTCTGAAAGGTTGAGAATTGCAGGGAGCTGATAGCCTAAGTCCTGGTCTGCATCTGGAGGCCCTAAAACCTGGAAAAGATTTTTCAGAATAGAGGAAGATGGTTGTCTTAGCTCAAGAAGAAAGAGGGGAGCCTGGGTGGCTTGGTTCAGCCTCCAACTTTGGCTCAGGGTCATGATCTCACGGTTTGTGAGTTCACACCCCGCATTGGGCTCTGTGCTGACAGCTCAGAGCCTGGAGCCTGCTTCAGATTCTGTGTCTCCCTCTGTCTCTGCCCCTCCCCTGCTCTCTTTCTCTGTTTCTGTCTTAAAAATAAATAAACATTAAAAAAAATTAAAAAAAAGAAGAGAGAAAAAATGTGCCCTTTCTCTGCCTCTTTGTTCTATATAAAGCCCTCAGCAGAGTGGGTAATTCTCACCTTCCTTGGTGACAGTGATCTTATTCTACTGACTCAAATACTAATCTCTTCCAGAAACACTCCTGTGGGCACATCCAGAAATAATGTTTTGCCAGCTATCTGGGCATCCCTTAGACCAGTCAAGTTGACACATGGAATTAACCATTGCTGTGCCTCAGGACATTCACTGTATTTGAATTGAGACATGGCTGAAATATATGTTTCTAGAATGTCACTTTGATGATCTTTCCACTTTAGCGCTACACCATAGTATAGAGGCAGAATGATGGAGGGAGTGTTCTTTCTTATTCCAACATTTAAACTTACTGTGTCACACTTGCCACTTTTTCCTAATCAAGTCTCTGAAATGAATAGAACACCTGTAAGCATCATTTCTTTGAATTGACTATCACCTTCACAACGTGTGATATGAGATCCCTTTGCCCTGTAGGAAAATGTCAAGAATTCGTAACCATTTTCAGGTTCTTGTCACCTTTGTTATCCAGCAACTGAGGCACTGTCATCTTGTCAGCGATGTCGATCCCTCTTTCTCTAACAACACTGCAATCGTCACTTTCCTGACAAACATCTTAGATAATTCACATACTTGCCAAATTTTAGACAGGGTAACTTTAAAACCCAAGCATCGGGAAGAAGTACCTTCTAAAATACAGGAGTGGACGAAATGTACCTCTTGCCTTAATAACAACGGTTCAGAGTAGCTCTGTGTCTTAAGAAAACTGTGGAGGCTGGCAAAAGCCAGAGCCTAAAATGCTGAAAGCAAATCAGCTGTTTTGGATCAGGAAGGCTCTGCTGATATTGCTTCAGTGGAAAAGCCAGGCATGCATTTCAAAGCCAGACTCGGTGGTGTTATGACCTAGATTATTTCAGCTAATGTTTATGTGGCATCTGGTATATTACCCATTTTTACACGTATAACGATAAGTGTTTTACACTTACAATAAGTCCACACAACAACAATCATTGCTGTGTCTTAACGTTTATCCTCCGTATGAGGATGGGTCCAGCAGATAATTACATGTCCAAAGGGGAAATTGAACATTTACTGAAGAAATCACTTGAATAGGTTGGGCTAGGTTTAAGAAAAACCTATAGAGCAGTGGGGGGGGGGGGGGATGGTCTAAATGGGTGATGAGGGTTAAGGAGGGCATTTGTTGGCATGAGCACTGGGTGTTGTATGTACGTGACAAATCACTAAATTCCACACCAGAAACTAATATTAATATTACAGTGTATGTTAACTAACTGGAATTTAAATAAAAAACTTGAGGGAAAGGGGCGCCTGGGTGGCTCAGTTGGTTGAGCATCTGACTTGGCTCAGGTCATGATCTCGCGGTCTGTGAGTTCAAGCCCTGCGTCAGGCTCTGTGCTGACAGCTGGGAGCCTTGATCCTGCTTCGGATTCTGTCTCCTCTCTCTGCCCCTCTCCCGCTAGACTCTGTCCCTGTCTCTCTCTCTCTGTCTCTCTGTCTCAAACATAAATAGACATAAAAAAAAAGAAGAAAGAAATAAAGAAAGAAAGAAAGAAAGAAAGAAAACAACTTGAGGGAGAAAACTAAAACAAAAACCTAAGAGAGGGTGAAGAAACCCAGGTCATTGTCACTGCTAGGCCTGAAAATGTTAGTGAGGGGAATGGCTGCAAGCACCCACCAAGACCTGTAGCTTTCGGAGGGGGCATCCTGAAAAAAAAATTCAGCATTGTCAAGTCTTGAGCCTGACATAGAGGGAAAATAACTTGCCTTGGGTGAAAAAGCACGTAGGTTGCTGAGATAGGATTTAATTCACTATCTTCCAGCATGAAGCTTCGTGCTTTTGCTCCTATGCTACTATTACGCCATTTCTCACGAAAAAGGAATTTATTCATTCCATTTTTCCTTTTCTGCAACACAGACTCTTATTTTAGTTGAAGTCAAAGAAGCACAAAAAGAGTAATGAATGCTTATTTTAGAAGCATGACTAAAGTTACTCTCTATCTCAACCAATCAACTCTTCTGTAGAGAACCTCAAATATACATGCACATTCATACACTCATACAGAGCTTACATATAAGATATGTTGAACTTGGGGCGCCTGGGTGGCTCAGTCAGTTAAACGACGGACTTGATTTCAGCTTAGGTCATGATCTCATGGTTTGTCAGATAGAGACCTTCATCACTGTCTGAGCTGACAGTGTGGAGTCCGCTTGGGATTCTCTCTCTCTTTCTGCTTCTTCCTGGCATGCACATGTGCTTGCTCGCTCTCTCTCTCTCTCTCTCCCCCACCCCATTCAA
This sequence comes from Prionailurus viverrinus, assembly GCF_022837055.1. Lineage (NCBI taxonomy): Eukaryota > Metazoa > Chordata > Mammalia > Carnivora > Felidae > Prionailurus > Prionailurus viverrinus. Next base: position 181,807,381 of record NC_062564.1, read on the forward strand.
AGTAATAAATAAATATTTAAAATATGCCAGTCCTGCTAAATACTCAATATTTTTTAAGATCTATTATTACACTATTTCAAAAAATTAAATAGAATGTATCAGTAGCAATCAGCTACATGGAAAAAATGAATAAAAATCTCCTTATAAAGTATATTATAAGAAAATATTTTCCACTTAAATATTCTCCCAAAGTACTATTGTAGATTACATAATCTCACATTCAATCATTCATTTCTATTTGCACCAAATAATTGTGGAGATTCATATCACGAGCCACGTTGTTTAATATTGTTCAACAAAAGCTAAGACATTTTCCTTATTGGAATGTAGATGTTCGTGTTTTGATACAGTTCTTAAGCAGTGAATTGTACCTAGCTTTTTTATAGTTTTGTAGCAATATATTTGATCAAAGGAGCCAATAGTAACTTTTCAGAGAGACATAGAGTTTTAACATATGGAATGCCTTTCCAAAATCAGAAAATAAAAATACTGCCTTGTAAAGTGCTATTTCCATTGTCTGTGCAACAAGACTTTAAAAATAAGCAGATACTTGAAGCTGATCCTGACTCCTTAGATCCTTAAGAAGCAGAAGAAATGTACAACAGCAACCTTTTGACATGTATGTTGCCAAGAGTTCAGTGGCTTACAATCCCAAAGTAAAATTGAGGTTAATAGACACTGGCAAATGAGATACTTTAACGGCAGCAGAGAACCTATTTAAATACTTTTCATCATTTCAGATTAGACTTAAGTTGGCAAATGAGATATTTAAGTATCAAAACTATGCTAATATGGCCCTGTTATTCTTCTGACCTCTGCATCTAGGGGCACATGAACTTTTTGATTCATGACAAGTGGAATGTCACAATGCCAATGAAATTTGGGCATAATTATTGTGTATCCAATCAATAAATGTGTTTTGAAATGATTGAATACCTTTGATGTTTCTTTCTCAACATAGCCCTTCAACAACATTGTGTCTCTCAGAGACCTATAGACAAGTTCAATATGTATAATAAAACATATAATGGTAATATATAAAACAATGTTGGCTGTGTTCCTTCCTTGTAGGCATTATGTAGTTCTGTGACACCTTTCTATCCAAGCATGATCACAAAATGGACCAGGGTAATTTGAAGTTGTTTGACTCACAAATTTCTCTCATTAATATTAACCAGGCATTCTTGAAATTAGAGTTTCTTATTGACTCAGGTTTAGTGGTGAGAAAAGTTCCATTCCAAAGAAATGAACAAGTAATAGTTAGATGAGAATCAGCATCTTTGTTCTGAAGTAGACGAATTATTAGTTTTGCCTGACTGGAGAACAGAGTCTCAGAACGCAGGTGCTGTTTCCCCGTATACAAATGGAGAAAACACATATATCCCCAGCTACTCCCATTCTGTTTACCCACTTAGTACCACCTATTGGAAGTATCTAAGAAAATAAAAAAAAAAGCATCTGAGAAAATAAAAAAAAAATCATGACTTGATGGAAATATTTTGGTCATCAAGATGCAGGAAACAGCAAGCTATTCTAACATTTGTTCATGGAGTTCCTGGTTGTACTGAGCCTAAATTATTTTCCAGTACTAAGTATAACTCATTAACTCATGAGACCATTGCTGTACTGTTATATGGTGACACTAAGTTCCAGAAATGATTAGCAGCCTGTTGTAGATAAGGTAAAAAATATAGGCCCTCTTTTGCCTGGAAGAGTCCCAGTTTACACCTCTTCTTCCAGAATAATGATTAATAATGTCCCCTTTCGGGGCGCCTGGGTGGCGCAGTCGGTTGAGCATCCGACTTCAGCCAGGTCATGATCTCGCGGTCCGTGAGTTCGAGCCCCGCGTCAGGCTCTGGGCTGATGGCTCGGAGCCTGGAGCCTGTTTCCGATTCTGTGTCTCCCTCTCTCTCTGCCCCTCCCCCGTTCATGCTCTGTCTCTCTCTGTCCCAAAAATAAATAAACGTTGAAAAAAATTAAAAAAAAATAATGTCCCCTTTCTCTCTCTTTTTTTTTTAATTTTTTAAAAAAGTGTTTATTTAATTTTGACACAGAGAGAGACAGAGCATGAGCGGGGGAGGGGCAGAGAGAGAGGGAGACACAGAATCCAAAGCAGTCTCCAGGCTCTGAGCTGTCAGCACAGAGCCCGATGTGGGGCTTGAACTCATGAACCATGAGATCATGACTTGAACCGAAGTCAGATGCTTACCCTGACCTGAGATGAAGTTGGATGCTTACCTGACTAGCCACCCTGCTCCCCTCTCCTTTCTCTCTCAAAAGGGTTTCTATTTGGATAAACTACAAGGCCATCTTAATAATTGGGTGATTTAGAAAACAGATGCCAATTTACTACTTCTATCATATTTTAAAGGAGAGAATAAACTTTAGAAAGGTGGATTTGTTTTCATTGTGGATTTCATTATGTTCAGTAGAATTATATTTATATGGCCAATATATGTAAATACCATGCATCACAAAAAAAGTTGCCATGAGAATCTTAGATATGATCATTATTGACATAATGATATGATCCATTTTCTATTTCTATAATTCTTTGAAATGAATAATGGCCAGCACCAAAATTATGGCAATAAAATGAAAATGCAAAAGAACATGCAAGACATTGTATGGTACTGAGCAATTTGCATTTTTTCACTAGAGGACACATTCTTGATGTTGGTGGGCTTTTAAAATATATTATCTGAACCAAGAGCATAATTTAGTTTCTCAAATATCTCATCTTTTTTGGCATTAATTTTAGAATTGCCAACCTGCTCATTTATGCTGTCTAAAATCTAATTACCTGAAAGATTTAACTTCAAGTATGGGCTAGTTTTTCGTTTGCATTTTTGTTTTTTCCTCTCTGGCCTTAGTATGTACATATTTTTTAAATATCCAGAGCTGGCCAGTATATGTGTACAATATATTTTTTGAAACATAACATTTAAAAAGTAACTTTTCATTGTTGCAAATGCCAATAAACATATTTCAAATATAGATATTTTATCACAAATTCTAGCTGATTCTCTTTGACAGAATTTAGAGCAACTTTTTTTCTTTATTCAAGTTTTTGTTTAAATTTTAGTTAGTTAACATTACAACAAAACTATTTTAACAAACATGACTTTCCTTAATTCGAACAATAGTTGCCAGATTTTTATGGCTATGTTTTGAAAGTGGAACTGATTTTGTTCAAAAATTAATTTAAATCATTTGAATTTTCCACTTTTAATCATGACTTGAAAGCTGTTTTTTACAGCTATCTCAAAATGACTTTGGAAGTTACTCTTCCAGAATAAAACAACAAATTGGCAAATTTAAATATTATTAAAGGAATTAATAAGTAGCCAGTAGAAGAATATTTATGGAAGTACAAAGGGGAAAATAGATTGAACATATGAAATAAAATCAGAACCGGAGTTTTGAAAAAGCAATAGCAAGACTGGATTATTCATAACTCAATGTGGGCAGAACATAGAATTTAAAAACAAGATAACATGTGTTCACTGTTGCAGAGTCTTGCTAAAATTATGTAATAGAATGATATCTGACATTTTGTTGCTTTTTACTTAATTAATAAGATTTATACACACACACAATTTTATATATATATATATATATATATATATATATATATATACATGCTCACACACCCTTTCCCCATTATGAGTTCTATGCACAAAGACTTCAGAAAATTACAGTTCACAATTTGAGTTAATTCTCTATTAATTCCATTAAATATGCTTTGTATTATGTACTAGCTCAAGACTAAAATGGGGTTGCCTAGTTTCTCATTCTAGAAAATCAATATAGTTCTATGGATGCAATTTTGCTATTCAGATCTTTAACTTGAAAGAGACTGTACTCAGCATTATGTCATGTTAATTCTTGCACTCCAGTAGACTCTTCATGCTGACTCAGATTTTACCAGAAATATATTGAATATACTTGCAGTTCATCAGTTTCAGTACACTTTAAGTCATTGGTCAAATGGAATGTTTGGCAAAACACAAGAAAACTGAAAGAATGCATACAGTGAGTAGTACATGATGAGCATAAAAAGCATTGCTCAATATATAAAATAAGTTTGCAAACATGCCAAGTCATATCAATATTTATAAAGTTTAGTAGAGCTTGGTTGATATAGCAAAAAGCTCTTAAACAATTTGGATATTTTGTTTTTTTCTTTTTGAATGGAGAGCATATGAATTTGGAATGTAGCTGGCCAGATTATGGTAGAAATTTTCATGGGAAGTTGAATTTACCAGCAACAAGAATATAATAAATATGTTTTACGAAGCATCTGCATGATTTTTTTCTGGAGCCTCCATGTCACGTAGGGGTAGCTTTGTGAATTATTTTCAAAAGAGCCTTGGTAAAGAGTCCACATAAATACAATACTTGCTGGATATTGGATAATGCTAACGAAATATGCTTTTTTGATTTAATAATTGATGATTATACTTTTAAAGAGACTTCTTTTATTTTTTTAGCATTCTTATTTATTTTTGAGAGAGAGAGAGAGAGAGAGAGAGAGAGAGAAAGAGGGCAACAGAGCATGAGTGCGGGAGGGGCAGAGACAGAGAGGGAGACATAGAGTCTGAACCAGGCTCCAGGCTCTGAGCTGTCAGCACAGAGCCAAACGCTGGGCTCGAACTCACCAGCTGTGAGATCATATCAGCCTGATATCATCAGGTCTTCAGCCTGAGCTGAAGTCAGACGCTTAACCAATTGGGCCACCCAGGTGCCCCCAAAGTGACATATTTTAAAGCCAAATATTAAATAATTATGGATGAAATGCAAGTTTCCTTGGATCTACCTCAAATTAATCCAGGAAGAAGGGGAAGTAGATGGGAATATAGACAAAACAAGATTGACCCTGAGTAAAAATGGTTAGAGTTGTCTAATGGATTCATGGAATTTTATTGTACTGTATCTTTATTTTTGCATGTATTTACAATTTTCCGTAATAAAAATGTTTCTCAATAAAGATAAGTATGGCCTCATACATAAAAATGGAAATCTACCCCACCCAGTATCAAAACAAAAAGGAAAGTATTTGTGTGTTATACAACACATCATATTCTTTGCTTTTCAGGATATAAACAGGTCTTTCCTTATGGAGTAAGTGTTTAAGCAACATTCAGGATATGACCCCCCCAACAGTGTTTGATAACCTGCAGCGTATGTTGTTCGTATCTTTCAAATCTTAAACGTTCATTTTTATGCTCTTTCTGCCCTCTTTGTTTCGTGCCTTCATAAGGCCTCTGGCTGCCATAGCATTAAGTGATATGTCTACCTCTTCTTACCATGCCTGAGACCACTTTCATTTTTCTCTCCTCTCATTTATTTCTTCCTCTACTTTTCCTTCTATTTTTTCAGTCTAAACCTCATTTTCATACATATTGAACTCTGTTGACGTGCAAGCAAATATATTCAATTTATCCCAGATGATAGAGTTTAATATATACACATTAAGAAGAATATTTCAAACAATGTGAGCATTTACAAATTCAAACACACAGGAAAAACAAACTGCCATTTACTGGTATCCCGGATGTAATCGTCACCTCATTTGCTTGTTCTCTCAGAGAAAACCCTGCTAGATACCTCTCCAAAAGCACTTATCAAACTAGGAATGCCACCATTCTGGTTATTCAACACTGTTCTTTCTGAGTCTGCTGTTTACTATGTAACATCTTATTATCTATCTTCTCCTTTTATCCTTTCTGAATGCTTTCTTTAGGCATTTCATTCAAAACTAAGCAAAAGGAAATCAGCCATCGAATGGAAAGTGCTTCAATTAAGTCATTGTCTCGGGTCAGACTATGACTAAAATTTTAGAAGTCTTGGGGACTGAGAATATTTTGGAGGTACCCCATACACAATGCAAAATAATAATAAAATGGGATAATCAGCTGAGTCATCATAAGAAGGAAACTCAACAAATTAGCTGCTCAGTTGGTGGACAAATTTAAAACAGTTCTTGGCTTCTGTGCTTCTTACATCTAGGCAGTTGAACGCTATTACTTTCTTTCAATGGGCAGGTTAGCCAGGATTTAGAGTCAGGTCTCGAGCTTGCAAATATATGTATGGCAACTAATCTTCAAATAAATGTCTTGACTAAGTTGTAGAAGTGGTAGGGAGCGCGATCGATAATTGTTTGCTGGATTATTCTGTATAACTTCTGTATCGCTGGTTTTAGCTAGCTACTACAGGAGTAAATTCAGATATGAAGGACTGATGACTGATATTCCCATTTTACATTTTAGAGGAATGTTTTATTTTACAACACGTATGAATTTCCAAGTGGAAAAAATAACCCAATACATGGAAATGATTTTATATGCAGAGTTTTCTTTGAGATGCTTAATATTAAATTTTTCCCACTCTCAGTCTATAAAGTACTGATTCTTAGAAAAGAACAGGACAATCTCTTTTCTTTCCCTTAAGCTTAATATATTTCTTTTCCTAAGTGAAAAGTTAGTTGTTATTTTTCATCATTTGTGTGAACATCATTTGTGTTATTTTTCATCATTCATGCATATTTGTGTGAGCCTCTGTGGCTCCTTCATTGTTGTAGGTCTGTGAGGTAGCCTAATAAATTATTTGCCTCTTATTAGATGTTACCAATTTCATCCGAACTATAAATAAGTAGATGCATTTGAATATGAGCACATATTCAGTCCAGTCCAACAGCTCATGACTCAGGGACAGGCATATATTATAACATTAAAAATTGGTTTTCAGAAACTACAATTATGATTTTTTTCTGACACAGAAGACTGGAGGGCGTCAGTTTTCCTAAATCTTTATTTTGCCTTTTTTTCCACTAAAAAGCTTGAGGAGATTTTTTTTTCAATTCACCTGTCCCCAGATGGAATCACTGTGTTTCTCCTAGGTCCACTTTTCCTACTATGATCCAGTCATAGCTTATTTATCCTTTTCTAGCAGTAGTTGGATAGCATCTCAAAATGTAGTTTTGTTACTAATCTCTACTTTCCTTGGATTCTGTGTAGGGTAAGGCATAGACGAGGGGATCAAATCCTAAGGAAAATAGTTTTGGTCTCAACAACACTTTCACTGATTTAGAAAGAGCGTACCATTTTAGAACATTTTTATTAACCTCTGAGATCTCCTTGAACGTAGTTGTATCCACTGCAGAAGAGGTTCTCCACACTCTTTTCATAGGTTGTAGTTTTCATCGATCATTTCCATAATTCTCTAAACAAAACCTTGAGCATATAAGGAATAGTATGATATGACATCTTGCTTCCAAAAGAGTCAACGGTTTGATGTCACATTTTGAAGAGTTACCATTTGGGATTGAAGTGCTCTATCAAATACTAAAGGGGAAAAATATATGAAATAGATAAGGACAGAGCCTGGAAAGATAATCTAAGAGATTTTTTCTAGAAAGGGACATTTAATACAAATGCCTTCATGGCTGAGTTTTGTTTCTTTGTTTGTTTACAGTAAGTTCTTCTAAGTACATGAAAAACAATCAGGTAGCAAGCCAAGAAAGGTGGCAAATGGCCTGTGTTCAATCAAAGATATTTCTTACAAAGTACACAGGGCCTGAAATTTATATGTGGTAATAGAGGCAGAGAAGATTCAAATAGTCTTATAAACACCTTTAAATAAAGAAAAAGCACAAAACCATTTTCCATTGCTTTATAAATTTTAAGCAAATTTCTTTACTATTGTATTGCAGAGAAAAATTTATGAAATAAGGACAATGTTCAGACATCTGGGTCTGATAAAATTTTGGAAGGTAACTTCTCAAACAACAACTAATACTGAGAAGACTTTTCAGATCCTATAAATACCACCTAAAGAAGAAAAAAGAGTATTATTATAAGTATATATAAGTATATAACACATATATATATAATTATAATTATATATGTATATAATACATATATAGTATATATAATTACAATTATATATAATAATTATATATTATATAGTTATACTTATTATTAGACTTCTATATCATTATTATTATTATTATTAGACTTCTTGAAATGGTTTTATGAGTAAAAATTTCCTTCAGAATTAAACAAAAAACTGGATGAAATTCCAGAAAAAGCAATCAATTCAGGAAATTTTAATTGAAAAATTGATCAACACTGAATAAATCAAGAAGCACTTACTTTCAAACACCTGCCATAACATAGGATAAAAATGTTAAAAGTCTGCCTTGCTTGCATGCACCCCCTTGGCATGGTCAGCAAAAACCATAGCTCTACTGGATTGATCACTGACAAAACTAATAGCTATTCCAGAACAGTTGGTGGACTCAATTTGGCAACAGTAGTGGGAGCATGGCGAGCTAAAAGTGGCAATCTCAATCAGAATATACAGAGAAACCAATCGTGTTATTAACCCAAAGTTGCAGTATACTTTATGAAGGGCAGCAGACCAACCAGAAACTTAACAGATAAATCTCAAGGTTACAAAGTCATAAAAGAACTAAAGTAGTAAACCCTCCACATAGACTGACAGGACTATTAAGGTACGCATGTACAGCAAAAATATAAAATTGCACCATGCAATGTGATAATCATAAAAAAATGAATACTGGCTGCAATTTCAGATGTGCTCCTCAGTATACCCACAGCTTGGTCAACAGTGGTTGAAGATGTTATGGCCTCAATGTTTCTGAGCACGACCCCTGCCCAAATCATTGGTTGACTGCTAGCTTACACTAAAACAGGTCTGACTCCTCATGACCCAGGGTAAAAAATAAAAGTAAGGAAAAAATTGAGTGGAGAAATCTGTGGCTACCATCCTCAGAAGAGATAGATTTTGAAGTTTAAAGCCAAACAAGTTACTAAAGCAGTATGAGAAAAATCAAAACAACAAATTTCATAAAATATATTGGAGTCCAAAATTGCTGTAATAGGTTTTTAAAACATCCAAGTTCAATAAAAATTTACAAGTAAAACAAAATGAAACAAAACAAAACAAAACAAAAAAACCCACAGAACTCTGATCTATATTAAAGACAACAAAAACAAAACAAAAACTGACTCTAAGTGGAAATTGATGTTAAATATTCCAGAAAACTATTTAAATCAGATACTGTAAATATGTTCAAAGAATTAAATAAAAATATGTTTAAAAATTAAAGGAAAATATGTTAATATCAGTCTCACAGAGAAATCAGAATGATAAAAAGGACCCACTGAAATTAGTTGAAAGATACAATAATTGAAATGAAATTTTAATTAAATTGGCTCAAAAATAGATTTGAAGTGGAGAATTAAGTAACAGTTAACTTGAAGTATCAATAGAAATTATTCAATTAAAGAAAAACAGGGGAACAGATATTGAAGAATCATATAACGTTCCAAAAAGAAAGGAATGAAATTTGTGGCTGAAAATGTTTGAGGAAATAATGGTCCAAAATTTCCCAAACATGATAAAACATTAATTTATGTATCCAAGAAGTTCAATAAATGCCACCTGGAGTATACATAAAGATCATATATACTTCAAAATCATCATAATTATTCTTCTGAGATGCAAAGACAGAAAAAAAAACTTGAATGCAATGAGAGAAAAATGTTTTTTTAATGTATACAAACAATGATATAAACAATAACTAGCATCTATTTAGGAACAGTGGAGGTCATAAAGTGTTAGGGTGGCATATTCAAAAGTGATAAAAGAAAAAAACAATCAACCAAAGGTTTAAATCCAGGAGAATTCCCTTCACATAATAAATTACCTTCGCATATAAAAGTAAAACTACAATATTCTGGATTTTTTCAATAATAATTTGTTGCTCATACAACAGTACTAGTGAAAGTACTAAAGAAAAAGTCTTCAGGATAAAAGAAAATTATACCAGAGACTTCTGTTTCTGAGAACAAAATATTGACATACATGATTCCATTCTTACAACTCATGCAATTGATCTTTCTCACTTTCTATTTAATTGGTTTTGTTTTTAAAATTCCATATGTTCTAAGGGCACCTGGGTGGGTCAGTCGGTGCACTGGCAGTGTGGAGCCTGCCTGGGATTCTCTCTCTCCCTCCCCCTCTCCTTCTGCTCCTCCCCTGATCTTTTGCGTGTGTGCACATACATAGGCACTCTCTCTCTCTCTTCTCTCTCTTTCCCAATATAAATAAATACATTAAAATAATACTGTGTTCTATAAGCATCAGGAGTCTTAACTTTTTTATTTACATAATTTAAAGACTGCTAACACAAATTATTCAATTAATTATTCATTGATTTTCAGGGATTTCTTTGTCTTTTTATTTATTTTTAACCTTAAATCGAAAGCCATATGTTCAATAAAAGCTTAACCATTCTCCAATTCAAAAACTTAAAACAATTAACTGAAGATGGATTATAGACATAATTATTAATGCTAGAACTATAAAACTTAACAAAAATGATGCATTAGTTTGTCTTCCTCCTGGTTAGGCACAGATTTCTTAGATATGGCAGAGAAATCACAAGGAAGAAAAATCGCTGAATTGAACTTCATCGAAATTAAACAGAATTTCGCTTTCAAAAGAGCTATTAAGAAAATAACAATACAAGTTATAGACTAAACTAAAATATTTGCAATACTTATATCTGATAAGAAACGTATCCAGAAAAAATTAAGAACGCTTACAACTCATACAAAAAAATAATTTGAAAAAAGGGCGAACTATTTGAATAGGCATTTTATTAAAAATACATAAAAGAAGGAAAAGAAGCACATAAATTTTAGCATCATTTGTTTTCATATAAATACAAATTTAAAAGTTCAACAAACTGTTGTTAGTACTACAACATACTCCCTAGAATAACTGAAGTCAAAAAGACTAAAATGCTAGATATTGGCAAGGATATGAAGAAAAATTTAAATTTTTATGCATTTCTGATGAAAAAAATAAAATGGAACCACTATCTTCTAAAGCAGTTGGGCAGTTTTCAAAATATTAGACAAAACTTACTCTATTTCATTCCTAGTTACCTGCCTCAAAAAAACCCCCAAAAAACAAAAACGTATGTCCACACAAAGATTTGTACATGAAAGCTCACAGCAGTATTACTTATAATCACCAAAAACTAGAGGGCCACTTGGGTGGCTCAGTTGGTTAGGCATTTGATTCTTGATTTCGGCTCAGTAATGATCTCACAGTTGTGGGACTGAGCCCTGTGTCAGTTTCCGCACTGAGCGTAAAGCTAGCTTAAGATTCTCTCTCTCTCTCTCTCTGCCCCTCCACCTTGCTCATAACGCATGCACATGTGCTCTCTCTCTTTCTCTCAATAAAGGAAACAAACAAACAAATACTTAATCACCAAAAACTTGAAAAATTCAATGCTTCTGAAGTGATGAAAGGATAAACAAAACGTGTTATATCCATACATTGAAATATTGCTTAGAATAGAAAGAAACAAACTTCTGATACACACAACATCGTAGCTAATCTCAAAAAGAAAAACAAAAAGTTCACGTTAAGTGAGAGAAGTCAGAAACAAGACTAAATTTTTTTAATGATTCCATTTATACGAAGTGTTTACCAAATGGAAAGCTATAAAAACCAGGTCAGGTTTTTATTTTGTTTTGTTCTGTTTTGTTTGGGTTTGGTTTGGGTTTTTTTTGCTGTGATTGCTGTTGTTTGTTTGTTTGTGTTTTCCTTCAGGGCCCAGGAATGGGAGGGGAATTGATTGCAAAAGGTCATAAGGGCACTTTCTGGAATGATGGAGATATTATAACACTGGATTTCCATGGTTTCTTGAGTGTGAAATTTGTAATTATCAGATGATATGCACTTAAAATGGGTGAATATTATAGTGCGTAAAATATACCTTAGTACAGTTTTTTCAAGAATAACAAAGTCAAAGACAAGGAAATGTTACTAAATTGGACAGTTTATATATGCTCAATACCAATTTAGAGGTGACAAACTAGCAATAAATACATGTGGTTAACCACAATAGCTTTTAACACTTCATGTGTACATGAAGATGAAGACACGATTCAGTGATATATGTGTGTATATATATATATACATATATATATATATATATAAACATCAAAATTTTCCAGCAGAGAAGTGTATGTTTCACACAACAATTCTTATAAAGATAGAAGAGATGTTTACCCTCTCATTTTTCAGCCACCTAAGGCTAACATTTACTGAGTTACTTTGGCCACCATATTAGACAATTTACGTGTATTATTTAATCCACCATGAGGCCATAACGATCATATCCTTCATTTTTATAGATAAAGATATGGGACTGAGATTGAATAATCTGTTCCAGGTTAACAACTGGCAAATGGGAGACGTGGGATTCATGCTCTAATCCATCTAGTCCAGATGCTTTACTCCTAACCATTATGCCATACCGATCTTTGATGCCCTGAAAGCTGTGGGGCTTAATAAAGATACACCAAATAGTGGAATCCCAAGTGCTACATCTAGTTACATCTCTAAAGGAATTTACAATCTACATGGAAAGAAAGAACCTGTGTGTTCTTTTCAGCTGCTAGTCAATGTTGAACAGAATGGAATTCCCCTCCCTCTTTGGAAGATTGCTGATTACCTTGGCTTTCACTTTTCTTAAAGTGTGGAATGACAGAATCTCAGTTAAAATAAAATCTCAGTTAAACAGACTTTTTCTAAAACTCGTTGTAGGTAATCACACAGTCGGCTTAAGGATAATAGTCGTTTCTGTTCTCTCTACCAAGTTGTTGTTTTAAGACCAAATTATTTTCTGAGTAATTATAAATCTTGGACGTAATCTTTGATATAATAGAGCAGAGGCCAAATTAATAACTTCAGACACAATTTTCTGTTTGCATAGGCATGGAGAGGAGCATTACAGGAGGTTTGTAAAGCAGCCTGCAGAGGTCCTAGTTGTGTTCAACATCCTATAGTCAGTACCGGGCGTCCCACAGACTGAGGTTCAGTAGAATGGCAGGAGAGAAGAGATTCTTGGTCCAGAAATTTTTGTGTGTTTTGTTTGTTTGTTTGTTTAGGGACAAAAATAATTCAAGAGAAACAGAATTTAATTATTGGCATTTGGTTGAGAGAAAAGAGCAATGTTAGTAAGGTTCCCAATCCCTCTGGGTATTTCACGCTATGTGAAATAAGTCAGAGCTGTCTGTACCTAAAATACATTTTGTTTTAGGATGGCATAAAGATACTTTTCACTTGCACCTTCAGACCTACTCTCTAACGATTTTTCCATCTTGCTCTAATCCCAGGAGAATGTCCAGTGTTTAGTATGTTGGGGACTCCATTTCACATTAGCTTCTGGCTGGCCTCAGTAAAAGAGAGGTGGTTGCAAGATATCGTAGCGCGGAAGACAGGTTGTTCAGGGTTGATTCTGTCCTTGGAGGCCATAGTTTATTTCTCATAAAGCTGCCCTGTTTAAATTTCAGTACCTGCAATTCCTACTGCCCCCTGTCCCTCCATGACTCGCTGTGGTACTTACCACTGCTCTCATATGGTCGGCTGCTAGGGGGTGCCCTGTTATGTATTGGTGTTTTGGATCATTTCCGGGCATTTGTAAACAGTCTCTCATACTCTCCTCATATTATTTGGGTTAAACAGGCCATTTCTTTCCTGTAGAAATCTGGTATGATACCGATAATTATATATAAACAGATACCATAGTAGCTTCCAATCTCTCCCCTCTTCCAATAATGGTGAACATTGTTGCCAGATTAATGACTATCCGACTTCTTTATTAAAGAAGATCTACTAGAATTTTTGTTCATTTATTGCTTGTTTGTTTGTTTTTAAACTTATATATTCCAGTTACAAAAATCTTGGGTAGGCTTCATTGCCTCTGTGATCAAATAAAGTAATTAAGCATTCAACTTTCTTTAATTCCAGTTCTCTTTTATATTCCTAACCAGTGTGAGTCCTCAGTCCTAAGCATGGTAGTGTATTGACTGTCCCAAATATTTTCAATTTAACTCAATATAATTTGATTCAATTCAGGGTAATTAAATTTGTCCCATATTTCTTACACACTACTAAGTTCCAAAAGTATGATATGACTCCTGAGCTCTGGATGAAAAAGGTCTAGATGAGAATTGAAGAATTTGGAACATAAACAATATGGTATAAAACTAAGCTCCACAAAAATTGTCACAGGCTAGCTTATAAACCTTTGTAGAATATATGAATACATTTTTAAAAAGATTGATTTTTATTTGATAAACTGAATCCCAGGGCAAGGAGAATACTTGTGGAAAGCTTTTGGGAGGACTAAAGAAAATACATAAAGATGTATAGTTTGAATGTAAATGTATAGTTTGAATGTATTTCTTATCAGTATAGTATTCCGTACACTTTGTAGTGAATTTTTCATCTTCAAGTTGTCCTTTAGCTAAAAGAAAATAATAGGCACACCACTTTGTTAGTATCACCCTTTTATCCAACCATCCATCCATCCATTTATCCATCCATCCATCCATCCATCCATCCATCTATCCATCCAAGGCTCTTTCCCCAACATTAAATTGATAAACGCTTTCAAGCTGTGAAATCTAGAAAGATATGAGGATGAATTTAAGTCTAGAATGCTCGTCCTGGGGTTTTTAAACTGCTACTCCTCCATTACCATCAAGAATCTCTAAACTTATGCTTGTAGAGTTTGGGGGTCTCTATACTCTAATAATTAATTTTTTTAATTTAGGCTTTTCATTTTGATGAAAACAATAATTTAAGTATAATCTATGTTGTCTGGCATAATACCATATTAATAAGCTATTGGTGTGTAACTAAGAATAATGCCACAATAATTTAGTGGCATTCAAAAGTAAACATGCATTTCTCACATGTATGTGTGTCAGCTAGAGCAGCTTCGTTCCATTTCTGTTCATTCTAGGTCCTGAGTTGAAAGGGCATCTGTTTATGAATACAATGCAGAAGCAAACAGGGCATGTCCAATATTAAAAGCCTGTTTTAAAATTCTTCTTATATCATCTTTGCTAATATCCCTTTGTCCAAAGTTAGTTAGATGACGAAGCTCAAATCCCAGGGTCATGGATGTGCACTCAACCTCTTTGGAAGTGACTGAAAATTTATAAAGCATAGGACATGATGGAGGAATCATTACTAATGACAATTAGTAGCTGATGGTGGTGATGCAAACATTTTTATTTGTTTGGTAAATGATTGTGTTCCAGCAAATTGACAATCCAATGATAACAAGGTTGCAGTATAAAAGGTTTTGGAGATTGAATGGATGGACAGGAGTGTTATGATTCATGAGTCATCAGATGGCATTTTCAGACACAGAAGGATCTGTTCCAAAGAGGTGGGTTCAATATTACCAGTCTGAAATGATCCCATCATTGTAATTACCTACTCATAACAATCAATACTGCACAATTGATTCATAATAAATGGGTAATGAAAAAAAGTTCATTTTTCAAAATTCCACAATAACTCGAATGAGTAGCCATTTAATAAAGACATGAACATTAGAATAGTAAAATGTCAAAGAAAACCCAGCAGCATTAATGAATTTCTTAATAAAACCTCACTAACATTGTCGTTCTGGCACTCTACACTGGTATTTTTTTTGTAAAATTTTTGTAAAATTAACAATTTTGTAAAGACTGAGGTCCGATTATCCTACAAAACAAATTGTTAAAATTATTAGTGTGTTTTTTAAATGTTTATTTATTTATTTTGAGTGACAGAGAGAGAGAGAGAGAGAGAGAGAGAGAGAGAGGGAGAGCAGGGGAGGGACAGAGACATAATCCAAAGTAGGTTCTGTGCTGTCAGTGCAGAGCCTGACACAGGGATCAATCCCATGGACTGTGAGATCATGATCTGAGCCCAAATTAAGAGTTGGACTCTAAACCAACTGTGCCACTAGGGCACCCCTTGTGCATATTCATTTAAACTATGGTTCTTTGAATCAAAACTCACAAACAGATAAATATGAAGCCAGACCTAAGTCTAAGTCTTTCTTCTAAACACCGCCCTGATGGTTTCGTTTAAATATCACATCATCACATTATATTAATTAGGTAAACTTTTGATCTTCCAAGTTATCACCAGCGTAAAGTATCCGCAGTTTCACCGGTACATACGTAGTTCTCCATGGTAGCTTTCTCAAATTCTTCATCATTTTCCCAACCTCGGCTCTCTCACTGCCCAGTCGATGAAGCCACACACTTTAGGTGTTAGTTATATGGCAGCACTCCAAGACTATATATTGATTTCTGTATAAGGTACACATTGTCATGATAATGCTACAAAATTAACCATCCGAAAATAAGGTCAAATAAAACAATATACATTATTAAGGCCATGATTCTACAAATCC
This sequence comes from Prionailurus viverrinus, assembly GCF_022837055.1. Lineage (NCBI taxonomy): Eukaryota > Metazoa > Chordata > Mammalia > Carnivora > Felidae > Prionailurus > Prionailurus viverrinus. Next base: position 181,823,693 of record NC_062564.1, read on the forward strand.
ATGCTTTAACTGAGCCTTATTTCTGACCTGATCTAGGCTTACTCTCATTTGAGACCTGGCTACCGGCCACTAGGAAAACAAACAATTGTAGGTCAGATGTCTTCTGAACAACTTCATTTGGCTTCATGTTTCTCTAGAGCCATCTAGCAGGGTAAACTAGGTTCTTTTCAAAAGGCAGAGATGCAGGAGGAACTAAACGGACACGCATGAGTCACGTTAAGACCCCTATTCAGCACTGTCACCCTGTCACTTTTGTCATGTTGTACTGCCAAAATAAGTGACAAAGCCAGGTTTCTCCTTTTGGAGAGCAACTAAAAAGTCACATGACAGAGTGTAGCTAGGGATGGGATTAAAAACATGGCACAATTCATGCAATTGGTCTTTCTCAGGTTAGATGTAATTGATTTTATTTTCCAAAATTCTATGCATTCTATAAGCATAAGGAGCTTTACCTGTTTTTTTATTTTAAATAATTTTAAAACTGTTCACATGAATTGTTCAGTTAATTATTCAGTGATCTTGAATGATTTCTTTGTCTTTTTATTTATTTTTAAACTTCAATGGAGTTCCCATATTATTCATATTTGAGAATCTCTGCCTTTTGATTGGAGGTTGTTTTAAGAATACATAGGAGACTCTTAAAATCTGAGAATAAATTGAGGGTGGATGGGGAGTGGGAGGGAGGGGGGTTGGGTGATGGGCATTGAGGAGGGCACCTGTTGGGATGAGCACTGGGTGTTGTATGGAAACCAATTTGACAATAAATTTCATATTAAAAAAAAGAAAAAAGAAAAAAAAGAATACATAGGAAAGTAAGGGGACAAGTATGGGCTCAAACTATTCATTTCTAACACTGTTCGGGATACCACAGAAATCTAATGGATGAATAGAAAATCTAATTAAGAGGGAGGAACACAGGGTGGTTGACTGCATGGCTATGGGATTCAGTCAGCCTGGCTATAATCTCTTAGTGCTGTGACTTTGAGTAAGTTACATGACTTCAGTTTTCCCATGAACAAGATTCATGGGGATAAAAAGGATACCTACTTCATGTGGTTCTTGAGAAAATTAAATGAACACACACAGTGCCTAGCATATCTTAGACACTATGTAAGTTGAAGTTACACCCATTTCCATGACCGATACTCATGATGACTTGTTTTTTAATTGTCTCCACTTCTACTATTGTTAATGATTGGTAGCACATCCTTCTGGGTTTCTTACTGCTTAAAATATTGTGGGACAATCTGACAGAATCTGGGTTTGTCCGAGCGATTGAACCAGCTCACCTGAGTCCGCGGATTACCCAGGGCAGAGGATCTGGGACTCATTAGTTGATAAGAGAAGAGTAGCGTGTTACAAAGCGTGGAGACATGTGAAGCACCCAAGTCTCCTTCTCTCATAATGCCAACTAATTATTCTTCCTTTGGTCAATAATATAGCTCCTTCCAAATATGTATTTTTATTGTTTTTATGTATTTATTTTTATTTTAGAGAGAGAGAGAGAGAGCACACATGCAAACTGGGGAGAGAATCCCCAGGAGAAGGAGAGAGAATCCTAAGTAGGCTCCACAGTCACAACGGAGCCATTGCGGGGGCTCAACTCCACCACCCTGGGATCATGACCTGAGCCGAAATCAAGAGACTGACGCTAAACAGACTGAGGTATCTAGGTAACCCTAAATTTGTGATTTTATGAATAAAAGATGGGTGCAGTTGCTTATACATGTTTTTTTCCCACACATGTGTGCATGTTTTCCTGGCCTACACGTGTGAAAGTGGAATTGTTTGGGGTTAATAGGCTCTACAGATATACAATATTACCTTTTTATAGAAACGATCCGGAAGAAAAACCCAGTAAGTATATAAATAATAAATGCCATAATCCAATGGATAAAAAGTAACACAGTATGGTGTAATCCCTTCCTGATGACTACTGACATGCATCATCTATTTTTAATATTTATTGGATATTTGTATTTTCCTTTCAGTATATTTTACCTTGAAGTACTTTGCCATTTATCTGTTTGTTGCCACGTCCCTCCCCACACCCCTTGCCTTTTGAAAATGGGGTGTGGTCAGTTGCTAAGCTACATTTTCAGAAAGAGAAAACTTGCTTACTGCAGGAGGACTTTTAATTTCTCTTTATCTTGGTATCTCCAAAGCCTATAGCAGTAAAATAAGATAAGCAATAATACATATTGTGCAAGTTACAACTACAGCATTTAGCACTATGCCAGTTTGCATAATATTTTAATAAGGTTTTGTTCTAGTCACTTATGCATAATGACATCTTAATTTCAGTGTGCATGATTAAAGCAGTATCCTAAAGGCTCTTTAGTGTATTACGAAACTTTTGTGATGCTGTCGTGGGCTATTTTGTAAACTTTATTACTTCGGTATATTTTTTTAGGTTATTACTCATCATTTTTTTTTCTTTTATATTTTCCTTCCTTAAAAGGTTCATATGGACCTGAAGTTTTGCTTTTCTCATCACTTTCACTAGAGTATGATCTTAAAAAAGGGAAAAAAAAACCAGCTATGGCAACAATTTCAATTTCTTGGCATGCAGAGTTTGTGCTTCTGATTTATAAATGTCAACTAAGTTGTTTCTACATATGTACATTGAGTTACCTATATAATTCCATATTTTTACTCTAACTGCAAATTATGATGGCAGTAATATATCAATGCATATCCACTAGAATGGGTAAAATCAAAAGGACTACCGAAATTAGGTGTAGGCAGGTTTGAGAAAAAAATATAAATATTTTATTGTTCATGGGAATATCAACTGGTCCAATTACTTTGGAAAAATACTTGGCCATAACTCTTAGCAGTAAATATTTGTAAATCCTGAAGACCCATCCATTCCATTCCTTGGTATTTGCCCAACAAAAGTGGCTCATCTGTTCATTGAACACCAAGAATGCTAATTTCAGCTTTATTCACAATTGCCCCAAACTTGAAACAAACTGTATTCATTTCGTATTGCTGTGTGACAAATTAACCCCAATTTAGCAGCTTATAAGAAAATATTCATTATCTTACAAATTCTTTAGGCCACAAGAGGGGCACAACCTAACTGGGTAAATAATCTAAAATTAAGAGTCTGGCTATATATATAGGATATATCCTACACTTGACAGGCCTGATGTCCTTACAAACCTGATGCTCCTTAGACAATAGGAACATTTCATTCAGAGATAGTTCCTAAACACCAAAGAAACAAACATAAATACATATTTATTAGGACATTAAGCAGTTATATTTAAGTTATGATGCATGTAGCAAAAATCATTGTATTCCCAACCTTAATTAGCATCTCTCTCAAAAGTGCTTCTTAATATTTTCTCTAGCGCAAATTATATTTTTATTTTTAAATAATAAATCAAGGTAACAGAATACAGAGTACCCAGTGAGAAATATCGGTTTAACTTCGCTTCTCCTAGTGGGAGGTTGGATGGATGGATACTTTTCCCTATACTTAAGCTACATTAAGAATGTTAATATATTATACTCAGTATATTTACGTCAAAGTTATTCAAGCTATTCTAATTCTCCAGAGATAAATCTAAACTAAAAAGCATTAGCTAACAAAATTTTTTTCAACAAATAAATAATTTCTCCTCAGCAATTTCAAGTTGCCACGTTGCTTAAGTGGTTCAAGTTCATTTAAATTTATTTATTTTTCTAAATGCCAGCAATAATTTAAACTGTTCCACATCAC